>NC_089875.1:9857519-10555029 GCF_040182565.1 Anser cygnoides
TCCATTTTGTGTGCAACGTATTTCCACAGAAGTACAGGATTTGCTCGTTGCCAATGACCACCTGGACAGACGTCCTACATGGTTGTATTTACCCACAAGTAAGGCAGGTGCCACTTTGTGCAAATGGAACATTTCCCTGGGAGTTAAACAAGTTAGTTCAAGCTGACTACACACCTAGACAAATGCAGGATCCTAACTGTACTGCAGGGGTTTGAATGAATAAAACATAGCTATGTGACATCAGTTAGGAACAGAGATGATGCCTTCAAGCTTGATTTCAATGCAACTTAAAAAAAAACAACAAACAACTAAAATCTTAGGTAATGGCATTTCTTTGAAGCCATGCATCAGGATGCCAGTGGCATTCCAATTCAAGTATTAGACCCCACCTTGGTAACAGGCTAAGCCCCAAGTTCACATGGACATGCTCAAGCCCCATGTTATATGTTGCTACTCATCACCATTTTGGTCCTTTGCCTTCAGCTAGAAGGAGGAAGTGCATGGGTGCATGCATTTTAGTTTTAAATAATGGCAAAAATGCTCAAAGCTAAACTCACTAAGACATTGGCATGTATTTTTTGCCTGTTGTCATATCACTAAACAAGAGAAAAACGGATGTTGAAAACAGCAGTATTGCCAACTCAGAGGAAGGTTACAGATGTATTCCAGAATCAACCTTCTTTTCACCTGATAGACTCAAATCCAGCATGTAAGCAGAGGCTGAGTGTTACCACACACAAAACCTGTTGTGCCACTAAGACTCAACAGAAGATCTAGCCTCCAGCATACAGGCCACAGATCATAGAAATCATAGTATCATAGAATATCCCGAGTTGGAAGGGACCCATAAGGATCATCGAGTCCAACTCCTGGCACCACACAGGTCTACCCAAAATTTTAGACCATGTGACTAAGTGCACAGTCCAAACACTTCTTAAACTCCAACAGGCTTGGTGCAGTGACTACTACCCTGGGGAGCCTGTTCGAGTGTGCGTCCACCCTCTCGGTGAAGAACCTCTTCCTGATGTGTAGCCTAAACCTCCCCTGCCTCAGCTTGACACTATTCCCACAGGTCCTATCACCGGTGACTAAGGAGAATAGACCGGCACCTGCCCCTCCGCTCCCCCTCAGGAGGAAGCTGTAGAAGACGATGAGGTCTCCCCTCAGCCTCCTCTTTTCCAGGCTGAACAGGCTAAGTGACCTCGGCCGCTCCTCATACGTCTTCCCTTTTAGTCCCTTCACCATCTTCGCAGCCCTCCTCTGGGCACTCTCCAACAGTTTTACATCCTTTTTGTATTGTGGTGCCCAGAACTGCAGATCACAGGAATTGTATTTACTTAAATACCATATTATTAGTAGTAACTTCTGACTTCCTTTGGTTGAAAAAGGCACTCAAAAGCTTCAGTACAGTGCTTGTTATCACTTTAAATATTGGTTTTGGTTTTCCATGTGAAACATTTACATAGATTTTTCATCTTTTAACTTTCTGAAGGTTTATAACCAGCAGATCGTATTCCCCAGAAAGTTGGCCTTTTTTTTTAAAATGGCTGGATACCTATTCCCAAGCCTCACGTTTCTAGTGGAGTAAGGGTGCAGTTACTGAGCCCTTGTTATCACTCAGCTCTACCCATGCAAACGTATCAGAACAATTCCATCTTTGTCTCTTCTTCCTGTCTATCTAGCATCCCATTTATTTTCCGCCTTCCTCTGTCATTGTTTCTCACAACATGAGCAAAACAACTCGGCTGGAAAAGCCTTTGAGGGTGTGTTTTATGCCAGGTAGCTTCAAGGAAAATGTGAACTGTGTTTGACAGGATACAGTTCTCAGAGAGGATGCAACCTCTATTGAGCTACTACTACTACTACACTTGAACTTTGCCATTTACCATTTGAGTGGAACAAGGGTTATTCACAATGAATTTAACAAAGGATGCTTCTGTATAATTACAGAAGTCAAATGCAGTTTGAACTATAACAATTTACAAGTAACTTCTGCAAATTCTAGAAAGAAGTCTTATACACAAAGGACCAGTGAAAATAAATCTAGTAGTCATCACAAATATACTTTTGTCCTGGTTCCAGTTAGGACAGAGTTAATTTTCCCTCATAGTAGCTGGTAGGGTGCTATGTTTTGGATTAGGATGAGAAGAGCGCTGATAACATGCTGATGTTTTAATTGTTGCAGAGCAGTGTTTACACCAGGCCAAGGACTTTTCGGCTTCTCGCTCTGTCCTGCCAGTGAGCAGGCTGGGGGTGCAGCAGGAGCTGGGAGGGGACAGACCCAGGACAGCTGACCCAAACTGGCCAAAGGGGTATTCCATACCATCTGACGTCATGCTAAACAATATATAGGGGTGGCTGGCCGGGGTGGGGGGGGCCGGCTGCTCGGGGATAGGCTGGGCATCGGTCAGCGGGTGGTGAGCAATTGCATTGTGCATCACTTGTTTTCTTACACATTATTATTGTTAATACTATTATCATTATCACTATTATTATTATTATTGTTATTATTATATTCCTTATATTCCTTATATTATTATATTCCTGTCTTAATAAACTGTCTTTATCTCAACTCACCGGCTTCACTTTCCCGTTTCTCTCCCCCATCCCAGAGAGGGAGGGGGGAGGGTGAGCGAACGGCTGTGTGGTATTTAGCTGCCAGCCGGGTTAAACCACAACAACTTTCTAATGCACATTTTGCTCTGCACATATGCAAGGGTACAATGCTTATGTTACAAAATGTCCTTTTCTGAATTAAAAAATAAAAATTGCACGTTTGAGGATGTTGTCTAAACTGACACTATCCACCCTTTGAAGAGGTGCAGAACAGCCAGCAGAAATCTAGTTTTAGGTGCCCTTTGCAAGGGTACTTTTGAGGACAGAGCCACAGAGAAGAGCAGGGGGCTGGGCCCCTGCTCAGCGCCCACCCAAGGCCAGGTAAGCAGTGACTGAGCTTCGGGTCCCATATACTTCTCACAGGGACTTACAGCTTGAGCCGCCATCGCCCGCATGTTTGCACCACCTGGTGAACAGTACTGCCAGATCACACAGGAGCCTGCTTGGGTATACTGGAGATTTTATAGAAGTCCTCCTACATTGACTAATCCTGACACAGAAGTACTTTAGAATTGAAGGTGTAAGTCAGTTCCAACCCTAACAGACTCCTTGATACCTGTGAAAAAAATACTACATGAGTTAGACCTCAATATTGCAGAGACTTATCCAGTATTTATTGCAAGCACATGGTTCAATTTGCTCAAGACCATTTGTGTACTTGGTATGATTTCTGGGGGTGCACACTACTGTACCCAGTTCAACTCACTGGATGAGCAAATACTCATCCAGTAAGGACAATAACTGAAATCTTCAGTTAATTTCGATAAAATCATACAGCAAAAAGAATGGAATATCCTTTTTCATCAGTAGAGATTTAGGCTTTAGCCAGACAAGGAAGCGGCTGAGAGGCAATGCGCTTCATCATCTTCTTCCAAAAAGTACCTGCATCACCTTAGAGTATTTTAAACCACAGGCAGTTAACAATTTTTGTTTGAAGCAATGCACATTTATTTTAAATTATCACAAGTAATATGGATCTATAATACAGAGATGTTAGAATACCTCTCTAAGAGTTCCAGTTCTGTAAGCTATGCATTTCTGGAGAGGTTATGAACTGTAGAATATAGTGATTATTTATTTATCCTTTACAGTGTAAAGATTAGGTTTCTTATGGTTGGAATAACAAGTATCTCTGTACAGAAATAATCAATGATACTTTTAGCGACTTTTATAGATTTCAAGATGCAATAAATTAGATATTGACACTTTAGATATTAAGCATTGACAATCATGTTGTGAAACACCTAATAGAGCAACTAAGAATTCTTACTTCATGTGAACAGCAGTCATCTATTTCAAGTACAGAAAGCATCCAAGTGCTCGTGACATTTTATGGATGCACAGAAAATATCATGCAGCAGAAACATCAGTTTTGTGCTTAGTGATGTTTTCTTCTATTAGTATCTAGTGCTAAATCCTGAGAAGTCAAGCTTGGAAATCTCCTTTTCGTTAGAAAAATTTGTCCTGTCTATACGAGAACTTGGGCTTCCAACTTTAGCCAGCCAGGATTTCCTGCAAGAAAAATAAGAGACGGTTAGCATGCAATCAACTGTACATGTGGTGTTTATTCTCCTATCATGCTTCCCCTTTTAAGAGCTGTAAGTACAGTCTTTTAACAAGAAAACTATGCCAAATGTTTAGTTACCTTGTTTCCCCTCCCAGTCTCCTTTAATTTAAGTTCATTTTGCATTTAAGTGTCAACATTTCGAAACATATTATAGAATATTAAATAAGTCTGTTGTAGCCTTTTTCTGTCTGGTAAACTTTTATGTAACGTCCCCTTTTAAGCACATATTAATAGCTTTAAAATAGGCGTATCAGCTTTGCAAATTGAGTATTACACTTGTAGCAAGGACCTAAAAGCCGTCCACAATTTAAAAAGTACCAAGAAAAAACTCAAGCAGCCAGTTTATCCTGTTCTGACAAAAACAAGAAACAAATTGAAATAAAAATGACGCTTTCAAGCCCAGCAAAAGAATAAAGCAAGCAAACCAAAATTACACTACAAAAAGCAGTATTAAATTATGAAAGATACCAAACAATTAAGAAACGTGGGGGGAAACAAAGAACACCTGTAAAAAATCAGTGAGTTTTGTATGCATTTGCATTATGATCCAATCAAATTAATTTGGCACTTGCTTTTTTCTTCCACAGCACACTAAAAAATCTGTATTGAACACAAATTCCAAGGAGGTAATAGTCCAGGAGCTGACAGTATGATGGCTGCTCCTAACTAAATACTAGCCATCTTCCTATCCTGCAGCAATTTGAACTTCTGTACATTAGTAATAAGCCACTGGTGATAACAGGAGGTGCACTAACAACTGATTTGCAGACATCTGCTTCTTTACAGGCTTCTTTATGAAAACGCACTTTGAGGATTTTCTGTCGTATTGAAAACTGAGAAGAAAGAGTACTCTAGCGTATAACACTTAAGTGTATTTCCACACAATACTTTTTATAACTTCAGTGATACATAAATTGTTGTAGGCATGTAACTGCAATTAAAATATTACTATTATTCATTTAAATTCTCATTTGAAGAGCATTGAAGTTGTTTTAAAGTTAATTCATCCCTTGCAAAATTGCACAGAAGATTATAAAATGCAGTCTTCTTGCACTTAGGCATCTTTATTAGAACTGTGCACTCAAGCTGCTTGTCTTAAGCCAATAAATAAAAATACAGAGATCAAAATGTATCTTGTTCAAGACCCTGCATTTGACAAGAATGTTTTTTTGTTGCATTGTCAGAAATTGTATAAAAGACCTGAGATACCTTAGCTGACTACAAGAAACAAGTGGTTTATTATTCTTAGAACTAGCAGGGATGGCACCAAGCCTATACTGAACACCTACACAACTAATCTCATTCTTTAAACTCTGTGCACAGGTTCTTGATTATGAAGAAATACACACTCTTAATACATAATGCAGGTATTTCTTAGCATTCACGTACCTTGAAACACAACCCTAGCAGTAAGCACGAAGGATTACAGCCTGGCAGAGACAAAACACTCTTTTAAACCCACTTCCCATTTGACCACTAAAAAGGAGGCTCTATATGTAAAGACTCCCTGGAAGACACAAGCCACAAACTGACTTCTCACATTCAAAATGAATTTCCTGTGACAACCTTTAATTTAGTCTATAAATGATGCCAGTAATTCAAATTAAGAAACATCTGTCAGATGTTTATGCATCTACACACCTTGCATTCTTTGCTTCATGTTGTGAATACTCCCTCTTGTGTATTTGAGACGAAATTTTGCAGTAAGGAGTGTAACATGGGAACAGACATACATGAGTGAACCAGGAGAATAGCACTTGGTGCTTGAGTCCTAAGGTGACCAGAGGTATCTCAACAGAAGGAAACAAGCCTAGTAACTGACCCAAAATTCCCTCATGAGAAATTGGAAAGGGGCCCTATTCAGCATAAGAATCTAATGTCGCTGGATGGCCTAAAATCAGAAAGAAAAACATCTCAAATGCTAAATTACTTGAAGCAAAAATCTGCATACACCATTTTTAGAAGGCTAGTGAAACACCCACAGGAAAACATAAACCCCATGGCCACGCCCCTTCTCATTTTAAGGTGAGCTTGTCCTGGACAAAAATTAGAAATATCTTCCTTGCCCAGTGTTCACAACTGTACTTAAGGTCAACTGAGTGCCTGGCTGCTCCCAATTCTCAAGTTCCACTGCATGTAGAAAGTAACACCACAAACTCCATGCAGAGCAAGCTCTATTGTCAGCTCCACAGTCTCACATGGAGAAGACTAAAGTGAGAACAGTAAGAGTCCAGATAAAACAATTCATCTCCACTAAAACTTTTTAGGACATATTTATGTAACTTTAGTTCATGCGGGAAGTAGCGAAGAAAGCCACAGAGCTGCTCCCTACCTCAGATTTACATGGCTGTAGGGGCTCAGTTCTTCATCTTTCCTCATATTTGCACAAGACAGACCATACACTTAACACTATAAAGCACTTTTTTGTACCAGCTGACAAAGCAAGAAACCTGTATCTGCTACAATTAGTACACAGTTACTGTAGTTAATTTCTCATTTATCTACAAATGAGAAAATATTATCTCCAGCAACTCTGATAAATATCTTTGGAATTGTTTTAAATTTCATTGGTATCCGTAGGCCCGAATAAACAGAACGTTCTGTGCCCCCTACTACTTCACTCAGCCTTAGTTCTCTCGCACACGCCATGAATTTCAGACCACCCAGCACCTACCGAACATTAACTAGCTTGCGGCATTCGGAGCTGTACCTCACCACGTACAGCAGCCACCTACCTGATGGTGGCTGCACGATGCTCCTCGGGAGCAGGTAGGACAACTCACCTCCCCCAGCTGGGGCGGGCCAACTCAGACGGGGACACCCCTTTCAACCGTTTGGCAGGAGCCGAGCCCGCAGCTCACCCTTCGATAGCTATTTTAAAGGGAACATTTCTGCTGCAGCCGCCTGATGCCGGACGAGGAACCTACCTCCAGACAGCCTGCCCTGCCGGGCCTTCTCCTCACGGCGACTCGAGAGCGCCCAGCGCTGATTGGCTCACTCAGACGCGTGCCGCCGCCGGGGCCCGCTCAGGGCCTTCTGGAAGGTTCTGCGCCCCGCTTTCCCCCCTCCCGCGGCGGGCTAAGGGCTGCGCGGGCAGCCCCGCCCCGCCTCACGGCCCCGCGCCTCGCCTCACGGCCCGGCCCGCCGGTCCCCGCGCACCGTGACGTTATCTACTCAAGCGGGCCCTGCCGCGGGACTCGGGCTTGTTACCGAGGCAACCAGGCGTGTTCCTTCAACGCATGGCTGGAAAAGAGCATCCGAAGGGCCGTTTCTGCAGGGTGCCCGGCCATACACGCTTGTGAAAGCACACACACACCTTTCACCCAGCCCTGGGCACAGTGTGAGGCCAGTGGCTGGGCAGCGGGGCGCTGCCTGCTCAGACACGCTCCATCCATCAGGCGCCCCCTCGCCCAGGGCACTGATCCCACGGGTATTTCTCTGGAAATATTATTTAAGGAGCTTTGCCTACATCATACAAGATCATAGTAGCACAGACATAAAAAACACCACACTTTGAATACTGCAGCCAGCAGACTGACTTGCATTTCCCAAAGACTTCTTAAAAGAACAGAATCTAGACTATAAAACCAAACATTTTCTGAAATAGTTTTGTTTGCACTATGCTCTAAACAAAATCTTTCCTGCTTTGGTACAGAAAAATGAAGTCATGCAGTAGGTGCAGGTGTGGGAAGTGGCAGAGCACACAGCTCATCACTCCCTACGAGACGGGATGCAGCACAAGAAAGAAGCCTTGCCATCCTTTGCTCGTGTACAACGGGGAAGTAAAACAGAAAATTTGCAGTAATGAAAGCGATGAATTATCAGCAGTGTCTTATGAACCCTTACACTTGAGTTCTGACCCAAGAGGAAATGGTTTAAGGGTTTGGCTATGCCGCTTTTTAAGGATATGTGTTTTTTTACCACCTGGCTTCTGGTTCAGGTCCATGTCTGATCATTTAGGGAATAACAGCTGCTCACCACTCACAGAAGTATGACAGCATTATATAAATTCCTAGTCTCCACACCTGAAAAGACCACCACACTTTGTACTAATGATACTCCTGTGGGCCAGCTCTGAGGCTAAGGCACATATAAGGTGAGAAACTTTTGCCAAAACACATTTTGGGGATGATTTGTTTCAACAGCATGGTTTTGATTTGCTTCAAAGAACCATGACTTCTCCAGAACTAATATTACAGCATCTTTCATAAGTACCGTTTCATTTACATGGAAAGAATCTATCAAGTGTTGGAGAAGGTGTGGGCGTACCAAACAAGCACGTAAATAAACAAGACATTTTTCCTTTGCTAGACGCTGTATCAAATCATCAATACACATAGGATGCTTCTATGGGGACTTATTTAGAATAAACTAGTTGAGCTTTTTACATATAACTGAGACCACAGCATTTTACAGCCTACAATGCTAAAAACAGATCTGAAAAGTGATCTACGGCATCAACATTGGTGAGCCAGGCACAGCTTAGGAATATATTTGTTTCTCTTTGTCTTAAACCCAGCGTTACTCACAGTAGAACAAGCGAAACGTGTTCTGTATTTAGAGGGGGAGAGAATAAAGGCACTGACGTGTTTACAATTTATTTCCCTTTGTTTGGGATAAAATATTTGAGAGAATGTGGCTTTTTGAAGACTGTATTTACATCTGAGACAGTGTATAGACTAGGATTACAAATATTTATGAAATACCTCCAAAATGTTGTTGTATTCTGAAACAGTACTGTCACGGTTTCCTAAATCCTGATATTTAAGTGTCTGCAGAACAGAAATATGCAATTTTTTCATTGCTGTCTGGCTTTTCACCATCTACAAAGAACTTTAGGCTTGGAAACCATGGCTTTCTCTGCAATCTTAAGGACTAGGAAGGTTTTACTTAAAGCCTTTTTGTTTTATACACCTGAAATGCACATAAAGCTAAAGCTTCTTGTAGCCTGTATAGTAGCGGCATGTTACAGCTCATAGGTTACTGCAGAGACATTCCACTACCAGTCCACCTCTGTTCCTGTTGCAGGGCCCTAACAGTAAAAGAGAAATGTGGAAACAATTTATAGAGTTAAGTGTTCATGTGAAAGAAAGTAACAGGAAAGTAACAAAAACCTTAACAAGTGTTTGAAAACATTGCTGTCTGACTTTATTTGAATTGTATGGCCTAAGAAAAAAACACCACATTTAGCATTAAGTTTAGCAAAAGCAGTCAAGGTAGACAAAATAGAGAAAACATTCTGAAGCCAGAGAATGTGCAAAGGGTCCCCAAGAGAATCCAGGGAAGACTTGCAAACATTTTCGTGCAGGATAAAGTCAAGAGGATTCAATCAAAACTTAGTCAAATTTCTCCTACCAACCTTCCTCCTCTGCTCCTTGTATTTATTTTATTTTTTCATAACTCTTGAATGTAGGCTGTAGCTTGGAGTAAAACCTGAAGCTGCCTGACCTGAAATGCGGCTGCTTGTGGAGCTGTACTAAAGGGGGCCTCTGCTGCCATGGAAACTGCTGCACTCCCCTCAGGGAAATGGCAGCAAGAGATTTTTAAACTCTTTTGCTTACAGCTTGATAAATCACCAGAAATACTGCGGGCAGCAGTCCACACACTAGGTCAGGATCAAAGGTGTGCACTTAGTTGTACATCCACACCTTTTGCATATACATACCTGCAAGAAGGGGGAATTAGCAAAGGCAGAACCAGGCAGAGCGAAAGGGAGAGAAATTTTAACACCTGTATTAGGACGACCCCACCACAGTCCACCAACAAAACAAAGCCAAGAGGCAGGTTACTTCAGAGCGTTAAAGGAAGCAAGGAAAAACACCAGCAGTCTAAGGCCAACAATGCATGGGCCAGAAATCAAGCAACCTGCTCAGGCGTAGGTGTGGTGCCCCAGAACAGAACTGAGCCTGTAGGCGTGGGGAAGACTGTGCTGCTTCTGCCTGCTTGCTAGCTGCTCCATGAATCACAACAGCCAGTTCTTAAAATATCCAGTGGGTCAAGTCCACAGCTGTTTTAGAAAGCGGAGAAAAAGATATTTAATCAAAACTAGTGTTAGAACTTGTATTTATAAGCACAGCTGACAAATGAATGTTATTAATTTGTTTATATTTCTTCCTTTTCTGACAAACCCTGCTGTACTCAAGGCTAGCATTTCTCTAGAGAGTACATTGTACAAGTTTCTTCAGGGTACTACTTCAAAATAATATGACCAGCAAGGACAAATTAGCAGAAACTGATAGATCAAACATATGAATTAAGTGTGACAATGTTGAGTAAGTTTCAAATACATATATTTTGGTGTCTCATTTCTATTCATTAACCTGAGAAAAGTGGTTTGAATGTTGATGTTAGTTGCATACTGTATGTGTTATCAGGGAAGATTTTCTTTTTATGTAAATGATCACTACTAGCTTGCACTAGCACAGAATTCAACCCTTTGTATTTCAAATTTGAGATTTGAAGATCTTGAACATCTTTTCCACTCTAAATGAGTCTGAAATTTACTTTGTTATTCATATCTGATCTACATTAAATGTCTACATCTTAAAGAGGCAGAATGATCCCCCAAATAAATGAAAGCGAATCTGAAGATTTTCTTATGTGCTACACAAGAGATCTGATGAGGATTTTCTTGTTAAATATTTTTGTAAACTTGAAGTATAATTTAGTTATTTACAGGCATGCAATCATAAGTGCATTTTCATAAAAATTATCAGAATATCTCTTCATTGAAAAGAAGTCGAAAAATCACATTTGGCTTCTCAAAAAACTCAGAAAAAGATATGCAATATCACAGACATTTGTTCCAATGAAGAAGAGTAAAGAAATGAAAAATAAAACCAAGTTAGCCATTTCAGTAACTCAAAATAGGTTTCATGTCATGCTGATCTATAGAAAGCACAGGACAAATGAGAACATCCTGTTAAACTCATGTCTTATATTCCCAAAGCAATAAACGTACCAGAGAGCCCTACGAAGCAGAAAGGCCTATTATTTTTCCTTGTAATAGGTCTGCCTCCTACAGGGTAAGGTTTGGCTCACAACACAAACCAAGTACAATTTCGGCTAACACCACTCTATCACACAGAAAGCAATCAAAAATGATTTCTTATACCCCATCTATTAAACGAAAGACCACAAGAAGTTTAAATGAGGAACCTTGGCTGTTAGCATACCAATTCAGGCTTCTTGAGAAAAGCTAGTTCTCTGACACTTGATAACTGGTTAGTATCCACCATCCACATAAGTTGTATTTAAAGCCAATAGCTGTGTTATAGTTGAGCAAGAAATAAAAATACCATTGCCTCTGATCATCAATTTTTTAACTTAAAAAGTTGATTAAATGCTAACCTTAGGCATTTCAAAGCAACCCTGTTAGCAGCCCATAATTAAGCATCACACTGACCAAATCAGCAGTATCACTTAAAAATCCATTTCGTTATCCAGCCCGGTAAAAACAAGAGAGCCCTTAGAGTAAAGAGCTCAGTTAGACATACAGTCCAAGTTCAGATTAAACCCACATGCATCCACAGTCCAGAAAAGCATTCAAATGAGGCTGCAAATTGTGCAGATAACACATGCAGTCCTAAGTTTCAAAGACTACGCTTTTCTGCTCTTTTGTAATGGGGTTCAGCAAGGGAGGCAGACATACAAACCATGAAGATTAACTCCCACATTACCATGCTTACTGATCTTCTGAGAGTTGCAGAGAAGATACAATTTACACAGAAAATACAATTAAGTTATTATGCAAGAACTAAAAATAATGTCAGACCAAAACACAATGATTTCCTTCAAGCATGACTGGGATTCATGCTATTTCCCTCAAAAGTCAAGATAGCTACAAAAAGATACTCAGAAGATGCAAACTGTCCAACTGCTTTAACTGGAACTATTTTAACTATTTAAAAAATGGAGATCTCAAAATGAAAGTATCACAGTTTTTAAAGCTTCACATTATAGAGCACAAAGCAAGTCCATGTGAGAATATCTAACACTTCCAGTGTTGCAGTTACTGCAACACATTTCCCCTTCCCAAGATACCACTTTTTGAATCCTTCAGGAGATAATGGGTCAGCTCACTTCAGAACATGCACAAGTGACTGTTTCTATCAAAGTACCTTATATAAGCATCCACACGTGAGCACAGATTAGGCAGTCGGATGTCCAGCTGTTCCTCATGCTGAAGTGCATGTACAATTGCTTTCAGATGCACAAAACGTTTGCCTGCCCATTTTTTTTAGCAGTGAAAACAAAACCCATCCCACACAGTCACAAAAATCTCAGCCAAACCAATTTTAAGCTGAAATATTTACTTTGGCTATTTTGGCATCTCAGATACATTTTATTACTATTAGATCAACTGATGAATGTATGCTGGGACTTAACAAACTACCTTTATTTTAAAGACAACGGCAACATATATTTTAACTCCTATAGAAGTGGATGCCTGTTGTCAGAAAGTATGTAACAACTCAGAATTTTATTTTCCATTTTTCTATAGCTTAGTGTTTTGAAACATTCTTAACAAACATTCAGCTAGCTCAGCTCCTCCCCGCCCCACCTTTACTAAATTAAGTTGTGTAGTGTAGTTTAAGTTGCACACTTTCAAGGAAGTAGTTACCTCCATCTTTTAGCCCACAGCCTCAAAAAACTTTAAAAGCAACTGTGATATAAAATAGGTATTTTAGCATATGAGGTAAACCAACAAAAATTTACTATAATAATCAATACTCCATTTGAGAGCATAGCTGTTCAAAAAAGCACCAAGTAGACCACGGTAGCCAACAATCTGCTTCAATTTTATGCGTGGAAGTTTAAGCTTGGGCTTTGTCAGGACTTAATTGCAAAAAAATCACAGCATCCTGAATTATCAACATAGCTAAAATAAGGAGGATGCAAGAGATTAACATAAGGATACATTATAGGTATTGCATTCTTTATTCCACAGGAGCTATTTGTTGTTTCCAGCACACCAGAACCTGTTCTTGAGGTGAACCCAGCACAGTATGTTTACAAAGAATGTAGTTTTACAAAGAATGTAGTGGTGTAGAGCGGTGTACAAGCTAGGTGTATAAATAATATCCCCTGTAATTAATAATTAAAATCACCTTTGCAATTGATTAGTTACTATAAATTAAAATCCTCCATGTGTTGTTTATTGTTTCTGTAAAAAAAAAAAATGTTCATGTGAGATGCAGCAGTGCTGCAATCATGCCTATGGCTAAGTCCATTCCTGCAATCTATAAACTGTCATTATGAATATATTCAGTGTAAATAAACACATTTAATATCAAAGCTCCAAGCTATTTAAAAAAGCTATCAAAGCATGAACACATTTTGGTTCAATGTTTTTGTTTCAAAAAATTAAGCAAAGTTTTTAATATTTATTCAATTAGAATCTAATTCATATTCTTTGTAATTCAGTGTTTCATGTGCTGTAGTACTTAGTATTTTTTTATTAAATAAATCTGGTTCTTGAACTATTTGCTTTAAAAAACATCCTGATTATTTGCAAAAGAGATAAATCAACTAGGAGAATTATTATTTTATTTTTTTTCCCAGAAATAAAACCTTAAAAGATAAAGCCAGATTTGAAATCCTGAACTATCACCTTCTCAGGCACCACGTAGAAAACCAAACCAGCAGATTTAGTAAATGTTCATCATACAGGTAATGGGCTTGGTCTTTCCCCCAAGCTTCTAAGCTTCCATTTGTTTTGGACATCTTCCTGCTGTCTCATTAGGATCTGCCCTTTAGAAGTACTTTTTTTCTTTTTTTTTAAGTACTTTTTTTTTTAAAAAAAAAAAGATTCAGATTTCAAGAACTATAAGAAAAGCAAAATTCTACTCAATGCAACAGTGACACTTCCAGTGAAGGCAGTGAAATAAGCTTTATCTGTTTCACAATACTTAAAAATCTGACTACAAAAAAATAACATCTAATAAAAAAAAAAAAGAAATCATTTTTGAAAGTTGATAGGCCCATACTATTTTTGGGGTACTCCTTATAAATAGGTATTGTTAACTACTAAAAAGCATTTTGTCTTGTGCCACCAAGTCTTAATTTCATCCCTTAGGCTTCACGTGTTGTAGGCTGATAAAAGAAATGTGCATCAGGAGGCAATCTGAAAAAAAGGTGTTTTGGAATAACATGCCAAGAAAACACTAAGACAGTTAAGTAAGTGGTAAGAGTTAAATAAAAATCAGCTCGTATTTTATTAAGTATGTAATTAAGCATACTCTGTTGAACAAAGATCTTCGATAGCTCAGGCAATGCCACTTTATTGCTGTGTCGCAAAAGAGGAGTATAATAGCAGGGTAAGAGTAACAACAATTTCTTAACACACATGTTTTGATAATTGTTAAGTACCTGGTAAGAACAGAATTACTGGCAAAGTACAGATATGTTCCAAAACTCAAATCATTCTATTTTTTCATCTTTTCCTTAAGCTTCAGGCGCTGTCAAGAAGTATTAAACATCTCATTTGTTTTCTGTAATCTATGCCATTTCTTTCCCTTCCCCCTTTTTGATTTTATTCTGCCTGACCATTTATTCCGCCTGACCACTGAAACAGACTGATCTGTTTCCTATCACTTTCATACTGTAGACTGCTAACTTAGGACTTGTATCCTGATTTAAGAATTACAAAATCCTGGAAAACCCCAGAGATTTCATTAAGAGCCAACTTTTATTGAAATTTATGTACAAATTTAATTAATATTATGCTTGACTTAACCCATGTTTCAGAACCAATTGCCACTGCTTCATTAATGCAAGAAAGGGTGAGTACTGAAAGTTGATGGGCTAGTCATGACTCACCATTTTGAAACAAGTTTTCTCCATTGCAAAGCTTGGAGCACTCTACAGAGCCTTCCAACAGCATTAATGAAGTGAGATCATTCGCTGGTGTACTCACCGATGCCCAGCTGCATTATGTATTTCCTGACTTAGAGAATTTTCTGTGGTGGTCACTGTATGATGGTGATTGCCTTTGTTCAACTTTCAACTCTTTCCTTGTCACCAATATTATTCCTGACTTGCAACTGTGCTAACATGCATATTAGGATGGGATTCAGGACTGAAGTCTGGAGTTACTAGTTTCTTAAAGTAAAAAAAAAAAAAAAAAAGAAAAAAAATCAAGTATTTTAACTAATTTTTAAATAACTAATTTTAAGGAACTCATTTCAAAATAACTTAGAGTTACTTGGTGCTTCCAGTGACAAAGATTTCCAAAGGCAGATAGATCAAGTACAGGCATTCAAGACTGGCATGTTTCCTAGAATAAGACCTCTCATGACTCTCATGCGCTTTTTATTAAAAAATTGCTCATAACAATCTGTTTGGCCATTTATAAGTGCACAGATAATAAAATACATTCCTTCTTTTTTTGCAACACCAAGACCTTGGAAGCAAAATAACCAAACAAATAATTTAGGAGCAAGCATCATGAAAAACTTACAAACACTTGCAGTGTTTGATTCTGGAGGAGCTGTTCTAAAATAATAATTTCAGAAAATTAGTGTCAGAACAAGTCAGGTCACCATCCATTTTTACAAAAACAAGAGTGTGCCCCAGCTTCCTCATTTTGCAGAGGAAACAATCCAAACAGTTCATATAAGTTGCATAAGTAAGAAATTCAAATCACAACAGCTTGAACAAAATTTGGGATATAATACACATCAAATGAAAAGGGTGGCTGGAACACAGACATGGCTACAGACAAAGCCACTAAAAGCCTTCAGGAATTGGAGTGCCCGTTGTGATATGAGCAGCCTGATTTATTTTCAAGAAAACTTATGATTACATGACAGAATTCATCACTGCGTGTAAAAGACCAGGAAGGAGCTGAGTGCACACCACTTCTGCAAGTTACTTTCCAGGGTCTCAAACTGAGCACTAGTACAAGAAACAGACATCGCTATGAAAAGCCTGGTCTTGACCAACACCATGGGGGAAATTTTTGGCAGAAGTCGAGAAAGCCACTTTTCAAGGCAGCGTTTAACCACCTTAGTTGGTCACCGTGCTTTGCTTCCCATCTTATTCACTGGTAAGATTGGTGAAAACAGAAGGCATAAATAGAAAATACAAGTCCTTTAACCGTACAAAGCCCAAGTTTTCTGCATAAAATGTAGTTTGTGGTAACCCAGACCTGGCTGAACAGTCATAGAAACAGTGAATTACAGTGGAAGAAGCAAGTTTTAAACAAAAAATTCAACTTTACAGCTTCTTCCTGACCCTGCAAGTTGCAGACCCGCCACCAATACATGTAATTTAGGAATATGTCTGTCTCTAGAAGTCCTTTGCTACTGCATCTAGCATAGACAGCATACTTCTGTCTTTTTGCTTGCCCCTGCTTTTGGGAGCAGTGCTGCTTTCAGTGAGGGCAGTCTACCCTAATGGAGCACCCTCCATAGGAGAGCAGTCCAGTTGTGTGAAATTCCCATCCAGAGGAAATCAGTGGAAGGCTTTCCAATGACAGAATCAGAATTTCATCCCTTATACTCCCAACAAGCAGACTTACTCACCATTTTTGTACAATGTATTGCAGAAATACAGGCAGTCCAAAGTAACAGCTATATTTTTGACATCATACCAAATCATTTTCCTGGTTAAGTTAGAAGCTTAGTATTATATGCAAATTTTCATTAGAAAGCGTATATTCAAAGATGTCTAAAGTAACACCTGCTAGTACTGTATAGAGGGATAGACATACCACATTGGACAAAACCCTCATTATAGATGATGTAAAAAGATAAGAGCTAGATCCTCACTGTGAGGCTTCTGGATACAAGAATAGATGTTCTCAAATGCATGTAGATTTCCAGTTCAGAAGACTAGCATTCCTAGAGGATAAGGGTCAGACAAAACATACTTCAAACTCTTGAATACCAATGCTATCTTAACCACCAGCTCACACTTCCTCTTGGGTACACACACCAAACCACATGTTAAATTACGCAGCGACACCAAACAAATCCAGGAGACTGGAAATCCTGGTACTCGGAAGTAAACAGATGTACGAGTCCAGTCACCAAGGACTTCTGCTAGCAGCTCATTAGACAGTAAATACTTGTAACACTGATTCTGATTCTAGGAATTGAACATATAACACGCCTTAAGCAATCCCATACACAGTTGTGGACTCAGTTTTCATTGCAATGCATGGAATTCAGCCACAGAACTTTCATTAAAATTAAAGGAAAACATATGCCTAGGTCTTCTGCACTTCTACGAACTTCTCAGTGTGTATACACACACCAGGAACAACAAAACCACTGTATTAGTTAGTTAAAAGCTCCCACATTGAACTTGGCTAGGCTGCTCCTTTGTTGCATGACAAATATGTCATCTCAAGTCTAAGAGCTACAAGAATTATTACCAACAAGGTGCCTGCAAGCAAAGACTACTTCCACCCTGCTATTAGAGAGCAACTTTGTCTCTTATAATACAAAAGCAACAAAAAGGATTTATATTTAATTAAAACAGTGCATCCGTTTTGGCTTTCAACTTGATACAGGATGTTAGTCTTGCCTACATATTTTTTGGTTTACTTATAAACAACGGAAAGGAAGAGTTTATAATTCAAGAATTGACAGATCCTTTACTACTACAACATGAATCATTCTGTTTTTCCACTCTCCTTTAATGATAGGAGAAACAACACTTTATTATTTTATGTGATTTTGCTTATTCATCCATATATATTCATGCAATAAACACAGAAGTGCTGATATGCTTTCTTAATTTTTCCCCAAAACTAGATAAACACCCAGCACTGCAGCTTTAAAATAAACATATCCACCTCACTTTTTAATTGTTGGACACTTATTCATGACTTCACTTTCCAACACTGGAAGACAAAGATGCCAAATCCACAAATAGAAAATGGTCCATTTCTTATTTCAGCTGCTAACACTGCTTCATTTACAAAGTAAGTTAGTGATCAGTTCAGTGGAGGCCTGTGAAAGTTGACTGGCCACTTAAAGAGTTTTCTTTTCAGGATCACTTAAATTTTTAACCTAAGAGTCCGATCCTTCACAAGTATACCCCAAAAATGGTAAGCACATCTCAGTATAGTCGTTTCAAAGATTAAGCACGTTATGTTATGAAAACCAGATTTAGTATCTTAAGCAAAAATCCAATATGAACTTCAAGAGGCAACACCCTTTTACCCAGATAAAAAGCAATGTGATCACAGCTAAGATTCAAAAGGGTTTGATTTAATTAGAGTATTTAACATCTGCTTTGCTTTCTTCTTGCAGCAACAGTAAAACGATACAGACAAAACTAAACACTGCCCAACTAAGAAAATTGTAATTGACAGTTGAGAAACCCTCAGACTCCTCTCCATACACTGAGGGTTGAAAGCTAGATTAGATTGCTGTGCCTACCAGTCCTTCACTGTCTGGGCACAGAGAAAGATCCAAATTGCTAGAGTTGATACTCTCCAAAACCAACAGCACTGATGTATCTGAAATGTTAGATGGCATCTAAGAACTGAATAAAGGAATGAGGTTTCCTACCTTTCACAAAATGCAGAACAACATTGATTTTATCCGAAAAGTGTTGTGCATTTTTCCCAGATACACAATTGAAACACCACTGGTATGACCTGCAAATACCAACAAGTAAAGAGACAAAACCCTGCAGCAACAGAGCACTTGTTGGAAGACCATGAAGTTTATTTCTTTTCTTTTGATATACATGCAGAACCTTTACTTCAGGGATTAAGAAAAATTACAGTGGGGAAAAATGCAACATGGAGAACTCTAAAGGGAACAGATTACCAGAACAGAAAACTATGTATAAACAGTTCAGACCTTGATCCCTATGTATAGTTTTAATACAGTTACGTTTACTACAAGCACACAGAACTGAAATGGTCACGTGGCTATAGCTTCAACATTTAAATAGACCAGCAACACAATTATGATAAACCTGGCTGGACACCATATCCAAGAAGTTGTTTTAAGCAGAGGTAAATTTGGCAAAGATAGAGCAGTAATCGTGCCTAAATATGCAAAATTAAAGACAGAAGAACGTATTACAGCAGCACTCTGCAGCACATCGGCATTCACAACCTCTGGTTTTGACAGTCGTGCTTAAAATGACTCCAGTCTATATGAACAATGGCACAGAGGTCTACAGAGAATAAGGAAGCCACCTTAAACCTTTTGATGAGGTTACCTTGTTGCTGGGTGGTTTGTAGATTCAAGAAAAAGAGATGCACAGTAAAACCTCACATCTGGGTAAAGCCTGAGAAAGAACATCTCCAGTGTGTGATGGATGATCAAGTGACAGGTGTAGATGAACAAGCCATCACTTAGAGATACCCATACACATAAATGGAGGCTCATGCGTCTGGGTTCCTAGGGTGAGTATGACAGGACATTAGCTTCAACCCTACCTAGTTTCCCTATGGGAAATGGGCACGACCTGCCATGTCTCTAAACCTATAGGCGAAAAGAACAGATTAACATGAGAAGTGAAAGAAACAAAGAACTACATAGACAGCATGCTCTTCAACCTAGGGATTCTTCTGCAAAACTGATAAAGAACACCTAAATCTCTGTTCTATGTTAGTAGCTAACCTTCAAAACACTTTCTTTATTGATATGCTTGTAAAATAAGTTCTGTTTAAGAAAGTTCCAAGTCCCAAACAATTACTGATTATTTACTGTTCTTTAGGGCAGGGGATACATTCACTAAGGAATGCAAAACACTTCCCTTATGGCAAAATTCTTTCAGATAATAATGAAACTGTTGCATGAGAGATGCTGGCTACAGGATGCAACTCATTCCAGCTGTTAAAAGGAATTTTTAAGAAATATTTTTCATTAATTTCTTGATCTATATTGGCCACTTATTGGATAAATATTTGTTTAAATAGTATATGTTCAATAGTTTCGTTTGTTTTAAGATACCGGTGTTCAGGAAATAGGCCCAAGTGACTTTCCATGGGTTAGAAAGCACAGCAATGGTCGGCACCACAGTTTTTAACAGGGTTTCACACTGGTGAACTACAAAGTAATAGTAATTGCCCTGTTCAGTTCATTCCTCAGGAACAGCAACTCATTCACTCTGTAAAGTTGACTCTTCAATTGACATAAAGCCCTGAAGAACAAAACCCTAAATTAATCCTAACTATGAAGACTACGTTCTATCATACACCTTCCAGGAACCTCTAGTCACAGAAATAAGCTATAAACAAACCACCAGAAGATCTCCAAGCCAAGCCATTTCCAGCCATTAAAAGTTTACAAGTATTGAGCTTCTGTGATGAATTAGGCACCAAAACCCATTAAAAACTTTAGACTTAAATCCTAAAATGTTTCTTCTTTAAGAAAATACTTCAGCACAATCATTCTATCACTGAGAGTTTCAGAAGCAACAGAAAATACCAGCTATTGCTAGGAAGAGCTTTTTTTAAGCTTAGAATTGCCACAATCAAGTTCGCACTTCTCTTCCCGGCTAGCCTGCACTCACATCTGGTTTCACTTACATCCCTGTAAGGTTGGTTCAGGGCCCCTGCAATGCTGCGTTGACTGGCACCTCAGGAGTATTTCAAGCATTCAGCCTTGTAATTCTAAGTTGTAAAGCAGTCAAGAAGGCATCAGCTGGACAGCATCACTGGTCCCTGAAGTCTTCCCACCAATACACTACATAAAGGATACATGCGGCCAGACATGTATGTAATGTTACTTAAATGCCTCCATCTTCCCCCTATCTTCCCATGTACTCTGTTCCACTCATGTCATACCTTGCAGTTTGTTCTTTGCAATATGGATCTAGTTTGGCTTTCTAGTTAATAATGTACCTAGAGCAATTCTGATAGCTCTTCAGTATAATGCATGATAATGAAAGCAGCTGCTGCCACTCAATTGAAACTGCATTCTGCTTTGAACTTAATATTTATTGCATCTTTTCATTCACAGAGTGTATCTGCCTTAACCTTACAGCACTTCCACTGTGAGCTAAAGCAATTTTCTGACCTTGTAAAAAAAAAAAAAAAAGCATTAATTAATGAGCTAGAGTTAATTTCTTTAAGAATTTCAGGTCCATGTCACTCCTCATCTGCAATTAATTTCATGAAATAGAAATTCAAGTCCCTGCGTACTTAGAATTCTTAAATAATTTGTGAACAGGCTACCTGAAGCTACGTTACAGATTGCTATTAAGGTTTATTACATGAACAGTATCCTGTCTTTTGGCAGCAGGACGTATCTTGCCGTTCACACACTTTTCCAGTGCTGCCTCTCAAGAGATACTGCCACAAACAGAGGACTGGAAGCCTCTGTGCCAGCACACGGGCAGGCAGAAGTGCCAGGCAGCACCTTCACTACCCATGGAGAGCAGGCAGCTGCCTTCCAGGCTGATAAGGCAGGATCTCTCAGGTTCAAGGCTGACCAGTGAGTCAGTGCAGCAGCCGAAGGATGCTGTCACAATCTCAGACATTAGAAGCAGTTTCCATGCCCAACCCCCTTTTATTTTCTCCAGACAACTCCATGAATGAAAAACAGTGTGAGACTGGACAGGTCTGTCAAAGCTCCATTGGGAGTTTGGATTATGCATTGCTGCATTTCCAAGAATCCCCTGGCTCTACTTTGAGCATCAGCTCATGAAATGCTCTGCCTTGATGATTTTGCCAAGGAGCAAAGAAGTGGAAATAGGAGAAAGCCCCACATGTATTACTACCCCTGCTTACTCAGGCAGCAGTGATCACCCAGACACAATTCACTACCGTGACAAAACCACCACAAAGCCAGGTACAGCTACACATTTTGGTTGCTCACACCAGAGGCGACGTAAGGTAAATAAAAAAAACAATTTAATTGGACATGATACTAATTTTATGTTTTTACTGTCACGTTGACTATATTCTATCACTTCTTTCAACCGATGTCTAAACAATATACCAGATCTCTAAATCATTTGGAACAGCAGTCAGCTTTGATACTTCAGAGCTTGCATTTTTTTTAAAATGAAAATAGAAAAACCTCAAAAAGTTATTTAAAGCAGGGTACTGATAATTATTAAAAAATATGAAGTCATAGGGTACTTTATTCTGCCCGAATCTTTGAGGAATTCAGCAATTGATGCAATTGCCCAACATGCAATTAGAAAGCATATTAAACATTGAAGTATGTGCAAGTGAGCCTTCATTCATATATATGGACATACTAACTGTCACTCAAACAGGCAGAGACATGTAGAAAACAATATATCATTTCCTTGAGAAGAATTTTACCTATAGCTGCATAGCACTACTAATATGCCTGAATCAGAACGAGACTCCTGCAAGATACTAAGGACAGAATTACTGCTGTTTGAATGTTTCAGTCTGACAGAATTACAGTGTAACATCAGACATTTTCATGGCAGAAACAATTTGTTTTAATACCTCCAGACAGAGTGAAGTTCATCTGACAGCCACTGATTAAAACATGTTTAAAACACTGCCCATGTAGAAAACTTTTCAAACACTAGGGTCTAAGTTGGGACATGCTGCAACTGGGAAAGGCAGCTCAGGTACAGGGCCACAGTACACAGCGCTTCAGCGATGCCAGGCAGGGCTCCAGCCCACAGGGCAGGCCTCCCTGCCCATGGAAAACTTCCACAGATACGCAGAGAGATAAATCCAGTTTTGGAAGCTAGCCAGGATCAAAATGGCAGAGATGACAAAGGACATTAGCAAGTTTTATAACAAATCACATTTATCTCTGTCCAAACGTTCTCCAAGCTGTTAGACCAGTTAGCTATTTTAGTGCTATCTAAAAATGTACTTTCTTAAATGAAAAAAATCAGAGATCTGACACAAAACTGTAGATACAGCACAATGAAAGATGTTAACACAATGAGGAAGTTAAACTTACAGCCACTGTTACTTGCTCTGTGCCTAAAAACCTCAGTATAACTCCCTGGGTTCTGCCAATAGCATTCACAGCAGTAATTAGCTCCATTTATTTCTAAACCATTACTCAGAGTAAGATACTATACTTAAGAGAGAAACCTCTGCCTCCTGCTGTTTTTTTGCTCCTGTCTGTGCTGCTGCCAGTCTAAAAGATTCTCCGGTTCTCTTACTGTCTCTGCAACACTGAAATGTAAAACACTTTCATAAATGGCGCTTAAGCATCAAAACCAATACTAACTAGAAACAGTGCGCTTACATTGACATTACTAGGAGCAAAGACCAGCTACAAAAGGTTCTCAGAATACATCAGTTTGTGCTGAGGAACAGTGCTGAGGACCTAACTTCCACACAGTACTATATTTTTCACACAGCTCTTTTCACCACTGCATCTCAAAATTAGAACACAAGACAGAGGAGATGGTAGAAGCATGGTATCAGAAATATTAAAGCTGACTTCAAGTGTTTGTTCCTCCAAATGCTCCTACCTCTACAAAAATAGCACTTCATCACTTAAAAATTTCAGGATTGCTCTGGATGCAGGCATCTCAGTCAGCCACAGACACTTCCAAAATATTCATCCTTAAATAAGCACAGATGTGGGCTAAGACCTGTGTCTCCTGGCTTATTGACAAATGTTAAATGGACTTACAATGCCTCCTGTCATGTCTGCTAATGTAAGGCTAAAATCAGATTGTTTTGTTCTGCAGGCACACAACAGAAAAGAAGCACTGAAACAAGTTTTGCTCCATTTTTATGTATTATACATTTTACTTTATAGGATACTGTATATATGTTTAGAATTGATGTTTTCCGACTTTAAAGGTTTCATACTCAAGATTCCCTCTCATGCTCACTGTTATGATGACAATATTCCTAGTAAGTTAAATTTGGCTCCTGTTGTATCCCTAAACACACTGCCTGCTACAGGAATAGAACAAACAGAACAGAGGTGGGGTGACATGAGCTATGATTCCCTCTAGCTTAGCATTCATGTTTTTGTAGCTTCTGTTTATAGGGAACTCAGAATTTCTTTCTGTAAACAGAAGCCTTACCCAAACAACAAAATAATAACCAACAGACAAATGTTCAGCCATT
Source organism: Anser cygnoides (assembly GCF_040182565.1). Lineage (NCBI taxonomy): Eukaryota > Metazoa > Chordata > Aves > Anseriformes > Anatidae > Anser > Anser cygnoides. Next base: position 9,881,711 of record NC_089875.1, read on the forward strand.
TTATTAAACTCAGTACCTACAAAGTTCAAATACCAAGAAGCAGCAATCAATAAGAATTATTAATGTTTAAGTTTCTTTTCATTAGAAATTAGAAATGTAGATTCCAACTTCTACTTTTAGGTTTTTGACTCTCCTTTAACTCAAGCTGTCAATCAGCTTCATGGAAATCAAATATTTTCCATGCAATCCCCAAACTGCCATGTCTTATTTTAAAGAAATTGTCTTCAATATTGGCTACTACAAGAAATCCAACATTTAAATTCCTCTTTTCTCATGACATGAATTCCCTGCAAAGTAGGTGGAAGACAGGATTCTGCTTGTCCAGCTGGTGAAAGAAATATCTAGAAGGCAAAATACATTGCAACCTCTACATATGCAAGTAGATTGACATCTAGTGTTAGAACTCTGAACTACAAAGCCTATACCACATACAAAAAGGGTGAATTTCAGGCAAACCAAAAAATTGTTTAAACCACAGGAGAATCAAATCCTCCAAATACAAACACTCTAATCCCCACACTTCCCAATAGCTTTACAGCTGAAAATACTGTGGCCAAAGCCAATTGCAATTTAAGCCTCCCATGATAGACTGACATGAAGCCTTACGCATGAGTTCAGCTATGGAAACACTCATTTTGTGGCTGAGGAACTATAAATGACCTTTACAGTACAGTAAACCTAGTCAGAGGATCTTCAGCTTGCTTCACGTCTGTAATGATGGCTGAAGAATTTGTCCATGTACACATACATATCCTGTAGTTCATAAAATTCATGATTATTCCTAGAAAGGTATGCAGTACTTCAACTTCTAACCATTTTCTTTCGTATCAAACCTGAATCTAGCATAGTTTCAGTCCCTCAATATGCTAATACATATGAACTCCACATTTATTGCACTACCTTTAAACAACACATATCCAAAGCAAAAAAAAAAAAAAGATTAACAATTCTGTCACATCCACCAAGTTACAATGAGAACATCTCAGGCTGTGTCCAGTTGAATCCCTTCATTGACACAGACCACATGAAAAGGTTTTTTCCATCATTTTAATTGCATCAAGAACTCTATCTAACAAAGCTTTAGTAACAGCTCAAGTTCAGTAGCAAATAAGTAACCTTTTAAAATTGATACCAGCGTAGGAGAACCCAATTTTAGACCCCTGAGATTTCTATACCCTCCAGTTGAATTAACTTATTAGTTCCTGCACATTAAATTCACTGTGAGAGTTTGTTACAGTTACACACACCAGCATATCTCAAAAAAAAAAGTATTTACATACTTTCCCCAGTATTACTCTACTTAAAATAACAGATATCTTTATTTGATTTTTAATATCTAGTATTGACCATAGCCTACCTATAGTACAAAAAATAGCATGGACATTTAAAGAATCTGTATTCCACTTTGATACACAGCGATATCAGTGCTTCTGCCTAGCAGTCCTAAGGCTTAAGAGCGACACAGGCTAATACCTGTTCATGAACATGAACATGTCAGCGACATTACTTCCACGACTGATTACATCCAGAATGTCCAAAGAGCACTGTATTCTGTGTAAAGCCCATTTCCTCCTTTTTTTTTTGCAGTACTAATGACTGAGGAAGTACAGCTTGTAAACAAGAAAAGAAGTGATATTTTAGCAGCAAACCTTAAAAACCAATGTGATACTCAGGAAAGAAACAAAGATAGGAAGATGGAAGAGAGGAACACAGGCCAGCTGGTCAGACAAGGTTCTTTCTCTAGCCTGGGATAAGCTGAAGTACAGAGGCAGAAGACTGCATAATTTGTTGGTGTTTATGACTGAGAGACCCCAAATACCTTCATTTCTGCAGTGCAGGCCAAAGACCAATGCGCAGTGGTGTAAGTTGTCTCTAGATCACTGTTCTTTAGCACAGTGCATATAGCCATGACTTCTACAAGTCTTTGTAGAATAAATTAATAAAAGACTTTTACAGTCATCCTGCTAAAGATTGAAGGCTAATAGCAACATCATTACCTAGAATCCAACTTAATTAAGTAGACAAAGATGCTTTTGTTCCTACAACATAATCTCAAAAAATGTTAGCCACCTTCTTGTTCTTTCCAGTCACGTCTCAGTTCACTGCAGTTCCAAAATTTCTGCAAATGCTAAACGCATTTTCCTGACACTTTGGTCAGGTCTACCTGCAAACTATTCTCGTCTGCAGCAATTTTGTAAGACAACTAAAAAAATACCATCTTAAAAAGTTGACAAGTATACTCACACTACAACTCCCAACCTACTTATGAGTTGGTTACAATACCAATATTAGGATCTCTCTTCTGGCCTCCACCAAAGTTTCCTTAAGCATATTCATTTGCTACTCATAGGTGTGGATATTAGATGCTTTCCACAGATAGTATTAGCCTATTGCTAGTATTGACATGATGCCCTTGTCTGTGCAGCCACCCTTTTGCATCAGCATTGGAAACTGCTCTTGACACGTACTTTGTCAAAATCAGTTTACAAGCCTCCTACTGAAGTATGGAATTGCACAGCAGCAGCTGGAGTTGTTTGAGGTGTCATCTGCATGTATGTTCTCACTCCAGGTATTCTTAGAGAATGCTCACAGCCTGTCCACCCCCATTCCTATGCTCTGTACAAGTATATTAGATGGATCACAACCATTGCTATCTCATTTCCTCAGTCACAGCATTCTAGAATTGTAAAGCCTTTAAAAAAGTGTAGAGGGAGAGCGGCAGACGTATGGAAATTACACCTAGGGACAATGCAACCTAAAGATACTGGTAAGTCATTGCTTTATATATTTGAGTGACTGTCCACATTCAATTCCATTCGAGTCCTTCAGGACAGTGTTTTATTATTCTGCATTTATCACCTAACATTATCACCAAACTAATACCGAGGAGCAGTAACAGTAATACATGGAACATACAAGCACCTAAAGTGAAAGTTCTCCCCCATTTGTTTCAACATTTCAAACTATTACTTCAATTTTTAATTCATATTAATTAATCCAAAAGCACTGGTTATCACATTGTGTTCTGATAACCTGTTGTACTAACTGATATTTAATTACCAAAATTCATTGTTTCAAAAGTAAATCTGACTCCCTAGTTTGACATTGATTCTGAATGCTAATCATTAAAAAAAAATAAAAAATGTCAGTTTCTAATACTGTGGATATCACTGGAAATCAATGCTCCATTTTACTCAGGAAAAGTTAAGGCTCTAAGGAAGCTCGTACGACAAGTCAGAAGTGAGTGCTAAGTTAAAGATTAGGCTCTGCAAACTGTACATGTATTTGGAGAAGTGAAACTGAGTAGCTCACAGTGCCACTTTTGCAAGGATACAACAGAAAAGAGTCTACACACTGAAATAAAACTTTCCTGACAGTAGCTATACTGTACACATCAAGTCAACCGGAAAACAGTTTCTTGGCACTGTGTACATCCTATGGAGTTCTGAAGAGAAAGCTAAAAAGAATTTGGCAAGGTCTTCAGTATCGAGCAATCTCAAACATATCCAGGTTTGCTTCCCAAACAAATGATTTTCACTAACTGTACAAGCAAGCAGACCCTGAGGGAAAAATCCATAACTTGACAATTTTTCCTTTGTGCTAGCAACCCAACGATATGAAACTAACTGGAAAAACACCTAATAGAAATCCATGACTGTACCCAACAGGAACTACTTAGGAAACATTAAAACAATGTTTTTTGGAACAAAAAAGTTGCTTGTAGCTTCTGTCAGGTCTGGGAAGCAAGTTTCTGCAGATTTACTTGATTCCATTCACCAAAACTTACATGTTAGACATGCACTCTGTCATTCATAATGTTATTTTTAAAATTTATTCCTAGCAAAACCAGTTTCTCTCCTCTTCACTCTAAATCTGATTTTCCAATTCCTTCCCTAGCATCCCTATTCTGTATGCATCTATTTGCATCTATTGTTTCACTAGACACAGGCAGTTTAAAGATCAGTTTCACCATGATAAATGAAGAGATTTTGTATTTGTAAGCATCTACAGGCAGATAGACACCACACAAGCCACAAATTGCATGCTTCCATATATCCCACGATACAAGAACTCCAGCATTCAAAGAAAGACTGCAGGAGGTAAAAAAAAGGAATACTAGAAAGGAATACTGAATGGAAGAAAAAAGTAAAAAGAGCCCCAAGCGACTTGAGATCCTCACTCTGCAGAGAATCTCTGACCATGAAGCAGTTGATACACCCACTGTATGTTACAGGTTCATGAACTGCATTCACCATACGACGTTTTCACTTTGCTGTGAGGCCAAGAAATTCAGGGGGCCCACTGTAGGTTCAGGTATAGCTTGGGCTCAACATACTCCAGAAAACCAATTCAGAATTCAATTAATCCAGCTATTATGAAAATGGATTTAGGATCTGCTTTTCCTCATTTGTCATTAGTATTGCTATAATCAGACCCGGTGTAATAAGACAAACATATCTTGGCATTACTTGCACAGTTATTTTCTTCACTACGGCTAGATATCAAGTGTTTGGAACAACAAAATATGCAGTGAAACTACAGCACAGAACAAGAAACAGCTGGAAACTATTCCTAACGCTCTTACTGTCCTCTTTTCACTAAACATTATTGCTAATTCCACACATTCAGGTTTATTAATCAAGTGCCAGAAAAATCAGACAACCAGGAAAAATCATATGAAATCTTTAAAATAAAATTCAGTCTTTGCTTGCCTTTGGGTTTTGGCATCATCTTAACAGAGCTTATTTTTCTATGACATGCAAGGCTGGGAACCTTTTATTTATTTTTATAAACAGAAGTTCGATTCCTACATAAGTTTGTACCAAGGACTGAGACTTTAAGAAAAGAGGTGAAGTATTGTCACAAAAATCTTAGTTGGCAATACAGTCAAGCAAGACACTATCACTGGGTCATTACTGAATTAAGCGGTCGGTGTGCCTGAAGATAAGCTTCACAGAACAGCCTGTTGTTCTTCTCCATAAAGTTAGTTACTTTATTCACCAAATTCAAACCTAAAACATATCAAAGTTTATTTGCTTGAGGAACGGCCTTCTTTATATAACTTAAGTTACAGCTGTTATCCCCAAAGTTTTACTTCTTTTTTCTTTAAGAAAGGTGAAAAAAGAAACTTTCCATCAAGATCTGTATGCTTTGAAAAAACCCTCAATTTATGAGGGTGGCCTCCTTTATTTCTAAATATCTTTGAATTGTTTATATTTCATGGGGAAGAGTTTCTGTCCGCCAGTCAGTTTGTATCACTATAGCGGTACAAGCAGCCAAAACTTTTAGATAGCCACAAGAGAAATCGTGTTTTCTGCCAAGCTGTAGTGGAGCCAGAGCAACTGGGAAGGCAAAAGTGTTCAAGGATTTCCATGTCTGCTGGTATAAAGACAGCTCCTCTTCTGCTGTAAAGTGACAGAATCAAGGACAACATCATTTAGTGCTTGGTTCTCCTGCCTTACTCTTTCTTTGACCTAGCTATAGAACCAGAACTAACAACTTCTTTTGTGTCAGTGTTTATCAGAGTACTTCACCTTTTAAGAATTAAGCAGAATTTTCTTAAATTCTACCTATTAAAACTTAAATGCTCGTGTTAAATAAGGTAACAGAGTTACGTTACACCATTAAGGACAACCTTTTTTTCTTTAATTATGTAGGAACTTGTTTTTAAAGGTGCAGTTCACTGTAGAGACTGAGATGACTGCATGAACAATGAAGAGAACACGTTACGCTTGCCTACTAAACAAAGCATGCTGAGGGGAAGCATGCACAGCTCTTCCACTTCAGACTCCTGTATTTAGCTATGGCCCCGAGGTTAGTTCCAGAAGCCGCTGCAGGCTACCCTGCTGAGCTGCTTTAAGAGCAAGGAAGCTGTTTGAGAGAAGTGGGTTACCAAACAACGCGCTCTAAACAAGCCACCAAACATGAGCTCAAAAAGGACTGTGCAACCCACCCTCGGGCAAGTCTGTATCACCCCCTTCATGTTCATTTCACTGCTGCCAGCTTTCACTTGTGGATTTGCCTAATCTTGGGACCAGCTGAACATGACAATTCTGGATTATATTTTAGGAGGTGTTGATCAGAGAACTTATTTCTACCTACTGACAGCTGTTAAAAATTTACACTCGCTATGTATCAGATATACTTCGACAACAATGCATTATTCAAAGTACTATAAATTCCCTGTCCTTTCCCACTTTGTCCTTTGAGGTTTTTCTCTAAGGTCAGCAGTAAGCAACCCCCTACCAGGGAAACCACTGCTGTAAACAAACACTTGGCTACCCTGGGACAGACTCACATTGACCAGAGGCGCTACATTTTTATTGCCTTCGGTACTGTGCCATTTCTCTCCCTTTTCTTCCAAAAGAATACTGGGTTTGACAACACATCACCTGGTAAAACTGAGGAAAAAAAAATGCTGTTTTTGTCAAGTGCCCCATATCTCAACAGCATATGCCAAGCCTTTGAACAGATGATGAAACAGAGCAAGGCAAACACGTTTCCCGTAACAACAGTCATGCTTCAGTCAGGGAAATATGTGTAGACAGGCCCTCACACCAACAGTCCTGCTAGAGACACCTGAGCTCCATATTCATACAGAAGCTATCCATTTCAAGATTAATGCCATAGCTTTTGATAGCCACGTTAGCTGGTAAAACATTTGGAGCATTTTAATACATTCTGTTTCCAAAGCACACAGTAACAGACCTTTTATGCCTTTCTGCGGGGAGTCACGTTCCCAGTGACACGATCCCCTTGGGAGTAGACAAGTTTCCATGCAGGACTCCAACTAAAGCCATGAACTTCATTTTCTCCATTGGGAGGACCCACAAGAGCAGAGCCTGTACCACACAGCCTTTAGCCTTAGGGACACCGCTGCCAGGGGAAAGGTGCCAGACAGGTCCCTGGCAGGTGGGATCCCTGCCCAGGCCACAGCAGCCCCTGCAGTGCCAGCATTCCCTCCGTACCCACCCCACAGGGCTGATTGCTCCCAACATAAAATATTCAGTATTTCTCATGACGCATGGGGCTCAATATTTAGGTTGTCAGCCTCCTACATATTTCTGGTTGGGAATAACAGGAAAGACTCCTTTAATAATAGCTTAGAAATAATAACCCAGGCACTAACTTAAATGGATTTTTATTAGCCTAGATTCAGTGAATAATTGTGACTAAACCCACGCAAAGGAACAGCTTTAAGATGAAAAACTTTTTTTTTTTTTTTCCAAAGAAAAGAGTACAGGTCCAGTTTTTTCTTTGCTTTTAAATATTTATCCCTGGATCTTGAAAGTCCCAAGAAATCTGTTGTATGTACTTAAACAGCCTAGCAGAGAAATCCTGCCTGCTGTTTTGGTCCTACACCAAAATCCTTTAGAAGGATAATGAAGACAGCATCACATTTCATATGAGATTTCCTGAACGCCTGTTGAGCTGACCTTGTTTACAAGTGCTCACTGAAACAATTAATTGCTTGTATTGCTTGTACGTTCCACTCCCAACTGCCAGGGCTGAGTTTCCTGCCTATACTGTCCATATGGACACTAGCCAAAAAGAAATTTCTGTGTAATTACCCAATTAATTATTATCAATACTAGCACTTAACAAGAAAAATTGACAGCTGGTATACATAACCATTTCTATCATGCAAGAACTACAAAGGCATTGGTTTTCTTATTAATAGCAATGAAATAAGTTGAATGGTTTTGTTTTAAGCTACAGAGGATGAGAAAGACAAGAAGAATAGAGTAGTGAAATCCTGGACCAGGAATCGGGAAACAACTTGAATGGTTTGCAAGATGCTTCCTGTGAGACTGTGCCAGTCAGTTCCCCTCACTGCTATGGTGTTCTATTTGTACATTAATACACTCCCTGGGTTTATTGCTTAATTTTACTGCCTACTCCTGAGCAGTAGCCATCTCTTACCTGTTAATGAGGCAGAATGGGGCCCTGACTGACTACAGCCTATAGGGTTTTTCACTTTGTACCATTTAACGTCAGTGGGATTTTGAGGGCACAGCAGTCATTTTCCAATGTACCATGAGAACCCTGTCTGCCTGAACTTTCATGAAGCTGAGCACAGTCTAGCTATGTGTTTTGTTTGGTTGGTGGTGGTACTTGTGCTTGTTGTTTTTATTTGTTTAATTTTTTTAAGCATAAGTAGACATCAAGTGATGTTTGCGACAAGCAACAGGGATCAACTTTTTATCTCCAAAGCTGAGCAATACAGCTCAAGCAGCTTCCTAGCCAAACAAAGTGTAGCATGGGCAATAGCCAGTTGCAAAAGCACAAATACAAATTTGTGTACACAATTCCAGCCAAGGATAGAGTGCAAGTGTGATCAAACGGAAGACGTGTAGCTAATCTAAGAGTGAACATGTTCATCTTCAAAATGAATTTTTGAGCAAAAAACCCTCAATTTTCTCTCAAACAGGAACTAGCAGGATTTGCTTTCCAAAGAAATTTACATCAGAATGTGCTGGCAGGTCGTCTGTGAGGCTGCTGGGGAGCCTGAGCTTTCAAAGTTTGGTCCCAGGACAGCTGCAGTACGCAGGCTTGCTAAACACCAGTGCTTCCAACATTCCTGGCTCCACAAAGCCTCCAGAGAGCTCACTCAGGACCAGAGTCCTTTCAGTCCCTTGAGGAAAACACATGTTTTCAGGCTCCAGCTCCACAGTCTGCAAAAGCAGAACAGGTCAGGGAGATCTCAGACTAGCAGACAGAAGCCATCTCATTATCCTAAAACCCTAGCAACTCTGTAACCATGTAAGTTTGCCTACCTGGTCTGAAGTTGGAGTATATACTTGTGCAGTCCATAGTAGCTTCTAGTAGTGGCCTTAACATCAAATTTCAAAGAAGTGCATACTACATATGACAAGCAAAACCAGAGGCATAGGATCAGCATTTGTACAGCATAATAGGATTTCACAGGAGTCCCTACGTAGCAGACCAAACCTGCTGCAAAAATATTGTTATTGAAATCTCATTAAATGATTGCTGGGAGACTTGAGAGCTGGAATAGATTGTTTTTGGTGCCCTAGATGGTTTGTTTTCTAGTCACTGCTAAAATGCTATAGACTGAAAACAGGGAAGGAGAACTATTTGTCCAGGACACTCTCCCATCAGAATGGTCATTGCTTGCAAACATGGAACATCAGCTGCTTGTTTTAAAGCCTGCTTTTCTTTCATAAAGTTCTGAATATTTGCCCGACTTTTTTTCCAGACTTACTTTCTTTGTTCCTTTAGCAAAAAGGAAACAAGCAGGAAGAGCCTACAGCATCACAACATAGGAGTGCAAGTCAGAATATCCACAGAAAGAGCTTACGATGCATGAACAGAATATTCATTACAGATTATTCATTATAGATTAAAACAACTGTTTCACCCCAGCCACAAAAAAAACCCAAAAAAAACACAATACCGGCTTTGAAAAGAAAGCTTCTAATCCAGTAAAAGAGTGAATATAATAAGTTAACTCAAGAGCAGAAGGATGAAAGGACATCAGATAAAGTCAAAGGGCAAAAAGACAAAGATGCCCTGTGATGTTTAGCTGCAGGTATCGTTGGCTACTTCTTGGTTCATGCTAATATCAATTAGTACCTAGCTAGAGAAAACTTCACAATTCAGATAAAACCAGATCCAATAATTTTATACTATGATTTACATCATTTTTTGCATGGCTTCCTGGACAACATCGAAAGAGTCAGAACCATCCTACACAACCTTTGTGCCAATCTGTTGAGACGCAATAGCCTTAAGTAACATAGCAGTTTCAAAAACTTTAAAGTGCCCCAATCTATTTTGAGAGAAACCAAAACCACTTCAGAATTTTGAGACCAAATAAAATATACTTCTACCAAAAACAGCAAAATGAAAGTTGCCGTTCTGACATGCTTTAAGAACCAGAGATCTTGTCAGCTGTTATTCCTTTTATAACTTGTTTGAAAGGTCACAAGAAGACTTTGGCCAAGATAACTTAAATCATTAGAGTTCATGCACATCTGTATGTGTCTGTACATTTATGCACATCAGTTCAGCCTCAATGTCCTAGTTTCTTCTATAGGAAAGCAGAACAAGTTCCTCATTTTTCTTCCTATTATGCCCGTGTTTCTCTGTAGGCAACATGAGCAAGCTCTGCCATGTGCTAAAATGACTAGAAGCTACAGGGTACCATTAGTAAAGCACCAGACTCAAGCTAGAAAACCCCTCTGAAATGCGCAGTGCAGCAGCTTCGGCTCCATGCTATGTCAACCATCCCACAGTTTTTGGCTGTTTGAAAAGGAGCAGAGGAAGACCCTGCTCAAGAAGACAAACAGTTAGAATGTTGCATCACTCAAGTACTAAATTTATACTTAAAAAAACAAAACCAGGTATCTTTCTCAAATACATCACCCATAATAATTATTTTCAAAGAAACCTATACTTCTCAAGTATATACTTCTATTTATAATTACCAAATTGTTGCCAGAAGTCTATTTTTAATTGTGTGCACAAAGTTATTCCCCTTAATAACCTGGAGTAAAAAAAAAAAAAAAACTCTTCACAAATATTAGTTTAAACTGAACTTCTACTCATTAGTATTTCTATAAACATTGCATTGGAACAACGAAGACATCTGGAACAATCTTTCTTTGGCATAAAAAGCCAGATTAAGGGCCTTGAACTATTCTACATCCTCTTGTAAAAGGGGATGTAGACTACAAGAGAATATCTCCACTCTGAAAATCAGTGTTACACATGGTTCCAATGATTTCCACTATGCAGAATATGTGTCTGCATAAAGCCCTCAAATGCACTAAAAAGCTTCCAGCAGCAGCAGCACATCTAACTGGCAGTTGTTTTGAGAAGTCTCCTAGAAAGCTCAGCCAATCCTGCCTACAGAATTATTCTAAAATAGTTATTGAGATTTAGTTAGGATTAAAGTCAAAATAAGTCTTTTTTCAGGCATATCAAAGGCATATTGCTTCTAATTAAGTAAGAAAATACCTACATTTATTATTCAGATAACTCCATTTGCCTGTGCTTGTACAACGATCCAATACAACCTTGCAATCCTATGTTGCTTTCACCTAAGCAACAGATTTAAGTTTCAGTTATCACTGACAGTCACCACCTAAGGAAAGGAAGTCTGGAAAATCGTAGCAAAAAACCTCAGGTAGTAATACTGCAACAGCTTACGGGGCAGAGCTCTGGAGTCGGTCAGCAGTACTGCCGGCAGGGACCACCGCCCGGGTGGGGGGCGGCGGGGAGCGGGGCGACGCGAGACCGTGCCGGCAATGGGGGGCGGAACCCGCGTGGAAAAAAATAATAATAATAAAAAAAAAAACTCGCCTTGAAGAAGAGGTGGATTCTAGCATTAGAGTCAATTACAACTGAAATTAGAGGGGTTTCAACTGAAGCACACAGCTGGCAGCATCTACAGAACACGAACAGCGACACCTAGAGCCGAAAAAGCAAGGGAAATTAAGTTTTATATGTAGGAAGTTCAAGACCAAATACTTTCTAGTAGCCACCAATCTTTGACAACATGAAGTCTTCTTTAAAAACAAATTGAAAACATCTAAAAATCAAAAAAATATTCTTACCTGAGACTTCCTGAATTACCATCAAATTCACCGTGTGAAACCCTAGCCTCAGGGAACTCTGAGTGAATATAACCACTTTTCAGCACCATCACCATTTCAATACAAAACATACCAAAGTCAGCCTTCCTCCATTAATTCAGAAAAAAAGAAAAAAAAAAGCTGACATTCAACCTTAAGTGGACAATCCTATAACACTTCATGCCCTGACCCTTCAGACTTATCTACCTTTTGCCACTTCTTGCAGAAGTCAAAATGCCCCTGCTAAGCTGTTACATGTTCCAGAGCAAACCCCAATTTGCATGGCACATTTACAAGTATTTCCACCACATTTTTTGTCTGCCAGGAACCAATTACTTCCATCTTTTAGGACAAAACCCAGGCTTCAGCACACTGCCTGAGAAATTGTATCAGTCTGAGGTGCCAAGGTCAGTCCTCTTCCCTGCAGGATGGGAAGGGACCAAGCCCTCAGCACACCACCCATATTAACACTCTTCCACATGCAGAGGGAACACCGACATGACCACGCACGCGCAGCAGCACGGCCTCTGACTGCCTTCCCATGCCTAATTCCCCAGCTCCAGTGCTGTGAAGTTGTACTGGGCTATACACAAATCCATAAAAATAAGGTGAAGAGGATTTGTTTCTTCTGTTTAATAGAAAAACTTTTGGAAACATGGCCCAGCTGCCATTTTTCTCTTCATCTGGCAAGAAGGTGAGAACCCTACCTTTCCTACTTAACCAGAGGACAAGACAGGAACTTTACTGCTAAATGCAAGGCAAATGTTTAAACACAGAGCTTTCAGTAGGTTTTCCCAGCAGAGAAACAACATAGTGTCACTGCTTCCGGGAGATCCTTGCCTTCCTTGTGCTCTCTGTAAGCCTTTTACTTTAACACAGTAACTTAAAATTAATGTAATCTATAAAACCACCCGTGCAACCTCTTTTAAAGAACACGTTTTATAGAAAATTGCACACATTTTTACCAAGAAACTTGACCACATATAAAGCAGTATCAAAATAGCAAAGTTGAACTTGGAATATTCAGCACAAGGTTCCCAGTATCCGCAAGTGTCATGCGCTCCCCATCAGTTACCTAGCCAACTGATTTTCAAAACACATTCCTGACACATCCTCACTTCACTAGAGAGCTCAAAGTACAGAGAGAGTCATACCTCCACACAGTCATGCCTCCAACTTACCTGCTTTAGATCTTTTTCCCTCTCAACTCTATACTAGTTCTGATCACTTGATTTTCTATTGCATGTACTAAGAGAAATAAGAGCCTTTCCAAGTGTCTGTTCATATACAATTCCTCCCTTTACACGTGGAAGTCCAGCAATTTATCACCAAAAATACGTTCATTACATTTTATCTTCCATGTATCCAAGCCCACACAGGTAACAAGTGAAATTAACTGGTTTCTCCCAAGCATTTTACTCTAGGAAATTCAGTAGTCCATATCTCAATGTGTAACTTAATTGTACTTCAATTTCAATTCAGCATTGCAACATTTATTCCCATGTCAGAGGTATCTTCCTCATTTCCAGCTTAAAATGAAGAAACAACAATTCAAAACAACTTTTTATTTGCTCTGGATATCACAAACAACGTACATCAAAAGCTTCAACATCACTGTCAATTTACTGTCACAATCCATCTTGCTGACCCTACTTGAAATTGTTTAACAAGAAAATGGAAGCTTTCATCTCCCTTTGTAATAGCTCTTTTGCCATCTCTTCCTTGAGAACAAGCCTAGTCTCATTAGTCTAATTTTGCAGCTCTGCTACAAGATATCATATTACAGATAGCAATTTCCTGGTTTAGTGGGAAGTAAGGTTTCCTTCAATGCCGTCAACACAAATAACAGTAAGGGAAGAACACAGCATGTTGCAGCAATCCTAGTTTCATGCAAATGAACACATATTGGGGGGGTTAAACTGTGCTCTCACTTAAAGCTGCTCAGAGTAAATCAACTGACTCGAGAAATTTTTAAAGAAAACAATACTCCAACACATGTCCATCTTCAGTGTTTACTACAGATTGCACTGAGATACTAAGTTTACAAATACAAAGATATTAAATACTATATATGAAGTTAACAGTAGTATTCCAGATAATAAGCATTGACTTCAGAAACAACTGTTGCTTCCCTGGCTTTAAGTGTTTTGCAGCCCAAGATAACCAATCTGATGTTAAGCTCAAAACCAAAGAAAATGACTACAAATACTTCTGTCACATGCAATATGTTTCTTTACAAGAAGGTCTAACACCTTTCCCTGCAAAAAAAGCCAGCTTCACTTTATTTGAGTTTTGAAACAATTCCTGTACTGTGAAATATGCACTAACAATTGGCCATCCATAATGAAGCTTGCAAAGGAAGGCTTTACGATCACTCATCCCTTTCTCAATACAACAAATCACTGAGATTTTTAAAAACTCCAAACAATCTCCCTACACACACTTGCAAAAGGAGATATTTGGATTGGTCTTTGTTTTTACAGGCAGCACTTCTCCATAGTAACAGCTTTAAGCTCTTGGAAATTAATTAATAAAGAAAACCATATACATTTTAAAGGCACCAAAATATTTCAAAATTTATTTCCAGGTAATAGAGATTGCAAGCCCTTGCTACAATGTGTATTTATGTATTATTTTTCAAAACTGGGAAAAAAAAATCAAAACTGTTTTCTTAAACTGATTTAAGTAAAAGCTAAGTAAACATTTCAAGACATTCTACAGAGTTTCTTTGCAGAGATGATTCAAAGTTAAATAGCAGATCTGTGCTCATATAGGAATAAAGGCTTTTTCTTTGTTTTAAAAGTATTTTTGGGAAAATACACTTATGCGCTGTGTGACACTAGAAATTAAAACTGACAGAAGCCTCACACTATTTTTAAACTTGAAGACTTACAGCTTAAAGGATGCGTCTCGTCAATTTCACAAACAAAAACCCTCAAATAAAACCAAAGTTATTGAAAGCACTGAAGTTATCGATATAAGAACCTACCTGTCATTTGGGATTTCAGATGCTTCTGTAAGTGACAGTAGTAAGACTAAGAGAAACAAAGATACTTACATTGCATTTACTTTATCTTCTGGGCCTTGAACTTGGCCTGTTACTGTTCCTTGACTGGTATTTTTAACCCAGCCAACCACTCCTAGCTTCCTAGCTTCCTCTTCTGTGTACTGATTTGAAAAATAATGAGAAAATAATCAGTGCCAGCACATACACTACATGCATACTATGTAAACCATGTTAAACCCCACTTCCATTCTCATAGCCTTAAGACTGAGACTTAAGAGAAACAAGAATCCATAGATTATGCTCACACTCAGACATTAAAACATTCCTGTCAGGTCTGCAGTTGCAGCAGAAGCAACCAGCTTTTGATCAAGAATTAGATTTCACATATACAAAAATACATGAGTTAATTCCCATGTTGGTTTACATTAACACTTTTCTTCAAAAATAATAATAATTAAAAAAAACACAAAACACCACAAAGTATATATATGATGGCTTCTTACCCTGCTCATAATAAAGCCATCCTGCTGCTTGCTGTATCAGTTGAATATGCACAGAAATCTTCCGATACTGTGAGTTTTTTCATTCAGAGATCAGCCAAAAACTTGCTCTCCTTGTTTAAGGAATTTTTAAAGACTTTTAATCAAAGAACTCTACTAATCCATCACCACCACCTTTTACTCAGTTTTCTCTAGCTTCTGTCACTGTGCATTTGCCTCTTAAACAGTTGGTGTCTAAGCTCTTTAAGCTTGTTGCATGCACAAACAGAAGTGTTTCCCCATGTTTCATTCTAAAACCTTTCCACCTGACTTTTACCCCTTAAATTCTAAGGATCTTCTGCTGCATTACTAGCAAAGCAAATTATAGCAGCAAATGTAAGGAACTTACAAGTCCTGTTTTCTGAACCTTCTTATTTTTTATGTACACACAATATGTATCTGCATAGTTTTCATTTGTGCCTGAACCCTGAAATGGCATGGAACAGAAAGTATTTTACAGGAAACCATTGAAGTTTTATTCTCTGCAGGGAATAAAAACAGCTAATACTAATAAGCTAATATTTTAATTCACCTCAAATTTATTGAGATTAAAAGGTGCTTCCTCCATTTTCCTTCATGTGTGTTCAGTGATGAGATGTAGCCCATGTTCTCTTTAGACATTTGTTCTAAATACCAACAGCCAAACTTCAGCTCAATAATAATTACACTTCAAAAGAGAAAACAGATCTGGGGGTAATCTAGGCAATGAAAAGGTGTTGCTACCTATGAAGAGTACTTTTCAAGTTGATTATGAGCACTTTTTCCCTAAGCAGTTACCCAAAAGCATCAGAATGCAGCCTATCATATGATCTGCAAACACACACTTTCCACTTGATAAAGGAACATTAAAGACATACTATACTGTAAACCTCCATCCTTCTCTATTTTGAGCTATTTCACAATACATAAATTATGCATAAAAACCTTTAGGTCTAAAACACAGCTCACTAGGTTCACACAACACTTTTGAAACATGTTTCTTGATTTCTGTCAAGCAGACGAATTACCTGCTACAAATTCAGAGTTGGTGGAGAACTCTGGCTGGGTCACGAGCCCCAGCAACTGTATCACAGGAAACATAAGCTCCCTTAAGCACTGGTACTGTAATTACCAGTAGAAATGTAAACTGGAATGCATTGGCTTCAGAAACTAACATCCAGAATTTACCTCTCTAAACATTAGTATGTTCTAATGCTCACCTTTGTATCACAATCCAAACACAATCTTTAGAAATTACACTAATATAAACAACACATTAATAAGCTTTTAAAAATATTTTACTATAAGAGATGAACAAAAAATTTTTCCCCTTAAATCTGCTTGCAATACTAAACAGTCTAACCTAGAGCTCCATCCATCGGTTGATTATGTTTATAGTCTACAAATCTGCTGCTGCTGTATTTTTAGCCCTGGAAATACTATACTTTGAAGTAGGCTTTGAAGTAGAACTGGTAAATCAGATGTTGCCTTACCATCCTGAAACAAACACCTAGAGAAGAAAGAAAAATAGTAAGGTCAAAAAAGAGTAAGGTTATCTTATAAAAGACTATTCCAAAAAAAATTTCACTTCACAAATTTATTGTAAACTGTATACATGTCATCTGTGGTCTATCCGCAGGGAAACTGCAGAGCTCTGTGACATTGTAACTCTGGGCCAACTGCAGAAGACGGCTAGGGGATGACCTCGACCAAGCGGCTATTTCCATTAAAGCGGCTAGAGGAACTCCCTAACGAAGACGGTAATAGCCTTTGACCCTTTAATATTCACTTCAGTTTCGCTGCCAACCCGAGGGGGGAGCCACCCCCGTCCCTCTGCGAGCACGGAGCCGCGCTGACAGGAGTTTGACTGCACAGCCGTCGCCCCCGGGCGCTGACAACCGCCTCCCCTCACGGCGCCGCGATCCCCCACACGACGCCATCGCCTCAGCCCCGCCCGGCCCCGCGCATGCGCAAAGCGCCGCCGCCCCGCGCCCCTCACCTTGCACCCGCCCGAACACTTCGTAATCCACCGACTTGAGCGCGCCCGAGGCCTTTCCCAGGGTAGACATGGCGGCCGGCGAGCAGTGCGGGCCGCCCGGACGGCAGCGCGCGAGGCTCAAGCTGCCCCGGAAAGCGCCCGCCCCGCGCCGGGCGGGAAGGACCCACGGGCGCCTGAGGGGAGGTGCGACCCCGTCACCGCCGGGGGTCACCGCTACACCCGAGATGGGTCAGGAACGCCTTGCGGGAACCAGCGAGGCTCCCTCTCCCTGTGCAGGGCCGGCGCAGTTGGCGTTTCCACACAGCTAAGCCTCCCAGTTCGAGCACCCCGCACACAGGTAACCCGCCTTTGCCTTTTTCAGGGGTTTACGTAAATCGTTCAAACAACACAATTTGTCACAGGTGAACTGAGGTAATTTTGACCAAGATGGTAAGTCAAGTAGTTGAGAGCTAAAAGCCACCAAATAGAGCGAAATACCACCAAAATAGAAAGTTTGTCTTGGGTGTTGTCCTTCCCTAGTGGGTCTGTGGGACTGACCTGTCTCCCAGCTCTTAAAGCTTTCAGACAAAACATTAAAAGTTTTTCCTTCCCAATTTTACCCCACATGTGGCAAACACCAAGGCCAGGGAGAGGCTGGACTCCAGCTGGAGCACCAGGGCTTGGAGACAGAAAATTTACCTCAGGTAATATGCTCAAACCTACACAATGATGTATATTAGTGCTCACATTTTCCTTTACAAACCTTTCCAAAACATTTTTAATGTAGATGTAACATGCAAAGATATAAACCAGGAACTGATCGTTTAGTAGGTACAGTCTCCAATCAGACGCCATGGATTTTTCTGGCATGTCACATAGTTTTCTACTCTGTGTTTGCTTTTTCTTAAAAGAAAAAGTATCTTCAGGCTAAATATTGCATTAGAAACAACATTTAATTATCCTTGGTTAGAAGATGAACTCAGTCTAGAATCTTTAGTCATCTGCTGCCATCTATCAACACTGAAGAGCAAGACAGGTCAAAAATAAAATATTAGCCTGTTTACAATATAAAACATTGCAACTTAAGCCTTGAAACTAGAGTTTGTTCAGGTACTGATTACTGGAATCTGCAGAGAGCAAACTGTAATGGCAACTTTGGTTTTTAATCAAAGGAATGACTCTTACCTTTCAAGTAGGTTTTCTTGATGTGACTCAGGTAGGGTTCCTCTCATCAGCGCTGGGTCATCCTCAATATGGAAATCCATTCCTGTCACAGTCCTTGAGAACTTCTGGCCCAGAGGTATATCTGCTGCCCTCTAATTTTCTTTGTCAGTTGATTTTTTTCATCAGTTAAAGCCAGTTTAGGATTTTTCTGATTTGCCATAAGAATATCTTGCCATTCTTTCAATAAATGACACCAACCTTCTCATTATTTCGTAACAGACACCTGAAAAACTCCAGAGATACCATGAAACCCTTTATGTTTTTACAGTCCAAAGAGTCAGTATCAGTAATCAAACAGTATTCAAGTACACTAATTAGTAAGAGAACTTTAGCATGCACTATCTTAAAGTATAGACAGTCTGTATGAAGTCAATGAAGTTTTGTATTTTTGCCATCCCTCTGCCAGCTGTAGTGATGTTGGCTTAAAAATCAGCTGATTGCACTTCCTACAGCTACTTGCAAGAAATGCTAAATATCTACGTATGTTATAGCACAAGATACGTTCCTTAGTTACACTGCAGAGAAATGCAAATGATTATGAACACTTCTTCCAACGAACGAACTTTTGTACTGCTAGGATGAACAGAAAATACAGTGCCATAACATCTGTAGATCACTCCAGCAATGAAATAGACTCTTCTAAACTTCTGCCAGCTTAGCTATTACCATGTGTTGTATTTGGCTTGCTACTCAGTAAATAAAGGTGACCTTTTTATTACTAAAACAAAGCTGTAACAATCACAATTAATACATGAAAGAGAAATTCCAGGCTGCAGTGAATTCCATGGATGACCATTATGCTGCCAGTTTACCCAGGCCTTTTGTTTGCTCACAGCAGCTGCTATTATACAGTTTGTCTTTTATTTCTCCCTACTAATTTCACAGTAAGCTTTCTTTTCTGACCATTACACATTCTTGTTCATTTAAATGCACGTCAGCCAGCTTTTATCTCTTTCAGAAGACATTGTTTTATATTCATCGGTCTTTTTGCTTCACGTATATAGATTGAATTTCACTTACAGCATAGTGTTCTCTAGGAACAATTATTCATGGACCTTAGGCTTTTATAGAAGGGATTTTTCGTGAAAGCGACCTAGGAAGTTGCTTTACTTGGCAGAAGTTTTGCATTAGCTAAAACGCTGTTGTAGGGAAGACTAATTTCATCATTCAGTCACGTATCTGTACTCTGAACAAGAGTTTGAAGAACACCTCTAAATACTAGTTCTAAGCGCAGTATAGATTTCCCACTATCCTGTTTTTGGCCATAGGGTACAGGAAAGGATGAGGAATTGTTCCAGAAAGTACTGGAAGGATACAACAAAGAGCCCTAAAGCTAGAACTAGAGACTCACATGCCCATGAGGTAGGAAGGGTTCAGCCCTGAGCTTAAATAGGGCTTCAGGACCAAGGGGCAGAGGGGATATGGTTGGCTCAGGTGAGCCTGGTCAGGACAATCAGAGCTATGGGCCCTCTGGGCCCTGATACTGAGCACCATCAATTGCAATGCTTACAATAAAAGGATCTTTTACTTAAATAAGTTTAATTTTAGTTGATAAAGACATTTCGGTAGTTGTAGCTTTGTTATTTATGCTTATACTGAGTAGAAAACCATTACAAGCTTATTTTTCTTTGAGTACCCATTTCTTCTGCTTTCTCTCTGTGTGGCTGTCACTTCACCATATACATTCGATGTTTTCCACTCCCAAAATTACTGTCTTTCGTGTTTATGCAGATATTCTATCAGGTACATGACCTCCAATGTTGCTGTCTTAATTTATTCTTTAACCTCTAGCTATGCCCCTGTTTTTTCACCATTTTTTATTTATTATGGTTCCTTCTCAGACCTGTCAATTCATGATTGAATTTCTGCTCTCAGCTTTCTCAGAGCATCTTCACAATCTACAAACAATTAACATTCCTCACTTCAGAGTTCTTCCCTCTCTCTGCCACCCACTTATTTGCTGAAGTATTTATCTATTGTTTTCTCTTTGTGTGTTTTGTTTTTTTTTGTTTTATTTTAGCATTTATGCTACCCTTTTTCATCAGTGTTTATCTAAAGTCCAAACCTGACTCACTTACAAATGGTCCCCAGCAGATTCCGATGAGTGGTTTCCCAAAGGATAGCAAAGGCTCTGTATAAAAGAAGCTGCTGCGTCTATTTCCTCTTGTGGCTTAGAGAGTAGTGAGTACTCAGAGAGAAAAAGTAGAAACTATATAAGTTCAATTATTTATCTTTTATAATTTTTGCTTGTTCTCTATTAAGCATAGTATATACAACTCCTATTTTAAAACACTATTATTTGTATTTATTTTTTCAAGTAAAGGCTAAATTTTTTTTTCAGTAGTTTTCTCTTTTTTTTTTCAGTTATTCTTTTATCATGTTTTCTCCAAAACTATATTCACTCTTACAATTTACTTTAAAATAAACTTTAAATTTATTAAAGTTGCAATTTAATTTAAAATAAAACTAATAAGACTTCTGATTTTGCAGACTCTGCTTCAAGTTGTACAAAACTCTTTAGGGTCTCTATTTATGTTTTAGATAGATGTATTAAAGTCTCCCAAGGTGTAATATAGGATATTTAGGAAGTAAGAGATAGTCTTACTTCTACTTTTCTTTTTCTGTGGATCGCTGACTGTCAGCTGTTGTCTTCTAGGGGAAAAGATAGTCTCTTAAACACTAGGATTAGATTTCAAAGTCTGAAGGACAAGATAGGCCTCTGGGAGTTCTTAAAGAGCTTTTGTCTGTACTGTGTAGGATGTATAAATAACACTATGCTGGGCTACTAAAGAAAAATTTAAAAAAATATATAAAAACTAATAATATCTTTTATTTTCTAAGCAGTAGCTCAAGACAGGGAAGTGTTCCTAGCTCATAAAGGTTTTGGTAATACCATTACTACTAGTTTCTAGTCAGCTTTTTTAGAGGAAACTAAAAATGAAGTATAATGCATGTAAAAATATGAAGTGGCTTAGGCTTTGTGTACCTGTTCTTGTTGTCATCTTCAGCGACGCAGTTCCCAGTATGGTAGCATTTTCACTGAGAAGAAAAACTACACTTGTGCAAGGCTTAAGCTCTCAGCACGAGCTGATGACATTTCCTGAAGTATTTCTGCATTCAAATAAATATTCTCAACTATAACTTTTTCTGTATGCTGTCTTCCTTTCTCCGTGGAGAGTGGAAAAGTAGGAAAAGCATAGAAGAAGGACTTTTGTCAAGAGAAAGCATCCAGATGGAAAATTAACATGCCTAAAGAACAAAGGAGTGCTAGGCAAAAATGTGTAGCACTCTTAATTTTGAAATAAAACCATATAATAGAAAACAGCTTACCATAAGCAAACAAAAGGTACCTTGTGCTTTTAAATTGTAAAACTCAAAATTTGGGTGTATAAATCTTAGAAAATTTTTGAGGCTGACTGCAGAATACCCCTAGCACAGTCAGGTGCCCTGGTTACAGCACTTGTCTCCTGGTCTACTGGAAATGCAAAGACCCAAAGCAGCAATCAGATCTGGGTGGGGGTACCCCACACCTGTGCAGAGGCCCACTTAGGCGAGCAGAGTGCTGTGCAGAGGAAGGGTCATGCCTGCGCAGATCAAGTTACAGGACTGCAGCCAAACTTTGTCCTAAATTTGGGACCTAATGGAACATAAATTTGTCCCCCTTGTGCTCTAAAATCATGGACTACTTACATAAGCTATAGGATGATAGATACAGAACGGTGCACCTGTTATTTTAGTGTGGCTAGACTACTTAGAGCAATTTTTTTGTTAGTGTGCTTGTTCTAGTTACTGTGAGATCCTATGTATAGTGCAGTATCACACAACAAGTTGTATGGAAGGTTTTTTGCTTTGTTAGTTTCCTTTTATTCACTACATCCTACTACTAGTACCCTATTATTCACTACATCCTGATTCTATCTAGGGCATGAAGACTTAGCAGCAGTTTTCTTTTAAACTTTTTTTTTTAATTATAACAATAGTTCCCAAAGTAATAGTTTGTGATTCAACTCACAGCTTGTTAACTTGTTGACATTGTATACAGATGTAAATATTTAATAAAACTAAACTTATGTTCAGTTTTCAATATTTTTTCATTGTTATGTCACGATGTCCTTAGTTTAACATTCCTTTACGTAAAGATCTAAGGCAATAAACTACTAAACCTCCACCAACAAAATCACAGGCAGAAAGTTCAGATTTCTCAGTTTCAGTTAAGCTTTGAAAAGTATTTTTGCTGCTATAGGAAATGAAAGAATCCTCAGGTAAGTCAGTTCAAGTTAATAGTAATAAAAATCCTGATCTGAAAACCTAGTAGGGAACTTAAATGCTTAGTAGGAGGTTATCAGCTGTCAAGACTTTTTAAATCACAAAGTGTTAGTAAATAAAACATGAGAACATGAACTGGTATTTCCTGTAGCAAAAAATCTTTCTGACAGGTGTGACTGAAACTATACTATTGAACTCTAAAGCATAAAAATCAGAGAGTGATATTTGGGGTTAGGTCTGTTAGTCTTTTGCTGCAGTAATAGATCAAAGAAGTCTCAACTTGGTGGTCAAGACTGAACACAAACTAACCTACTGTAATGCCTACAAGCATTTAAATTCATTGGGTATAATTTCAGAAGGTAATTATAACTTGAATTTAGAAGCAGCGTATGAACCAAGGAGTAATGTAACTATAATATTTTAATTTTGTGAATCAAAGATTAGGAGCTTTATGCAAATTAGGTTAGATTGTAAACTAACAAACATACAAAAGCAACATTATTCTGGAAAATTTTATTCTGTGTGTAAACAAAACATTAATATATAACAACCTGGCAAGCCCCTCTTTTGGTATTGTCTTTGGGACCTCTGTTCTACCTGGATTAGTACTTAACTTAAAATATCATGCTTCCCGAGGTTTTACTGAACGTCAGTGGGATCGAAAAAGGAAGTGGGAAGGGACAGGGACTAGTAGTAGATGGTGAGCCCAGGCTGTCCTCTTATATTTGGAAGAGTCACGTTAGGAGTCTTAGTCTCGTGGTTTGGTAGCACAGCAGAAGGAGGTTTGTCTGACGTTTCATTAATGAAATATCCATGCACAAGAAGCACATTAAAATTTAAAGAAAAGTGACTTGAGATGCTGCCAGTGGTTATATTTTCTCTTCTTATGCAACACAGTGAGGAGGAAGAGATGTGGTCATTTAAAGCAGTTCTTTATTCCTGTTGAATAAAGCGAAGTTTAAACATCACCCTTCCCACAGCCATTAGAACAATGATGTCAGATTTTTGTGGAGGATTTAGGGCTCTATAAAAGATCTAAGAAGGCACGAAAAAGTGTGGGTTGGTAAAGAAACGGTGTATAATGGAGGTGGGTTGACAGCTATTACATTTTGCAGTACTGTGAAACTATTTGATTCATTCTCATTAACTGCATTAGCCCACTATTTGTTCTCAAAAGCAACAAAGAGAAGGCCTAATTAGTATTTCAGAATCTTGAAAAGTATTGGCGCAGCCAGTGTCATCAGATATTTCAGTCAAGTCTTGCTGGATTGATTATAACTTGGATATGGGTAATTGTGTTATTTCAGAATCTGCTTGCCAGTTCCAATCATGTGAAGGGACTGTGTTTTGAAGACATGAACTTGTAACAGATTTGGTGAAGATCAGCATCTGGTTGAAGGAAAATGCTTCTGAAAGGTGGGCTGAAGCTCTACAAACATCTCATAGTATAGATGGTGCAGGTGGGACCTGGCGTTTGCCAAAGGTAACAAAACAGGAACCCTAAATTGGGTTCGTTTGAACTCTTTTCTCTGAGTTAAACAGTTTTTATGCATAGCTAGAAAGGTCACTGTTGTGGGGCCCAGTTTTCCATCGATTCTCATACTGTCCTGATGGCGTCTTCCCCATCCAACCTAGTAGACGTATTTGTAGTTTTGATAAAATGGGAGGAATTATCATGATTTTTGTAGCAAGAATTGATGCTTGAAATCTACTTGAATCCTTTTGAGAAGTCAGTGGTTATGTGGAAAAGGATGGATCAGCTTGATACAGTGTTGCTAGATTTTCAAGAAGCTTCTGACAAAATTCTCTGGTTAATTAAGCTTTTATAAGATTAAAGTATTTTGGTGGACTAATAACTGAAGGAGCAGTCACAAGAGGAAGGAATAAGTGGAAAACATTCACCATAGAGAAACTGTTACTGGAAAAGTTACCAAGGAAATTCAGCAAGGAATAGTGACTGGATCGCTGGCTAATGGTATTAGATTACTTTGGGTAGTAAATGTGCCGCTGCAAAGAATTACAGAAGTATCTCTTTATGTTAAATGAGTGGGCAGTAAGAAGTCATTAAATTGTGTTATTAAATGAAGTATTGTGCAGATTGGAAGTACGTGAACCAATGCAAATAGTGGTGGCTTCTGGAGTTACTGCAAGCAGTTTTATGAGCAGATCAGTGTAATGCTCAGGGGCTGGCAAGAAAGCCCCTTATGGGAAGAACGTTTAAAAAAAAAAAAGCGTTAACAGAGCATAACAAAAAAGAGCCGTATGCTGCTGTGCAAACCCTGGCTGTACCAAATATCCTGTTCTAGCCATTCCTCACCTCAAAGAAACAACAGGAAAGGCAACAGACAAAATCAGTTAGGATGATCCAAAGCCTGGAATGGTATCATATGAAGAGGGACTAAAACTAGTATTCTCCTGGGTCATCCTGAGACAGAAGAGCATTTGTCTGTCCAGCAGGGGATGTCACACAGGTCTATATAATCATAAATGGTGAATTGGTGTAATTTCTCATCTGTGAGAACTCATGGGCATTAGAAAACTACTGGGTGACAAGTTTATGCCAAACAAAAGGAAACGTTCCATACAGTTCATATATTGGAAACTGTCTGCAGAGCATTATGATGCCGAAGCATAATGAGCCTTAAAAAGCAGATGAATAACGGGATGAAAAACCTATTTAGCGCTATTAAACACAATGACACAGCCTGTGACTCAGGATGTCTGTCTTCTGCAAGCTGAAGAAAATAGAGAATATACAGAGGGGAAGTAAAATTGTATGCATGCCCAGTTCTTAGTCTTTAGTTTTTGGTCTCATCACAGGAAGCTGTTCATGTGGATTGCTGCTGCAATGACTGACTGAGGTCAGTCTTAAAGACACTAAAAGCTTTCCTGGAAAAAGAGTTGTTTGTGTGGGCTGGAGAGAGAAAATGTCAGGGAGCCTGGGAATCCAGTGAAAAAAGAAGAGGTGAGCATGTAAGTTTAAAAAAATAAAATTAAGGCGCTAGGAGGTAATGCACAAAGCAACCCTGACAGTGCCACCTGCTCCTGGAGACCTGAGGATGCTGCCCTGTGGTTTGTGCAGCAGCATGATAGCATTAGAAACCCAGGGATGAGTTTCAGCTGGCATAGCCTTTCTCATAGCCTACAGCTCAAGGGCTGCAGCTGATGTGATGCAGAGGTGTTATTCTGGGCTCATAAAGCACAAGCTGTTGTCAGCTCTGAAAGTGACCGTGACTTGGTAAGACCTCTGGCACCCCTGACACCACCCCAGATTCCCTTTCCTTCCAGCTTCCTGTTTCAGAATGCCTCCTTTTCAGAGATGTTCACTTGCTGGCGACAAACAGTGACTCTGAGCCAATTTCTCTTAATTTTGGAGCCTGTCAGGCCTCCTGCTGGTACTGTGCCAGCTGCTGATGACCAGTCCCTTACTCCATGCAAAGAGGTCTGGAATCTCTAAGGACAGCCATTTTTCCAATCATGTCTCATCAGACCTTTGGGTCAGCAGATTAATTCATGGCATGGTTATAGGATTTTAGCGTGCATTTGGCAAAGCCAAGAAAGCATGAATCAGATTCTGCATTCATCTGCTGCAGTGTTAAAAGGAAAACACATGGGTGTTGCAGATAGTGTTATCAGTATATGCCTGAGGAAATAACAGTTAACGCCTACTGCATTGTCCTGTCCAGCTCTCTTTTGAGATTACAAGGTATCTTTGCTCTTTTTGTTCAAGACAGATTCTCGTTTTTCTCACTTTTGGTTTTTCAGCCGCCTTAGTTCTTTCACCCAGTTCTTGGTACTTTGCCCAGCAGAAGGACAGCTTCTGGTTTTATGCTAAATATGGCTCAGTTTTCTACCAGGCTTAGCCTTTAAGTTACAACACAGAAATGTGGCAAAAGCAACTTTTCTTTCTCCCTGGAGCTTCTCTGAGTTTACAGTCCTATTGTGTTCCTTAATTAGAACATTCCTTCTATCCTAACTAGCCTTTCTTGATAGTTAAATTTCCAAGGTTGTTATGAAATGTTAACTCATACATTGTTTCAGCTTGATTTCTTCTCAGTGGGACACCTGACACAATAACCCCCCCCACCAATTTATAGTTTCGTGAATCCCAGCTGTAGTCAGGGTGACCTGCGTTGCTGTAGTCCTGCCCTTGACACAATTATACTTATTATCCCCATGTTACCAGGATAGAAGCACAAACAACTTGCCAGGTTAGGCCAAGTGAATGCTAGACAGCTCTCGCTTGTTTCACGTGATCCCCTCTACAGTTTGTTAATATGCTGGATGTCTCCACAATACCATGTGAAAGAAGCTGCTGCTTTAGAAGTGTGCCAAAGTCTACCATGCAGATTCAGTGCATAAAACCATGCAGCCAGAAGCAAACTATAAATAGATCTTTAGAAGGAGAGAAAGCATTGGTTGCTTAAGGGAATATTTAAGTAAGCTTGCCTCTCTCCCAGAATTCATAAATATTTAAGTATTTCTGGTCCACACTTCAAAACAGTGAACAAGCAATCCAGTGAAAGAGTTAAACCTGATCGTGTGAGCTACAGTCATGACAAACAACAATTGTTTTTCCTCAGTGCTGCTTGAAAGAAGGCTGAAAATCTGAACAAAGATTTTTGGCTGTTATTTGATTCTTCCTGGGTCGGGAAAATAGACCTTACTTTTTTTTTTTTTCTTTTTAATAGACACTGGCAAATTTCTTCCCTTAACCAGAGCAACATCTAAGACCTCATGTTTTCAGCTGATGCTAAAATTCAAAAAGGGAGACACTGTAGATATCTTAGGATGAAAAGTATCTGTTCACAGGTTTGATCCCTCAGAGATATCCAAAGTGGCTTTGAAAGCTTTTCTAACAACATTAGTTTTCTAATGTTAAGAAGCACACTGCCATATGTGATAGCCCTGCTGAAGTCAATGGGACTGTTCCTAAAGTAGGATACTATCCAGCAAGTTAAAATTTCACAATTTGTTCACATTTTGAACGATAAGACCTTCCCAGAAAGGTTCTATCTAGTTACCATTTTAATAACCTAAGAATTGGAGGGAGACTGGAAGGAGAGAAGTGAATGGACAAATCAAAGAATTGGAAAGTGTGGGTGAAGATTAAACAGATGCCTTCACCACTGAAAAAATACCATCAGAGTTAGTCAAACGCTTGGGGCAAGGACTGCTGCAATTCTGTTTGAAACTGCAAGTATGAGCACATGAGCAGACACATAGACACAATGAGAAGTGTCTATGCAAGGGATTGCAGGCTGCTGAGGGAGTATTTCCTTGATTTCCTAGAACGGCAGAATACGTAGAACAGACCTTTGCAAGCTGGCTGTCATCATATATTCTTCATATCATCATATGATATGATATCATATGATCATATGTCATCATATATTCAGCAGCTGATTTCTGTTTGGCAGGATGTTGGGACAGAAAAATCCATGTCTCAATGTCTCGAGGGGAAAAGAAAAGTAATGCCTCTTTCCCCAAAGTTGCCTACATTTTTTTCATATCAGAGGAATTATTATTCATTTCAAATTGCAACGAGTAATTTGGGAAAATATCAGCAGTAAGCTCCTTATAATGAGGTTCAAGTCTATTATTTTTCCTCCCTGCAGGCACAGCAGTTTCCAGGGATATCTTCAGGAGCTTCAGATATGTAGAGGGAATAGACTGTCAAAGCCAAATTCTCATGTGAGGATTTGAGACAATTTTGCTTTCCAAATCTTAGGCAATAAGATGCCTAAAGAGAACAGGAGGTGGAGGGGGAAAAACAATTCTGCTGTAAATTATTCTACCAGAGAGAATTTTGGTCCTGTCTTTGCGCAGACAGTGACTGTACTCCTTGTAAGAACAGTAACCCATAACTTTAGCTATGAAAGAGAGGAAGCCTAACAATATCTTGTGAATTGATATTGTTGAGGATGAATTTACTGCCCTAACTCATAACAGAACCACCAAGAATGGAAAGTGAAGGATGGCCGTGTTGCCTGTATCCTGTCAGCCCTGTCTATGTAGTAAAGCTTTACAAGTTATACAGGTGCCCATATTTTAACACTTCAATCCCTTCGCAAGTGCCTTTTATTTCTGTTCAAACCCTTTCCCAAACAATGTAGGATGACCTGAGAAAAGTTCTATGTGTGCATCTAAACAGGCCTTATGGAAACAGAGCTGTATCAGCATACAGCCTGTGTGCTTTAGATCATACTGAACATGCCTCCCATCTAACCTAAAACACATAATGGAGCATTCAGACAGCCTTATTTTAGGGACCTAAAATTAGTTGCTCCGAGTCACGCTTTAGAAGAACCTATTTTTGTCCCATACTATACAGGAAGCTTAAGTTCCTTGGCACTTCATTCAGATGCTGTCATTGCTCTTGCCCCCATCCTCCAAATAGGTTAACTTTTTTAGAGCATTTATGCAGTAGGTGTATTTCTAGTTTGTAGTCTTTAGGCTCATCAAAATGTTTCTTTTATTTAGGCAGAGTAATGTTTCTCAGTTTTTTTAAATAAGGCAAAAGAGGTAACATATGTCTGCAGATGAGATTTTTCTAGCTACAAACAAGCACAGATGTGTTGTTTTTAAAATCTGTGCCCCTGTTTGTTTGATTAAAACTAGTGATTTTAATTGCATTCACACACTTCAGAAGATTGTTCAGAATGACTAATCCTAATGCCATCTTGCTCATTGTTCCTCAAAAAAGTAATAACAGCAGTTGAGTTCCTAGGGGCAGGAGGAGAGACAAGCAGCTGTAATTACTGCTCTTCGCTGTTTATGCAGACAAGGAACTGCTACTACCCAAAAATCATTAGAGCAACTCTGTTTCCCAGGGGCAGGGGAGTAAACACTTTCACAGCAGGCTCTAATTACAGCCTTTTCTCATGTCCTTGTCTTGAAGGGATGGAGTAGCTCCTTGCAGTGAAAATGGCCTTGTTAGTCTAAAGACTTGCAGCTAGTAATTACAGATGCTTCTTCTGGGAGAAAGTATGTTGTTGCCATCTTGTCTGAAAGTGGGTGAGCGGGACAGCAGCAGCTTCCTGACTGCCTTTGGTGTCTGCTGGCATCTGCTTTGGGTGACCGACCAATTTAGAAACAGGGATGAGAAAGCCTAAGGATCCTCATTGCTGACAACATCAAAAGCAAGCTATTCCACTTCATTTTTTTAGTGGTATTATGAAGGTCCTGTTGGACTTGGTTTTCTTTTCAAAATTCTAAAGTATATAGAAGTCTGTCACTCAAAAAAAACAGATTTTAACTTAGGTACTTTTAAGTACAGATGGGTCACTAAAAAAACCACTGTTAAGGTTGAGTGACAAGTTTCCTAAATACTGATGACAGCACTTGTGTTATTTGACCTAAAGTAGCAAGCTGGCCAGCATGGGAACATATGATCAATGCGCAACGTGACTTAAGCCACTGTTAACAGTCAAAATTTCTCATGAATGGGACGATTGTATTTTTTTTTCTCAACTATAACACTTGGATTCATCAATTCTCAGGATTTAATGCCAAAAAACAACAGGTGGCAACCATATTTAAGTTGCTCTCAATTCGTATTCCTCCTACTTAATAAGAGAGGAAAAAGCTGTTGATGCAAGTCGCACAGACTGGTTCCATGTTATGAAAGCTAGTCCTTCATCATGTGACTCGAGGACCAAATGTGCTTTTACACACTGCTGCAGCCAAAACATATTGCAAACTTGAAGAACAAATGTATTTTTGACTCACTTGGCAAAATATATCATATTTTTCCTTTCAAATTGCAGAATGCCAGTGTACCAGGGAAAAAGGTTTAGTTTTTTAATAATTAGCAATTGCAACTAGTAAATTAATCAACACGCAGAAAATACCTTGAAAATGCAAGGACTGTAAGTATGCTTACTCTTATAATTGCAGATAGACTCAATCTCATTTTTTCTCATTTCAGATCCTGAAAATGGGAATAATTTCTGAGAATAAGGGGGGTCAATTAAGTTGGTAGGATGACTGAGGTGCTGATAGCATACTTTGCACTTTTTTGCCTGAAAGGTAGGTGTTTCATTCTGGTGGAAAGCAATTGTGTGTCTGAGGTACAGTAGTCACACACCCTTGAGGTGGTTTGCTGGTTCAGTTAAATAGGCTCCCTGAGGCTGGGGGTGCTTATCCACATTGCAAAATACTTAAAAGTATGTGAAAAATCAAGCTTCAGTTTTAACTTGAACAAGAAAGGGCGGAAACTGCAGTAGTGTTTTGTGTGTGTGTGTGATAATGTAGCTGTGAAGCAACAGAGTGCAGCTTTGAAGTTCCTTATGTATCTGCCAACTTCAATTTCAGAAAATTGGACTATAATTTTGATTCTTTTTCTCCAAGTCCAAACAAACCCTGCATGCTTCAAATTTAATAAACACTTTCCCAGACTGGCAACTGCTGTTTGAACAAACCACTATCGCAATCAAGTACAAAAGAAGAATTGCTTATAAACGGTAGAAAAGAAGTAATTTTAGATTTTTTTTCAACTTCAAAGCACATCTAGAATATATTAAAAATATTTTTACTTATCCTTAAATGTGCATAAATTTATTACAGCTTCTGGGCCAGTAACCCTATTTATCATTGTCAGAATATGTGAGAAAATTATTCATTTCATAGTGTTCAGCAACACCTTTTGTTTATTCCTGTTTTCACCAGCAGAATAGTAAACAAGATGTACTGCACACAGAAATTTGATCATAATCATGTTCTATTTTTAACTCAGGCCAGAAGGGAGAGAAATTCTCACACGAATTATTTTGCATAGGGTAGACAGGATGCCTCTGTGAAAGATGGCAATAACCTCCAAAACACACACACATACGAACTATAGTTCCAACTGTTCTGTAATAATGTAAGCACCGATATACATAATCTACAAGAATATGTGATAGAAAATATTGTAGGAATGGAAGCTCACTGTAAAAATACTGAGCACAACACAAAATCGTTGTCCTTCCTCTATTAAAATTGTAGTTCTAGGAAAGCGGGAAAAGGTAGAATTAATTTTGTTTCTTCAAAACCTGCTTGAAAAGGCTTGACCCTTTGTAGTACTTCAGTCAAGGGAAATTAGCTGAGTATTTTATCCTGCTTTCATCCTACAACCCAGAACAGTTATTTTCACTGAAGTATTGAGAAGGAGTTATTTGATGCATCTAAGAAGTGATCATAAACTTTCACTTTCCTGAGATGTTACAATAAAAATATTAGATGGGAGATCTACAAAGTAGCGCAGAGCTTCCTTTTGGTGCCTGGGAAAACCTTGTCTATATAAGGCTGCTTTTGTAATACTTTGCTCGTGAAGAAAGTTACAGTGCTGATTATTTTGTGATGGCTGTAAATTGAGGTAGCGTCACTCTGCTTGAGCAGGTGCATGCGAATTATTTCCTGTTGCACTGGATTTAAAACAGAAATAACGTCTGATACAAAGGCACATAACAATATGGTGTAAAGGTACTCTTCAGGCAGATGCCATGAGAATGTCTGAGTGCCATAGCCTATGCTACATCAGTTTTCTATTGCATTTCTCCTCTTTGTAGTATGTTCCATTGTTTAATCATTTTTTTTCTATCAAATTTTAAGCAGGGCTAATTTGAGCATAAAGACGAGAAAGCAGGATTTGCCCTTGTCCGTAGCCCTAAATCTAATACATTTGCAGTTGTTCAATGGTCACGATGTGATTCTTGAGGGGAAATTCAGTTAGCAATTATATTTAGTCGACAGCTGGAGATAACAGCTATCAGCACTACTTGTTATCGCGTATCCATCACAGGCTTCATCCTACACCCACGGAGACCAGCAGCAGGCCCGGGCAGCGCGGAGCTGTGCTTTACCAGCATTTTTATTTGGAATAAGCCTCTTAGCCGTTCTGCGGCCAGCCCCGAGACTAATTAGCCCCGGCACCACTAAGGGGTGAGGACCGCCGGCCGTTTCTCTTCCCCGGCAGCAGTTGGGGGAACGTTACATTTGTAGGTTCGGACTGCAGCCGTTTTAATAAACTTTATTTAACCGCAGAGGCACGAAAGAAGCGAGCTGGAAGCCGCGCCGGGCCCCGCTCTGTGACTGGCGAGGCAGCGTGCAAATGGCGGCGGGGCGCGGCGCGGGGCCGCCTCCCCTCAGGCGCCGCGGGGCTGGGAGCCGCCTCCCTCAGCCGCCACCGCCGCCTTCCGCCGCCGCGCCGGAAGGGAGCGGGGCGGAGCGGGGCCAGCAGCCGGCCGCTCGGGGCCGTTCCGGGCCGCTCGGGGCCGTTCCCGGTGCGCCGTCCCCGGTGTGCCGTCACGGCGTGGCGCCGCCGCCTCAGCGCCGGGGGCCGAGCCGGGGCAGCGGCCGCGGCCATGGCGCCGCCTCAGAAGGAGATCGTGTACAACAAGCTGTTGCCCTACGGCGAGCGCCTGGAGGCCGAGGCCGGCCGCTTCCTGGCGCAGATCAAAGGCAACCTGGCGCGGGCCGTGCAGCTGCAGGAGTTGTGGCCCGGGGGCCTCTTCTGGACCAGGAAGCTCTCGACGTGAGTGCCCCCTGCCCGCCTCACACCGCCGCGGGACGGGCTCCGGGAGAGGGGGGGAACCGAGCTTTCTGGGGGTGTCCCCGGGGTCTCCCGGGGCTGCGGGGCCGGGGAGGGTCGGGGCCCGCCGCCCGCCCCTGTCCCGCACAGCCCGCCACTAGCTCGGCGGAGGAAACCGGGGCAAAGGTGGTTTCGTTTCCTACAGCTCGCCTGGCTCTGAGAGCCTCGACAATTTCATGAATCGGGAGGGTTTTTTATGTCGTTATTTCTAAGCTATTTATTTCTGAACGCCTACTTGACCACCTGTTTGACCTCTTGCCTTTTTAGGCAAGTTGTGCAAGATGTTATCTGCGTGTAACTTCTGCTGTAGGAACGCAAAGTCTTTCTCAAGAAGGGCTATTTATTGGTTCAGTGCTAGCAGGATTAAATTATGCCTTAATGCTCTGTAAACAGAGCCTAGCAGTAAGAAAAGCCCTGCTATCTCGCCTCTGCTGGGGCACCGGGCACTGCGCGGCTCCACAGTGTGCCTGTGAAGTGTTTTTAACACAATTTCAAACAGCTTGGTTCGATACAGTATCACTGAGCGGAGCGTAGGTTTCTCTTAACGAATTTTACAAAGCATACTTACGCTATTTTCATTGCCACTATTTTTGATACTCTGGCACTAAAAACGGCATCAGATGGCAATGACTCCTGTAACTTCAATCAGTTAACCATATTTCTGTACGTTGTTTTTGCTATGATGGTATTTTCTCTGTGCTAGAAACGATGAACTATGTGCTTTTTGTAGAATTCAGAGATCCTCACTTAGAATTTTCCTTTATATATATATATTTATAAACAACTAATTTAGAATTCAATACATACTAGGCAGTCAAATCTATTTGGTTCATCTGCATTGAAATGTAAGTCTTCATATTTGCCAAGAGGCATTCTTAGATAGAATTACATTGACGGTTGCAAAATGACTCACGTGTTTTCATTATGTGACAGTTTGAACCTTCTTGGAACTAGGTCAGTACGGTTTTTTTAAACTTCCCCCCTCAGCCATCTGGGAGCTTACACTGGTTTCAGTGATACCTGTTGCCTTTGGACTTGTAGAACTTCATATACTAATCAAGCTGAGATAAACTGTACTAGTTCTTACTAAGAGAAAGATCTATATTACATATGTAGGCTAAATGTAGCGCACAATCCTACACACTTCCAAAGGATTTACGTTAGAATTACCCTGGTAGTCATTCTGTAAATTGTAATTACTGTTACCAGTTTAGGCTTTAGGGCAGTGAATTTAGCCTGTTGAGAACTACTGCTATGCTACTTTATGAATCACAGAAATGTCAGGAGGCTCTAATTTGTGGTTTTCCACCTACTACTTTGAAGTTTTAATTTATTGTGTGTTTTGCAACTTGTCCGATGCCTTTCAGTCCTAAGATTTCTTTGTGGCATATTATGTGCAGTAAGACTTGGAATATGTTTGGATGCAGGCAGGGAAGGAAACAGTGGCATCAGTTTAAAAATAAGTTGGTAAACTTAACATGAGAGGTGTTTTGCTCTTCAGCTGAACTTGACAACGTACGTCTGTGGGATTGAATACTTTTATTAAAGTTTAGGCCTAAATGAAATACTTCCAAAGTATATAGTATTCTGATTTCATACCTAAGTCAAATTACAGGATAATGAGAAAAAAATCTAATCTTTGTTGTCTGTTAATAGAGGGTAGTTCATCTCAGTGTCAGCTTAGTACCTTTTCCCTGCTGAGCAGCTCCAATAAATTTTACAGTTGTTTGATGGAGAAACATAAAGGATCCTCATCATGGTGAGATCTCTGCTTAGCCTTGTTGCAAATATCTGAATCATAAAAGGCAGAATTTTCACAGTATTCTGTGGATTAAATTATAATTCAGAATCATGTCCAACATATCTTTAAACTAACATTTTTTATCTGTTCATGAAATAATACAAACGTTGTTAGATATACAAACGCGTGATTAAGTGGGGGAAAAAAAAACACACACGTGTGTTATAAACTAGTGTAGTTGTACTTCCTCAGGTACCCTGCAACTTTATACAACTATGGATGATCTCTGTAGAGTATGAGGAACAAAAGTGGAAATCAAATATTTTTTAATTTAAAAATTTTGAATATCAGTTTCAATTTTGTGATGACAGATGAACCTGAGATCTTTTGTTTCTTACACTCTCAACAAGTGAGCGTGACTTGCCCATAGTTACCTTAAAAGCAGCTGTTTCAGCTATCCAATGTCATGGTCTGAGTAAGAGGGGAAAAAAAGGGCAAAAATGGAGCTTATCAGGTGAAATGTCTGTAATCTAATTTGCATGATTTGCTGTTTATGTGTAATTTTCCGTAACGTAAACAGCTCCTTTTGTTGGAATGCATATACAGAGTGTGGTGAGAACTTCCTTGTGAGGACAGGAATAGAGCAGTTACTTAACTAACTTGTGACTTAGGGGGACTTCTTATGCAAGTCAAACTGTATGTACCTCAAAGATTGGCATTCAAACCTAATCATTACCGCGAGACTCCTCAAACTTTGGCTAGTAAAATCTGTATCTTACAAAACACTAATCCTGTTGTGAAAGCAGGAGACTGAACGTCAGTGGTTGTATAACTTGTTACAATGTCCAAAAAAAAAAGGCAAGTTGCATCAAAGTCATTTGCTTAAATGGACTTGCATCATACTTCTGCCTCTTAGGTCAAAAATACGTTGCTGTTTCAATTTTTTCACTTTTTTTACATTTTACTGAAAAATGTTGTGCATAGTTTTTTTTTTTCTTTTTAAAGCATAGCCTGTAAATGAGGACATCAGTATAACATGAACATTTAACAGTTACAGTGCATGTGGTTGACTGCAGCCTGGGAAACACACGAGTGTCGTTCTGTACTTTTTGCTTCAGTAGGTAAGAGTAGAATTTTTGGAGCTGAAGGACGCCGCTTCTGTTCCTGACAATGTTATTTCGTGTGTTTGCCAGGTACAGGTTTATTACAAAATTACACTTAAGTGTAAGGTAAGAAAAAATGGAGCTCAACAGTTCTGAATTATGGGAAAGCCTGTCAATCAGACTGATGAAATATTTTAATCACTTTTGTAATATAAGTCTTTTTTTTCATCTAACTATTCCTCTCCCATCTTTATCAGAAAAATGTAAGCCTTCTTTTGGATACATAATGGTTATGTGCATGTATGGTGTAAACATGCACGTGATTTAAGTGGTTTTGGTGAGCATGATTCATTGTTTTCTATACCATTTGTCAAAACAGCTTTAGGCCAATTGTAATCCTCTCCTGTGCATGAGAAATTGAAAGTAGATAGCTAGGAATTTAGGAGAGAGCTCTATGCAGCTTCGTAAGTGAAGGCAATTTTTAACTGTAGCAGAGCAGCCAACTTCTAGGGTAATTTAGGCTGTCTGCTTGGTACAACAGTACACTTCCTAAAAATAGGTCTATTGTAATTGTGGAGTGAGAGGTTGGGTACCTAATACTTTTAAAGGAGGGAATTGGGTTTGGGTTCTAATTTTATTTTGTGTATAGAGGCCTTGCGCTCTGTGCAGAAAGGATGGAGCTGCAAATAGAATTTTTACTTCCTAATCACCTTTTATTTGCTCATAGCTGATCTTCAAATCTGAACCCAGTGACCAGCACAATGTAGCACAATTTATTTATAATTTTTGCAGTTGGCTGATAGAGGTTGAGAGACAGTTTCCTTACAGAAGGAATCAAAAGGGCAATGGAATTAAGATTTCAAGTAACATCTCAATGTAGTATTGCCTGCCTTCTTACAGGAAGTTTTTGATTTGCAACAATTTAGTTCTAGAATTAAATTAGTATTTTTTTCCATTAACTATAACCTAGTAACTTTTTTTTCCTCAAGAGGAGCCACCATTTATATGGTGAACAAGCATATAGTGATTAGTCCCTAGCTGTCCTGCAGGGCTCATGAAGAACTGGATATATTCTTGCCTTTAGTAGTGGGAGGATCCTCTCCTGAGGATATTTCCGTTACATTTTGCTCATTTAATCTTGAGATAAATGTGAGTAGTCTAGAATTAAATATTTAGAATTAATGTTTCTAGAATTAAACATTTTCCGACTGTCATCTTAATCCAACTGTGCAGCAAGACAATAATTGATGGTTTTAAAATCTGCTTTTTCGTGTACATAAAGCTGCATTTATGGGAGCAGTTTGGCATCTAGCTCCATTTCCCAGGCATCTTTGTATTCAGTACATTACTTTGTATTGTACTCTTTCCTCTGTTTCTTAATTAAACAGCATTTGGTATAGTAGAACTGGTGTTAGAAATGTCAAGAATGGTAACCATGCAAACGTTTTCTTTTTTGTTACATCCAGCAATGCTGACAGAGTCCCTGGATCTCTTGCGGAGTGTTTCTTTGTAGTTATAGTTTATTTTTTTAGGCTTCTGCAGTTTTGTTTTGTTTTCTTTAATAATACATGAAGAAATTAAATCACTATTATTTGTTACTCTGTACCTAACATTATGAGAGTAGAGATGTACATGTTAAGTGTGTATGACTGAACGACAACAAAATGGAAGTTGCAAAAGGTTAAAGTTGATTTCAGAAATGAGCTGTTAGTGTTCCTGTGTAGCTGGTGTGTTCTTTCCCAGATGTGTAGTGTCATGAAAAGTGTCTTTACCTTGTGTAAGTAAGCAGTTTGATCAGTGCATCCAACACCGTCTTCCCCTTTTAATAAACAGTAAGGGAAAGCTAAGAGGAAAAAAATCAGTTGTACCTGTTGTTTTCTGAGGACTCTTTCTGCGTTGTCTGTTTTATACGTGTGGAAAGTGTAGCTGTTTGACTGTTTGGTTGTTCTGTAGGTGGGTGGTGTTTGGCTGATCCACATACCTCCTGTGGTAGAGGAGTGGGTTAGTTTATATTTCATTCACTTCCTTCTGGGTGTGAAAGGAGTAAAACACATTGAAATGAACATTAGTGACAATACTGCTCAGTAAATGCAAAATCCTCTGTTGAAATCAATGGGAAAAAGAAAAAGGAAGTGACAAGAAGTGCTGTAGAAGCTCTTTTTTCTTCTCTGAAGACTAGCGATTATTGGTTTCCCCAAGCCCCGCAGCTGTCCCCCCTGTGTATTCAAAGGAAGCTGGAGGAGGAAGATTGGAAAAAAAATGTTAGAAGGAAAAGGCAAGGCAACTTACCAAAAGGAGTCAGTTTCCTGGAATAGATAAAAGTTACTAGCTGTGGGTGATCCTGGCAGATGAGTGTTGTTTGTTTTTTGTTTTTTTAAATTGAGAAATGGGGAAGTGGTGGAGTAGAAAAACGTAGTCAAGCTGTTGTCCCTATCCTGTGTGCTCTTGTGGCACTGTAAAGTATGCCTCGTGTTTTAGTGAGGGACCTGAACTTTATGTGATCAGTTTTCCCACTGGAAGGGCTGTGAGGAGTAAAAGCTTACAGAGAAGTACGAAGCATTTGAAAGCAAAACAGATAATAACAAACTGAACTTCTCAGTGTTGCAGGAATCAATTTCAGAAAACAAATTCAGCAATCAAGACAGTGAGTTTTGGTTTTGTTGTTAGCTCAGTAGCTGCTTATATTTGCCCCTCTAAGAATTACCTAGGCTGTATTACATCCAGGTAGGTTTCTTTCAGAGATCATCTTTTCATGCGATGGTTCCTGTGTAGGCATTTTGCAGTGTTTGCTGTCCCACATACCAAATAAGTGGTATGAGATCTGGCTTTCTTTACATTACTAGAACAAGCCTTGATGCTCCGCTGGTGTATATTTAACAACAAATCAACCCAAGCTCTACTGAATCTTTTAAACAAAAACAATCAACAGGCTTCTACAGAAATTGTTTTGTAAGGGGTCGTATCTTGTACGCTTTGTCTAACAGCTACTTGGAGGGCAACGTATTAGTAGTGTTTCTTATGACCCTTTAAGGAGGGTAGTTGGAGCAGTAATACAAAGGAAAAGTGTGCTTCTCAGGTGAGTAATAAATTGTAGTGGCGTGATGTGTAAAATGCTGCACTAGAACCTTATGTAACTTTTGTTGGAGGAGGTTATTTTTAAAAATTTAAATGCATTCCTTTTTTCAATCTACGCTTGAAAATAGCAAGCACCTCTTCTAAACTTAGCCCTAATGGAACTATACCTTTTAAAAATAGTAAATAAAGGGACAGCAGTGAAGCACACCTCCAGCAAAGGTCAGTGTCTGAATAAATTGATTGGTCTTACGGGAAGCTGTCAGATTTGGACTTAACTCGAAACTGGTTTTTTAAATTAGCTTCTACATTGTGTCCTGTCTCCTTCTTAAAGTGCCCCACCTGAAAAGGATAGAGTACAATAAAACTGCTTGTGTGACAGTGTTGCTCTTTTTTTAAAAAGATGAAAATAAGTACAAGGGGATGTAGAGAGTCTAAATTCAGTAGTTAGTACATTTTGAGCTGAGGTGAAAGAATATAGTCGTTGTTTTTGTGGTACCTGGTGTGAACATTATGTTATGCTGTTTGTGGAATCTTGGAAGACAGCAAGCTGTCCTTGTTTTTTTTTTTTTTTCCTGGTTATTTATTGTAAGTAAAGCTTCCTTTACCTCATTGGTTTAAAAACAGATCATCCTTTTGCTACATAACTGCTTTTTAGCATAATTCCATTTTTTATAACTACTTAGGGTTGTTAAGTTGCTTTTAGGCTCACAAAAGAAACTTCAGTTAAATTCCAATTTCCCCTTAGGAGAAACTTCACACAAATTATAATTTCAGAGGACCCTATAGTGATTAGGAATGCTGCCTGCCAGTATTTACGAATTCTTTAAGGTTTGTACTTTATAGGTACAATAAATATCCGTCTTCCTGGCTAGCAAAAAGAAGTACTAAATTTAGTGTTAGGATTGCCCCTGGTTATAAATCAGTTTTTCTTGAAAGAGTTATTCTAATTTCTGAGCACTGGAAAAAAAAAACACAAAAATGACAAAAAAAAAAAAAAAAACAAAAAACAAACACCTGTATGTATAAAAGACTAGTCAAACTATGCCAGAGATAAAATCTGGATATTATATTAGGTAGTACTTTGTTGGATCATTCTTCAGGTTTTTTTCCCCAGTGATTGGTTTCAGGTATCAAAATATTCCCTTGCTAGATATCTTTTCAAATCTATCAAACAAGAACTTAAATTAGGTTTTCCCTTGTTCCATTAAACAGCAAGCCAGGCAGGATCTGGCTCAGGTCTTAGCTAAAAGGAACATGCTCAAAAATATTGCTGACTCATCTTGTGTTTTGCTTGCAGATACATCCGGTTATATGGGAGAAAATTCAGCAAAGAAGATCACGTGCTTTTTATCAAACTGTTGTATGAGTTGGTAACAATTCCAAAACTGGAGATCAGCATGATGCAAGGATTTGCACGCCTGTTAATAAACCTGTTAAAGTAAGTACGGATTTCTGATGACTGCTGAAATTTTCTTCTCAAAGTAGTTGATCACTTCACTTGCTTCATGGTGTTAGATACTTCAGTGCAATAGTATGTTCTGTTACAGGTTACTTCACTTAATCCACCCTGCACAGATGATCTTGATTAGAAAGAGTTTGCATTATGTAAACACCTTTCCCCTTTCAAAGCTCTATGTGTGGTTTTGAAAGTGAAAGAATGACAGTTTTTCAGTATTAGGAAAAGGAAGCACCCCAGAGAGCTAAGTGTTAAGGCTGAATCCCAAACAGGGAGGAGGTGAAGACTGTCTCACAACTTGATACGCTTATTTCACTTAGTCAGACTTTTGTTGAAGACCTTGACAGCTTGAGGTCATAAAGAAATTCTGTACGTGGTTGGGTTGTAAATTCCCTGACCTCCCTGCAGTTTATGCCAAATGCTAAAGAAGAGCATGATTCAAAGCAGTATTCCTGATCTGGGCTATTTTGGTGTGCAGTAGGTCAGCGTAGATGTTTAATCCTGAAGTGCTCCTTGTTTTCTTATATTAGGAAAAAAGAACTGCTTTCCAGGGATGATTTAGAGTTACCATGGAGACCACTTCATGAAATGTTGGAAAGGATATTATACTCCAAAACAGAACATCTTGGATTAAATTGGTTTCCCAAGTAAGTTTGCATTTTAAAACCTAAGTACTTTTTATGCTTGAAAGTACAGTTACAAAGGTACTGTTAATATCTGTAATTAGGTATACCGTAAATATTTTTGTTTATATTTCATGAAATTGATTTCAGTAAGTGCATGTGAGGCTACAATAATTGATGGCAGGATATACACGATTTATGCTTGTTACACTGTTCCTTTCTGAACATAATCAAGTTCCCTTCTAAGTACACTGAAACAGGGTCTCCATCAACTTGTTTTCTGTCTGTGACTATTCAAGTATTATCACTGACTCCTTTTACTGAATAGGGGTTCCCGTTGCTGAAATGTGACACAAACAGAAAATATCTATAGCTTTGTAACTTGTCACCCAGCACTTGTCTTATGGCTACGTAGCTGGAAAAATAATTTTGCTAATTGTACTATTTTGCAAAGTTGCACTATTTTGATAATTGTAGATGCTGCTTCTAGGTGAGAATCCAAAAGAGCAGAGCCTTTTTCATGCGTATGCCAGCACAAGTGTCTGTGGGGGTGTTGGCTTGTCACTTTTCATTTACTGTGTGAGAAAATTGTGTAGTGGGGAGGGAGGTTAAGCTGGGACGAAGCTACCAGTTGTGATGGTCTGTCTAGCTTCTAGCTTTTATTAACAGCATTACATATCAGACACTCCATCTAAAAATGCAGTGCGATTTGTTCTCATACGGTGCTTTTTGTTTTGGTGTTTTTTCAAGTCAATTTTGAGGGGTATCTTTTTGGTGGATGTTGAGATATTTTTAAAAGCTGGGTTAATTTGATATATAGCTGATAATTTAACTACTCTCTTAATTTTTTTTTACATTCAGTTCATATCGACCAGGCTTGTCTTCACCTAAAACATTTGTGCTTAATGTATTACATAGGTGGTAAGAATGACTTTTTTTGTTCAGCTCTGGCCGATGTGTAATCTTCTGCATGTTCTGTTAGATTGTAACACTTGTCACACAGGCATAATTTTCTGTGTAAATAATTGTATTGGAAAACCAATGTTAACATTCCACCACTGTTTATGAGAATGTCGCACTGTATGTAAGCCTTTCTAATTGGGGAACAAGAGAGCGTGTGTGAAGTGGCTGATAAAGTGGCTATTCGCTAACTAATTTAACCAGCATATGTATTTTGAGGGTCTACGAAAGGCAAACTTTACAGTTGAATAATTAGTGTCTGAATACGGACAAAATCAGTATTTGTATAGGAGTGCATGTCACTGTGTAAGTTTACCTTACTATTAAAAACCATGAAATCACGGAAAGTGCTTTAGCAATGAGGTAATAGGGCCTGGAAAATGACTCGGGGACAACCTTGTAGTTGTCAAGTGTGAAACCAAGCTTCTGTGTTGGCAGAGTCCATTGTGACAGTGGGAAACCATATCAGAGGGTTTCGTGAATATATAAGTTCAGAAATAGTTTAAAAGTGATATATGTGGAAGTAGTCAGCAGAGAGAATTTTTTAGGATTGCAGTGGTTTGATTTGGGGTATATTTTGCTTGTATTTTTTTAAAAAAATCTTTAGTTGTACTAGTCAAATAAGATACTGTTTTTTTGGTTCGGCATAGTTAGAAATTCACTAGAATAATGCCATTTGTGAACCTATAGCTGGTTCTCTTTTCATTGTCTTAAACTCTAATAATGGAATGTCTGCTGTAGGGTTAGAACATCGCTTCAGGCCTGAAGCCTTCCTGAAAATTTGAAAATGATGCTTTTGCTGCTTTTTGATAATATAAGAGTCAACAGTGTAGGTTTGTATTTTATTGCTTTAACTGAAGCATGTTTCTCTTTGAAAGTGCAGAAAAAATAGATTTACAAATTAATATTGTGATGTCCTTCCTAAATGAGGAAAACAGTTGTGTGGTGTCAAAATGATGAGTCGTGTTAGGGTTATGGTGGTGTTGGCTGTTTTTAATGTATCCGTTTGATGAGGTGTAATAATGTGATAATCCTTCACGTAACAAGGAGGAACTAAAAGCAAAGAAAACTGAAAGGGAGGAGGAGTTTTCCTTTATCATTAAATAAACTGCTTCAGTAATTAATAGGATAATATAATTGTATACCTACCAGCATAAGTTACTTTGTTATATTTGTTTTAGAAAGGTTTTAATGCCTTTTCCAAATGGTCAGCGTTAAATAGTTGAGCAGGAACAGGAGGACAAACTGTAGTGGGCTGTGGATCCAATCCAGGGTGGTTTATGTATGGAACTGTTTGCTGTTGGGCTCTATTAACCCTTGGCTAAGTTCAGTGGTACAGCTGTGTGCAGAAATTTGCTAGTGTGATAAATGCAGATATTTTTGAACAATTCTGCAACAATGGGTACGCAGAAAGCCTAACCAGAAGGGGAACAGAAGCCACTTAACCACCGCTACGAGCCTTGAGAGAGTTGGTTCAAAGTGATAATGGAAACAGCAACCAGCAGTGTCTTATCCTTCACAGCTACGTTGTCTTGTCCTTTTCTAGCTAGTAGTCATCAAAGTGGGGTCTTACAAGATGTCTTCTGTAGTTGGCCTGTGGTTTAACTGCATCTTAGTTGGAAGCTTCTTCACATACAAAATTGTTTTCTGTTTTTTTTTATAGCTTCCATTCTAAATTTGTGATCAGGAGGGGAAAGCCCTTCCAGTCTTCCTCTTTTGCTCTCTTTCACTCACAGATGCTAAGATTGGACTTCAAATTTGCGTCCTTGAAAGGCTTGTTGATCTCTGGCCGTTAGTATTTGTATCTCAAAATTCTTCTGTCCTTCAGATTCTCCGCAGCAATAGTCTGCTTCAGTAGAATGTGATAGTATGGGAATATTTGTTTTGTCACAGAAACAATTTTCATGTTGATCTTCAGTGCTCTTCAGGAATGTTGCTGGTTCATGCTTTATCTACTCTTGGAACCTGTTTCCTAACTCTTTCAAGACTGTATTCTCTTTAACCCAGAATCTTTATGAGCTTCTTCTGGAGTTTATTTTTGTTTAATGAATGGTTGGCCGTTCATCTTTGCATCTTAGAAGCTGTCAGTAAGCTCAGTTTTCATTCTAGCAGAGATAAAAGATTTACTTTGCCACGGGTGGATAAAACGTCCAGAATCTTGCAACTTCTAGAGTGCTGCTTGAACTGAAGTAGTGTTATGAGGGCTGGGTGGGCTTTTGCTGGCTTGCAGTGAATGTTGAGGTGTTGGAGGGATTCTTTGCGCACAGACACCCACCCATCCCCAAATGCTCTAGAAATGGTGGTTTATTTTATGTTTCACCTTGCTTGTTTGGGATGAGTTTTATTTGTGTAGGACTAGAGAAAGAGTGTGTGCATGCTCTGTATTTGTGTGTCTTGAAATTACTGATCTGAACTGATCTTGGGTGAGAGTCTAAAGATGATAAATTTGAATCATCTTTATTCTGATCAGAATAGCATTTCTGTAGCTTAGTTTATGATGGTGACCTTAAGAATGCATTTTTTTCTATTAAGAGCACAGAAAATATGTTGTGTAAGAAATTCTTTTGCTAGAACTTGTGTTCAGGGAATGATCTTCGGTGAAAGCAGAATTTAGTCTTGAGCCTGTCTTGTAGTAAATAGTGGACTTAACAAACCTAAAAATTGGCAGCCTTTACGGTTCCATTGATTTCTTCCCCCTGCCTCCCTTGTTCTTTGCGACTATTCTGAATTCTTTTTTTCAAATGGTTTGGTGGCATCCTGTGGCAATTCATGTTAAAATGATTTCTCAAATTAAGTGACTCTAATTCTATAATAAGCTTTATTACTATGAGTGAAATGCTTAAAATGAGCTGTTAAG
The DNA here is from genome assembly GCF_040182565.1 of Anser cygnoides. Classification (NCBI taxonomy): domain Eukaryota; kingdom Metazoa; phylum Chordata; class Aves; order Anseriformes; family Anatidae; genus Anser; species Anser cygnoides. Next base: position 9,926,692 of record NC_089875.1, read on the forward strand.
TGCAAGGGGAATGTAATGAAATAACTATTGATTTGCAGATACTTCTTTCTTAGAACCTCTAAACAACAACAAAAAAACAAGTTGAAAAGGCTGGATATGGTGTTTAGAATCTAATAATTTTCTGAAGTCTATTGCTTTTATCCTATAAATATTTAAGATTTAATATTTATTTAAGAAGATAGCTTGCTTCGCTGGTTGTTCATGGACAAAAGGCAGGATATTGCTTCTAAGAAATATTTTTTCACTCTTTAGTTAATATGCAGTGAATATTAGAGTGGTATACGAGAAGTAGAACCAGGAGTTTAGGGGAGCAGTTTCTATCTGTATGATTAGGTCTGCCTCGAAGGTGATTAGCTACTGCATGTTCACTGAAGACATCTAATTGCATCAACATTATCTTAAACTCTTGAGAAAAATCAGCAAATGGTTCTTTATTTTATGCTGTCCTAGAAATTTGGTAATGTAGTATCCTTAATATCTCGTTTCTTGTTTCAGTTCTGTAGAAAGTGTTCTAAAAACGCTTGTGAAGAGCTGCAGACCGTGAGTAACTGTGTTGTTTTTTTTGAGCCAGTATCTTTAATATTACTTTTTAGAGAGGAAAGAACAGTGTTTTAAAAAGCAAACAAGTATGGAACCCTATTAGCCATTCTTTACCTGCTGTTCTTGCTGCAGGTTGAAGATGTCTGGGGTGGAGAGTGGAGGCTTTTCTGTTTTACTGAGGTTGAGGCTGATCAATGCATCAGGTTCATAGGTTGCTTAAAGTGGAAAACAGTGACGGGCATATTCAGTGTTGTAATGTGTAAGTGCCTTAGAATAATCTTTTTCTGTTAATAGCCTTGGTTGAAAACCCATTAATAATAGCTAGTTAAGCTAGGATATCACTTGATAAGGCCACCATTGCTTTCCATCTTTTGTACTGTAATATGTGCTGACAATGTGTGTGCCTGAACCAGTTTAATTCATTTTGTTAGCAGTTTAAGATACTGCAGAGCTGTAGAGAAGAAATTCTAAATCTTTCATTGTGTCATCCTTGATCTGAAATTGTATTTTGTGAAGTTTAAGTGGGGTTGAGGAGTACCTACCTATTGTCCCTGGGTACCTGGGCTTAGAGTAAAAGTAAGATTTGTGACAAATGGCTAGATAGGTATAAATGTTTAAAATAAAATAATAATAAAAAAATTCACATGTGCACACTCTAACTTTAAAGCTGTCTATATGTTCAATGGTTGCCTTGCATTCAGATATTTTCCAGAAGATGCTACTGCAGAGATGCTGGATGAATGGCGGCCTTTAATGTGCCCGTTTGATGTTACCATGCAAAAGGCTATTACCTACTTTGAACTCTTTCTACCTACTACCCTTCCTCCTGAACTTCACCATAAAGGTTTCAGGTAAGTGTAACCGAATGTCTCTTGGTATAGTGTTCTGCTACAAATACCAGTGTTCATCTCTTACAAGATAACATTCAAGTCAGGTAAATCAGAATTCAAGTCAAGTAAATCAGATCGTGTGTTGTTTCCTTTAAGTGTATGTATCTTGCATTCGTGTTGTAATGGAATTTGGTATTTGAAAACAATAGGAATGGAAATAACCACATGCATCAGAATAGCTATTCATTTTCAAAAGTACAGGTTCTGTAAATAATCTTGAATTCAGTATTAAAAATTTCAGGTTTTAGCTTTTGTGGTGGAGCAGTGCTTATTTGGAATGCTTTCAGAATTGTTCTCCATGTTAGAGATCAAACTTACTGGGATCTTCTCGGTTCTTCCTGTTTCTATTTGAGCATAAAATTAGTGATGACACAAATGTCTGCAGCCTGGTCACCAGTAAAATGAATGGTGGCTTTTAACAGCATTTTTGGAAGGAGTTCAAGACAAATTCTGTCAGCATTCTCCTTTTGTAAAAGTAACCTGGGGACACCCAGTGCTTGTTTTCCGAGTTTGTTCTCTAAGAGTAAAGCAGACAATCTACAACAAAGCAAACTAAATTGAATTCAGTACATTTTGATTTTGAAGGGATAGTGACGTGAGTTAAAATGGTAAACTGTAACATACTTTTTAAGTACCTGCAGGCCTTTGGGGTAGCTTCTCATGCATCCTTCATGTAGGCTAAAGTTACAGCTGTTACTACAAACGTGGGAATGTGAGGTAGAGATTTTTTATCCACTATCAAGGTGTGGAAATGTGAGATAGTCATAGGGATAACATAGGATGTTATAGGAAATGAGTTGGAGAATGAAGGAGAGAAACATTTGCAGCATAAGACGATGTCTGGATCTTCTTTAAGGTGGCTTTTGAAATATGAACCACGATATTTAGTGCCTGTAGAGATTACTTAAGCTAGTTAGGTTTAAAGTATATTTTTTGATACAGGGTTAGTGAAAACTTGAAAGGAGGAGGTGAATATAGTTTAGGGACATGACTGTAAGCAAGGGACTGGTGTGGAAGATTTGTATCCTTTGCTTCAGCTGCATTCAGAATAGAAACTAATGGAAGTCATAACCATCGGTCAATAGGGACAGATTTTAGATTTTAAGCTAGAAGGGAATGAAGTGCGATTTGTTTTCATCCAGTTTACCTGTGCTGGGATGGCAATATATATTGACATGGTCAGGCTGAAGTAGGTAAGGAAATGCCTGGTGAGATTGTTGTGTGGAAGGGGGAATCAAAAAAGAATAAGAGGAGGAGAGCTAAAAGAATGGGAGGATGCTATGGGAGATGAAGAGATACAGGCATGTCTCATCACTGTTTGTGTTGAATGAGTAGGGGGGCATGTGAGTTCCTGAGACCACCCGACAAAGTGAGAGGGAAATGTCCAGTGGAGGAGTTGCTTTCACAACACTGAAATTATTTTGATTATGTTCTCTTGCAGGCTTTGGTTTGATGAATTTATAGGCCTTTGGGTGTCAGTTCAAAATCTTCCCCAGTGGGAAGGGGTAAGTATTTATTATTTATCCTCAATAGAAGAGATACATTTAAAAATTCCTACAGTGTGCTATCAAGTCAAACGTTGATAGAGTGGATTTTTTTTCCTTCTGCTTTAACTACTACAACAAGGCAGAGTTGGTAATTTCTTGATTGTTGGAAAGAAGTTATCGACTGAATAAATGAGATGACAATAGTGTTTGGTGAGCTTTGTTTAATGGCCATCTCAGGCAGCTTTACTTTGTCTTGGGAATGCTGGCATTTTCGACTGCCCGTTAATGCTTACGATGATGCAAGGTGCTATTGTGATTCTTGTAATATACAGTTCTGTAAAATTGCATCTTAAAACTTAGTACATCCTTTGCAATCCCTAATTTTTAATTAGATATTTCTTTCAACAATAGCTCGTGTGTACAGCCACTCTATGGATGTTTCTTCTGTTATGGGATGCTCTCTTTGCTTTTTCCAGCATCTTTGGACAGTACACTTGTATTACTTAGTCTAAGTAGGCATATACATAACACACTAATTCACAGCTTTTATTCACAGCTCTGCCTTGAATTTGTGTTGAAGTCTTTTGGTCACCAGGTGGTGTTGAGCTTCCTTGCTTGTTCTTGTCTCTGTTACCCACAGTTTTCTATAGCTTCACTGGAGGTAGCATCCCATTTCTGTGCTACACTGGTGACTGAATCCTTTCATATAAACCATACGCTGCTTGTATAGCAAAGACACACTCGAAACAGGTGCCTGACTACTGCTTCAAATCGTACACTCGTGGTGAGGGTGCAAAAATGCTTTAAAAAAAAAAAAGGAGAAAGTCAAATAGGCTTCATATTCAGGCTGACAGACTCTAAAATTGGTATAATTGCCATACCAATATTAAGTGCTTTTAAAGAGTCTGTTTTAATCTTCAGTTATCAAACTTCAAAGAAATCTTTCACAGGTTAGTTTCTTCCTTAGCTTTGCAGGGACTCCAGTGAGTTGTCATCTTTATTTTAGATCCAGTAAAGAACCTCTACTCCCCTTGGCCAAAACTACCATTGTGCTGTATCTTTCAAGCAAGATCATTTACCCTGTATATGTCTGGCTTTCTGTGTGCATCTCATGACCATATATAAACTTGGGAAACGAGAGAAAGTCTCATTGTTGAGATGATACAACCAGCAGCTTAGGTGCTGTTGGTGTCAGCTAACCTGTGCCTTGACTTTCCTGTGGTGAAACTTGGCAAATTACCAGCTTATTTTTCCATACTCAGTGTGAACATAAGCTCATTGACCATCTGGCTCTTTTGACTAATCTCTGCCTGCATACTCCAGGAGGACTTGTGTGTGTTTGGAGAAAGCTAATTTCCAAAATAGCATTGAATGTGGCCTTTGTAGCCCATTCTGTTTCTGTCAATTTTTGTGTGAAAAGGCTGGTGCGTAAGTTTTCCTAGTTGGAGTTGTGTTTCATCACAAATGGAGAAAGGCAGTCTTTGTTGAAACAATTGGCAATTTTCCAGATTTGGGCAAGGATGATTGCCAAAGTTTTATTTTATGCTGTCTGTATACACTTCTATGTCTTCCTGATAGCTATCCAAAAAAAGTACAATTCTGTCTACTCTTTGACAGTAAGATGACAGCCTGTACTTTTAGTAGCATTATTTGGCTTGTTTCTGCCAATTGGTCTAAGAAAAGAATCATCAACACTCTTTTCGTAAGCAAGCAGTTGTGTGTGATATTTTTCCCCTCTTCCACTGACTTCTGACAATTTGCTCAGAAGGCACAACATTTTATTTTTTCCCCAGAGCTTTTACTTCACTTCCTTTTCTGTCTTGTCCACCTTTTCAGGGCAAGCTTGCTCATTTCAGCAGGCTTGGATGCAGATAATTAGATGTGTTCTGACTGTGCAATCCAATTTAAGCCTCTGTTTGCTGCAAGCTTTTTCTCAGCTTGCTTTTGCGGGAATTGGATTTGCTGTTTGAGGGGAAGCTACAGAATCAGTTGCCTTTGTGCATGGGAAGGGGGTCTTTCAGTGGGTATTTCCTTGTGTCAAACAAAAAGGTAGATTATTTTTAAAAATGTAACATTTAGGAAAGGTAGATCTCAGTTACCTCTTTTTCTCTGCTTTGTAAGGGCTTAAAAAATGAGTTGGACTCCTGAAAGTAGGAATTGCCTGCAGATGCATTATGAAACATCAGTGACTCCTGATAGACTGAAATCTCCCTTTACAAATGTTGTAATGCCATGTGTTGCTTTTACCTTGCATCTGTAAGGCAAGTTGAAGGGGTTTGTGCATCTTTTATAATAAATATATTCTAATGAATGTTTCCTTCTTTTACCTCTGTTTTCAGCATCTAGTAAATCTTTTTGCTCGCTTGGCCACTGACAACATAGGGTACATTGACTGGGATCCGTATGTACCAAAGGTAATGTTTTTCATTTTAGTAAATTATTTTGTTTACTTTGAGATAAGTCTTAGTATGCAAAGGATAATACATATTCCCTGGATGGGTCTTGTACTGCAGTGGCCCAGCTTTTCCAATGAGGTATGTTCATTTTAAGACCTAATGTGAACTTCAAGAATTTGAACTGTCCTTTTGTCACAGAAAGTATTGGAAGTTAATACTGTTAGTGCCTCACTTAAAACCAGACTGAAGCAACAAAGTACCTTACTATACAAGTTCTCTCCGAATGTATAATTAATACCATGTTTTTGTGGAAATAAGCCTTAATAATACTCATTTGATAAATGCTATGTATATAACCTTTGAATCTTGCAGCTTATGGATTTTTAAAGATGTTCGTAGCAGTTATATTGTGAGGGGTATGGAAAACACAAAATGAAGAAAGGTGCTAGTGCTTTCTTTATTTTGTCTAACATGTAAGGGAAATGGATGGAAAACAGATGTTCTTTAACCCTTTATTTTGTCCTGCATGTGCCTTTTCTTCAGCAATGTGAGAGAGAGAGGGTATGAATTGTTTGAAATGGTTTCAGGCTGTGAATGTATAATTTTAGTTCACTAATGCTACTAATTTGAATATTAGACTTTTGAATTTTTCTAAAGTCAAAGAATTAAAATATGTCTTTCTGTAAAAATGTCCTGTCCTAGTCTCAGTCCTGAGAGTTGAAATTGTCGCTCCTAATATGTGTAGTTCTCTGCCCAGAAAATATTTTTTCTAAGCAGGTAAATAGGACCAACCTCTGCAGGAGCAATTTGCTATAGTAACATTCTAAGCTGTTACTATTTTATGGCAGGTTTATAGTATAAAATTTTAAAAATTCTTATTTACAGATTTTTACCAGAATTTTGAGGAGTTTAAATCTTCCAGTGGGAAGTAATCAAGTTGTTGTTCCAAGATTCCTAACAAATGCTTATGATGTAGGACATGCAGTAATGTGGATCACAGCCATGATGGTTAGTAACTTTTTTCGTAAATTATAACAAAAACTACTAATGCAAACCTCTAAGCAAGTATGCATGTAAAACGGATGTGTGTTATGTTTAGTTCACTGCAGAAGTGTGTTTTTAGGTTACCTTTTGGCCAAGGTTTGTTTTAGAACTTATTTCACTCTTGGTTTTGGAATGAGGAGGAAAGGTTTATCTCACAGCTGCTGTCTGTGCCATTCTGGAAATGAAGAGCCAGCTACAAATGTCACTGCAGACTCACACCCTTAAGACCCACCTACTAACTGAATCACCCCTTTATAGAATGGATGGATCTTGCTTACCTAGTGCTGAGTTGGGGGTGGGTGTTACACACGTGATTTTGATGCTTTGAAATATGGTTGTGGTGAGTGAGTAGTCACTTGTGCCTTGTACTACTGTGTGTTATATTTTCATTTCATCTTGGTCTGTGTAATAAAATTCTGTTTTATTTTGCACAGGGTGGACCAAGTAAATTAGTGCAGAAGCATTTGTCCGGATTGTTCAATAGCATTGCTTCTTTTTACCATCCTTCAAATAATGGGCGCTGGCTGGTGAGTTTTTTGCATGTCAAGACAGTAACTTTGCCTTTAATATCAGCAAAATTGTCAAATGAGATGTGTTGACAGAGGCATTATGTTTTCTAATAGCCAGCTTGTATGTTGGTTGCATAATAGTTTGAGGCTTAAATTTTCAAGTAGTCGTCATACTGTGTTGCAGTTTACTTCTATTCTGATATCAGGACCACAGCTAATGGGAATCTCTTTTAAACATCTAATCTCTAAGTGGTTTAGAAATCCGAAACTAGGTGTCTAATTCACATATCACTAAGAAAAGTGAACATGATATACAGCATCAGTGTTACTTGCGTAACGTAGGTAGAACTGAATACCCTTTCATATTCTTGTTCTGTGATTTCCAAGCTACTAAAATCTGTTTTTGATTAACCAAAAGGATTTTTATTGCATATCTAGTCTGATGAAGCCTGCCCTTTGCTGGTGTAGTCTTCTGCTAGAGAATGTAAGAATATTCCCGTGATAGCTGGTAGAAAATATAGATTAAAATGACTGGACTTGTCTAAGCAGTGTCAAAGGAGCTGTCTTGTCCTAGAGTAGGATATTCACTTACATGTGAATGACCAGAGAATGCTCTCAGATGCCCTAATTACTGGTAAATAATCTTGATTCTTGACTGTGTACTTTGAACATATTTCTCATAACTTTTTTTTAATAAAAGGCATAGTGTTCACAGAGTAATTTCTAATACTTTGGGAACTGAAGTTTAATGACTTTATGAACCTTGTATTTTAGAGCTCTTCTGAGTTTTCATGTATTGTAGCTGGGTAGCTTCAAAATACTGATTTGTTATTAATTGTGTGTTGAACAGTTAGCAGCTCGGGTTCTGCTACTGCCAAATGACTGAATAGCATTTCTCATATATTCAACAGAACAAACTGATGAAACTACTTCAAAGGTTACCCAGTGGTGTTGTCAGAAGGCTGCACCGTGAGCGCTACAAGAAAACGACCTGGTTAACTCCTGTGCCTGATAGTCATAAACTTACTGATCAGGATGTTACAGACTTTGTAGAATGCATTATTCAACCTGTTCTTCTAGCTATGTTTAGTAAAACTGGAAGTCTGGAGGCTGCTCAAGCTCTGCAGAACCTTGCACTGATGCGTCCTGAGTTAGTAATTCCACCTGTACTTGAGAAGTAAGTTCCCCCCTCCCTTCCTAACAACAAATACTCAAAGCACTCAGATGACAAGCAATTTTCTTGCTGCAAATGAATGCTTGCAGTGAGAGGAATTGCTAAAGTAAGGCTAATACGTACTACTGGGCAATCACCTGAGAGGGAGTGTGGGAAGACTATTTTTTCTGTTTTTGTTTATTTTTGAAACACCTGGCTAATGGTATAGTTCTGGGAGCTGTCAATAACTTGTGCAATATAGGGTAGCCCTCAGGTTGTTTGTGTTTTGGTTATCATTTTGTCACTTTGATAAGGGGTGGATTGGTTTAAAAAGCGACTTTGTACTGTTTATTCATGAGCCATGTTGTGCCTTCTCATCCGCTTTCTGTTTGGGCCAAATACAAATGGTGGTATTGCATGTTTGTGTAGTGAGTGTGCTTTGTACTTCTGTTCTGTGTCAGAGTATGCATGTTACAGATTGTTTAAAATTAATGTTGTTGCTTTTGACTTCATAAGCAAATCGCTGCAGTATGTGTCCATATAAAATACTTGGTTTATACTATTGCTAATTCCTTGGTGCCTGAAATTCCAAAAAACTAACTCCTTCCTGCCCCCAGTGCTTTCCCCCAGTGCTGCCCCCAGAAAGCTTTCTTCCTAGTCGCTGTCCATGTTCTGCTTCCTGAGCAGTCCTTTACAACTTGTGTTGTATAACCAGTGGAGAAATTAATTTGTCTTGAGAAAAACCCTTCCTGAGTTCCATACCTTACTGACTCAGCTGTTTATAACATCTTGATAAATCCGCTCTTGCATGAAAATATTTCAAGCATAACATTTCTAACAAGGACAGCAGTGGACGTCAGCATTAGGTATGACGACTGTTTCTGTTTTGAGAGCAGACTGAACTTCTGCTCAGTAGATAAAGCTATCACTGGTATGTTTGCCTTGGCTACAATTCCAAATTCATTTTGTTGAAGAGATGTAGGTCCTTTGTACTTGGATGTAGGGCAGGGGTAGCACTGACTCTTGTTTGGACTGTAGAAACTCTAGGAAGTGTTACACAGTTTGCTGAAAAGTACCTAGTGTGAAAAACAGAGGTTTAGAAATGCCAGTAACTTAACAGGTTTTAAAATAAAAAATGGACTTAGTAACATTAAGCAATGTATCTCTTCGCTGTTCAAAGGCAGTTGAGAAGTTTTCATGCTTGCCACAAGAACTTTACACTTGCAGATACATAGCTTGCATTAGTTCATGTAGGTGCTGCTAATAATATAATGATAAAAGAAATGCCTTTTTGTTGCTAATCCACCATAAGTTCGTCCGTAAAAGCTGAAACAAGCAGAAAGTCACGGCTTTGAATCTAGGAGCCCATGGAATTACTAATTTCCATGCCACAACTGCCAACAAATTACTTGATCCTGAATTTGTGAAAGCAGCACTTTCTAATAAAGCAATGTTAAGTTCATTGAAGAAAAGATTACCAAAAACAGTTCTGAACCATTGATAAGCTTTTTTTTTCTTGCAGAAATTTTGTACCCTTTCTGTAGAAAATAAAGATTCATTTTTCTTTGAAAGCTTCATAAACAGCATTGGTCCTAATACGATTGTTCTTGAACCTTGTAGAACATATCCTGCACTTGAGACATTGACAGAACCTCATCAGCTCACCGCTACTTTAAGCTGTGTAATTGGAGTAGCTCGTAGTCTGGTATCTGGGGGGAAGTGGTTTCGTGAAGGGCCAACACACATGCTACCTCTGCTGATGAGAGCATTGCCTGGGGTGGATCCAAATGACTTCAGCAAATGCATGGTGAGTGTACAGGTCTTACCTCCTCTTAGAATATAGTTAGCTAATTGGTTCACTCTGAAGGCTCTCATGAAAGCAAGTAAAACTCGTGTTGTTTTTTTTTTTAAAGATAAAATAGATGTTCCAGAACTGGTAGAAAATATTCCTTGCCTTTAAAAATAAATAGAATTACTTGTTATTTATCGGTAGGTTTTTGCTAAATTAGGTCCCAGAAACCCACACCTTCAGGAATGAATTTTCATTGAGTGTTCAAGCAATTTAAACATCAGTCTCTTTTAACTTCAAAATTCAGCACAAAATAAGTGTTGTTTTGCACTTATTTTTATTACAGAAAATAGTTTTTTGTATAGCTCCAACTGCATCCAGTTTTCTATCTGAAATCAGAAGTACTTATTGAAGTTTTGGGGTGGATTTTTTTGTAATGTAATGATTTGCTTTAGCTGCCATATTTGAATTGGGAAAGTTTTTTAATGTGTAGAATGCAGTAGCATTTATTAAAGAGCTGTTTGCAACTCTCAACAGATTACATTCCAGTTTATTGCAACATTTTCTACTTTGGTGCCTTTAGTAGATTGTTCATCTGTGTTGCAAGAAAGGGATGACCTCACAGAGGTAAGAGCACTGCATAGTTATAAAAACAAAACCATAACCTGTAGATTTTATCTTATTTTCTAGCAGTGTAAATTTGTCTTCAGAACTGTAATGTGTTTGCTACAGTCTTTTTGCATGTATTGCAGTTCTGTTTAACATACCTTCACAAAAATACTAAAGCTTGTGAATAACATTTGCTTCTAGTCAGTGATGTGGAGCTGACATCAGCATATGAGTTGGACACACATTCTTAGCACTGCTTATTAGTGACAGATTGTTGTAGAGATGTGTTAAATTCAAACCGTTTCATATTTTTATGTCAAAACTCAGCTGTGGAAGGCTCTGTGCAGTATAAAATGACTCCGAGCTCGCCCTGTTTTGAGTAGGATGTTGGACAGGATGGTCTCCAGAAGTCACTTGCCAACTAAATTTTTCTGAGACTAATAGAATAGCATCTTTGTTAGCGTTATGTTTTTGAGAATTCTTATCACTATAAAACTTTAGCCATTAAGTGAGGGGGGGGAAGGCAGGTGACTACAGGATTGTTATAAGATGTACGTCATCTCTAATTCAAAACTAGTCCAGCTTAGAGTAGGTTAAAAGGTAACTAATTGGTTGTCTAGGAGACTGGGAGGAATTTGTTGTTGAAAATATAAGTGTAAAAAATAATGGGATGTCCATTCTGTTTGTATTTGCTTTTCAGAAAGCTAACATACTCTTGTACTTCTAAGGGCTGTTTTCCTGGTTTGGGAAACTATTTCAAAATACCTTCATCTCTTTAAAGTGTTCCTGCAGTCATGCTTCTCTTTTCCGAGTATGATGATGTTGCTCTCACTTCAGATGCTTCTTAATCTCTTCTGATTAAGAAATAACAACATCATTAGACAAGTGTTTTTTTTCTGCTTTTGATCCAGCAGTTCAAATGCAGATGGTGAAACTATATCTGATACACTATAAATGGGGCAGCACCAGTGTTCCATGGTAGTTGGAACTGCCATGTAGAATATCTTGTCCACTGCTAGGAGATGCTTGTAGTTCTCAGAACAGCTAATAGGTGCCTATTTTGATTGCTCACAAAAGCACTGGAATTAGGTTTATTTTCTTGACTTGGGGCTGCAGCACTTAAAAACTAGCAGAGGAGTTTGTATGATGAATGTGTAATGTAAATATGTCAGCAGAGCCAAGTCTGCCACCACAGCTGGCACTCACTGCCATCCTGCTGGAAAGGAAGATCAGTAGTAAGGCCAAAGGTTGTATCTATGGAGACAGACCCTGATTTCAGCCTGAGAGGTTATTTGGCTAAAGATCAAGGCCAGAAAGTTTGATAGGACAGTGTAAAGAAAACATAGTAATTGTTTCATGTGATGTACTTGAGACTGTGCAAATTCTGTTTGGTGGGAAATGTAGTGTGGTCTGTATCACCTAAAATTTGTAAGTGTTCTTGAAGTAATTAGTATATGAAATACACTTGATATTATGCGTCTCGAAGAAGAGCTAACCTTCTGTGCTTCTTTTGCATTGGAAAATTGTAGGTAGAAAGAGAATTGTGCTCTGCAACTGCTGAATTTGAGGATTTTGTACTACAGTTTATGGATAGGTAAGTAAGCTAAGGATAGGTGAAAGCTTGGCATGAAAACTTTAATACAACTTCCTAGTTCTGATTGCTAAAATTGTGCTTAATGTATTTTTGTAGATGTTTTGGACTTATAGAGAGCAGCACGCTAGAACAAACCAGAGAGGAGACTGAAACTGAGAAAATGACTCATCTAGAGAGTCTAGTTGAATTAGGTCTCTCTTCTACTTTCAGTACAATCCTTACTCAGTGTTCAAAAGATATATTTAAGGTATGTAAAACATGGGGCTTTTCATCCAACTTTAAGGCTTAAGTTTGTCGTGAATTGCTGGTACGTTCTAGTTCTTCCTTCCTGCGTTGTCCTGTTGTGAACTTCCATGTTTTAGCAAGAAAGGAGCTGGGAGGAAAGTTTAGGGCTTCATGTAAATTTACAGTTTCATATGCATCAATACAGAGCTCTTAAGTACTTGATGGAGAGGAATCCATGTTTTTACATGGATGGATTCTTTCCCTGTAGGTGGGGGTAACACTTTATTCCATTTAGTTCTAAACTACATTTAGCATGTATTTGGATACGTTGCTTTGTACATTTTGACCTTTGCATTGGACACTTAAGTACGATTTTGGTTGGCATCTTCTCATTAACACATCTTAAGTTAATTTTTTGTTATTAAATGCTTGTGTTTTTTCCCCAATTGCCTGTAATTATTATAATAATGAACAAACTTCACTGTGTATAATTCAACTTGCCTTACAAGGTATTGGTAATAAGCAAGATGGTAATGAGCCTCTTTAAAATATACTGGCCACTTAAATAGCTAATTCCTTATTTATTTGTTAACTAGGGAATGTTTCAGCTTTACTTCGCTTTCGCATGTGAAATAGTAGAGTTTTCCTTTAATCAGTTTGTGGCTTTTTCAGGGAAAACCGTTTTTCTCTGTAGTTTCTCAGAAGCATTCCCAAGCTTTCATCGGTCAATGCAATGTATCTGACCTTTTTTCCCCAAAGCGAACATTTTAGAAGTAGTTTTCCTCTCCAGCTGAAGGCTGGATGTCCTGCTATGTTATCTGTTAAAGCACTCAGTGTGTGCACTTCTAAACTTATGGAGGGCCTGGGGGAAAGAATATAAACATGCCCCTTTTTTAAAAACAAACAAACAAACACCTTATCTCCATCTTTTTTATTCATTTTAGGTTGCCTTGGAGAAGGTTTTCAACTTCGCCATTTCAAATATATTTGAGACAAGAGTTGCTGGTCGTATGGTTGCTGATATGTGTCGAGCTGCAGTGAAAGTGAGAGAATGCTCCGTTTTCACTTGATTTTTAATTTAAAACAAAAAAAATAAGACAAATCAAAGCCAAAAAGCTCATGCTACTACTCTCTTAAATAAAATCTTTGTCTTAGAAATACAGGTGGTTACTAATATCATAAAATTAGGTGGTTGCATATAGGAAATATTTCAAGAGGTTAATTGACAAAGTAGTTTTCTTAATTACATTTATGTTAAATTTAATATTGAAGATCATTTATTAGAAGATTTTTTTTGTTTGTACCCTGAATTTCATTCTTGCATTTTTTTTAAACTGGCTATTTATGATGCTGTTTCCAGTGTCGCCCTGAGGAATCCTTGAAGCTGTTTGTACCGCACTGCTGCAGTGTCATAACTCATCTTACAGTCAGTAAGTTTATAAGATTTTTCATATTTGCTTTGTTCTGACTTGACTTTCATTAAGCATGAAAGTAATACTGAAATTTTCCATGTTTTCTGATAAATTCATCTTAAGATGAATTTATGAAAAATATTAATGGAAAATTATTTCTGTTCATTATTTCTTAGGAAAAATTTTAAATGCAACAGCTATTTGTGTAATTTCAAGGCAGAAATTTCTCAAGCTACAAGAACGCGGTTCTTTAAAAAACGTGCCAGTTCCGAGTGTTTCCAGACATTCCTGAATTACTCAAAGTATTGAAGTTTTTAATTTAACTATAATAAATTTCACTTGGTTGCGGGTGAAATGAGTTGGAATTTTGCAATAGGAGGGTTGGGAGTAAACTTCTTGGATGCAAGCATCTGGTTTATGATGTAATTTGTTTGGAAAACTTGACTGCAGTATAGTTACAGCAGTGCTTATCACTTGTTCCTCTAGATGATGATGTATTACGTGACGAAGAATTAGATAAGGAGCTACTTTGGAATCTTCAGCTTTTGTCGGAGGTATTGCAAAGAATATTCTCCTCATACATGTATGTCATTAAATCTTATTTAATGACCCTGAAAGAAGAAATTAATAAATTCTGCTGTTAAACTAATTGTTGCATGAATTATGTTGCATAACTTTTTTTCTTCTCTAACTTTAAATGGGACATAAGTGGATGTTGTTTGAAGAAAATAAACGTATGGTCTGTATGTGGAATAAAATTAAAGCATTTAATACAAGGAGTTGTTGAGGTGGAGAGAAAGAAGAGGGATCAATACAGGAAAAAGTATCTTCTGGTAAAGATAAATTTCTTGAAATGTATCTCAGTGTATGCAAGTAATGCTAGAAAATCTTGAATGAGATCGAGGGAATGTATATCAGTTCTTATGTGTTACACTATTCACTAGTGGTAGAAGTGGTAGTTCATGTGTAAACTCTGATATGAATTTGGTGTGATTTACAGAATGAAAGCTGGTACAGGATCAGTTGCACAGTGTAATCCTCTCTTTAGTCCTCTAGAATAAAATCCATTCTGTTTACCTTAAATGTTTGTATTTCCAATTAGATCACTCGAGTGGATGGAAAGAAGTTGCTACCATACAGGGAGCAGCTTGGGAAGATTCTGCAGCGAACCCTACATTTAACCTGTAAGCAGGGTTACATTCTGTCTTGTAACCTACTGCATCATCTTCTTCGTTCTGCTACACTTATCTACCCCACAGAGTACTGCAGTGTGCCAGGTGGCTTTGACAAGCCTCTTTCTGAATACTTTCCTATCAAGGCAAGGATTTTCATTTACTTAGGATTAGAGGATTTGACTTTCTTTTTAAAAAACAACCATACACAATATTATTTGTTTTCATTCTGAGATTTCTGAACATAGGTAGCAGCAACGGAAAGTGTAATTGAAAGATGCTTTAAGCTTTTAAATGTATAGCAAATATCCATTTAATTGTATTGATAGCAAAAAATGAATACTGACTGTTTTGAGTAGTTACATAGCATGATGTATTAGTTTTATGATGTGCATTTTACAATGATTGCATGATTATGATAATACAAAGCAAGAATGTTCATGTTTCATAATCTGTAATATATGATGCATTTGGTTGAGACCCTAGTCAATGAAGTGCAGTGGTGTAAACTGTTAAGTTTAAGTGAACAGCAAAATTCTCCTGCTTAACTCCAAACTTAAGTATCCAGTCACAGGAAGCATTATTGCACTGGGACAAACTTAATCTTTCATCTGCTTCTGTGGATGAGAGCTATAGCCTTTCCTTAGTTCTTTTTGTATAAATGTGGTCATCAGATACAACAAATAATGCTGGGTACATGCAAAAATGAGTACATCTTTGCAAAATAGTTGCAAAAAAGGAGATAATGGTACTTTCCAGGAACTTACAAGAATTTTTCTGGATTTGTATCCAGCCAAAGGAATAACAAAGTTGTATTTCAATTAGACCAGTACAGTCCTTTGCCTTTTAGTCCTTTCAGGTATGTGTTATGTTCCAGATATATGCAGACAATGTACTAGGTTTTGAATTTCTATTCAGTTTTATTGTATTTTTTTTTTCCAGAATTGTCCTGATAACTGCTTTACAGCAGTAGCTAGTTCTTGTTTTTCATTAATACTAAGCACTTTTTTTTAAAGAAAATTTGCTTAAAAATTTGGTTAATAGGAAATGTCTTTATTTAATATAGGACTGGGGTAAACCAGGTGACCTGTGGAATTTGGACATCCAGTGGCATGTACCTTCAGCTGAGGAAATAAACTTTGCTTTTTATTTGCTGGATACTTTTCTACAGCCTGAGCTCACCAGACTAGAACTCTATGCAATTGGAAAACTAGAAATGTCCAGGTTAGTGGTGATATGTCATGTGGAGAAGGTGCATTTATCCACTCGTGTCTGTTTTGCATAGTTATTGCCAATTGTACTGGTGGTACAAAGGTTAAGGAGCATAACAGCATAATGTTACACTGTCTTCTGGGATTATTTCAAGTATCTTTCCAAGATTTTTATCTTTCAAAGAGCATTTAGGTTGGAAGTGCATTTCATAAAATGGATACCGGATTATTTTGAACAGAAATACTCCTATAAAAAATTCTGAGGATACTTTATATTGGTGTAAAGACTCTTCTGTTCAGGAACTTATGTTCAGCATACCACAGGTTATGGCTCTGTTTAATGTTAGTCATCAGGAAAAGAATCTTCCTCTAGACTCTATCTTGTTACTTTGGTACAACCATTTGTCTTTCCTAAGGTATGAAATGGGCCACAGAACCGATTTGGCTTGGAAATCTACTCCCTTCCTTACTACAAGTTAAAGGATTTGCAGGGACAATGTGTCTCTGCAAAAAAGTGGTAGTGTAGTAACCGAGGAGATAACACAGAGTCAGTGGCATGAACAAAGGGGAATGGAAGCAAGAATACCTTTAATCAATCTTGTTAAACTTCATTAACATGAAACCATGGCTTCATAGGACAATTTTGTAAGCACAAGATAATCACTAGTGTAGTATGTGCTGAAGCTTTTACAATTATCAAATAGTTAAAGCTGTTTATAAGCAGTAAATCTCAAGAATTTTTTTCTTGTTTCAAGGGTAAGAGTTTAATACTATACATCATTGGATGTTTGTGACATGAGACATCCTATGTCATGTTGTGAAGTGCTGCCCTGCATGAAGCAGGGTGTATCAGACTCGTAAATATTTTTGTACTACCAAGGCCCCACACTGCTTCATATTTGAAAAAGGCTATGCTCGATAAATCAATGTCACCAAACTGCAATCACAATATATGCTTCAACTAAAAGAAGAAAGGCTCTGTTTCCTATTTAGGTCTTTAGTTTATTTGTGTGTTTTTCTTTTGCTTTCTTCCTTTTCTCTGTGACACCTTGTATATAAAACTGTTCATTTGTAGTATTTGGGGTAAATCTGACTGTTTTGGAATTGGTGTATCTCTTTATGCTGAAGTTTCCTTTACTGTTGCAGAATTTAAAATCTCCAAAACAAGATTTTCAGAAAACAAAGTTGAGTGTTGGAGTTCAGTGATCAAATTAGATTGCAAAAAAGCACAGTTTGCTTTCTGTAGTTCACCCTCTTGTGTTTGAAACTGGTACAGCTAAAGAAAAAATCAGCTTTTATATTTTTTTAAAAAATATGGTTTATCATTTGTATATTTTCAAGCATTTAAGGTAACAGTTAAAGTAATCACATTTTCTTCTTTGTTTAAGAGATGATGTGCAGCAGTGTCTTGCCATAGTGCATAACTGCTTGATTGGTTCTGGGAATGTTCTGCCTCCTCTAAAAGGAGAAAGGGTAGCTCATCTGTAAGTAAAATTTATTTATATATCACAAATATCTTTATCAATTAAATTACTTCATGCTTTTTTCCTCTGTTTTCTATTGCTATCATCACCCAACAGTTTCTTGTAACTATTTTTTAAGGAACACCTACCTATACTAGTATAAAGATGCAGAAATTTGAAATGTTACTTACAGAAACTGGAGTACTTAAAATGTGAAATAAGTTTTAGGTTTTTTTTGTGCAAGACTATGCAAATGTTTTTAAAAAGTATGTGACAGCATTGTGTTGCTGATACTATTTTATATGAAGTAAATGGAAGTTAAGGATTTGCTTGTGCGTTTCTCTCCTCCAAAGGAAGCCGTCAAATTGTAATATGCTGTCATCTTAATCAGGTTTTTATCACTCTGAACAAATACATAAACATTCTGAACTAAACTTCTTTTCAGCTGTGTTCTTAGCTTAAAATAGGAAATAAATCCTGTTTGAGTGTTCATCCCATGTGAATAGTGTCACAAAAGCACTTGGCTACTGGTGCTAGTATACAGTAGAGCTCTAGCAAAAATGCTCAAGTGAATTTGCATTTTGGAAATAACAAGAACTTTCTGTTGCATTGCAGTAGTTTGGCTGTAAAACAGACTTATTTAATAGATTGCTGCTTAAGTGTTAACTTGTTTGAGAAAGTGTGTTGAAATATTGTTAGAGGCAACTGTGAGTTTGATTAAGTATTCTTGTATTTATATATCATCATTTGAAATACAGACGGTTTGGCTTGTGGTAGAAGTCTATATTTGGTGATTGGTAATTCGTTTCTGAATTTACTTCTTACCCCCCCCCCCCAAGTTCTGGCTGCTAGAAGTACCAAGGAGCATTGATCCAGTCTCAAATGCATTAGTTCAGGTGCTGTGAGCTCCTTGTGCAGGGTGAGAGGTTTCTTCTGTGTGTACTTTTTAGAGTGCTGGTTAAGCTGGAGAGCTTAACCATTACCACTGGCTATATAAGAATTGTAGGGAAGTCATCTTTTAGTTAAAGAGGCAATGTGGGGCATTCAGGCTGATTGTAGGAATATCATCTAGAATAAGGACTCGAACACCTTTCAGTAGGTGTTGGCTGTTCCTGTACCAGCAGTATGTGGCTGGTCAATATTGGGGAAAATGTGGGACCAGTGTTAGCATCACTTCTTGATTCAGTCTGAATCCTGCTGTAACCTTAGACTATCACTGGTTTTGTTTTTGATGTGGATTGCTTAGGATCATCTCTTGTATTTTGGGGCAGGGTCTGTAAATCCTTAATGTACAGGTTAGGACATAAGCTTATAATAAACTTCTGAATGATTTGATTGCTTAGGGAAGATTTGCTTCATGCAGTTAGTTATCTGTTTTGCCTTATTAAATATATACAATCTACGTGAGAGCATGCTGAAATCAATTTGTGACTAAAGAAATCAAAATCCTACTTTTCTTGCATGATCTGCATTTTAACACGCAGTAGTTCATTCTAGTAAATGTCACAGAGCTTCGGAATCCACCATTAGTTGTTCTTTGGACAGGCTTTCTGCTTCTGCCCACTCTGGGTAGGTCTTGCATCCAAACTTCTTATCTTTATGTAAAAGCTTTTTAACACTGTAATTAAGGCAATTTATCTTCATAGTCACTTTATACAGGACACTGGAATTAGCCAACTCAAATCAAATGAGTTTTGTTTAATAAGCTTCAGTTGTCATTATTTGTATGATTTGAATTATCACAAATGGAACATATTTCTTTTAATGGAGGAAATCTGGGCAAAGAAAAGTGGACTTGTGCACAGTTGATTATGTTCCTACTAAAAAGCAATATTAAACAGATTCCTGTGAATGCTGTTTTCTATCCCATATGTCCATATGATAATACCTATTTGAACATAGGAGGTGTCTTTTGCTGAACTTGCTATTAGAATAGAAAAGGTTTGATTTTAATTGTAATTGTATTGTGAGTTCCTGTGATGTTTTTTGGTTAAGATAGCAGTTATTTATAATGGGAACTGGCTTGAGAATGTAGTGGAAATGCACATAAAGCAGAGATTTGAAACTGAAGGGCATTTATTGACAGGGACTAAGTCAGTTACCAGGAGTGGCCTTACTTTGCGAGCTCTGCAGGCACAGTTACCACTTAACACCCGTGGTGCTGATACTTGCTGTCGTGTGGCAGTATAGGAATATTTTGAATGCAGGTATTGGTAAATGGCTTGATGTATTGAATTAGATGATCTTTAAAGTCCTTTCCAACCCAAGCCATATGCAAATTATTTTTTTAAAGTAATTCATGTTTGAAACAATCTTGTGTGGGAGATTTCGTGTGAGAATACCTCTGTGCCTCTGAACTCCAGTGACCTGTAGCTGATGACATGCGATGCAATGCAGCATTGTTGTTCATGCTGACCTTAAAGTAGAGCTGAACAGGTGTAACTGGTAGATTTTCTTTCATCTTGATATCTGATGGTTAAGGATACCTGAAAATTCTTGCCAGGCAAGACAGATGATGTATATCCATTCCTTCTAACCCTCCAGCTGACTTACTGAAGGAAGAAAAGTCATATCGATGGGAGAGTTTGAACCTCAGCAGAAGAAGTACAGGGATGGAATGCACATTTTGACTTCGTGTGTAGCAAGATGATGAACTAGATGGGATGGGTCAGTTAGTATCTCTCTGCAGGCTGTTCCAACTACTAAAATGCTTTTTCCCTTGAATGTATTTTCTGTTTTCCTGTTTGACAAGTAACCGATGCCAAAGTACTTTCAGACCCTGTTTTGGGGGGAGTCTGTTCTCAGCCTTGGGTAGGGGACAGGTAGAGGATGGCAGTGGCAGGAATAAGGGAGAAGGGGGCTGCTCTCTCCTGCCCCACAAGCTGCAGCAGCAGTGATGTCTCATGGGACCTGCTTACCAGCTCAGCCTTTTTGGGTTAGGCTTGGTTCTCCTCCCTGCTCTTCCTGATCAGGTGTGCATTCTGCTTCCTTAGCAAATACGGAGATTTGATTTTAATAGTTTTTTTTCCTAACGTACACTGATACCTTTGCCTTTTGTAGGTAGGTATGTTTTGTCAAAATGCATCTGGCTGCTATATTTGTTGTCTCAGTCTTGTATTGCTGACGTTTATAAGCAGGATCATGAACTTTAACTGATCTAATTAGATCATTATTAGGATTGTCAGTTAAATTAGTAACTGATACGAAGCAAGATGACTTAACTGGTTGAGGAATTACTTTTTTAGCTTAACTAATACAGAAATCTGATGATGAAAATTATGTATTGTCCATATGTTACAGCTGTCACAAGCTAGCTAAATGCTCACTTCGTTATTGCTTGTTGTAATTAACCTGTGTCGTTGCATAAAATTCTCATACTTCAGATTGAGTTTTTTCTGTTGTTTCAGTGGTGTGGCATTTTGTTTGTTTGATGGATGACTTTTAACTCACAGTATTACATAAACGTGGTAGTCCCTGAGAGGGCTGAGCATAGAAGCTTGATTGCTGTTTTGGTAGAAGGACTGAATCCAGCTTCAAGTCCTTCTGCTTAAGAAAAAGCAAATTGCAGCTGTGAATACACAAAACTGCTTTCCACTAACATTATAAGTATTTGCTACTGGTGATTTTTAGCTGCTTAATTCTTTTGAGGTTGCTTCTACAACAAGAAACAGCTGTTGCAAATATAAGACCTCTCCAGTAATATGTGGAAAGAATTCCATTCTCCTGAAGTTGTACTGTTAAGATGTGATTCTTTTTGTTTGATTGTAGATGGTGTATCACAATTGATCAGCATTCTTTTATGAAAATGTCTGTCTGTTGCACTGTCCGTTTCTAGAAACTTTTCATCTTGAAAAGTTTTCTGTGGAAAGTCGTTTGTTCTATTTCTGTGGAGGCTTACAGGTTCTGTGTTCCCTAATGACAAACAACTGAGAATATCCAATAATTTCAAAATGTTAACGTTCTTTAATATTTCTCCTTGTCAAGAAGAGCCTTTGTTTTGTATCTCAGTGGTTTGTGTGTGTTTGTTGAAAATAGATTTGTTTCTTGAATGGTTAACATACAGAGCTTTTTGTTTTTTTTCTTCACATTAGAAATGCTTTGTTTTCTTCATTTACATTGCTCAATGAAATGTTGGTTAGAGTAAAGATTGCAAAACTTCTGTGTATCTACAAGTGTGTACATTGGCTTGAGCCTTCTGGAATCTCCTGTTGGTCTAGCTTAATGTTTTCACGCCAATTCATTAGTTTTTCTTTTTTAATCTTTCAATGGCTGTTAGTCTCTGAACTGAAAAATACTGTTTTTGTTACTGAAAGCACATTGTTAGAATGACCAACACTTGATTTGGATATACTCTGTGTACCCAAAAGTATACACTCCGCAAGTGTACGTACAGTCAGTATGCACGTGACCACAGCTGCTGTGAAGTGCTTAAAGAGTGATAGCAGTGTTTAGTGAACCTGATCATAAATGGTTTAGATTTCACAATGCTCCAGCTTTTTCTGAGACCAAGTATTTCCTGTGTGTATTCTGTGTGTAGTTTTCTCCCCTTTTTTGCCCAAGTTTGGGAGTAGAGTTCCTGTGTTTTTTTACATAAATTACCTAAATCGTTTACATCCTTCTGAAAATCCCACTGTAGTTTAACTTAAACAATACCTCACGCTATTTTAAATGTGTTACTGTGAATACCACTATTTTAAGTGTTACTTTGAGCATTTTGTATGTGAGCAGGTGTTCAGGAAGATTATAGGTAATTTAGTAGAAAACAAATTTGTGCACAATCCCTGCACAAATAAAGTACATAACCCAAACTTGTCAGGACTGGAAAGGGCAGTTAATTTTCAGTAGGAAATGGAACTGTAATGACTATCTCTTAGTGCTGACTTCTTATTTCTTAGCCTGTAGGGAACAAGGAATATATCTCCCTTTAAACTTCATCTGTTTTGGAGGATGAATGAAGTCCCTTCAGAAGTTCTGCATATGGGAGATTAATAGAAAACAAAGTCATGAATCAGTAATGTGTATGTATATGATTTATTCCATGTAACGCTCCTCATCTTAAGCAGATACGACACTGATTTCAGATGTGTTAATGGAATTACTTATTTTTAATACAAACAAATGCATAGCTAAACGGCAAAAGGAAGAAAAGAGTTAAGGGAGGATGCAAGGAGCAATCCTTTAGGATAGCATGAGGGTTGTTTGGGGCTGAACAAGGCATTCAGAGCTGTGGTGAATTAGCCTGTCACAGCTGGAGAAAAATGAATACTCATTTTTTTTCCATGCCTTCAGAAACACAGTGTGGTGGTTGCCCTGCTGCGTGGGGTGTAGGGGTATACGTAAAACTTGTGTGTGCTATCTGCCCTTTTCTGTAAGGGACCGCTGTAATTGTAAATCATGGCCGTGGCCTTTTGTTGGAATGACTCTAATTGTGTGCAAGCAGAGATTTTCCAAATGCAAAGAATACAGAGTTTTCTGAGGTTGGGAGATCTTTCACTGATGTTCAGCTGAGGTCCCATTCATTTCTCTTCCTTGCAGCCTGGCTATGACCAAAGTAATCTTTAGCAGCTGGTGTAGGGAAGTAAAAACAGAGTCACTCAAAGGACTTCCAGTTTTTCCCCGCCTCTTAAATACAGCTTGGTTAGGTAGGATGCTATATTGTGCTCTTTTCTTGCTGCAGATGTGGATAGGAGCTTGTTAAATGTCCTTTCACTGAAGGTGTTCAGGTCAAGGATAAGACCACTTCTTTTAAATGTGTGAGGATGTGACATCGTATGCTGAGGGGCAGGGCTAGCTAACCTTTCTTGGCATCTCCAGGAAACTTCCCAGCTCTGCTGGGGGAGCTGCACACAGAAAAGGGGACAGTTACTCCTCCACGGTGAGTAACCCTGTTTTCTCCTTGTTCACCTTCCCGCTGTTGTCTTATGATCTCTGATGTCAAAATAGGTTGATGCAGCTCTTGATCTAATCTTGAACGTGGCGCTGTTTTTTTTGGTTTTGGGGTTTTCTTTTCTATTAAAAATTTTGCTCTGCAATTGGTTCAGCGGAGCAATGCTAAAAGTTTTTTCGTTTCTGAAAAGCTGTATCTTATTACTGAAGTCCTACTTATGTAATGAGGAATATGCCCACAAAGACTTGAATAAAGTGCTCTGTGAAATGTCTGGAAGTTGAAAAAACATGGGGCAGCAATTTTCTGAAATGAAGATGCATTTGGCTTTGCACTGTGGTGAATAAGGGAACGAATTCTTTGGAGTTCTGTTTAATTGGAATTTCTGTTCTAGCAATAATTATGGGTACTCTGCTTCTAAGTTTTCTTGGGAATTTGTGTTGGATGCTGTTGCTGCAGAACAAAGCACAGTATGATTTGTACCTTGCATGAAGTATTGAAAATCTCTCTGTCAGTATTGACTGCAGTTATGAAAAACATCTTATGTTGCTTCCTTTTGTATGTCCTAAGCTAAGTTTTTCTCTGGCTCAGTGGCTGACACTTAAAATGCAGAGTACTGGTAGCATGGATCTTACTTGTGGGCCAGCCAGAAAACTTAGCTGCATCTTGAGCATAGTGTTTTCATCCTATTAGTAGCCCTGCTGAAATACGTGATTCTGCCTGGGGAGCGATGTTATGGTGAGTGTAAGGACAGCCCCAGGCTAGCTGGTGGTTACAGGAGGCTGTGTTGGCTTGTTCTTGGTCTGTTCAGGAACCTGAAGGGTAGAGAGATCTTGGAGTGCTGTTCTTCCTTTGTTTTAAATATTAGAGATATGGTTCAGAACTTGGCTAGCTGGCAAAGAACACCTGGGTGCGTTTTGCTGGGACTGGGAAGAAAGCACAACAATTTGTAATCTCTATAGACCACCTGAGGGAAAACTGGTCAATTACACTTGAATTTTCCTTGCTGCCTAGGGGATAGTAAAGCTGTACATGAACTTAGTTTGTGCATTTATATCAGGAAAAACTGTTTAAGGGTAAAAATACATTTAAGTGCTTAGAGAAAAATGCTGCTATGAGCTCCTTTACCTATCAACATATCCAGCATACTATACAAAAATAGTTGTTTAATGTATAACTGCCTGGGATTGTTGAATTTATCTGTTGTATTTCTTTTTTTTTAAAGTAGTAATATTTGGGGTGGGAAGGTTCTCTCCCTCCCCACATTAATTTCAGAATTCTCCCTTTTCTTTATCTTTCCTAACTTGAAAGATCTGATCTCAGGGAAATTCCTAACAAACATTTTTCTAAGTCAATCATGTAGGTTTTTCTAAAAAAGCAAGTTTGTGAGACCACAAAAGCTTTATAAATATTTATTTGGGGCCAAAGTACTGGTTTCATGTTGGACATTTTGCAAATTCTAAATAGTTCAAATGACGACTTCAGCTCTTTATGCCCAAATCAATTAAGAAAAAGACATTTCATTTGACTTTTGCTGTAGATATGACTGTTATGAGGTCTGAGAAGTCAGTTTGTTTAACTAATTTTTGGTTGCAAGACATTTAGATTTGCATCCCTTTATCTAATCGGCATGGTAATTGTAGCAATCATGCTTTAATGTGTTGATTTTTACAGAAGAAATGACCTTTTTTTTTTTTTTTTGAGTTCTGACAGAAGTTTGCAGTTGCCTGAAATCTGAGAGCTTATATTAGTGTCTGGTAGGGTGTGCTCAGATGTAGAGTCAGTTGTTTTTTCATGTGTTACTTAGCATCTGTGATAGGAGTAGATTCACATTACTTCAATTAGCTTTCTGTTTACTCTGTTGATGCAATTTTACATGGAAATTTATTTTTCTAGAGACTTCTTGCTGATACTATTTGTTTATTACAACTGTACACTACTTCTTGTTCCTGACTTTCTTTCCAAAGCACGCTGGGATATTTTTTCATTGAGAGTTTAAATTTGCCTGCAGTAATGTTTTGGGGGGAGAGAAGGCACTTCAAAAAAAAAAAAAAAAGGAGTGCAGGATATGTCTTTTAAATTCATTAGTATATGATGTCTGAATCTGTATTTTATGAATGGTTACATATAAAGCAAATTGAGAAGACCTCAAAATTGATTTAACTTTTTTAAACTAATAAGTTTGACCCAAATCCTGGAAAAAACATCACTTTATTTTGGCATGGTTATTAATAATGAACTTCATATAACAGTAAGTATCAGTCCTGTAGATAATGGGTGCTTTTTTTTTAAACTTTATAAAGAAGGGACCAAAGTCAGAAAAGCTTCAATTTAACTTGTCAGGAAAGGATTCTGCTTTAACCCTTTACCATTCAGCCACCAAATTCATCTGTATTTCCTAGCCAGAGACAGCTAGCAGCTATGCTTGTTTTGATGAGTGTGTTCATAGGTTTGACAGTGAGGAAAAATCTCTGGCTATTTAACCAAACTGGTGAAATTGTGTTAAGTGAGAAATCAAGGTTCTGGGTTCTAGGTATCCTTACGGTGTGTACTTGTCTCTGACAAGGTTTGACATGTAAGTAGGGTTAGTCAATAAATGTTAGAGAACAAGTGTACTGTTAGGAAACCCAAACCTCTTTAGTGCTACCAGCATGAATTATTAAATTAAATTGTTAAATTATTAAATTGTTAAAACGAATTAAACATCAGTAAAGTTCACATAGTCGGTGATTTTTTCCTACTGTGTAGTAATACCTGATTTGTTTTCATGCAGGGTACCAAGTCTGGTGTCTTTGGAAGAGACAAAGCTGTACACTGGTGTTGAATACGGTAAGTAGAACCAGATTTTGTTCAGAGAGGTTATAAGAGTTGTTTTGATTCTTTTTTGTTTTGCAACACACAACAGTGAAAACTATATGTTCTTACTGAGAGCGTAATTTTGATTATTCTCTTTACACTAAAGGGTTTTTTTTTTGGGCCAACGCAGAAATTTTTGTGCATACGCCATTTCCATCTTCAGCTATGGTAAAGATACAGATATGAAACAGAAGTACTACAAAATTGGAGTTTTCTTGGGTTGTTCACAAAAGGAATGTTCCTATTAAGATAGTTACTAGTAGTTGGTGTAGCAGAAGAAAGCATCAGACAGTCTTCAAACGTACTGGAAGGGCAGAAGTGGAAACTGAGTACTTGAAGACCAAAGGGTCAGTCAACTCATATGGCCTATGTACAACACTTAATAGGCATGTTTTAGTGACAGAGGATTAGTTAAGTCTAATTCTTGAGAGTCCTAAAAATACAAAGTTTTGGAGATGAAGTAGTTTATGTTTTGTAGTCTGTCCTCAGGCTTCATCATGCGTATTCTTCACCAACTACCAAGTAAAGAAGGGAAGTTTAAAAAATGAGCTGAGGCACACAGTAACTGCTTGTCAGATGATTGAGTGTTTTTAGGTGCTTTTACGCTTTTAAAATCAGATCAGTTGATTTGCAATTAGGGAGTCTGCAGCCATATAACACGTAACAGAGAATGTGCTTTAATTGAGTGATCCTTTATAGCAATTTGACACTATTTAAAACTTTCTGAGGAATTTGCTTGCATCATTTAGCCTGGGTTTTATTTTTGTCTCTTTTTTTATATTGAGAATGTCTGTTCCTCCATTCATTGAAAGGGAATAAATCCCTATTATTTTACTGGCTGAATCACTTGAAATGTAAAATCTATATTCTGTTGGCTTTCTCTTTTACCCTACTTAGTGTTCACTCAGAAATTTTCATATGGTTAATACTCTGCCTTATTCTGTGTTTAGAAATGAAACCAGCTATCAAGGCAGAGAAAGAAGGTCTTATAGGCTGTACCACAGCTTCTGAATAGTCTGCTCTGGCTTTCTACTGGTTTACTTATTTTTATATTGCTTTTTGCTTTTCTAATAAAGAATATGTTTAACTTTGTACAGATTTATCGAGAGAGAATTATCGAGAAACAATTGCAAGGGTTACAAGGAAATTGCTGCGTAAGTATAACCATTCCTTCTCTATGTACAAAGTACTGCATGTTTGTCCTTTAAGTATAACTGTAGAGATGAGAAACTTGTTTGATTTACTTTAAAAAAATTTAATTTTTTTTTATTTCTGTAAAGTGGTAGGTTAACTGTTGGACTTGGTGATCTTAGAGATCTTTTCCAACCTAAATGAATCTATAATTCTATGAAAACTGTTCATTCAGCATTTTTAAAGCTGGTTTCCAATCTGATAATATATAATTTTTCTTCCCATTGCAGGCTATATACTTGATAATTCAGAAGATGATACCAAGTCTTTATTTCTAATAATAAAGGTATGTTTATAATTAGTAGTACCTAACATATGACATAGCTTATGTTTTTCAAGATAATTCTGTCATCTTTTTATTTCCACAGATTATAAGTGATGTTTTACAGTTCCAAGGATCTCACAAGCATGAGTTTGATTCACGATGGAAAAGCTTTAATTTAGTGAAAAAATCAATGGAGAACAGGGTCAGTAATTTGTCTTTGTAAAGAAATGTGTGTATGTGGGGAAATAGTTCCTAATGCTCAGGATGACTTTTTTTCGTATTTTCTTTACAGTACTAATTGGTTTTCATGATTTTGTCATCTAATTTCTTGATAAGAATATTTTTTTGCAGTGCTTCTGTACCTTTATTTGGAAACCTTATGATTAGCAGTTTTAAATTGTAGTAACCCCCCAGTTAGCATCCTTGAACCAAAATCTGAAACTCTTGATATGGTGATCTGTTCTGGTTCTTGTTTACTGAGTCATTTTTGTGACCAGAGCTTTCTTTTGCTCATGAAGGGAACTTATTTCCAGAGTAATAGGCAAATTAAAATAAGTAAATAAAAAAACTTTACCTTGGGAAAAGAATAATCAAGGGTTTGTTCAAATTTCTACATCAAATTTGCCTGTTTCTAGAAGAGAGAGAGTATCTGGGGAGAATGCAATCAGTACAGATTGCTGATATGGATATTGAAATCTAAACCCAGTTATGTATTTGCTTACAGCTTCAAGGAAAGAAGCAGCATATCAGAGCTTTGCTGATAGACAGAGTTATGTTGCAGCATGAGGTAATACTTTCACTTAAGTCTTCACCAACTACTTCGCTAGAAAAGCTTGTTGTATTGTCATTTAGTAAAAAGTGCAGTAATTCTGCACTAGTGTTTCTTTTACGTTTTTAAAGTGCAAAAATAAAACCTGTCCTTTATTTGTTTTTAATGCAATTTAGTTGAGAACGCTAACAATGGAAGGCTGTGAATATAAAACCTCTCACCAGGAGATGATCAGAGATCTGTTGTGTTTGTCCACAAGTTCATATGGTCAGGTAAGGAACAACCCCTTTTTAAGCTGAAATATTTGGTGCTGGGATTTTTTTTAAGTGTTTCAAGTTCCATTTTCAGGACCTTTATTTTTCAGTTTATTTCCATGGCAACGTGAAACATGAAAATAATTATTTCATTTCCATTAATGGCCAATTTAGACATACCTTTAACCTTTAACTTCAAATATAGCCCCTTTGTCAAATAAATAATTTAAATGGGTGGGCAGACTGCCAGTTGAGGCTACTTTTTTTTTGGACTTTATTTCCAAATTTCTAAAACAGTAATTCAACAAATGATTACGATTAAAAATATATCAGGTTGAGGTTTTTAGGTGTGATATTCCCAATATGATTAATGACACTGTATGGGATGCTAAATCTAATTTTAAGAATTAGGGTGCCACCATATCTACTTCCTAAAAATACACAAAACAAGTGTGCCTGGTGGTTACACTGTGAAATCTTAGCCCCATGGGAATGCCATGATTATATAAATTCAGCTCCATCCACAATGTTTAAAGGCTCTTTAGAGTTCTGTCAGCTGCATCTGTTATGCTGTTTGTTGTTTGCTTTTAAAATGATCTTAAAAATGCAGTGACAGGTTTTGGCAATACAAAGAACTTTCTTTAACCTTGTGGCTATTCTCAAATAAATGTTAGAAATGAGAAGAAGTATGTTTTTAGAAGCAGCGGTGACTAAGGATGAGGGGAAGCATATTATTTAAAACCTTCTACAAATGTGTTTCTACACACAAATTAATTGCATAAACTCTGTGCATAAGTTAAGCAATACCATTTTTACCCATTTCTTTTGTATTGTATATATTTTTGGTTCAGAAGATTTCCTAGTAATGTCAGTCTTCCCACAGGTCAGAAGTAAAGCTCAGCAAGCATTCTTCACAGCTCTGGGAACATACAATTTCTGTTGCAGAGATATCATTCCCTTGGTTTTGGAGTTCTTGCGTCCAGACCGGCAAGATGTCACTCAACAGCAATTTAAAGTATTGTCACATTAACTTTGGTTCATGTCTTTGAAAGTGTATTTACAGAAGAATTTTTAATGATCGAAGCACGGTTTGCTTGTTTATCAGCATGACTCTTAGATTTTCATGGCATATAGTTTATGCATGACTAATACGAGGAATATTTTGGATGAAATGAGTTGTCAAGAGAAACTTTGTGTTTATGTATGTTCCTCATTTCACTGCCTGTTCAGGTATTACAGAAGTGTATGTTAACACCTCTTTTTCATGGAAGTTGAGAGAAGTTGAGAAGCTATAGTCCAAAGCAGTAAGACTCATTAAGCAGTTCAGTCAGCTGTAACAGTATAAATGAGTAACTTGAACTGGACATAATGCTGATGACCTAAAAATGTTTTAGTAAAATCAGATGGGTTTTATTGTTAAGCAGTAGGTAATTGTTGTTGTTGTCAGGCCTGGAAGTGATGCTGATCAATCAGGAGGCAATCTATACATCCATGTGTTCCCTTTCTGGCCAAGAAAGCATCATGTTCCCTTCCTTGTCCTCCCTGTCATGTTCAGGAGTTGATTGTATCATGTCTGGTAGTTATCCGCATCTTGTTCCATGGCATAACTTCAGGTCTGGGCCTGGTCATCAGCCTCGTGATTTACCTGCAGCCCTGACATTTTTGACGCAACCAAACGCAGGTTTGGTTTTGGAACATAAGTTCACAGCAAAAACAGGTGTGATACTTAATCATTGAGTAGTTCATTCCAAAATGTAATTCAAAAGTCAGTCATCCATTTTGTGGATAAATTAATTGGCAGGATTTCTAATTTGTTTAAAACAAAACAGTTCTTTAGCATAAAAAGGATTGTACGAAAAATCTTCAAAACTCTTCGGCAATACTGCTGCATAGCTGTATACAGTATATTTTAATTATTTGGGAACACTGAAGATGAATCTCTTCTGTGTGGGTGCACGTTTATGTATATATCATATGAACAGTGCATGTTACCCTTTTTAAAAACTACATTTTTCATTTTGTAGGGTGCCTTATACTGTCTTCTTGGAAATCACAGTGGAGTATGTTTGGCAAATCTTCATGATTGGGACTGCATTGCACAGACGTGGCCAGCGATTGTTTCTTCTGGGCTTAGCCAAGCTATGTCCCTGGAAAAACCATCCATAGTTCGACTCTTTGATGACCTAGCAGAAAAAATCCATAGGCAGTATGAAACAATTGGATTGGATTTTGCGGTAAGTGTCAGATGGCTCGGAGTTAATGGTGGGTGCATCTGATTGCATCAGTGTTCGAAACTCATTTATGTTGTTTGAGTTAGGGTTCCAATGCTGATCCCATTCTGATTTCTGTTACAGAAGAATGCAGGCCTTGCTTTCAACACTGAAATAATAATAGCTTCCTGTAATATTGTTGGAATTTGTAATTTTCTGTTCATCTTCCTTGTGGAAAGGAACTTGTCTTCTAGTGTTAAGTAGCATGCTTCTTGCTAATCAGGTGTGAAGGTGTGTGTTGGTAGAGCTATGTGTTCAAATTAACATTATCAGTATTTGCAGCTGTTGTCCCACAGTACTCTTTGCACAACTGTGTCATGCCTAATTAGCGTGATAAATGTTATATTTAAGAATGAGTGCCAATTAATAAACATCTTTAGAAACAATTTATAAAAATGCTTTAATGAGATATTATATTTTGTCTTTTGTTTTAAAATAGAATAAAACACATATTTAGAGAAACAATTCTGATGTGCGAGCGTAAAAGCAGTCTTCCCTACTCCAAGGACTTGCATGTGTGGACAGGAAATTATGCACTCTTCAAATGATTCAGAACCCTCCTTATTTCAAAGCAGAAGCAAACAAACATACATAAAATTTCTCAGTTGCTGCTCACTCCAATCTCTGCATTTTTTATCAATAGGTTCCGGACAAATGCATTGAGATAGCTGTTATGCTGCAAAGATCAGAACATCCAAGTTCAAATTTCACAGCCCTTTGCTCAGAGGAAATTCAGTTAGGAATTCAGCGACAGAAAGAAAAAAATGCTGAGGCCTTGCGGTAAGTTAAACCTCCCTTAGCACCAGTTTCCACTGCCTCAAATGCTTACTGTGCATTAAACATAATAATCCAAAATTGCTAAACTAAATCTTAAACTAGACAAATTGACAATGTCCAAGAATTGTTGTGGTGCATTGGTCCTGTGGTGTTGCGGTCCTGACTTGTCAGCCACTCTCCTCTACACCCGTATTTCCTTCCTTCCTTCTCTTCCTTCCCTGTCCTACCAGTTGGTGCTGTTTGCTGCATTGCATTCAGCCACCTTTTGCTGATGAACTGTTGTTCTACTTTTACGTGGTTCTTTCAGCAGGATCTAGTTGATGATTGTATTTTTTTTAAATACCCAGAAACTATGAAAATTTGGTCAACATGCTGTTGGACTGTGTGGAACAAAGAAATCTGTAAGTGTCCCAGTGCATGAAGCATTTTTGTTTTTTAATGGGGGGGGGGGGGGTTGGAGGTGGCTACATGAATAAATACCAATTGCATCAAAAAGTGCAGGTTGCATGACCAGAATTGAATAATATTTTCTCACCCTGATGGTAGTTTGTACAAAAGCAATTTGTCGGTAGGAATCTTGCGTAAGGTGTATTGTGGCTAGCTTGGAAAGTTTTTGTGAAAGTTCCTGCAAGAATTGGATTGCTGGAGATCCTTGTGCATTTGCACATGCATAATACTGACATCAAATAGCTTTCAATTCCAAGTATATTTGTGTTTAAAAAAATTAAAAAGAATATCATTATAAGTTAATAATTACATAAATGGTGCTGGTTAGGTCTTGGCAGTTCAACTGGGTGTAAGTTTGATTCCACTTGCTTGATTCCACAGCATTTTGGAGGCTTCCTAAAATGCCAGTTATGCTCATTGACTATAGTGATGTCAGAACATTGCTTATGACAGTCTGAATATATATTTACATAATTGTAATCTGTATAATCATGTCTGTGCATGTAAAACTCTGTTATGTATCGTCTGTTTTATTTTTTAGTCCCTGGAAGTTCGAGCACATAAGTATTGGTTTTCTGTCTCTGCTCCTGAGGGATGATAGGATACTGCCTGTCCGTGCCGTAAGATTTTTTGTGCAGTGTCTCAACCATGATGCAATTGTAGTTCGTAAGGTAAAAACAACATAACTACATCCTTTTGTTTTGCAACTTAATGGGTTTTAGATGTTTGTTACTCAGCCATGATAAAGTACAAAAATTGGGGTGTACATTCCTCCCTATCTCCTAGCTGTGTATGTGTATAAAAGTTCCTAATCTAAGAATGTGACAGTTTTGGGAGTGCTGTAACCATGATAAATGATGTAAAGTCTGTAAACTGTGAAAACATGAAACATTTCATTCTTATTTATTGTAGGATGTTTTCTGCAAGTATGTATTTTTCTATCTGCAGCTTATTACTTGAAGGGAGTCCGGCTGTGTTTGTACCTTTCTTTCTGCTTGTCTCCTCAGTGAGGCTTGAAAGTAATGGCCACATCATTTTTCTCCAAAATATAAGGGGGGAGATAGATTTTTGTGGTATACAAAGGTCATGCTTAATTCATGTCCTGTATCCCCTGAAATGACTAAAATTACTGCTTTATGGGAAGTATCAGCCACTGGGATGGTGAAGCTTGATGTAACCTTTATTGGCTTTTTAGGGCACTGAGTAGCTGGCTTAAAATATGTCTATGATGAGATGATGTAAAGGTATGGAATGGATACATTAATGCCTGATTCTTTATTTAGGTGGCCATCTCGGCTGTGGCTGGTATTCTTAAGCAGCTTAAGAGGACACACAAAAAAGTGCCCATATGCCCCTATGAAATAAGTAAGTTTTATTCAAAATAAGAAATGCTTTACTAACTTTTTTATTGTTTAAAAGAATCATATTTTTCTGGTGAAATTAAACAAAGAATCACAAGCTTTTCATTTCCCTCTGGTTATTAATGTCTTAACCAAACAAAATAGGTAATATTAATTAACTTAGTTTTTTTAAACAGTGTTGTACCTGGAATTTTATATTAAGCTGTTATTTTTGGTGAAATAAAACTTCAGAGGTATGGTTATAGTCATCCTCCTTTCAGAAAGCTTTCAGAAAGCCTTGTAATTTGTGCGAATAACTTATATGCCTTTTTATTCTTTTTCCATTGTTTCTATTATTTCATTTCTATTTATTTATTCATCATTTCTATGGCACCTTTGCATAAATTAATAAAGTCATCTTCTATTTCTGTCAGTGTTACTTTTAATCTCACAGAGCAAATATCTGTACATGTTTGATGGGGAAAAGGCTCTGAGCAGTGACATAAAAGCTCTTAGAATAGTATAATAGAAGTAAGTTGCGGCATTTGCTGGAACTGTCAGTGAACAAGTTTGATGAAATAGTAATTCCTCTTTAACCAGGTGGAAACCCTAAGCCTTCCAGTATTCAGGCTGGTGACAGGCTGGATAACCAGTGGCTGCACTATGACAGTCGGAGTTTACCAAAGACCAAGGAAGCCTGGGAGTCATGTTGTTTTGTGGAGAAGACACACTGGGGTTATTATACCTGGCCTCAGTGAGTACCATTAATAAATGTACATTAAAATAGAATTGTAAAAGCAAGGGGAAAAAAAGTGAGATGTAATGTGTGTTTTGTTTGTTTTTTTTAACTGGGAAAAAAAAAAACATTTTTGTTCTTCTTGCTTGCTTTACCACCTTTGATTTTTTTTTAAGTTTCTACTTGTTTCTCTTTAGGTTTTGCGGATACTTTGGGCACTTATGCCTATTAACCTTATTCCATTAAAACTATATGCTGATTTTAAATGAAGCATGCGTGTTTGCAAATTGTGTGATCACAAAATATGCGTGGTAGTCTTATCACTAATAATTCTGGATTACTTGCTATAGCAGTACTTTCGTAATGGTAGGCTTGATTTTTTGTTGTAAATTTTCTTGCAAGTTTTGCTTTGTTGTAGCTGATAAATCCAGTTTAATATAGAGAACAAAAAAATATAAGCTTTATTCTACTTTTCTTTTGAAACATTTTAACTTTTTTTTTTTACATTTAGAACTATGACAATTTATGCTCCAGTTGAGCAGCAACCAAAGCTTGGGAGAAAAAGAGATGAGTTGACAGAGGTATGGGTTTTAGTGAGTTTCATTTGTGTGTTGCTTTAATACTTTGTTTTTTAATAATGTCCACAGGTTAGGGTACAGAGATCAAGTTCCCTACTCTATCTTAATCTAAGTATCATCTGTAATTTGGAGAGTGCATACATAAAATGTGTGGAAACACTTTTTCTGCTTGGTTGCAGAGATGGAGATTGAACTCAACTATTGTGTCATGGTTGTCTGGTTATAATCTTGTTTTTAACAAACCATAAGTGATGATAATTCTGAAGCCTAGATCCCCCAAAGAGCCTCTAAATAGTATTTTTCTTCTTAATTTTCATACTTAACTGTGTTAGCATACAAGAAGAAATGATTATTTTTATAAATGTCAGTGATCATGGAATAACTGTTAACGATAGCTTTTTTGTTCACTTTCAAATCTTTACCAGAGTTTGTAACAAAGGTAATTAAGGACTAAGCTACTATTTTGTAGGTTTTTTTTCTAGTGAAAGGAAGGATGATCTGAAGTCATTAGAGGGAATAAAAATCAAGTGGCATGTACAGCGTTACTTAATATCCCCTCTGAAATGAGGGTTAAAAATGGATAATCCCGGGATGATTTTTGTCAGCAGTAAAATGAAACGTGGAAATTGAAAAGATTGGGATATCACTCTGGCAATCAAGCACTGCCAAGTTAATCCTTTTTCTTTTTTTCTTTTACAGGCAGAACAAATTATATATGATCATTTTTCTGATCCCAAGTTTGTCGAGCAGTTAATAAAATTTCTGTCTTTAGAAGACAGGAAAGGAAAAGACAAATTTAATCCTCGCAGATTTTGCCTTTTCAAGGTAAGTGAAGTTCAATAACTAAATTGCTTCCTTTTTGTAGATAATTATCTGAGTGTGGAAAAGCCACAGTTCTGGGCTTGTCTCTCACAGTTGAGAAATACTGATTTAAATGTATGTTGCTATGATTAATCCCATTAATCCTTTCTTCTGATTAACTACTTATGGAAACAGAATAATATAGAAGTCTGTAGGTGCTTGTATGTAATTCTGTTAGAAAAGCAATGTAATTTCACTTTCTGTATATTGAAATCTGAAGTGCTTCACAATCATACATTCTTCTAAAGAAGATTTAGACTGATAATGACTGAAGACCCTTTCACATCTTGTTTTACAGGGCCTTTTCAGAAACTTTGACGATGCCTTCTTGCCAGTTCTTCAGCCCCATTTGGAACGCCTTGTGTCAGACTCCCATGAAAGCACCCAGAGATGTGTTGCTGAAATTATAGCTGGCTTAATAAGAGGTTCTAAACACTGGACATTTGAGAAGGTGCTGAAGTAGTGTCTTTGAGTAGTCCTGAAAGTTAAGGAATAAGTTGGAATTATTAAACATGTTAAACCTATGAAGTTGAGGGCTTCTGATGTCTCACCAAAGTCCAAGAAAGGACTAGAAGACGTTGCAATACTTAATGCTTCATTGCCAAAACTTGAGTGCAGTTCATAGCTCAGTGTAGTGTCTGTATACTGCTAGGTGATAGTAAAATGCTACAGGGTATAATAAAGAAGTTTGCTATTGAGTAAGTAGCAAATCTGACCTGGTTTGGCATAAGTCTGCTTATGTTCACCTCAGACAATGACATCTTTATTTAGCCCAGACCTAGCTGTCTAGATTACTTTAAAATGCATTTTTGTAATTAAAAGTAATTCTAGGAGAACTGGATTTTTAATTAAGAAAAAAGAAAAAAATAAAGTCCTTTGGATGTGCAAGACTGCTCTCCTACCAAAAGTAAAGTGTGTGCAGTCTCTGTGTTTGTATTGAAATTACTGGGAATATGTTGCATATGGAGTCCACAGTATTTCAAAACACCTCGCAAACAGAATTAAAATGATTCCTGAGATCTTAACTCTTGTACTGGTTCCCTTTTACAAACATTATAGAATAGCTGCTTCTAGAAATGATGTTCTTTCCATGTTTTGAGAAGATAGAAGGAATTGGGTTCACACAGGTTAGGCAGCCATTTTGTCCTTAAATAGACAAA
Source organism: Anser cygnoides (assembly GCF_040182565.1). NCBI lineage: Eukaryota > Metazoa > Chordata > Aves > Anseriformes > Anatidae > Anser > Anser cygnoides. Next base: position 9,963,574 of record NC_089875.1, read on the forward strand.
TCTTGTCTTTTGCCTTTTTGCTGAGCAGGTGGAAAAACTTTGGAAGCTTCTCTGTCCATTACTTCGAACAGCTTTATCCAACATTACAGTGGAAACATACAATGATTGGGGCACATGCATAGCAACCTCCTGTGTAAGTAGTACATTTTTAGTCTTGTAAAGATATATCCAGATGATATAGCTTTGTATACAGATAATGTGTAAATAAGAGCTTTAGAAGTGTTTGGATATATTTTATCAGCTAAAGCTGAGAGCTGTAAATACAGTATAAAACTACCACTCATCTAAAATCTTACAGCTTTTGAGGAAACTTTGCTTTCTTCTGCCCTTTGCAGACAGTTAAATGTAACATTTCAGAAAGGAGATAAAGCCTTAATTTTCTAAGTATTTTAGAGGAGCTGTATAAGGATAATGCTCTTAAAGTGTGTGCTTACTGTGTGTTTATCACTGATCACTTTTTTTTTTCAAATTACATTTACTTTCTTGAAAGGTTATGCTGTGAAAAATTAGTCTCTAGGTATCTTCTAATGTAAACTAAAATGTCTACACACTGTGGTGGGCTGGGATTTGTGGGGTCTGAGAAGGAGGGTAAATGATAGGCCACAAATATCTTGGATCAGTACTTCTTTGAAGTCACTCAGCAAAATTTTGCATAACTTGTCAGCCAGAACCCTGACAAATAATTAGCAAAATTCCTGTGTCAAACATGATTATTCAAATATGTCAAAAAAAAATGAGCTAAATTGTTTTTCTGTTCCAAATCGCTATTTACCAAAGAGTTTAAAGCATGTTTTCATTTGTAGTTTCACTGTAATTTCTGCATACTGAGCTTCACTCTGAAAAAATTTTGCACTTGCTTGGTAGAGTAAGCCCAAAATATGCCAAGAAAATCTGTCAAAACTTTGCTTGTTTATACATTATACAAATCCCTGGTTTGTTTTATATCTCTGAAACCTGTTTATTTTTTAGGAGAGCAGAGATCCTAGGAAACTGCACTGGTTATTTGAATTGCTGTTGGAATCTCCATTGAGTGGTGAAGGAGGATCATTTGTAGATGCATGGTAAAATTTTAACTCTTCTGTTGTGGCTGAAGGAAAGAAGAGCATGGATAAAATACACTGAGACTATATTGTGCCAGATGGTTTGTAGAGGCAGGAAGCAAAAATACTCCTTTTCAGTCAGTTTGCCTATCCAATGGCAGTTCCTTCATTAATTTTTTTTTGTGCCCTTAAATCTAGTTAATAGAATGCTGAAGGTTTGGAACTAGCATAGCAGCAGTACTGTTCTTTAATTCTGCAGTGTTTACTGGTCTTTGCATGAAGCTCATTCAAAGATGCTTTTATGCATTGATGCATTCAAAATTTAAAACAAGGCTGGGGCGGGGGGACAACGAGAGAAGGGAGGAACAACTTGGTATGATTACAGATGTATTGTTCCTATTTCTAGCCGGCTTTATGTACTGCAAGGTGGCCTTGCACAGCAAGAATGGAGAGTACCAGAGCTGTTGCACAGACTGCTGAAGTACTTGGAACCTAAACTCACACAGGTTTACAAAAATGTCCGAGAGAGAATAGGAAGGTCAGTGTTCTCTTCTGCAGTTCTTGCTTTATTTATTTCTTCTGTTCATAGTATTTGGGTAACTGAGTAACTTAATAGCTACAGTGAAGCGGTGACTTATCTCTGTGTGTGAATTCTGCTATATAAAAATCACCTAAGTTACTGTTAACAGACTTGCTTCAGAAACTTAAGATGGCTTCTCCATTTTTACTTCATGTATATGGTTTATTATTTTTATGTATGAGATCTCTAAAGCTCTTAGAAACAAATTTACTTTGCTCAGGGCCTAATTAATTAGCTAACTAATTAATTAGCCATAACTATACAGGGAATTCGTTAAAGAGCATTTTAATGACTTAAGAGCTGTTTGCACATCTGTTTGGGGGAGGGACAGTTGTGGTTCAGTGACTATTTAGCCATGCTTGACTCACATATCTACAAAGAGAATGTGTGGAGTATATGCTTTTTTTACATAACTTTGAGTGAAGATAAGAGGAATTTGATTTTTGATATCTAGTACTTACAAGATCAACAAATTGATTTCTCTGAACCATAGTTGTGCTAAGCATGTTGTTTCTTTGCTTTATTTTAGTGTGTTGACCTACATTTTCATGATAGATGTTTCCTTGCCAAATACTGCTGCAACTAAGTCTCCTCGTGTCCATGAATTTACCACCCGAATACTTGAAAATCTTAAACCCCTCATGGAAGCAGATGAAGAAATTCAAAATCATGTTATGGAAGAGAATGGAGTTGGAGAACAAGATGAGAGAACTCAGGGCATTAAACTCTTGAAAACGAGTGAGTTACCCCCCATTTATAAACCTCATTAAGTATGTTAGGATACGATGATTAAGGACTGCAAATCATATAGTTTCAATACAGAATTTCGCTTCACAGATCTGTGCTGCAACAAGGAGATAGCTGTTTCAGGTTTGAGGTTTATAATGTCAACTTTAGAAGGTCCAATGTAACTGCTAGCGCGGGTCCACTAATGTAGCCACTCCTAGGCTACTCTAGCAATGAATTAGATGTATAATTTGTTGGGGGATTGTTATTATTTTTTACCTTCTTATTCAGTGATCAGCTCTCTTTGTTAAAATAGTTCTGAAATGGTTGATGGCAAGTGCAGGACGGTCCTTCTCTACAGCTGTCACGGAGCAACTCCAGCTTTTACCCTTGTTTTTCAAGGTATCCACTTTAATTGCTGCTATATTAGTCATGTTTGAAAACGTGATGTTACATATGAAGTTATAAGGCACTTGGTCAAAAAGAAAAACAATATCAGCAATGGAAAACATGCATATCGATGAGGCCCCAACTATTTTTTTATGCTAATGTACACTTACAGCTGGTAATTTAACCTGCTAAATGGTTTCCTGAAAATAACGAGTTGTAGATGAATGGTCCTGTATGTTTGTAATCTGGGGTGGAGGGGTGGGAATGGAACATGTTGAATTAATGAATGAATGAATGTTTCTGTTCTAATACTTCTTTAGTATTTTTTTCCTTTTGTTCCATGATTGAGCAATTCTTTCTAGGTGGTGGCACCTCTAATCCTTTGTATTCTTTCGTGAAGTTGGGTCATTCAGTGCTGTATATCTGAAATAATGCATATTTGCATGTCTTTGCTTTGTATAAACATCAGTCAATTATCCAACAATAACATGTTACCACAAACTGAAGTTTACTTGCACAAAAAGGAACTTGAAATACTAATAAAGATTTCAATTTTGGACCTACGTCTGAAATACTAAATGAATTGGATCTCACACCAGAAGAATTGCTCTGGGGAACAAAATGCATAATGGCACCCATTTAGTCCTGAAGAGCTTCATGCTAGCCAGACAATTTGGATAATACATGGTGCAGTACAGAAATGCTTAACTCTATCAGGTAGACTCTTTCTGAAGTGAACAGGGATCTCAATTCTGTTCACTTATTTTCAAGAGGTTACTGCTGAGAATATTTTAACATTATATTGATTCATTTTTTTCCTAGATAACCTAGGAAAATTTCCTATCATTGTCCTTCCAAGAGACTAAACTTTTTCCAGGATTCGGTTGTTAGCAATGCTTTATTACTGACATTAGCTTTTTCTTTTTTTCTTCCACATCTTTGATCTTGTTCTACAGATTGCACCAGTAGAAAATGACAATAGCTATGATGAGCTCAAAAGAGATGCAAAGATGTGTTTATCATTAATGTCTCAGGGTTTGCTGTATCCTCAGCAAGTGCCTTTGGTACTTCAGGTGCTAAAACAAGTAAGTCTGGTCAAAACAGCTCAAAGCTTCAGGCTTTCTGATGCGTTGTGCAGTAGCTTTGTTATTTTGTTTGTTTGATCTAACCATTATTATTATAAATGAATGTTTAAATAAAAAATGTATGCTTTGGAAATTAAGAGTGCATGAAACAAAAAATATCTGAAAGAGGAAGGTTACCTTAATTTCAACTCTTCCCAAAAGCTTTTTTAAAAATATTGTTAGCTTTGTCTCCTACTTGGTCTTCTTCACATTCTTGTTTCTTTTAATATTTATTATATATTTTTTACTTGTAGACGGCAAGAAGCAATTCTTGGCATGCTAGGTATACCATATTAACCTACCTCCAGACCATGGTGTTCTACAATCTCTTTATCTTTCTCAACAACGAAGAAGCAGTGAATGACATTAGATGGCTGGTTATAAAACTCCTGGAAGATGAACAGCTTGAAGTAAGTAATATCTTTTACGAATACAAGTAATGTCTTTCACAAATACAAATTCTGTACAAATACACAGAAGCGAAGGCTTGTATTTAGTGACATGAGTTTATGTATGTTTGATCATATTCAAGCTCAGCGAAGAATCTTCAGCATTAACCTACCGTCTGCTCCATTTCCCCTGCACCGTTTGCAATGCTTTTTGGTTTTTTTTTGGTATGGTATTTATTTATTGGTGGTGGTTATTTGTATTTGCACTGTTAGCAAATATCAATGAAATCCTTCTTTGGGATGTTTCAGTGCTTTTTTTCTTTCTAGAAGAAGGCAAAAATTGTGGAGTGTGATACACCTCTGCCAAAATAAAAGTCCTGCTTTAGTTCTTCCTGAAGCTACATTTAAAGCAGCAGTTCTACCTGAGATGTGAAGCTTACTTTTGTGAACAGGGAATTGAAAATAATTTGAATATATGAGTTAAAACTTATGGCTGAAAAGGTTTGACATTACAATCTTTATAAGTACATGTAAATACTTAGAGAACAGCACTTAGACTGCTTACCAACCATGCCAGTACTAGTCTTCATATGACCTCTCGTGATTCGTGTCACTATTTGTTTTAATGATCTGGAAAGCAAAAGCTGGCAGTCCTAGCTAAGTTGTTGCACATACCGGTCAGAACACTTACCTCATGATCTCATATAATTTAGAAAAATACCTTTTACTCACTTTAATATACTCTATTTAATTATTTTTAATGTAGAAAAGTATTCCTCTGTACTGCAGAGATGCAAATCAAAAACTTACCTGTGTTCATAACCACTTAGGATCATGATGTTACCATGGAAGCTTTCACATTTCTCTGAAAAAAAAATCTGGCCTGTTCTTGAAAATAATTGGCAAGGTGCAGTATGTTGCAGAGTATTATTTATTTATTTATTTATTGTTAAATGCTGGATTTTTAAGATGAGTACCATTTCAGTAGGACTCCCTGCTTTAAGTAGTGTTTGGTATCTTTACCCTGTGGAACTGAGATTTTTTGCTCTCGGTTTTCAAGACTTTTTTTTGCTTATTTTGATAAAAGGTGCCTGACCTAATCATCCTGTCCACCTTGTTTTTTGTTTTAATATACAGTTTACACTTTTAATATTGCTAGTATTTTTCGTTTGTTTTTTCCTTGTTGCTGTTTTGTAAAATGATTGCAAAGACTTTCACAAATGACAATCTCAGATGGCTACGGTGAACGTGAAATAGCAGTGTGACAGCAATGCATAGTGAACATGGGTGATAGGACAGTCTGGCTTCTATCAAGTACAAATTCCATGCATCCAGCTTTAAGCATATGTGTCGAGGATTAAAGGGTGCTATACTTAAATGGAATTATAGGAAATTCTACTTTGGAAGGTCAATGGACTTGGCTGGACTGCTATGGCTGTAGGCACTAATGTGACCCTGCTGCTAGTAAAGGGAAAGAGAAGGCAGTCCAGAAAATTGTCTCTGTGTACAGCAGTATAACCAGTGCTGAATGTCATGTCTAATTTTCATGCAGTCAGTGCAGATGGAGGGAGCAGCAGGAATGATTTGCTGTTGGGAAGCATGTTTTGCAGTAAATTGTTCTATGTACTCAGAAGTAGAGAAGTGAAAGTGACTGTGTTCAATCTCAGGTTATAAGTTTCAAGTGATAACCAAGTTAATCTGAAAGCATACATTTTTTTACAATTTTATCAGCCAGAATTCAATTTATAAAAATATGAAACCATATGAAACACCTACCCAGATAGCTTCCTAGATCAATATACTATATACATAGTACCTACGTGTCTTGAAGAATTTTCCATATTACACTGCAATATTACAGTAACTGGAGTATTTTCTTTTTTGTGTAAATTGTTCCTTGCAAATACTACACGTAAGTTTTGCTTGTGCTGTTGAATGGTGTTTGCCTTGTTACTTTTTGCTTTGATACTGTGATAGTTTTGTAGACCTTGGTCAGTCAGTTCTGAATAGCACCTACCAAAAAAAAAAAAAAAAAAAAAAAAACCAAAAAAAACATGCTTGGATGCTTGGTTGGAAGTGTGTTCTTCTGCTGCTCCTTTTAGGTTTTTGCATTCTATAAATCATGTGAGTATGATGATCTGTAAATTATTTAGTGTCAGATGTGGTGATTGATTAGCTTCTTAATGTCATTTTAAAGGCTTTGCTTCTAGGTATTCTTGCAGCAAAGCATTCCTTTTATTTAGCTTATTAATTTATAAATGAAAACAGTTCTAATACAGCAAATAATGATGTAAACAAGTACAATTCACTGGGGAGCTTGCTCACTTTACAGCCAAGCTTCTTCCTATTCTGCATTTTGCATTAGCACATCATGTTTCATTTAATAGCTTGGCTCTTCAGAGACTCACAAATTGCTGATAAGCAATTCTGGCACATTTTCTCTTCATATTTCTTTATGCTGTTAACAAAGTAGATTACGTTTGAATAATATGTTGTAGAAATTTAAGTGAAATGAAGTGAAGTCTCAAGAGCTTATTGTTAACTTACTATGTTTAATTATTGTAGCACTAGCAGCTAAACTCACTGCTTTGTGGAAGTCCAGAACACTATGTTCAAGGATATAATTTATTATAATCTGCTACATTGGATTCAGAGTGTTGGTGGGTGTTTGTACTCCACATAGACAAATGTTCTGTTTACAGTTGGTGGTAACAGTATGTACTTACCAGTAAATCTGTCAACTGCTGTCAGTGTTTCAAGCTGATTTGGATTTCGAGATAGTAAATGTTCTTGTCAGCCTGCAATTTATTTTAATTTGGAAGAGAGTTCCTAAGGAAATCCAAACTAAATATGGTCTTACACTTCTATAACTTTATGCTCTGTGGGGGTTTTGAATAGATGAGGTGAATTAGTAAGACTGATGGGGTTATACTTGCTAGCAAGTGATTGGGTTTTAGTTGTCTGTACTTGTAATCCACTAGCAGTGCATAGTAGCTATTTTATAAGGAATGGGAAAGCAAATCTATTTTGAATGAATTGGCAATTAGATGAAAATTGAGTTTAGTCTCGTTTGTTTGGGTTTCCATGTTAAAAAGGAATATTTTTTCCTGTGATTCCATTTTTATTCCAGTAGTTTAAAAAACAAACAAAAATTCACACACAAAAATACTGTTACTCAGGTCAACCAAGTAAATAATGCTGGAATATTAAGGAACTGAATTGTTGATCGTGAAGCACTGAAGTTAATTGTCATTTATTAACCTCATGTTACTTCTCAAAAAATTCTTGTGTTACGGGTAGAACAGAATCAGCTTGGATGACATTTTGTGAACATAGGCTTTTGGAAAGGCTCTTCTGCTTTTGTCAATTCTAATGTCTTCACATACATGTAGGTCATGGGAGGGAAGAATGCTTTTGAATAAAGTATACTTTTTTTTTCTTGAAAAAGAGCTAGCATTAATACAGAGACTTAAAAATTTTGTAAAGCAGATAGAGAATTTGGGATGGGTATCGTGTTTTAAAGGTATTTTCTAACTATGTAAAGTTAATCTAGTCTATGATAGGTATTTCTTGACAATTGAGTTAAATTACAGCATTTGCTTAAGTAGTACGTCACTTTCTAACAAATTATGTAAAGGTAGTTCTGTATTGCAGTAGAACACTTTTTTATTAATTTTGTTACGAGCCATATGGTAAGCTAGTAGTTTATTATCTGAGATAACAGGATAGTATTTTTAAAACGTTTCTTGGTCAGAGTTTGGTAACTTGGCCAAATCAGATGTGCCTAAAAACATAATAAAAACTTGTTTCTTGCTGTTCGTGTTTGCTTAGTAACCGTGGTATGTGCTGTCTCTGGTTATAGGTGAGAGAAATGGCTGCTACCACTCTAAGTGGTCTTCTACAGTGCAACTTCCTCACTATGGATGGTCCCATGCAGACCCACTTTGAACAGCTGTGCAAGATGAGGTTGCCAAAAAAACGAAAGCGAGACCTGGGTTCAGCTGTGGATACAATTCCTTCTGGTGGTAAGAAGATTGTTTCAGACTAAAACCATATATTTTGAGAGCAGGTTTGGAAGAAATAAAAAGTTTTTGCTACTCTTAAATGGTTATTCTGCAAGCACTCCAGATAGAATTGGGTTTATCCTGTGATTAAGCAATATTTAAAAATAAACACAAACTCGGAGAAACACAAGGCTGGTTGCCCATGCAAATTTTTTTCTTTCTAAGCATTCGTAACCTGTAATGGGTAACCACATGTTCTTATGTACCTTATTCTCTGTTTCTGTGAATACAGTGCAGTCCTAATCTTTGAGAAGTGCTTTGAGAGTTTGCTATACAGCATAAATGATGAATAAGAATACTACAAAAAAAATACACAATGTATTCTTAGGTTAAATTAATTTACTACTTCTCCCAGAATTAAAACTTAAGAGATTATTTGATTTCCCCTGTACACACTTGACATAGTTAAGATGACGGGGGATATTTATTTCCTCAGTAAATATAATTTCTTAGCTGCCATAACATGTTTTCACTGCTCACCTACCTTATCTTCTGTTTGTTAGCAGTGTGTTTTTAACAAAACTTAGTTAACCTTTGTTAGAGGCCTGGCTTCCTGACCTTACAATTAGTGTGTCTGGGTCACGTTCCTTTGACCCAGAAAGACTGAGTTTCCATGTCATCAAGTAGCTCTGATATTTGAGAGAACGTTCTTAACTTGGGAACAATGGAGATATAGCTCATGAGTAACTTACTGTATAGATACTTAGGTTCTTTTATCAAAGAAGCTCTCTTGAAATGTTTATAAAGTATACAGAAGTTACAGATAATTTTTTTTACACATTCTTCCACTAAAAATTAAAGATGTAAGAAAGCAGAAGCAAGGTGGAGATCCACAGACTTCTGTGAATTAGACTATACAGTCTGTAAAACCATCTGGTTTCCTGCAGAGATCTTTGTAATGTTCCAGGGTTGTTGTTGCTTTTTGTTTCTCTTTTTTAAAGAAAAAAAACTTTAAGTTTGACTGTCTCATGAAGTGATGGTTTAGATAAAATAGTTGCACCTTACCAAATGTAATATTCTGTAATTGTAGACTTGGTTAAACGCCATGCCGGTGTGCTAGGACTTAGTGCGTGTATTTTGTCAAGTCCGTATGATGTACCCACCTGGATGCCACAGCTCTTAATGGATCTCAGCGCCCATCTTAACGATCCTCAACCTATTGAGGTAAAAACACTTCATTTTACTCTTTAGTATACCATGTCTAAAATATGCTTATTCATCTGCTTTCCTATATATAAATTTAAAAATGCCATTAAGAAACTTACTTTCTGCTGCTTTGTATTAAGTATATAGTTTAATTCACAGACAGACTTTCAAGTATTTCTGTGGGATTCCTGTTCTTGCTTTCAAACTTAAAGCTTAAAAAGCTGCAAGAGCTATACCTACAGTGAGGAAATAGTTTTGCTTGTCTTTTTTTATCTTAAAATTGTTACTTCTATATATACCTACAAAGATAGAATTGGGGGGGGGGGGGTGCCTAGAAAATATCAAACTGAACAACAACAACAAAACACTAAAATTTTTAAAACAAGGTTTCATAAGCAACTCTAGAAATGAGTTTTTAGTGAAGCAGTTACTTTAACTATATTTTTGCTTTGTGTATTTTGTTTTCTTGACCTTTTCTGTGTTAAACATGAATTTACTTGCTGAAGGATTCCTTAGATTTAACAGACTTTGCTATGGTGTGTTTTCCTGAATCAAGAAACTGAACTGAGTGGACTTAATTATTTTAGTAACAGAAGATTGTTGTTCTCTGATTTGATTTTTCTGCGTGCCTTCTGTTTTAGACTCATCCACTGTTTCTCATGTTTTGAGACCTGAACCATTCCTTTGAAAAACTTGAGGAAAAGGGGAAAACAATTTCACATATACTTCACAAGAAGCTATTAATTTTTTTTCAAATTTGAAATTGTTGGTCAAAGAATTCATTTTGTAAGAATGTTGGAATTGTGATGCTAGTCAAAAGACTATAACCAGAACTGAAAAAATTAAAATACTAAATTCTTCAGAGCCAGTCTAGCTTCTGTAGTTGCTCAAACACTTCTCTCAGTATTATTTTTGTTTAACATTTGTTTTGCCATGGAGCTTAAATCTACAATTGATACAGATCAATACTGATTGTCTCCTGTGCAGATGACTGTGAAAAAAACACTGTCAAATTTCCGGAGGACCCATCATGACAACTGGCAGGAGCATAAACAGCAGTTCACAGATGACCAGCTACTAGTGCTTACCGACCTCTTGGTTTCACCGTGCTATTATGCATAGATAGGTAAGATTTTTTTTTTGGCATAAATTAACAGAAACAGCAGTCTTATGAAATCTACTCTAGCTCTCCAATCTAACATAGTGTAGGAAGGAATCTTTCAACCACAGGGAGAATGCCGTCACCAAATACAAGCTCCTTGCATCCCCAGTGTTCTGTTCAGGATCAGATTTATTTGGGGTAACTATTGTTGCCCATTTTTTTTCATGTGTCCCTATATTACATTAGAATTTTGATAGGACACTCTTCTTGAATATGGGTGTTCCTCTCACCATTTTGTGCCAGTTGGCTGCCTTTCAAATGCATGTCAGTTTCACTAGAGGCCAAGTGCCTGATGCTTTGTACTTGTGATATCTCTGAGGACTTCAGCCTGCTACCTGGTACAGTATATCTTCTAGGTGTTATGATGGGAAATAACCATGGACAAACTGTTCCCTCTTCTGCAGTATGGCTTTCCTAATAGGTCTCTTCACACAGACATGTCCAGAAAGAGCAAATTCAATCCCAGAGTTTCTCTTAGTTAAGCTGCAAGATTCTGATGTCTTCCGTTATGTTTTGTGACGGTATTTGAAGATAAATTTTAATTTGTTTTCATTTTGTTCTGTGGTAATAGCATGAAGCAGTAATTGTGTTTTGAATTATTTTTATTTCAGGCTTCTCCTGGAAAAATGAGGATGTGGGAGCCTTTCTGCAAAATAAAGGAAACTCAGAAAGAAATTTATCATGTAGAAAACTTTGTGTGGGAAATCCTGATGCCTAATCAAAACCACTTTTAAATACATACATAAAGGCCTGGTACTATTCAAAAAGAATTTCACCTCCCTGGGGAGCAGCTGTGGGAGTCCTGTAGTCTCCCTGTAACTGTGTTCATGGAGCCTGATCATGAGTTTATTGAAAGACCCTTTTCATTGGCCCACATTACACATCAGTCTTGTTCCTGCTTTATTGCACACAGTGACTTACACTGCACATTTCTTACCCTCTTTTTCTGACCCTTCTTCCCAGCTGTTTCAGACATCCAAGCTATGCAGAAGCAGAGAGTGCTGCAAATCAGAATATACTCAGTGAAGATCTCCAGTTCTGTTGATGCATCTTGTTATCTAGTCAACATAAAAGACCAGGAACTTAATCTTTCTCAGAGTTTATTTTTCACTACTTGGATTTCAGTGCCCGTCAAATGAAGGGCTCTATATCATTCAGTCCACCTCAGGGCAGGATTGCCTTTTTGTATCTTGTTGAAATGTAAATAGCTGATCTTGTCTGTGCAGTATAGATGATGGCAGGACAAAATGTGGGGAGTGAAAGCTCTTACTGCATGGCCAGGTCTAGATAGCTTGACCACGTGTGGAATAAAAATCTATGATTATCTGCATATTTTTAAGGGTGAAAGACTATGGGTATTTCTACATAATTAGAGCCCACAGGTAAGAAATCATGGACTATGAAGTGAAGGTTGAATTTACAGAATGAAATGTATGTGTAGTGTGAAAAGGCGCTGAATGGCTGACTATTTTTAACTGCGTGTGCTCATAAAGATTGTCATTATTTGAGCAAGCATACCTCGCTCAAAGATTGTGGAAGCTCTGTATGTTTTTTTTTGCCTGCAGCTTTATTCAGAGACTGGTATCTATTGGCTATTTAACAACATGTTTAATATGTGTTACATAGTTGTAAAAGACTGTATAAATTGTAGAGGCATTGCATTGGCAAAACATTGTACAGTTTGCAACCTTTTACATAATACCATTGTGAGATTAATTTGTAAAGATTCATACTTAGATGTTAATACAGCAGTAGTTCTGGCTTTTGTATCAAATCAAATGCCATTATTAGTTTTTTAAATTATTTTCTTTAACAGAGTATCTCTTCATGTCTAAAAGGCAGAGGTTTTGGTTTGGTTTTCTTGTATCTCATTTATTACTATGTCTCATTCAGATTTTAACAAACATTTGTGGCCATCTCTAAATGCTGACATCACATATTCTGATGTGATAAATTCATAGAATGTGAGGTACATGGAAATAATGCGTAAGCTGGTGTGTTTCAATTTTCATGCAGACTTACAGGAGCACTGACACATTTTGAGTGATCTACCTGCTGAGTGTGTGACTCATTCCAAACTTCAAAGCACAGCAGTGTTCCTGGTGCAGTATTTAATGAGTGTCAGCACACAGATGTAACCACTGTATAGCGTAGTGCCAAAATTATTATTTCAATTGTGTATGTAGTTTAAGACCCAATAAATGGATTGTTTGTAAGACCTGCTTTTTTTTTTTTTTTGCATTTCTGAAGTGGAAATTTCTTATCTTGAGACTGAAATTAAGGTTGTTTACTGTGCTTTTTAGCTTTTTGTATGAGGTGTGTGTTTATCATGGAACTTGGCACTGAGTTAAGGCAGCATTAAGGATAATTAAAGATGTAGTCCTAATGAGTGGGGACACTAGCTTTTATATTTTTACATGAAAATATCTTGCACCTGGTGAGACTTGCAAAAAAAATTTTTAAGAAGTATGCTTAAAATTGGAAAAAATGTTATGCCTAAAAAGCTAGCTTGAAGTAGAAGATTTTTTTGCTTAAATGAAAGTATTGGAAAGTATTTGCAGCAAATTATGATCTTCAAAGTACCTGTTGGCTGATTAACTGCTATCATAGCAGACATTATCTGAGTTGTTTTGTCATCACCAGGAATGGCCAATAATAGGATCCAGCTCTGCTGCTTTTTGCCATAGTTGGGATTTTATTTTCTTGTGTGTCTGTAGTCACTGCAGCTGAAATTAGTTGTGATGGTGAGGATCCAGCCTTGAGTAGGGAATCATTCTCTAGTCAGAGCTATGGTTGCAAATAAGTAGGTGGTATTATTTCACAGTAACTGTCTATAAATTGGTAATAAATTACTGATGGGATCTGATCCAAACAGATCCCCCAGAAAATAGAGTGCCTGTTCAAAGTACAGTTCTGTAGGGTAAAATGTGGTAGTATGAACAAACTTGGACTGACTCTTTGTGGGCAAAAGATTAAATTAAAGCCTCTGTTCTGAGGATGTAGGAATAACTTTGAGTTATTTGTCACATACCGTAACTTCTCTGCTGCTTTGGTTCCCTACCTTTCCCCAAGCAATCTGTGCACACAATCAGTTCTGGGCTTACCATTACTTTGCTCGATCACATGATGAAAGAGGAGAGTGGGGTAGAAGAACACTCAGGACTTCATCTTGCTTCCCATTACTGACTTTCCATTATAAATCACTGCTCTCAAAGGCAACCTTATGGCCTTTCCTCAAGAAACAAGATTGTTCACAAAGCTTACTTAGCCTTTTTTTTTTTTATTGTTAGATTGAATGGTTGTTGAGCACTTAATGACTGGTTCTGATGAACTGTTAAGTAACATTCAGTCCCCAGTCTCTATTCTGGCATGGACATTTCTGGGACTTTTCTCCTAAGATGGACTGTCTTCTGATGCTTTCCTCTGTCTCCTTGCAGCTCTCAAAGTAGGGAAGAAACAGCTTGGCCTTGCCTAAAGCCTTAGAGATGAAAATGCAATGACTCAGTTTGCAGAGGGAGACATTTCAAGAGTGAGAAGATAGCTTTATTCCCCTTGAACAGTAAGGGAGATGAAAAAAGGTGTTGGAGACTGTCCGGTATGTCCTTGATAGCCTTAGTTGACCGTTTGTCAGTCTGCAAAAGCAATCTCAGTGACCACCGTGCCTTTTTTTTTGTTTGAGTTACAGTGACTTAGTTAGCTACCTTGCTAAATTATTAAGAATGGAATAATCGCCTATGTTTACATAATCAAGTGGGTACATCTGCATTTGAAAACCTGCTGAAATCACGGCAGAGGCATAATGCTTTTGATAAGACTTGAACTGGTTTTGGGTGGCACTACAGACTCAGCATTGGTGGGTTATGTTACTAACAAGATAATCTGTGTATGGATTTTAAGAAAATGAAGGAGGAAAAGGGATGAACATCCATGTATCTGATATGGAACGTTATGACTCATGTTCTTTTCATGTCCACGTTTATGCCCTCTCATCTTTTTTACTTCTTAAACCAGCCTACTACTGGGAGTTCTGTCCTTGGTACACATGTATGATGTCTCTCCTATCGATTTTTCAGTTAGGCGTCCCCAGCATCCCATATTCTCCACTCAGTCTCACAGTTTCTTCCATAGCTTCAGAATTCCTGGAATCCTGCAGCAGAGACTCTGCTTTCCTTTTCTACTGTGCTGTAGAAGAGACAACCTGGTAAGGTGAAGGGGGGAGAGGGGGAAGTATTGATCCATAGAATGTTTTGTTAACCATTGTCCTTGCAGGATTTTAACTTTAGCCCTGCTGTGAATTATCAACTAATTTGTTTTACATTCTCACTGGCATTGTGCAGTAGTGGGAATGCAGCATTTGTGGATTCCCCATCACAAAATACTTGCTGTACAGTCACATTGCTACACAGGTTTGGGGTGGGGGACATGTTTTTCCAGTGAGGGGGGGATAAGTTAACCTAAACCTAACTTAGACTTTGAGGTTTTCTGCAGGCTAGAGGTAACCATGCTCTGGGGAAGAGGTTTCATGGTCTTTAATCCAGCAAGGTACTTTTGAGGTGCTAGGGCAGAGGTAATTTCAGCCTACTGCAAGGAACTGGCAGTTCTATTACAGAAGAAAACTCAAAACTGTGTGGGAGATGCAGAATATTGCTAAGATGTTTAAGGCAATGCACACAAATTATGAGCAAATTACACCTGGTTTGCTCTGAGGGTTTTTTTCTTCTCTCTTGGTCAACAAGTGCCTCCCAGAGCTATTAAAAGATATTTAGAATTCCGTGAGCTGAGGTTAAAAAAAAGGTTACTGTTCTCTCCCTGGGAAGGACAATAACTCTTAGTCAAAGCATTCTTGAATCAGGGGTTCTCCCAGCACAGATGAAAGCTCAGACAGTTGCCTACAAAAGTTGCTAGCAAAATTATCAGTGATTTCTGATGGATTAGAGCACAGTGATTAGAGGAATTATTTGTATCCTGAAGGGGCAGACTGTTCAAAGAGTGAAAGAGAGAGCCTTGCGGGTTATGATATTTTTCTAATTCTAGGTTGGATGTGTTCTTCAGCCTTTGCTTGTGGAAGTTAGGCCTACTTTTCCTGCTTGGGCTCTTAGCACCATCACTGCAGATATTTTCTATAAATTAGCGGGGCAGACTTTGCTGCTAGAGAGGGAGGAGGGCACCCGCTGTCCTTGGGGAATAGTGAGAGGTGTACAGGGAAATAGGAGCAATCATTTTTGATTGGTATACACCTTAAAAAAATAATAAAAATAAATAAAATAAAAAGGCAGTAAACTCAATAAATCTGTTCTGACAATAAGTCTAGTGAGATTAGCAATAAATTTACGGAGTAGCCTCAATGAGTTCATGCAGAAAGGTTTCTATCGAGAGAAAAACTTAAAACCAGTATATTCTCCTTACCTGGCTTTTACTTCTATTCTTCTGGGTTAATTCGCCCTTTTGTTACTCCAGCATCTTTCCCCTAAAGCTGTTTTGTTAAAATGATGAGGCACTGACCCACTTTCGTTGGGGTAGGGGGCGGGCAGGCTTCCACAATTAAAGTAACTACAATTTCTTGTGGTAAATATGTACAAGATTTGACACTTCGAATAAAATGTCTTGGGAACAGAATTTCGCCTCGTGCTGAGAACTCTGACAAATATTTAAGATGCCTCATAGTTCTAGAGAGCTGGTTTTTTACAAATTGGTTTAAGGAAGGCCTTGAGAGTGCTATAAAGTAGGAGTTAATATCCTAGTACCTTGTGTGAGGTGCTGCAAAAGTTGTTGCTCCTGTGATGGCTGCCTTGCAAAACCTACACTCATTTTTTCCCCTGCTCTTGTCCCCCGCCCCAAACTTTGGCAGTTCTTTTAAAAAGGGGCTGAACAAGAGGGACCGTGCAGTGTCTCACTTTCCCATGGAGATGTGTGCTGCCTCAGTTCGTCCCCTCGCTCCCAGACTGCAGGACCTGTGTTCCAATGAGTTCCCTTCTGCTCACTGCCTCCCGTAGTCTTCGTGGGCGCTCAGCTGAGTGCATGCTGCTATCTGCAGCATTTTTGAACACACATCACTGAAGTTCTATCCAGGCTCGTGCTTTTCTACTGAAATGTTGGAGACTTGCAGGCTATAGTAACTGCTAACACCTATTCCTTCATTTCAAACTACAGTTCATAACTATAGAGGTATAAAATACCTAATAAAACAAAAACCCTTGCTTTTCATGTGCCTAAATCCTGTGTTAATGAGATGAGTGACAAGCTAAACTATTTACTATTAGAAAATGGCAGATATCTGGCATTTTGCACATAGCTAGTTCTAAATACCTTTTTTGTAAGGTCCAAGTCTTACAGATCTGAAAAGTGGATTTAGTACTCAGGCTCTCATAGAGTGGTTTCAAAAGCACACATGAGATCAGTCTCTTGCTAACTCCTTTAAAACACATGGGCTTGCAAAAAAAAAAAGTCCCATTAGGCATATGCAGTTTTCCTTCTATGTGCGCTTCTACCTGCTAATCTAGTAACTGAGGGAAATCAGGAAGTCTAACTGTGGTCAGCCAAGCTTGAGCATTTGGCCAAATAATGTAATATTTGGAATTACATTAGCCTTTCCCATCTTCTTAAAGGACTCACATTTTTGCAAGAGGTTGTGTTATTACTATTTTTTGATAAGTGACACCACAGAAGTAGTCAAGTCTAATGTAGACTCAGGCATTAGGTGTAATGTGAAACTAAGGTCCAAGTTCTTAGTGTCTTGCTTACAACTAAGTGCAGTACATTGCCTGCTCTGAAAGGATGCGGGTATTGTGTTCACATTAGTTTTGCTTACAGAGAACAATCATCTCTGTTTCCTCAGCATTAATCATTTTGAAGTAATTGACTCTTGCATTACACTGCTGTTTTGTCAGTCTCATTTAATCACAAAGTTAAGCATGTTCTGATGTTCATAAATAAGAAAACTCAGGGAGATCGCAGCTCATCACTGAAAAAAAATCATACTCAGAAGGGCCAGGATTCACCCACAGAACTCAAATTAGCCATGACTGGAGAACAAAAATACAAGCAAGAGTGAAAATAAAAGTGATAGGCAAGCTGAGAGGCTTGAAGTCCCAGGAAAACATGGATGTGATGTTCTGGGTTTTGTCCATCTTCAGTGCAAGTAGTTTAAGAACAAAAACAATGTGAAATGCCCCTGACCGAGGTGCCCAGGTTGCAGCCTGCTCTGATGGCTGCTAGCTTTTCCCAGCAGCAGACCACATAATAAGGCTGGACGGATTGCCAGCTGGAGGTTGTGCTTAGCATGCAAGGCTTGTTGGCCTGCCTGC
This sequence comes from Anser cygnoides, assembly GCF_040182565.1. NCBI lineage: Eukaryota > Metazoa > Chordata > Aves > Anseriformes > Anatidae > Anser > Anser cygnoides. Next base: position 9,981,499 of record NC_089875.1, read on the forward strand.
TCTTGTGAGTCATAGGTTTACTGAAAGAAATTGCTCTTAGTTTTAGAAAGAAATGTGTTGAAAAATAAACTACCAAGTAGCATTGACAAGCTGTCAGATGGCAATCTAACACTCTTGTCGCTGCCTTGATGCTTCTGCAAAGTACCACCATCCTTCTGCAGGATCGATGAGGGTAGAGGAAGGTTATTAAGATGATATCCAGATTGATATATATGAGTCTATGTGGGAATGTACACTATAGGACAAGTGCCCATGCAGAAGTATTCTGCTGTATTTTCACAGCACTTTTGTGCCTTTACCTGGCTGGACTTTCAGTGAGAAAACAGCAGAGATGACTGACATTGAAGTCCTTCTGTTGTGTCTGCCTACCACGGCCCTTTGCGGGTTTGGAGAACGTGTGCTGAGTCTTTCATGATCACCTAGCCCATGTAAGTGATTCCAAATGATCCACTTAATGTTGAGACATCCAATACACCATCACTTCACAAATACAGCACTCCCATTTAAAGTATTTAATATTTATACTGTATTTGTTCTTTATCCATTTACTGCTACTATTTTTTTTAAATATTCTTATTTGCTACAGGAAGATGGATGTTTCCTTACTCTAGACTCTGCACCAGCAAGGAAGGGTATTCCAACCCTGCTCAGTTTGCACAGGAAAGCAGGGCAGAAGTGCAAGCAAGAGAAGATGCAGCATGCAAAACTGCCTTAACTTTTTATGGTAAACAGTTTTGTTTTGGGGCAGGTATGGTATTGGTGTTAAGTCAACACGGAAGAATGCTGAAGCCTTGAGTGGCCAGCTGTTGACTTGGTGTCCTGTTAAGGGCAGGGCTGGGACCTGACTTGTCGTAAAACCTCCAGCTGCATTCTCTGCGCTGGCTTCTCGGCTTTGCAGTGCCTGTCCCTGGGCTGGGGCTGCCGGTGCCCAGTGCAGGATGGTGCTGCCGCTGGAGGACGGACGGACAATCTGACATGTTAAGGTGGAAATCGCAGGAAGGACTAGATCAAAACCGAAGTCCAAGGGCACTAACTTGAAGCAGCCGGGTTTGGGGCAGCTGCTGCTTGAGCATCACCCCCGGCCCCTTTCCCCCCGGGGCTCTCCCCGCACCCAGCGGCGAGCTCGGGCGCTGACAGGCCCCTGTTCTCTCCTCGTGTCTCAGCGGCTGCCGAGGGGCGGCCGTGCCCGCTGTCGCCTCCTTTTGCTCTCCTCCTCCCTCTCGCCCGGGGTCTCACCCCCCGGCCCCTCAGCCTTTCCCCGGGGCGGCGGGGCCGCGGCGCTGCCGTGGGGCCGCCGGGGCGTGTGCGAGCTCCGCGGCCTCGCCTCAGCCGCCGGCGCCGCGCCGGGGGGAGCGGGGCGGGGGCCGGGAGGCGCCGCCGGGGCCCCGGCGCCGAGCGGGGAAGGGGCCGGGCCGGGCCGCGGCGGCGGGCGCCATGGCGGGGCGGGCGGCGCCTGGCCGCGGGCAGCCCTGAGAGAGCGGCGGCGGCGAGCGGCCCCCGCCATGGGCCCGCCTCGGCCGCGGTGAGGCGGCGGGCGGAGATGAACGCGTCGGGGCGGCTGCCGGCGGGGGGTGAGGAGGAGCCCCCCGGCGCCACGCTGCTGCCGCTGGGCGGGAACGGCAGCGCCGCCGGGGGGCTGCGGGAGGGCACCCACACGGCCACCCTGGCGGCCTGCGCCTCGCTGCTGGCCCTCGTCTTCTGCCTGGGCTCCTACGGCAACCTCATCGTCTTCTTGTCCTTCTTCGACCCGGCTCTCAGGAAATTCAGGACCAACTTCGACTTCATGATCCTCAACCTCTCCTTCTGTGACCTCTTCATCTGCGGGGTGGCCGCCCCCATGTTTGCCTTCGTCCTCTTCTTCGACTCGGCCCGAGGCGCCCCGGGTACCTTCTGCTTCGCCTTCCACCTCACCAGCTCCGGCTTCATCATAATGTCGCTCAAGACGGTGGCAGTCATTGCCCTGCACCGGCTGCGCATGGTGCTGGGGAAGCAGCCGCACCGCGCCACCTCCTTCCCCTGCACCCTGCTCCTCACCCTGCTCCTGTGGGCCACCAGCTTCACCCTGGCCACCCTGGCCACCTTGAAAACCCGTGGCTCCCGCCTCTGCCTGCCCATGTCCAGCTTTGCCAGCGGGGAGGGGAAGATCATCCTCTACCTCTACGTCACTGACTTCATCTGCTGCGTGGCCGTGGTGTCCGTCTCCTATGTCATGATCGCCCAGGCCCTGCGGAGGAACGCCCAGGTGAGGAAGTGCCCGCCCGTGGTGGCCATGGACACCTCCAGACCCCAGCCCTTCGTGGGGCCCCCTTCCGCTGGGGCTGAGGAGGGCATGCAGAGCGCCTTGCCTGCCTTGTACAGGAACCAGAGCTCCAGCAAGCCACAACACATCCAGACGCACAGCTACACCAAGCACCTTGGCCTGCCGCCAGCCCCTGCCACCAGCCGACTCCAGCTTGTGTCAGCGGTCAACCTGTCCGCAGCCAAAGACTCTAAGGCAGTGGTGACGTGCGTCGTAATTGTGCTTTCTGTCTTGGTGTGCTGCCTGCCCCTGGGCATCTCTTTGGTGCAGGACATGCTGTCCAGCAGTGGTGGCTTTGTGCTTTACCAGTTTGAGCTCTGTGGATTTACCCTCATTTTTTTCAAATCTGGATTAAATCCTTTTATATATTCCCGCAACAGCGCTGGACTTCGGAGACGAGTCCTCTGGTGCCTGCAGTACCTAGCCCTTGTCTTTTTCTGCTGCAAGCAGAAGACAAGGCTTCAAGCCATGGGCAAAGGCAGCCTGGAAGTCAATAGGAATAAGTCATCCCACCATGAGACCAATTCAGCATACATGTTGTCTCCAAAACCTCAGAAAAAGCTTGTGGATCAAGCCTGTGGTCCTAGTCATTCCAAGGAAAGCGTGCTGAGTCCCAAGGCATCTTTTGGGCATCAGCACTATGCACAGAGCAGCTCAACCCCCATGAACACCCGAATTGAGCCCTATTACAGTATCTATAACAGCAGCCCTTCCCAGGAAGTGAGCACCCCAAATAGCTTACAGCCAGTGAACTCAACTTTTGGATTTACCAAATCCTACATTGCCATGCATTATCACACCACCAATGATTTGGTGCGAGACTATGACAGTGCTTCGACCAAGCAGATACCGGTACCCTCAGTGTAACCTTGAGAAAGCAGTTCTGATTCTGATCTAGCTGGTTTAGTGGGTCCTCATCTTTGCTTTTGTTAATGATTATTCTAAACACAGTTATACTGTGTTGCTCTACTGCTGCTAATTTAAAAAAAAAAGGCAACAACAACACTAGTATTAATATCTAGCTATTTGCATTCAAAGTGAATGCTAGGGTATTACTTCTGTGTTGTTTTCTTGAATTTCTGTGGCAAGTCAGAGAGGGCAGTATTTTAGACTTGTATTTGGAATCATTACACAAGGATGTTTTTGTTACAAAATTTTACCAATGGACGTGTTAAAAAGATGTTAATGCTATAACTACGTGATTTGCTACGTTACGAGACAAAATATCTCAGAGTACAATCTGAGGCTGTGCCAGAAGTATTATCTGTTAAATTGCATACTTGCCATATTTTCAGACAGGAAGAATTGGGAGGATGCTGGTATTTTAATACTTAGGTTTAAACTTGCATTTGCAGAAGGTTGGAAGAATTGGTAGTATTTAGTTGTAGCAAGTGTCAGTAATAATGAAATTTCCATGAATTTCAGCAGAAGTTTAGGATTTCAGCCTTTCAGCTTTCCAAAGCAGGATGAGGCATTTTACAAACAGCAGTATGCTGCCACTGGGGAGGGAATTTTGAGAAGAGTTGTGCTACCATAATGAACCTCTGAAGTGTGTGTATATATATGTTAATTTCTGCTGTACATTTATTTTAAGGATTGGTGCCATTATATATCCCAAAATAATATATTTGGAGAAGTATTTTTCACTTTCTAGAAATAACCGTCTGATACCAATTACATGCTTCATTGAGGATAAATACAAGCATTGCAATATTATAATACTGACACCTATTAATAATGCACTTACCTTTGGAGTATTCTAATTCATAAACTTACACAAAGAGTAGTGTTGCTGGTTGTGTTTTCGTCTGACTACTTAAAAGCAGGAAATGGAGAAATGCAGCCGTGATACTCATGACAGGTAAAACTGACAGCTGTTAACAACACTTTTTGAAACATTATGACCGAGTAACAAGACGACTACAAGTTTTTGAGATTTTCTTGGAAAGTCTACCATCAGTTTGATTTAAAGACTAATAATGTGTGTACTCATACACTTTATCTAGTGGTTGACACAGTGAACAAATAACAGAAGTTAAATATTTTTTATAAATTCAACCACTTGTGTTGTGTAATGTGCTGTGGAAATTCCATATGAAACGGAATGATCTGGAGGCATTTAAATTCTTGACAATTACTGCTTTAAGTGGCCAGATCTTTTCAAAGCAAGCAATCACCTGTCAGCTTCTATTGACTTCAGCAAAGCCTTAGTATCTCCAGAATAATTGTGCCACAGACTTTTGGTGCCTCGTGATAGGAAAATGCCACATCTTTAACAAAATGATAGTGATGGAAAGATGACTTGTTACTTTAGAAACAACATTTGCATCATTGCCGTGTGTAAGTTGTTGGTTTAGGCTATTTGTTGACTAAACAATTTTCAAGATTTTCCTGGAAGACTATTACATTATGAACACTGTTCTTTAACACTCTGAATTTTAATTAATTTTAAATAATTCAAGACAGCTTTATTGCAATAAAATGTTCTGAACAACTTTCTAATACAAATGTAAAATTGAAATTATTTCAATAAGTCTTTTCTCTCTTCCCAGATATTTTTCTCTATAAACTAATAACATGGTTCTTCCTAAAGTAATTACAAAAGATAACTAAAAGATCTGTCTTTTTTTTGTTGTTGTTTTGTTTTTGTTTTCCTTTTTGTCTTTGCATTTGTCTTCAGTACAGAACATCCTAATCTGGGGGAAAAAAATATGTGGGATTTGTTTCCTTAACAGAAATTACAATTTCAGATTGGAAAGAGTATAGGGCAAGGCCCCAGAAGCAGTTGCGAGGTGGGGTCCTGTACGTACCTTGTGGAAGTTAAAGATGTGCGTTAGGACTGGTTTTGACACATTAAGCAGTTTTTGAGTTTGCAGCATGTGTGCCCAATTCCATACTGTGCATTTGTTTTGGATCACATGAACTTCATCACATGATAGAAAATTAAATCCTCCTTACCTTATTCACAAAAGTAATTTGTGTTGAGTACTCGTGGGAATGAAGGGAAGAAGGTACAGCTTTAAGACAGAAGGAGGTTTTACTGCTTTTATGTGATGTGTGATTAAGACAAACTAAATGAAGCTCCTCAAAAACACTGTGCAATATTGTTCTTCTGTTTAGCCCCTGGTGCCAGTTGTGCCCTTTAAACAACCAACGTGTTAATAAGTTTATAGTGTCAGATAGGAAAGTGTAACAACTTCAATCTGTGGTAGGAACAATATCTGATTAATTTTTCAATTCTCTTTATTAACTTCTGGGGGAGATTTATGAATGTAGTAAAAAGGAGTGATTTGATTTTGAAAACAGGTAGCCATGACTTCTTTGAAGTATGATCTAAATCCAAGTAATCATTTATATGATAAAAATTACTTGCTTTAGACTCTTCTGTGGTCTATCTTTTCTTTTTTTCCCTTTATTCCCTTTGTAGTATTAGTACCATCTTCTGCAGAGCACAGAACCAGTACAGCATAAAACACGACTGCGAAGTGTGAAGTTAAAATATAAAAAGGCAATTAATTGGAAGCAACAGAGTGCTGGAAAAAGATGGAAAGTGTATGGGAAGAGAGACTGAGAAGAGAGTAAGTAACGTAAGTATCTGAATACTGAACAGTTTAGAAAAAGTAGGTCTGTAGTTAGGGCGATCCATACACGAGCAAGAAAGTATCTCGGGAATATGGAAGTAGAAAATTCTAAGACTGATAATGCGCTGCACTTTTCTTGCTGCCCGTGTATATGCTATGGACCTCCTTGCTGCAGAACTATTAAGAAAAAAGGAGGAAGGTTTAACAGGAACTTCATGTGGGTAGTATGACTACCCAGGAACCTGATAGTTAATGCCAACACAGTTTAGAATGGATATGAAATGTTTGCTCCAGGAATTAAAGCATTCTTGATTTGTGGGGTTAGGGTGAAGCCATCGTGGTGGAATAGGTTTTCCAATATACATTTTCAGTGCATTTTTCAGCATCTTCTGAAGTCACTGGTGTTGGCCACTGTCACACATGTGGTACTAGACCAGGTAAAGATAAGTTATTTGGATTTGCTCATCTTATGAATGAATCCAGGTTGTGGTACACTAAATGGTTTGTTCTCATCTGATACTTATTTACTGTCGTGGTTTGTTGATTTCACTTCAATGTAGGAGTTAGATCAGCTGATTATTTTTTTCCCCAAATAAAAATTAAGTAGCAGTTGGTGATGGTAGCGACTATGCAGAGACGGCACTGATTCCATTTGAAATGGATTAGGCTGGTTGTGTCAAGTGAAACTTTCTTAAATTTAAATATACAGATTTTTTTTGCTTATTGTTCAGAGGTTTGCGTTAACACTTTAAATAAAGCACACACCAGTTATTTAACAGGAGAGACTGACACACTCGGCTAGCTCTTTCTTGATCATCTGGTTGTATATGTTAATCTGCAATTATAAAGGATTTAGGTCTGTCCTCTTCCACCATGTAACCAAATGATACAGCACTGTCGATTTGCATCTCTTGGATGGCTACATTAAGTAAGTCTTTAATCTTTTCTTGCTAAACCACAGAAGGAAAGTTTTACCTGTCTACTACTGCAGTTTGTGTCTTTCTTGTACGTAGACATAGTGTAATCTATATCTGAAGCTGTACTAGAACAGAATCTGAACTACGTCCTTGTCTTTGAATGTCACCACTTTTCATTATTTCTGCAATAATCTCCAAAAGATATTTAGGATATGTAGTGTGACTCAAGCTGTTCTTCCTTTCAGGTGACATCCACAACATTTTAAGAAATGCTAGAAATAGCTGAAGAAAATCAAACAAGCAGAAATGAAAGACTCTTCATCAGTGCTGGGATCTCAGCCCTTTGGATAATGGATTATTTTTTCAGGCTGAATAATGTGCACCCTACAGAACTGTTAGTAACTTCCCATGGGATTGATCGGAGACATGCCCCAGTTGCAACACAGCAGGCTTTGCAGAAGGTAATCACAGAAACACTTTTATTTGACTGCAGGCTTTCCAGGCACAATCTTTACGAGTTCTTGTATCTCATTCCATCTCATACATATCTTGAGTGGATCCATTTTCTGCTCTCACAACAAAACGTTCATTTGTTGTTTTTAGGACAGCTGCTAGCTGATGCCAGAAAATTTTCTGTTTGTGTTCTTCAGGGCTCCATTTTAAGTAGGTTTTTCTTTTCAGTAGTTTTCTGAGTTTGCTGAACTTCTGTGGCACGCTGTTGAGTGGGAGGTCTTCCAGCACGATCATAATGAGGGAATCCTGATTTTCATTCAGGACCCGGTGTTCAGCAAAATACAGTTCATACTGACACCAGCAGCTGTTTACAAAACTGGGAGAGAGAACAAAAAGGACTTTATGACTGTTCTCTATGCAGTAAAAAATGTTGCCAAGGACAGGATGTCCTGGTTTGAAATCTCTCTCGTGATAACATATTTTGAATCCGTCAGTTTCCAGTCTTTCCAGGAGATTCTCTTTCGTCCAATGTGCATCATGTTCACTGTATGAAATGAAGGCATCAAAGGGCTTGTTTTCTGGCTTCTTCTTGTACTGCTTCCTCTTTGCCGTACACCAGTACCAACCCATTCTCACGTACCACAGCCCATCAAAATGCCAACATAAGCCTGTCAACACCAAAACAACCAGAACGGCAACACAAGCTGTGATGGCCATCTGAATGCCCAGGGAGCAGTGCAGAAGTGTGAGATTACTGCCCTCCACCAACGAGCCCCGTCTGTCAGGTGGAAAGCTGCACCTGAGATTTTCTTTGCCATTTATCTGCAAGTATGGGATATGGATGTAGACATTTACAAACCAGTACAAGTCACAGTTACAAAAAAAATGTTTACCTTGAACAGTCAAAATGCTCAAACTTGTTAACTGTCCGAAAGTGTCCTCCACTATGGTTGTAATGGCATTGTTGCTAATGTCCAACTCCATCAGAGAAACTGGGAGAGAGCCACGCTGTAGGAAAGAGATCTTATTCCCTGATAAATTAAAATATTTCAGCATTGGAAAAGATTTCCCAAAGCGATCAGGGAGTTCTGAAATTAGATTGTGACTACCATCCAGATTAGTGAGCAAATGAAATTGGCTGGTGGGTTCCAGTCTGGTTATTAGGTTTCTAGAGACATTAAGGAATTCAAGTTTCCCTATGGTTTTGGTTAATGACAATACATTCAACTTATTTTTACTAATATCACATTTTGTTAAAGTCAATGGGAAGTATTCAGGATGCATATCTGTAACCTTGTTATTTTGAATATTAAATACTGTTAAGTTGGAGAGAGATTTAAAACTAGGGGGTATTATTTTAATATCGCTGTTACTTATGTCAAGGTGCTGCAGGGAGACAGGTAAGTCAGGAAGCATGGAAATCCGATTGCTGCTGAGATCCAAAAAGAGTAATTCTTGCATTCTGTTTGCAAACCATTCTGGAAGCTCTACAATGGAGCAGTTGGAGATTTTCAGGTGTTTTACTTTTTCTGGAAGGCTTTCGATGGGTGTACCAGCCTGGTTTCTGACAAATGAAATTGCACTAATATGTACAGTTCCAGGGGCAAACTTTGGGGCTGTATTGGTGGGTTTTGGATGTGCAGTGTATATGAAGTGGTTTCCTTGAACATACATATTTTCTAAGTTAAATAGCTTTTTAGCAAAATTTTGAGGTATTACACTTACATTTGCGAAGGACAAATCAATTACTGTGATGGTTGGAGGGAGGCATATCGTTTCCAAGTTGTTTAGGGGATTGTTGCTAATATTTACAAAAGAAAGGTTGCTGAACGGGAAGCGACAGATTGCTTCCACATCTATATTGTCAATTGTTATGTTGTTGTAACTGGCATCAATAGACTGTACATTTTTCATTGGCAAAAACAGGATGAATAGCGATAGAAGATCCATTTCCAGGTCATTGTGACTAATGTCAAGCTCCAAAACACTGTCCAGCTGAGCTTGGCAGAGGTCTGGATCTAGTTTTTCCATCAGCTCTTCCTCGGACAGTTTGCTCTTTGACAGATCAAGTGTCCCATTTATTGGTAGTCCACAGCGGTTAGGCCTCAATGTGGCTGTTGGAGAGACCGTTGTATTTTCCTCTGCTCTTGGAAGATGCCTTGTACTTCGTCTGAGCCTCATATTAACCTTTTGCAGGTCAGGTGGACTTCCTGAATGTGGCAGCTCTTCAGCTGATGCAGGAGGCTCCAGAGCTGCCTCTGTTGATTTTTCAGAGGCTCTGCTAGTTGCTAAGAGTTTCAGGTGAGGTGCAAGACCAGATACAAGAAGTTTCTTATCATTAAAAGTTAAATTCACAGAAACAAGGCTGAGCATAGTCTCAAATGTGCTGGGTTCAATGTCCTTAATCCGATTGTAGGAAAAGTCTAAAACTTCCAGTGCATCAAAACCTTCAAAGTCTCTCTTGGTTATTTTTTCAATTATGTTGTGTGAGAAGTTGAGAGCTCTTGCCATTTTGGGAGCTTGTGCTTGTGATACAGAAGAGAGGTTTAAGTATGAGTAGTTATAAAATGGGAAGGCAGACTCGGTAGGTGTTCTCCAAGTTAGGAAGCCATTTGCTCTGCTGAATAAGAAAGAAGTGAAGTAGAAATGAAGACTTCTGATAAGGATCCCCATCCTAGAAAAAAGAAATTTAAAATCCATCATTATAATATGTTCTACCTTGCATAACTGAGTATGCTTTAAATAAGTAATAAATAACTTACTAAAAAGTACAGAAATTATTTCATTAGTTATATCTATGAATGCCTTGTTATCTACACACACACAAAAAAAAGTATCTTGCTTCATTGTTACTTTCAAGAGGCAATACTGAAAGACAGTGTCAGAGGATGATTTGAAGGAGCATACTATTCATTTCAGTTCACTGTAATGACTCTGAGCATTTTCTATTTTTTTAAATCCCTTTCCCCCTCCCTAGATAGGTAGTAAGCAGCCTTTGTAAAACATCTTCCCATTGCATTATCTGAACTGCACTTTCATAAATGCTGCTTGAGGGTTTTATGCTTCTTGTCATGGCACACAACAACTGAGCAAAGCTGAAAGCCATTCAGTCATTTAAGTTGCATGTTCAAGATCAAGTGACAGGGAGCTCTGTGTAGCTGTGTGATCACCTGTCTTCTTGTGGTCACATCCCCTGTAGCACTTGGTGCTTTGCTCTCCACCAGGAATTGGCCACTGAACATCTATTTAGCCTTACCTGTTGGAGTAAGGAAAAGAGTAAGTTTGCTCTGAAGATGAATTCCAGAGATTTGTATATAGCGCCCTGCTCCAGGAGAGGTCACTGCCTGCATACCCGCTCATCCTTGAAGACTTCCCCTTGTGTGGCAGTATCACTTCTCACCTCCTCTCCTGCCCCGAGTCTCTCCTGGTAGCTTCCTGACACTGCTTCATGCACTTCCATATCTTGTATTTGTTACATGAAAATGCAGATGCACACTGTTAGGTGAGCCATTTAGCTTTATCCTAATCCCTTTTGCTGTCCACCAGACTCAGATTCTCACGATTGACTGAGAAGAAGGAAGGAGAGGGAAGCCACAGACCTTCCAGCCTGTCCTCAGCCCTCAGCCAGCACCAGCCCCACCAGAGCACCCTGCAGCCCTACCTTGTGCCACTGTGCCGGTAAGCGAGCCTGGGGTGTTCAACGCCTTCCAGCTTCTAAGGATGAGAGACAGTTGATGGCTACCTCACACTTCCAGTGCCTTTCCCTGCTACCAGTCTCTGGAGCCATGCTTTTGTAGTGCCGGCAGCAGGGCGGGTCAGGCTGTGGGGGAGGCTGTCTGTTCTCCCTGTGCCCTGATGGAGGTGTTTTCCCCTCCCAGGAAAAAGTAAGAAATCTTCCTGCTGGTGAGAGCCGGTTGCTGAGGGGAAAACAACGTGTGGAAGTAGCTTGTTTTAAGGCTTAGAGTCTGCTGTGAGCAGTGGTGTCACAAGATTACTGGGCTTTTGGCTGCTTGCTGCAAAGTTACAGAAAAGGTAGGGATGAGAACCATCACTGACGGTGAGGACGTTCTGTAATAGATGTCCTACTGCACTGTTTTCAGCTTTCCTGGGTGGGGGGGAGAAAAAGTGTCATTAGACTTACAATTGAAAATACAAGAGCTGGTCCCACTGCTGATGGGCAACTGGAAGCTTCACTCCTGCTTGAGCAGCACAGGAAGGGACTGAAAGCACCTGAGCACAGTGACAAAACTGATCTGCTCCTGTAACATGAGTTGTTGTTTCCTTGGTGGTGAGATCTTCTGGGCTCTTTTAAGTGCAGGACCACTTTCAGCATGTGAGACCTTATGTTCACAAACAGAGCAATTGTACCTCTTGTGCACTTTAGCTAGGGAAAAATAGTAGGAGGTTTTCTTAGAGTTTGTAGTGCTACCCTGAAAAGTGTGCGCTTCACTTCAGGATGTCAGCAGATGGGGAGTCAACAGAGATTGCACAAGATGTTGAGCACTGTCATCTGCTCTGCTTTTTCTGCTATTCATTTTTTTAATTGTTTTTCCACTGTTTTGTAACTGCCAGTGACAGGAAATTCTTACAGTAGCCCAGAGGCTCTCATGTCCAGCCCCGAGGGGCTGGAAAGCCCCATGGTTGTTTGTCTTCCCTTTCTAGTCAGACTTGGCACTTTCCTGCCCCATCAGGTTCTGGGAACTGCCCTTAAGTCATGCCTTCTTCAGACAGATCCTAGCTTGCTTTAGCAGAAAAGACAGGAAATTAAGAGCATTTCGGACATGTCAGGATATATTCTTGAGGCAACTCCCTGAAGCTATTTCTCCTTAACGAGTCTTTCTTCCTTTATCTAAATACAGCCATGCTCTTTTTGAAACTCAGTCCATAGTTCCATCTTTGAGAAAACAGACGAGCGTGTTGTGTTGGCATTATTCTAACATTTGTTTCACCCAGCATTCCTCTTTTTTTTTTTTTAATCTTTAAGACAGTCTTATTTTAAGGATTGTGGAGGAACAGCAGCACACAAGAAAGCCTTTTGTGAGTGAATAGGAAAAATACAAACAACATGGTTGAGAGCAGAACCAAGACAGATTTAGGGAATCCAGTTGTTGATGTTAATGTCGTAAGGTTAACATTAAAATATTTGTGAGCATAGGCACGTGGATGGCAGACTAGATGAGCCTGTGCAAGACCCGCTCACATCCAGAGAGAATGAGCACCAGCCTTCAGGAGACCAGCCCTTAAAAGAGCTTCTTTTATTAAAGTGGGCTTAGAATTGAATGCTGGATAAAAACTGGTAAGTCATATCTGTATAGCTGTACAAATAGGATATTTATCACCTGGAAATGTACTCTTCTGCCTCTCTGCAGGGAGAAGGAATAATACCATTCATTTTTTACCATTTGAGAAAATTGTTTCCAAGCCTGATTGGCTTATTTTTTCCCTTCAGCTAGATGAAACTTTTCAGGGACTGTCTCGCCTTGCACACTGTGCCACTGACTCCTTTCAGCTAAATCTACCAGCTGTGCAGATGTCTTACATAAGTATTCTCTGCTTCTTCATTCAGTCTTGCAGGTAGTTAATAATTTGTGAGTTTAAATGACAATTAAAAATTAGCTCTAAAATGAATCCCTATTGTCTGAAGTCTAATGGCTGCTATATTTAATTAGTATCTTTGAGTGGAGATGTAATTAAAGACGTAGCAATAATGACATGACTCTTTTTTTCCTACAGAAAATTCAAATTTCATTTCCTAATTGTCAATTGTCAGGCCTTAGCAAGAAGTGAGCAGTGCTATTCTACACTGGTTTGGGTTGTGTACGAGGAATCCACCAGTTACTGACTCACAAGTGAGTTTTGAGCATTTCTGTACTGATAAGGTGGGGACAGGGGATGTTGGTAGGTGCTTGTTGCTGATGCTCATTCTTTTTGTGTGGATGAATCCTGTATTCTGGGGCTTAAAATAGTTCATTCTTTGAACTGTTCTCATTTAAATAAATATCTTAGATAAGCGGCATGTTTCACTTTCACAAATCTACTTTCCTTTCATGTAATTTCCTTTGACTAATTGCAGATTATATCGGTACCATTACTGCAAATTTGCTGTCTGCCTTTCACATTATTTTCCACATTGCTGATTCTTAAATGAGTGTGGAAACAAATGCCTCTCAGGCTGAGATGCAAACCTGCATCATATCTCGGGTATAAATCTAAGCAGATTGGCACAGAAACCTGCAGAGCTCCAATTCTGCTTTGTGCTTTCTGCACACCCAAGCAAGCCTATTTTTCCCCATTTTTGGTACTGAGAGGTTCCCACGTTCCAGGGTCTGCCTGGGAGAGGGTCATAGAAGGAAGGTATTCTCAATTGCACGTTTCTTCCAGGTTCAAATGTATTAAAACACAAACTAATGCTGGAATAAATTATTTCTAGCAGTATCAAATCATAGTCTCTTCTGCCTTTTGTGTTTTTGTGCACATCTTTCCTCCTCCCCCTCCCATCTTGGTTCTTCTTGCCCGTATCGGCTGTTGGTAGGGGAGATATGGGAGGGGGTCAAAAAGAAAAATGTGTTCTTTATATTTGTGGATTTAAGTCCCCCTGTTCTCCCTGAAAAAGTCTTATGCTGTCTGCTGGACTGTCCATAACTTGTGTTATGTATTGCACCGTGTAGTAGTTCCTTTCAGTAAAGACAGGGGAAAAAAGTTCTCCTGACTTGGAAAGTTCTCATGGCTCATGATGTTTTTCTTTGGTTTCTGTGAGCATAGAAGAAGTGTGGAGTGGAGCAGTGCTACAGCTGGGCCTGGAGCAGACTGGCGAGACCCTCTGCTGACCTTTATTGGCAAGGGTAAGTGACTTACTTACAGTCCAGAATGAAAGCAGTTAAACTTAGTAAGGAGCATAACATATGCCATCCAGTCCCTCTTTATGGGACAGGATTGCATTGTTCCATTGAAATTGGGTGCCTCGAACTGAAACACGTGTTCTGAAAGGCACCATGTCTAGTTCTCAGAGCCAAAACTAATCAGGGGACAAAGTTCACCAATGACCAAAAAGTCTCGCAGCCTCAATACACAATAAATACATGCTTGGAGAGCCCGTCAGCGGTAGTCCTTTGGTGCCTGGACCTGATGGGCTGCCTGGCAAAGGAGATGTCTTGACAGAGGAATGGGAGGCTGGGGCGTGGTGTGGATTTGGCTGTTTTTTTTTGGGTAAAATATCTAACCAACCTGAGCTTTTACAATTGCTTAATGCTTTACTTTTCATCTTTGTTATCCAATCATGCACTTTGCTGACAAAGCTAGTCTTTTATTTCTACAATAAATCATCGTAAATTTGGTATTGCCTCATGTATCATTTTGTTGTTCGGTATCCAAAGAAGCCTTTGTCATGTAACATAGACCACTAAGGACAGAGACAGAGGCTTGGATTTCATCATTTTAGTGCCTGTGGATATGTTGGACACAGGCTAGGCACACTTTTGAGCGCATTGCTTCCTGTGCATGGGAAAGCAGAAGCTGAGGAATATGGAGAACTGGGTACATGCTTTTGGTGATAGTGTGATTTGCTCCTAGAACAGCAGAATTTTTGTTGGCTTTAGTGACACGCTGAGGTGCTGTGGCTACTTAGTCAAAGAGGTTGCACTTCCCTATTGCACTGGGGACTTCTTTGCCATGTGAGGAATTAGAATTCTTTAAATTCTGCAGAGTACCTATCCTTACCTTTTTTTCCGATCTAATTTATCCCAGAACAAATGGATGTGCAGGAAGGTTTAGTATGTTGTGGTTTCTCTTCCCTTTAATGTCACCTAGCCTGATATATGCTGATAAAGTTTGACACCATCCCCACAGATGCTGCCTGTATATATTCTGCAATGAGACACAGCCACTACGTACAGCCTGGGGATTGAGCACTCAGAGCTTAAGAGCACGGCACAGCGCTAAGATGTGTCTGTACTGGCTTTCCTAAGACAAGGTAAGTAGATATGGGCAATTTCAACCTCAAAACAGACCTGTGCAATCCTTTATGACAAACACTTCTGTCTACTGTTGGAGCCTTATTAAGATTCAACCATCCCATTGTAAAGACAGATGAGGGAATTTAAGGCTAAATTTATTTATTTATTTATTTATTTAACTCTGTGTTGACTTGGGGATGCATCTTTGCTGCTGCGTACCTGAGGTAGTGTTACCCATGGCAGTCCAGAAATGGGGCTAAGGCTGCCAAGGGGTAACACCTGCAGAAGGAAGAGCTGCAAATCTGAAGCTGGGTTGGTAGGGAAGTGGGGAGCCTTTCCTAAAGTCGGTATCGCTGTAGCTGCACCTACTACCCCAGCAGTTTAAAGATAGTTTGGTTGTAGCTACTCAATCTGCAGTTACACCCTCAGCATCCATGCAGATAGAGTGAGGGAAGGTTCTGCAGGAGCCTGCAGCTCTTTCCTAGCTGAGGAACCATGTCCTTGACTGTTTACTGCTCACTGGCAGATACAAGCAACTTGTTGCACAGTGTGGTAAAAGCTTTTGGTGCAGCTTTGTAACATCCATTGCTACCTGCTTAATGAGATGGGCCCAGATGATTATTAAGGCAAGTAAAAATACTTAAAGGAAACTAAGTTAAATATCTAAAGTTAGAACACTTCTGTTTATCTTCTCTTTTCTAAAAGCTACTAGCTTGATACAAGATTAAAATTTAAGGAAGCTTTTCCTCATTTATTTAATGGTTCCCAAGACTAGGGAAAAATAATGATAAAAAAAATCTGGGTGGAAGACTCTCTTCCATCACAGTGACAAGCCATGAGAAATAAGAATATGATCAGGAAGAAAGACTTTGAATTTAAATGCCATATCATCCTGCTGATGCTTTGTTCTGTTCTACTAAGTAAGAGAGAGTAAAATTAGTTTTTACATTGCAACAGTCTAGCAGCTTTACTTGATATTCTGGGTAGTTCTGAACTAGTCATATGCCAAATGGTTGGTGGATTTCCGTTTGACATCAGTCAAAACTCCTGCACCTTGCACAACAACTCTAGAAAAGAGGAAACCCATAGCTGGCTTACAAATGAGTAATACTGATCAAGATGCTGAAAATGCACAATTGCTACACACTGAAATCTTGCCAAGCTTTTGCCCATTCCAGCACATACATCATTACACACCTTTCAAAATGCTCCCGAGCTCATTATGGTGGAACTTAACTCAAGAGAAAGTATCTGAAAGCATTGAGTTAGATCTTACCCAGTTGCAAACTGATCTTGCTTGTCAGCACAGAGCCTACACTAGCAGTTTTAATGCAGGACTGTGGGTAAAGGACACACAAGTCATTTTGTGTGTTTAGTATGAAGAGGGTTGGTCTGTGATCACACAGAAAAAATGACTGAGGTAGCACCTAGTAAAAACACTGAAGGAACTTTCTGCCAGCCCTACAGTGTTCTCCCTAGGAAGGAACTCCTTGAAAGTATGGTGGGTGTTGGCTCCAAACTTGTGATTCTCATTTTTTTTCTTACCTATTTAAAAACAACTGTTTTAGAAGTATAATGGAAATCTTCAGATACTGCTGAGTAATATTTCAATTATCTAGTCCCCTGACTTCTAGGAAGATGTATTGCCTGCAGACTAAAACTTCATGCAACTGTATCAAAAAATCTTACTTGCAAGGTAGGCATGTTACCAGGAAATGGACCTCCATGCCAATGTTTTCCATTATGAGGGCAGGTGGATGTACTGAGTTGTCACCAAAAAGAAAAAACAACTCAGACACACATGAAACACAGCTGAATACAGACAAGTGGGAGTCAGGGGGCCTAGCTAGTATTGACAACTCTGCCCCACAAGAAAGATGTTGATTTTTAATTGCTAGCATTAAACTCTGGCTTCCTCAACCAAAACAGCAACTCTGACTCATGTCAGGAGGAATGTTCAGCAAAATATATTGCAATGAACCTTATGGAGTTAGCACCTATTTAAAAACAAAACAAAAAACACCGAACGGGTCTTGGAGAGCAGCCCAGGCTGAGAGAAGTAACAGCTGAATGGGTACAAGGTAAGTTAAGAAAAGATTGTGATATTAATACAGTTCCAGGCAGTCAAACTGAGGCAATATTTGTGTTTGGACAAATTAAGTAATTGCATTAGAACAATTACTTTTGTTCTAGTGGCTGCTGAAGGCTCCTGAGCAAGAAGTTTCCCTTTTCCCTTCTGTTGGCAGTTGAACTCCTCACATGAAGCTGGACCTTGTCTATTTTGCCTTTTTAAAGTTGATAATTTCTACCTCGATGATTGTTGCAGAATACCTCATACACAAGTCAGACAGGAAGTGCAAGACAAGATTTTAATCGTTAAAAGTTTATCGATAACCTCTTATATACACATAGTTATACACAAAGTGGTTCATGAGTCCCTCATCTTAAGAGAATTCTGCTGGTGAGGTTGGTTGGCTGAAAACTTCTCTCTGTCTTGGTCATCTCACAGATATGATGTTAATGTGGAAAAAACCAGCTGGGTTGTTGATGAGTATGGCTTTCTTCATGGACTTATATTGTTCTTTAGCTGGGCACTGAAAGGAGCCCATGTTCATCAGCTGTATCCAAAATTTTACAGATGACTGGAGACTCCACCTTGAACACAGAGATCAAAATATTAACAACTACAAAATCATTAATAAACTCTTACAGGAGACTGCAACAGAGATCACAAGATTAATTACAACAGCGTGCAACAGGCTTGAGCATCACTTTGTAAAACTTGGTAAATGCTTTTTACTTTTGTGTATGATATCTATAGTATATTAACAATGTAATTACTAATAATAAATCCTCATTTTCCTAGGCAAATGCAACTGAACAGAAAGCAATACTTGGTCAGCAGTTATGTATTTGGGTACGTTACAAGAATCTTTCTTTTGTGAAGAGTCAGTGGAAGGAAGGGACTGTTTTAAACTTGAGGAAACGGATGGGAGATGTCATAGGTCTAAGGTGCACAGAGCTGACTAGACGGAGCAGCAGCTCGCTAAGGTTAGTAAGAACACTTAAATGATGTTAGCATTCCTCAGTGCATTTAAAAATCCTGCTGTGGCTTTCTCTATGTTCTCTGTGTTCCCCTGTCTGGGGCAGACTTGCATTGCTAGCCCTGCCTGAGATGGTAAGTGTAAAACCTTTCACTTCAGTAGAAAAATCTCTTTATCAAATTAAAAACATTCCTTTTACTCTATGACCAATGCAAGCGACCACACTACACACACTTTGCATAAAGTGGAACATGGACTTTGAGACATCCTCTACAAAGTGACACCTGATCTTAGGAAATTCAAGTATGTGTTTACATACCCCAAGGATGTATTGGCAAGAATGAGGCTCTAACATATATATGGTTACAGCATGAGGTGAATCAGACTCTTTACATCTGAAAACAGAAATTTTGCAGTGTTTAGCATGTAGTAAGCACAAAAATGAAATCTATATTTCCTTACTATCTATCTAATTTTTACTAAGCCCAGCTAATGGACATAGCTTTCTGAGCTTTATGAAAGACAGAGAGAGGCTTTCCCCTCTGGCTTAGGAAGCAGAAACACGATACATCAGTTTACTAAAAAAAAAGTTAACTTACTTCAATTTCACAGTCACCTGCCTTGGCTTCTCGGTTAAGTCACAAACATCTCCATTTCCATAGAAATGAGACACCATCCTGCCCAGAAGTTTGGAATGAAGAAGTTTGGAAATAGTGAACAGAATTCTTAAGCACAGAGCTAACTTGTGTAATAGCGTATCTTGTCATTCTTCAAATATTTAACTCCAATATACAAAACAAACAAGGAAAATGCAGTATATCAGTTATTACGTAAACAAATAATTGTTTACTAATGAAAGTCTTTTCCTCTGCATCACACCCAAAATCTTGCATGTCGACTGGGGGAAAAATCTATACAACCTTCTCATAACAGTTTATTATGTAACTGAATATTCATGCATGGCAGAACTGGGCCCTGGCACTTGTTTTTCTCTATCACAAGTATGAGACTAACTCAGGAACTCATAACCAGAGTTAACCATACCTAACTGTCTGTGTACCATCTTCTCTAAGATAGTAGGTTCTTGCAGCATTCTTTTTGGACCATTCAATGTGTTCCTCCTTGTTCCAGGTACCCACAACCACAGAAGTCTTGCCACTTTCCTTGTCCTAAAAAAAGAAAGGCTGAGCTGATAATTTTGTTTTAATGACAGAAGAACATTTCCTCAAAAACCCACACATGTTCAGCTTTGATTATCCCTGTGCTCTATCTGACGTGGTACCTACATTCCCCTGCGTAAACTCTTGAGCAGCACACTGAGGATTTATTTTCTGAAATGCATCTTCTTAAGCCCAAGATGTAGATTAGCCAAGAAAAGGATGCTGCTTTTTTCAAACCAAAAACAGATTCTTTAACCTCCCCACCACCAGCCACAGTCAGCATTTGGCAGAACATAAAACTATTTAAACGTACCTCATGATACTGATGAACATATTTGCCATAGCAGAATTCATACTTCCACCAACCGACACCCTAGGGAGAGGTAGAATCTCAGCATTAAAATGAAACAAAACCCCAAAAACAACCACTCCCACTTCCCTCCTGACCCTAAATCACTCATTATTTTAGCTGTAAAACTCCAACTTTTATTCAGATATGCTGATTTGTGATTTGCTTTGAGAGAGAATCTCTTATTAGACTAATTGGCATAGGCAAGGGATGGAATAGATGAGTTTAAGCAAAGAGGACCTTGTTCTTATCTCAACTCATAGAAGAGCCATGTAAGGACTGTAAGGACTAAGTTCTTTAAACTACTTGTATCTCCTCTATTCATCTTTTTAAGAAATATTTTACTTTTTAAAGACAGTGAAAACTTCAGATGCCTCTTCGCTGCTGGCTCGTCTTTCAGTAAGGTGTATCTTTTTTTTTCCTTTCTCACTAACAAAATTAACACTGAACAATTCTCATGATCTACTTTCATTTTTCACTGTCCAACTAAGTTTATTTTCAACAGAAAAATTAAAGATACCTTTCTAGCATAGACCTAGGTATATAAGCCTTCCCTCTATCAACGAAAGGCAATTATTATGTGCATAAGAATGCTGTTAAAACATTAACTTGACATGGCTTGTGTAATAAATGCACCAGTGTTTTATTCATATAATAGAAGCGTACTATTGCTTCAACTTTGCATTTTGCCCAGCACAGCCAATGAAAAGTTATTTAATGAGGATCTATTTAAATACTTCAAAGTCAGGGGAAATATCATTCATGAACATTAAGCTCCAACTCACTACCCTCCAGACCCAAATTAAAATTATACGTTTATGCCCAAACTAATATGCCTATGGAAGCATATAAAGAGTATCCAAGGCAAAGACTGGGCAAAAGTAGGTCTTGAATACAGATCAAAAGAATATTTTCAGTTAAGGTTGAACTAGTTACTAGTAATTCATTTTTTTGAAGGAAAATACCTCTTTTGTTATCAGGAAATAAAGTAGTCCCCCTTCTGGCTGAAATACTAACTTCAACTATCAGCATTCATGGAGAAAATGAAAAACCCACCACCATATTGCACCTGCAATTAAGGAATTGCTATTTGATTGTATGCAGCCTTAATTTCTTACCCCATGGAAACAGTAAGAACCACTAAGAAACTCCTTTATAAGTTGGTCATCAGTCAATTTGGAGATGTGGGTTGTTCCCACAGTTAATAGTTGATGGCTGCCGACAGCAACAGGCTTATGAATGGAAGAAAATTTATCTTCTTTTGTTGAATGCATTTCTTCCTGAAATTAAAGTATACAAAAATATATTAATTAGACTTCATATGCCCCTTTCAAAATCTTATAAACTATAGGAAGTTACTTAATACTAAGTGAGGCAGGCTGTGCAAAGAAGTATGAAAGCATGCTGTCACCACTTTCACTGTGCCTTAGACACAGCTAAACAAAAGACTGAGTCAGAAACATAGCAACCTTCCAAACTGTAGGCTAAGAAGGCTACAAAAGTTTTCTACTGGTAGCCCAAATACAATTGATATGTTTTCTTTCCAAACAAAGTAAGTTACATGAAATTTCAAAAAACTTAAAGACCATTTGAAAGACTGACGTGGTCTTATAAAGTTGAGTAAACGAACTTACTCCACTGAACTGCAAGTTATGTGTACTGTAACAATGAAAACAAGTACTTTTCTATTTCAAATTAAAGAAATTCTACCTCCTTAACCCTTCTGAAAGGCATCTTCATCATTTCTTGCTGTTTTTCCAGCTGTTCCAGATTATGAGGTTTAAGTGGGGATCCTGGCAGGGACTGGCAAAAAATGTCATTCACAGGAGAAGCCCTGAACCTGTGCAAACAAGTTATGGATATATAACTTACCGTGCTTTAAAGACAAGACACACTTTTTGATTGCTAAAAATTTCTGACTGAGTTTAGCTTGAGCTATTTTTTTCTTGCAATAGCACCATCTCATTCAAAGCTACAATGTCTGTGCAGCTGATGTAAATGAGCGTAGCCCAGTGCAGACTCACTACCACCACTGCCAGACAACTGGCAGCACAATCTAATCACTTTTCTTCAAAAGGAAAAAAACAGTTATTAAAAAGCAAACTGCATTGTACATGTACCATGAATGTAATGTCAAGACTCCAAAAAGCCCTCTCAGAAGTTAAAAAACTTGAATGATTAAAATTGATAGATGCAGTGCCTGTATAATTAAAATAACACATTCCTGTACTGTGACGTGTATGGCTTTTCCCACTGCACATATATCATTATTCCTCTATCATTCTCTTCATTAGCTATGTCTGCAAAAAGCAGCTCATCTCAGGAAAGAAAAATCAGCTAGAGAAGAGTAACACGCCTTTCTCCTTGTTTTACACAAATGAAGGCCTCATTAAAACACCAAATAAACCTTAACAGATTATTAAGGCAAACATCAAAATGAAAATCATACTGACAAATGATGTATTTGAACAGTTTTTGTTTCTCATCTAATTGAAAAGGTGCTCTTTAGAGGAAACTTATTTACAAAACAAACATGCAGGCACTGCTTCAGAAGCAAGGTGGCATTCTGTGATGTCCTCCTTTGAAAAGTCTGTAAGACACAACAGTAGCTCTATGACAATTGCCCCTGTAGTTGAAAGAATCTAAACGTGTTTCCTAAATAGTTACTACACTCCAGATTAAACCAAAGAAGCCTGTTTTCATCTGAATTTTATTTAAAAAGCATAACGCTGACAGTTACAGTAGTCTTACTACTACTCAATCTTCCTTCCTGATCCAAATGTCCACCAATTTAAAAGAAAAAAAAAATCAAACTGTAACCAAATAAGAATGCCAACTAGAACTAATGGATGTGCTTTTGCTAAGTTAATGCAACTGCGTTATTGGGTAAGCGTAGTAAAGGGATGGTGTCTGAAGTACTGCTAAGTGCTGTTGCGGGGAATACAACAGGAAAAGTGCACTTAAAATGAAGTTGGTTTGTCTGTTCTTACCTCTGCTGACGCTGAGCAGCGTTTCAAGCTGACCATCTCTACCCATCTTTATTTACTAAGATGTAAGTCTGAGAATAAAAATCTCGTATGTTTAAGTATTTCTTGCCAGTGGCCAGAAAGTCTTCCATGCTTTCAGTTTGGGAAGGAATAGTGGCTCAAGATTTCATTCTTATCACATGAAAAAAAACAATTTGCCTTGCACTTTCTATTCTTCTGCTGATACAGAGGCTTATAAGACACGTAATACATAGCATACAAACAACAGATGAGCACAATAGATAATACTGTGTTATCTGTTGCACTTAACAGATCCATCCACATGATAAAATTGCTAGTTGGGACGAAATATATAAGAGCATCACTTATTTACCCTAAATGGGAAGCATGTATAAAATGCACAGTCAAGGATTTTGTCCTTTAGACTTTGTTGCCTATTTCAGAACAGCAACTAAATACTTGCTTGTTCTGATGTCTGTGTGTATGGGAAATAGAACTCCTGTCAATTATTTTCCCCTTTCATTTTTATGTCATGTACTTAGCAATTCTGCTTACAACCTTTGAAAGGTCAAAGCTATTAAAACTACAGATATCCTCTAGATGCATGTTACAATTCAGAGAGGGGAGAAAAAAAGAATCCTAAACTTGATTTTTGGACAAATAAACCTGTAACTGTGAACTCTTCAGATGAAAATGACATACAGCTAGTGGTAAGGCAATAAACCAAGGCAAGGACATATAGGAGCTTCTTAAGTTTTGAGTACAGCTAAGATAAATGTTAGTAAGGTTATGGCTGAAGACCATACTTCTGTTTTTTGAAATTAAATAGAGTAGTTGAAGTCTATGCACACATACATGGTGCGTGCAATTTGCAGTATCTAAATACTATAAAGATGATCCCCAAAGACTTTGAAATCGTAAACTAAGAGATGAGACTGAGTGTTCTTAGTCTGCCCGCAGCCTTCAGGCCCTGGTTTGCATTCCTCCTGAATGACAGAGCCAGAAGCTTACCTGTTGAAAATAAAATACTTCCCATCTGCTTCTCATACAGGATCAACCAGGAGAGACTTACAAAATGCAAATACTGTGCAACTGAAGATGAAAACTCTTAAGACTATGCAAAACTGCACTTGCCAAAATAAGTACATATGAGTATCACAGTTCTGTACCAGAAACCACAGCTGAATATAAGACTTGCATAAGCACATGCACAGAAGCTGATGAAAATTTGGAGTGATAATGTTAGCCAAAATTTGGGTATCATACCTATATTTAGGATGGTTGCATAACAGAGGTGTCAATATAACCACTTCATATTCACAAGTCGTAACTTCTGCTACTGAAAGAATCTCATGTTTAGCTTCTGGATGACAGATGTACATCACTGTACTTGATCTGGGTAGGTTTTGTCTCAAGCTACAAGGTGTGCCGTTTCCCATTTCTACAGGATAGTATGGGGTCATCTGCCCTTCTATATTTTTTGTAGGTATCTAGGTGAAAGAAAGTAAAAGTTAAGGATCACAGTAAAACTCCTTTGACTTTTCTGAAACAGAAAACACTATAACATTGTGCAGAGCCAGCACTACTGGATTGAAACCAGCCCCCGTGTACTGATTCGGTGTTGCTGCAACATCCAAACACATTCTGGTTTATTACCTCCAGCTCAGCACTGCACAGATGCACCAAGCCACATGAGGTCTGACTAGAAACACGACTGCAGAAGCAGCTGGTTTCTCTGCACAGGTTGCTTGATGGTGCAGTTCTAAGAAAGCTCACCAGCTGGGTGCAATGTTTCGAAAGAGCACCAAGCCAGCTGTGTTCACCCTGTAATCTAGGAGCCAAGGAGCTCTGAGTAGCTCTGCCAAGCTCAGCTCAGGTCTGGCCAGGCATGTTACCTTCTGTTCAGTGTCAGGCCATGAAGAATCCCCAATGGCCCCTTGCAAAGTCATCCATGTATCTGCCCTTATCATACCCAGCCCGGGTGTCTCCTTGTACAGAGTATCTCACACCATCTGGTATCATAGCTAACAGAAAGTTAACAATATATACTAAGTAAATCATGCTTTATAAAATTTGAAATGGCGGTGTAAAATACATTACTTCAAAATACATTTTGAAGTAAAGGTAGTTTACAAAGCCCAAATAAAAACTTTAAATCTACTTTCCTTCATTTTCTACACCCTAGGTAAATTCTCTTCAGACTTGTTCCTTCATGTTTTGTCCAACTTCCCCTTCAGGAAACTAATTCCCCAAACTGCTAGGAAGTCCCTCTTTGGCTCCTATCTTCAAAGCAGCTAACATTCCTGGGTACCAAAAGGTCTGTTTGTGCAAAAGCCATGTTGGAACCCACAATCGAGACCACTTTCGATCTGTTGTTGCTTGAGCTAGTAAAGGTTTTCAGTGCACAACAAATCAGGCTCGGTGCTAAAAGGTAGTGGTGCCTTCTGTGCTTGGGCCAAAACCCAGGGGAACTGGGACCCTCCTACATCTCACCTACTGCGGAGTTCTCAAACCAAGCTACCCTGTCACAGGCCATGGACTTTTTTTCTTCCTGACAACTGTTCCATCATGAATGAAGTGATGAGACATTTGAGAGTTACAGGAATGAACGTGGCAGTAGCTTAATTGCTCAGGCACTCCTTAGCTTCCAGTCACATATCCACTCTATACCCAAATATTCGGTGGTCAAAGGTGGTAAGCAAAGATATATTCCATTGACTCACAGAAGCGGTACCGATATCTTTCCTTCCTATCTTCCTGAATAAAAGAACTGACTTTTCCTTAAATATTGAAAAATTATACCTAGGCATTTCATTGCTTACTCAAGAAACCTAAATGGAGAGAGCTGCTGTTTGTACACAAATCCTATTGAGAGGTCTGTCAGTTAAGATAAATCTCTAGCCTCAGCAGGTTTTTGGTTACTTTAAGCAGCACCCACCCAGCTGTGTTATGTATCCTTTCCCTTTCCTGACTACAGATTCCAATCAAGTTGCAAACTTAAATTATTTGTGGACTGAAATCAAGTCAGTGTACATACATCATAAATACTGGTAAAAAAAAAAAAAAAAAGTCCGCAAAAATGTTTCGCAACTTCTGAAGTAATGAATAAAAATTCTTCAATTTCCAAGAACCACAGCCATCAGAACAGGCACATTCTGACTTGAGTCTGCTTCCCCAGCTACCCGCAAAATGCTGATCAGGCATGCATATTTTCTGAGATCCACTGCAAGACAGATATCACTCTCTGCTATTTAAATCGGTATTACAAAGAACATGCAGATGAAAGTTTGACTTCAGAATTAAAATAAAGGTAACTGGAAATAAGATAGGTGCATGTTTATCTGCAGGCCAGATTTGCTGTTGCTAATCCCAAACACCAGCGTGCTTCAGGTATTTACACTGTTTTGCTACCAAGTCAGTAACTCACAATTGCGTTTTGGGACCTTAATAATAGAAAAGTTCTCTAACGGAAAACAGAAGCACAGAGTTTTACAGGATGGGTCATCAAGTCAGGTGAGAAATCTACAGATTTGGTGCTGTACAGTTCTGTTAAGCATTTCTAACCCAAAATTTATGAAAGGGAATAGGGATTTCTGATGCAGCTAGAAAAATAACTGTTACTAGACCTTAATGTGACTTTGTGGATATGTGTATTGTGTTCATAGAGAAAGAATACATAGCTCAGATCTCATATAAGTTTAAGATTGGCATAACTTTAATTTAAATAAACAGGAGGGTAAGAAATTTACTAAGTAGACTAAGCAAGCTTTAAGCAGTGTAACTAATAATCTAAAGTGAAAAGAGTGCAGCTCGGGAACAGAGTTTCATTTTTTGATACTCATTTTGTTAGGGAACTTATAATCTCATCATATATAAATTGCCTCCACTATCGATGGCAAAAGTTAAAATAGATGTTTTTCACTTGCCTCTTTTGCACTCTCTTTTGGATTTTCCTTCTCTTCTTGATCTAGGGAATAATTAAGAATGAGGTAAGCATAAAGTCTGTGAGCTCGAAATAAAGTGAAATTATACACAGAGAAGTTTGTTTTGTGTATTTGCTTGTACTTTGTGTATAAGCTGTCAAGAGTCAATTTTAACAACTTGCAGGTGCAAAAGAGGAAAGAAAGGAAATAAACAGTGATCTAGGGTCCAGAGCAAACAGAATAAAATACGAGTAAGCATCATCTTAACACAATTGAGTTTATGTGACAGGCCAAATCCAGCTCTAGCACCACAGGAATACCATGGAGGCCAGAATAACATGCCACTGTTGCTGTTCTTCGAGGGATAGCTGACTATTCTCTTTGAAGTGAGTGAATTACAGACTGAGACAGTACACAGCAAGTACTTCAGCCCACCCACCAGCCAGCCTCAGAGGGTGCCCTAGGTATAGGATGAAGCTAGGCTAGACTGCACACTATGCTCAGGATCATGAGGATAAGCGTAGTAACAGAGTAAGGTTACAAGTTGTCACAGGTTAAAGCTGTCTTTAGTTCTGAACTGTTTCAGGAGATGGTCTGGACTCCATTCAGAATTAGATGAGCAAAAGGCAACTCTGCTTTGCTGTCACCCATTCAGCTATTCCAAGTTTACTGTATCACACTTGTGGATTTAGCTCACAATGGTTTGAAACACCTTCTATTTCCATCTATTTTATTTTTTTAAGAGAAGTAGTGTGAATTGCTGTACAGGAAGCATAGAATAAAATCTGCCACTTAAGCGAAGAGGACAGAGAGTGAACATACTAAAAGACTGATAACTTCACAAATTATCAAGACAACTTAAAGTATCATCACATGTAACTTCTCAGAATAATAGCCCACAACAGAATTCATAAACATCACATACAGCAGCTTTTAGGGAGAATTAGGCACCTCTGCACAGGATTAATGACAACACAAGCAAACACCCTAACTTACTAATAAGAGGAACCAAATAATGCAGTTTCTGAGTCAAGTTTCTTTTTAGGACTAAGATACCTAACTGAAGGTTGCAAACAGGAATTCAAAGAAATAGGGTTAATAGCTCTAAATCCCCTTCGAGATCAAGCCACTCAAGTGAATCACATTTAGGAGGAAAAATGGTGATGCCTTTTATGTACTAGCCTAGAATTAAAAAAAAAAAAAAGGTAAATTATTGTTTTCTACTGTTTCCATCAGCTCTGATGAATGAACACTTAGTCTGTGGATTTTGAGAGTTCTCTGAACCAATATACTGCCTACATAAGGGAACCAGATATCAGCAGGTGTGAACACAGAACTTCCAGTATCTACAAAAATTTATCTGCAAAAATGCAAGTATTCAGAAAATTATTCTAAACTAGTTTGAGTTTGGGGCTCAGCTACCTTATTTCCACTGAAGTCACACTTTTTGCACTTCAGTATTTCTGAAGGTCTGTGCCAGAAACCCTAAAAAACATTCTGCAACAATTCCAAGGATCAAATCTACCTGCAAAGGCTATAAATGTGTGTATTTGCATACCACATTCTACTACAAAATAGCAGAGCCCAAGATGTGCTACACACTTTGGCTGCTGTTTCCATCTTGAAAGACACTTCTCCCCACCCAAAGAGAAAGAGTGGCAGTAGATTACATTATCAAACAGACTCATCTGACATATATTGCTTCAATATTGCTACTATGCATTTTTTTCCCCGATCCTAATTAATTATTGCAAATTAATCTAATTAACTAAACATCACAGCGAAACTCACAGAATGAATAAATGTAAAGTGCTGAAAGAAATTACTTAAGAACTACAATTTGTATAACAGTAATGTACAGAGCTGTACTGTTCTATCAGGAATTGGTTTTCTACAGCATATTTCTTCAAAGAGTAATGG
Organism: Anser cygnoides; assembly: GCF_040182565.1. Taxonomy (NCBI): domain Eukaryota; kingdom Metazoa; phylum Chordata; class Aves; order Anseriformes; family Anatidae; genus Anser; species Anser cygnoides. The sequence continues at coordinate 10,010,084 of NC_089875.1, forward strand.
TTAAAACCAAAAGAACTCATTAGCATTAGCAAAATAATCTAAGACAAACCTGGTTCTGATAATGGGTTCTTCATCATCATATTCCCAAGATAGTATTCTTGGATGTTTATTTTCTACAATCAAGAGAGGTTAAAAAAAAATCTGTTACTGTTTTCCATACTTTTTCAAGCATACAGGTTTTCAACTCTTCTGGAGGAGTTATGCACACAGGTGCCACTGAAAATGCAGCTGAGACTTCCAAATTGCAAGAAACCTACCTGTCCTGTCTCTTTCTCCTCGTGATATTGACGGATGTGTTTTCCGTGGCAGACCTCGTAAGTCCAGTAAGATTCAATCTTAAAAATAATAACAATTTTCTGTTTAGATAAATTACCCCCAAAAACATTTCCCCCCTAATTTCTGGCTTTTACAGCAATAAAACACAGCCAAAGCAGATGGATAAAAGCACCTTCAAAAACAATAGCACAGTGAATGGTCTCAGTGTTCCCTAAGCATTTTGATGAGGTTCCAAATAAACACAACAGGTGAACTTTCTTAACTTTTACACAGATAAATTAAAAAAATAGATATATAGACTGAATTTGGTCTAAAACCACTGGGACTAAGCTGAACTGACTCAGCACTGACTGTTTTTGACAACTGCTGTAGATACGGGCTGTTTATCAATGGGGCTTGACCCACTCTCTCTTCCTCAAGGACTTGCATAAGACCTTGTGTAGGTATAGCATTTGGTCATTTTTGCTCTCTCAGTTTCTCAGTACCAGCCTGTTTGCTATTTGGTTTGTTCTTGTAAGGCACGAGCCTGTGAATTGTGATGACAGCTGATGAAAAATGGAAAAACTTTCAGAGTATCTAGAAGTATGTTTGTTTTGGTGTTCTAACAATTTATGAGAAATGCTGCTCATTAGACTGCCACATATTACAGCTTGACTCTTGGAAGTAAGCATTTAAATCCACATTTTTAAATTGGTATTATAACAACCCAATTTATTTGTATACTGAGATCTTCTACTACATGGAATTTTATCAGTAATATAGGTTAAATCAAAGTTACAGAAAATTTATTTTGGTCTGAATTAGTACATAAAATTTGAGATATATTTACCCAGGTTATTACGCTAAATCTTAAAATGGACTGAATGAAAATCTTTTGATTAGCATGCAAATTACCAACACAGAAGTGACATACTCTATATGAACAGCTACTTTGCTTAAAAAGAGGTTCCAACAATTCTCCTGGAGTAGGACCTTTGTAGTCCTTTTCTTCTTCCTACAAAGGAAGGATATTACATTAAAATTGGAAGAAGTTCGGTTAGTTAATATTCATCTATTAGTTTTTCAAAAAAAGTTTAATTTTGCAGTAAGAAAAATTAAAAGATACAAGAGCTCATTAGTTCTTGCCCTGAAGGAGCTGTGTTGTGATCAGGGCAGGTAATTTAGTTAAACAAGAAGGGACAAGTAGAAGTCACAAAACAGTCAAAGCAGAAGAGTTCTGTGGTTTTAAAAAATATGTACGTTGCAAAAGAGTAGCAGCTCCCAGCTTGCTCTGTCAAGAATGGCAGCTTGGATTACGAATAGGAAAACAGTATCAACAATCCATTTGTGGAAGTTTACTTCTTCCTATTTCTTATTCTATAAATGTGCATGCTATTGAAGAGATAAAGTTCTTCACCCCTAAAGGTCTGTCACCTGAGGTGAAGTACTTGCTATTCTCCATCACATAAGGATGAGGGCTATTTCAAAATGTAAACAGTTAACTTGGAAGACGCTGCCAAGACTTGCCTGCAGTTTATGATTACAAACAAGACATGGCTGAACGTACCTCATTGCCACTCGCTATCAGTGGAAGTATGCATTTGTATTTCTCTTTATCCACAGTGGTCATGATGATGTAGTTATCCTCTTTGTACAGGACACCAGTTGTAGGCTTAAAAAAAAACCAAAAACACACACACGCAAATAACCCATGAACCAATCAGGGTTTTAAAGTGCTACCACTCAGAAACATTCCTAAATTCGTGAGCAGTACAGCTGACCAGGGGAGGGCGGCCCGGGACACCCCCGGGAGGCTGCGGCAGCAGAGGAGGGGCTAGGGGCGCTCAGGGGGCCGCAGCTCGCCGGCCTCTGCTCGCCCCTCGCCCTCCCCGGGCCCGTCCTGCCCCTCTCAGCCCCCCGGCGCGCACCCACCAGGCTGAACTCGGTGCCGGGCCAGTTCACCCTGAAGGGCACGTCGTCGCTGAGGTGCGGGAGGGCACGGCCGCCCGCCGCCACCGCTGCCACCGCCGCCAGGAGGCCGCAGAGCAGCGCCCGGGGCCGGCAGCCCCTCATGGCCGCCCGGCGGCTCGGGGGGACCGCGGGCAGCCACAGGCCCCCGCCGCCACGTCTGCTTCCGCCGGCTGCGGGGCGGGGCGGCCCCGCCGCATCAACATCCGGGGCGGCCGGCGGTAAGTGCGCGGCGGGCCGCGGCCAGAGGGGCCAGGGGCCAGGGGCCAGGGGCTAGCCGCTAGCCGGTCCCCTGCCGGTCCCCTGCCGGTCCCCTGCCGGTCCCCTGCCGGTCCCCGCTGCTACCCCGCGGGGCGCCGGGCCGGGGCCTCAAGGGGCGGCTCGCAGCTCCTCCGCGTGTGCGCGGGTCTGGGTGTGTTTCATGTTTGTGTGAGTGTGTGTGTGAGTGTGTGTGAGTGTGTGTGAGTGTGTGTGTGTGAGTGAGTGTGTGTGAGTGTGAGTGTGTGAGTGTGAGTGTGTGTGTGTGAGTGAGTGTGTGTGAGTGTGAGTGTGTGTGAGTGTGAGTGTGTGTGAGTGTGAGTGTGTGTGAGTGTGAGTGTGTGTGAGTGTGAGTGTGTGTGAGTGTGAGTGTGTGTGAGTGTGAGTGTGTGTGAGTGTGAGTGTGTGTGAGTGTGAGTGTGTGTGAGTGTGAGTGTGTGTGAGTGTGAGTGTGTGTGAGTGTGAGTGTGTGTGAGTGTGAGTGTGTGTGAGTGTGAGTGTGTGTGAGTGTGAGTGTGTGTGAGTGTGAGTGTGTGTGAGTGTGAGTGTGTGTGAGTGTGAGTGTGTGTGAGTGTGAGTGTGTGTGAGTGTGAGTGTGAGTGTGTGTGAGTGTGTGTGAGTGTGAGTGTGTGTGAGTGTGAGTGTGTGTGAGTGTGAGTGTGTGTGAGTGTGAGTGTGTGTGAGTGTGAGTGTGTGTGAGTGTGAGTGTGTGTGAGTGTGAGTGTGTGTGAGTGTGAGTGTGTGTGAGTGTGAGTGTGTGTGAGTGTGAGTGTGTGTGAGTGTGAGTGTGTGTGAGTGTGAGTGTGTGTGAGTGTGAGTGTGTGTGAGTGTGAGTGTGTGTGAGTGTGAGTGTGTGTGAGTGTGAGTGTGTGTGTGTGTGTAAAGTCGCCCTTTCCGTGCCTCTCCCAACAGAGAGGTGCAGGAAGCAAGGTGTGGCAGCAGGCTCCGTGCCTGGCTCGCCCCACTGCGGTGTGGGGCTGTTCGGTGCTGTGGTGAAACCCTGACTTCTGAGACCTCGTGCTGTTGTGCGTTGGTACTTAGTCGGCTGCAAAAACCTGGTATTTCAGAGGGTGCTGTGATTAATTTGGGAATATCTTACTGTGGGCTGTTAAGAAAGCGTGTCTTGTTGTAGCCGTCCTTCCTGAGCACCAGGCGCTTTGCTGGCATGAGCTCCTCCCTCCAGCTAGGCCTAAAAAGGGCCCTGTCCTGTCTGTCGTGACAGCAAAACCAGCACCTGCTGTATAAGCTTGCTGTCACAGGCAGAGCAAGCACAGAAGTTTAATATTTGAGAGGATTTTGTACGGGATTATAATTGGGTCAGGAATGGCTGCAACTTCTCGTTTAAGATTTTCATCTCCATTGCATGGATGTGGACATGATACACTTTATTTTCCACCTCACTGTTAATAGTACTAGACAAATATCTGATAGTTTCACCCAAATACCCGATTTTACTATGGTAGAAATTTACTCAGTGTTGATCCATATACCAGAAGGTGTAAAAGCCTCTGGCACAGCAGCATGCTCGACAGGACCCTCCTGGGTATCCAGCACAGCGTGACGAAGCTTTTACATGGAGCAATGCATGTGCCTTTCCAGAGTGGCATCACTGATGTTCAACCTGCGTTACAAAGTGTACGGTGGTAATGCTGATGTACCCTTTTCTACTGGCTCGACTGGGTTAGGTTTTCCTGTTTTTTCCCCAGATTTTTAGAGTAATACCAGCACGACTTCTATGGTGTAGAGTAGACCTGGAAGGCACAAAGAAATAAGGAACACAATTTTGTGTTCAAGTAAATACAATGAAGCACTTCCTTTTATCTTCAATTAAGAACAAACTGTAAGTTGAGAAATGGCTGGACTGAAATGGAGACTTGTGGAAGGAGAAAGGTGGGGCAATTAGTACTGTCTGCTTTGCAATCGATAATGGGATGTAGTATGAGGATAAAGGGAATGTTTTGGCAGCATATAGCAATTCTTAATAAACTCAGACTAGCAGAATGGGGGCTGAAATCTTTAATGAGAGAAGTAAACTAGTATGTGGCTGGTGCTAGGAGTATGAAGGCAAAAGGAAGGAAATGATGCCAGCAAAAATCTCAGTGGTGGTGGAGAAAGCTAACTGGATGATGTGTGGTCAGTTCAGGTGGATTGATTTCAGACGGTTTGTTCCAGGAATTTCTTCTTTATGTTTGCCAGCAGCTTGATGTATGTATGTACATCCGTGTTTACCCAGCAAAACAAGCTGAGTTTGTTTAAACAGTTTAAATAAATGGTTTGTATGCCCTTGGTTGATTTTTGTCCTGATTAGAAGAACAACTTCTAGATGGAAATAATATAGGTGAAGTAGCTCAAATCTTTACTAAACAGCTGTCACAGGCCTAGTCAATACTTCTGAGCTTTGCTAACATATTTTTGTTTGATTGATTAAGGCTGTAATTTTTTTTTTCCTGTTAAACATGTGCCAGAGCTGTGCTGGGAAAAGAACTCTTCTTCCAGTTTAAGTACGTGTACAATGAGAGCACAATGCCAGGAGAGAAGACCTAAGCTGTAAAAGACCAGATGGATGCAGGCAAGGCTCTGAGATAATAAAGGAGGGCACAACTGAAGGGAAGTTAGTTGAATAAAGCCACAGAGGAGCAAGGAAATTACCTTAGTATATGAATACTGAGGGAATGCAAAGTTAGAATAATTAGAGCTATACTGTGGTTGGTAGTTAAAATGAGGATCAAGCCATTTGCAGAAGCCTTCTAGAGAAGCCTAATTACTTGAAAATCAGTTTCTAATCTTACAAAAAATATATTCTCGGATAGCGGGAAGTCAAGATACAGGGCCCTGCTGGTGGTTTGCTGTCCCAGTGTCTGCCAGTGTAGACAGCCAACATCCCCTCTTCCTGTCAGCAGCTTGGCTGAACAGTGGGAAATCGCCTATTTTTTTTTTTTTTTTAACTTTGCTAAGCAGAACAGACATGGAGAAATGGGTCTGATGGGGGAGCTGTAGTATTTTTTTTTTTCAACATTCTCAGCTCTGTAGTTTGAATAGAATCTGTATCCAGATACATACTAGAAGTAAGAGATGGGAAGGGATGCAAATCTGAGTTAATCTAATAACCTGGTGAACTTCAGGAAACAATGATAGAAAATGAAATAGTAATACAATACTGAGGGGAGATGTTGCAGCCAGTTTTGTAAACGTGTTGTTTCAGCTTTGGGGGTAAGTGGTGTTCAAAAGATGGGGTATTTTGCATGTAAGGGATCAATTATCCTTGGTATTTTGAACAAAAAAGTATGCTTTTTCCTGTGCTTTCAGCAGAATTGCCTGAAATGTTCAGACTTGTAGAAACAAGTTTAGAGGTCACTTATTGTGTGTTTGTATTATTAAGCCCTATCTAAAATCCCTTATCAATTTTGTCACAAATTCAGATTTAGTTGTAACAAGTAGGGGAAAAAAAAGGCATGTGGCATACAGAAAGTGTGTATCTTTTTTTTTTTTTTTTTGGCGAGTAACATCTGAAAGTATACTGGGCTTTTGTTGGTGACTGAAGCTGTGTGAAGAGTCATGGCTTAGATCCCGTAAAGGAAGATTAAGTGTGTATTTCTGGTGCTTTAATTAATTACTTCCGTTGGGACAGTTTAAGACTTCATAATAGTAGCTAGCTCATGTATATCATTTTTCATCATTAGATCTAATATCATTTTGTAACAAGATAGAATTAAGATACACAGGGATGTCCATCCTATTACTGGATACTCTTTAAATTGAGGAAAAAAATGGAAATTTCTTTCTCCAACACAGTTAATAAATGTGATGCATTTTTATTGTATTGAAGTTGTATGTACAAACTGGAATGTATCATTACAGATATTATTGCAAGTTTTATGAATCTGGAAAGCAAATGAACCAACAATGTCCTGAATATAAGTAAAGATACAAACTGTAGAGCCATACATAATTACAATGCCCCAACACAGTGCTTAAATTTAGTTTTAAAGAGAGAATCATTGCTGATGTCTTTGGATCATTAGTGAGTGTATGCAACCCCTGCTCTGTTTTAAGGAACACAGATAAGCCTTTGGGGAAATAATTAAAAAATGCGTAGAGTTGACAGGCCATCTTACGTGTTTTAACTTCACTAAAGCTTGCTTCTATCTGAGGCAAGCACAAGAAAAGAAGTGCTGTTTGGTTCTTCTTTTTGTCTGGTTTTGTTGCGGGAGGAACACATAAATATTCTTGAAATAATTCATACATAACATTTTCAGTTACAGTTCAGTATCCCATAACACTTAAGAGTGACTCTACGTCAGGGGAAATAATGCATGCATAACTGCATGTTCCTCAGTGCTGATGTGGCTATCACTGTCAGTCTTTGGTGTGTGAAGTCACTCTCGCTCAAATGTTTAATTCCATCTTCAGGCATCTTAATGGCTGTTGTGATGGACGGACACCTGGACATCCCCATCAGGCTTCTGTCCCGCTGTACAGCTGAATTAGCTGAGGTTGCTCTTCCACTCAGTTATATCGATCTTAAACCAGCACAGTGCAGTGGAGAATCAAGACCTCTGAAGGATATTTATTCCAACAGTTTGCAAGTAACTCGTGTACTAATGGAACAATGGGGCCTCAGTACATGGGATTATTTTGCTAATATCATCAGAGGATTTGCTTCTGCAAGTTATAGTAGTCCATCAAGTGAGACCCTATTACACACTCTTTTATTAAGAGTGGCATTCAACCACAAAACAGTAGCTTCTAAAAACTAGTAAACTGTTTTTTTCTTTCCTCAGTGAATGTATGCTTGAGTGATGCCAGAAGCATACTAAAGTTGTAATCTGGTATTTAAAAAAACAGCTTTCTTGGCTAAATATTTTAAGTAATCTTATTATCTGGAATTTAGGTTTGAATTTAATATCCTACAATCTACTCATCTGGGTGCCTTTTTCAAATGTTTCCCACTAACATTTATTAATGTTCTTTTTGGCTTTTGTAGGTGGCCAAGAAAAATAACAGCAGCTTGTTATGCTGATAACCCTAGTATTTTCAAGGAATTACAAATATAAAACAGGAAAATGCAAAGAAGGAAAATGGACAACCTGTATAATAGAAACACACTGGTTTTGCAAGTACTGATGCGAAATATAGGCTTCCAAACGCCTACTGAACATATATACATTCCCTGCATGAGAAAATAAGATGCTACATGGTACTTGAAACAGGACCTTTTTTTAACATTAAAAAAAATACACTTCATTGAAAGTTAACAAAAATAACTTAAAATTTTGAGAAGCAAGACAAGTCCTTGTTCGGACGGAAACTCCATTTGCCTACGTTTTGCGTAAAGTAAGGCTATTAGCCTAAACTGGTGGCTTTTCCAACTTTTTTTGGCTAGAAGTCCGTAAAACATGTCAGTTGACTGAAAAGAGTGTTCCTTTCTTAATGACCTTTTGTCTGCGAATCCCTGAAACGCTGGTTGAACATCACTGGCGCAAAATCTATCCTCACAGACTGGCGAGTTTCTACAAAATTGGGTTACAACAGCATCTAAAGGCAAATAACAAAGCTGAGAGTTTCTGAACATTCTTGCTGCATCGTGGCTTCAAGTCATACTCTTAGTTATTAACACTTTAGTTTTATTCTTTAATCTTGAAAAATAAAATGAGGCACTAATATGGTACTGCTTGTTTGTGTCGGAGTACCCCGGCACTTTGGTTTTCTGGGGCTTGACACAATGAGCCAAGGGAAAGGACTATTTTTGTGACACTGACAGTTTATCCTCTGTGTCTTACGGACAAACATGCAGGGTAAGATCACTAATGCAATGGAACAACTTAATTTCGATGAACTTGAATGCTGATACAAGTTTCCTACTATGCATTTACTATGCAGTTTACAGTACCTACTTAACATTCATCTGTTTAGCTGCACTGAGCTCCATGCCAGTCTTGAATCTGAAAAAAACATCACTTGAATCAATGGGAGTTGTATCTGAATGCAGATTTTCATCTAAAAATACTTAAAAGATTTTTTTTTAACCTGAAATAATAGAGAGGCTTAAGTGGGTCTCTTGAGATTTCTGTAAAGAAAGATGTAATCCTTGGATAAAAAAGAAAACAATATACCAAATTCAAACCTAAAGCACTTCCCCTGCTCCCCCTTCTACAGACTCCCAAAAGTATGATTTTTAAAACCGTATGTTTTAATGACTAACTACTCTTTTGAACGCAATATTAAAATAAATAAGATAGCATAGTACAGAGAAACATGCCTCCAAGTCATATAGCCATTGTGCAACGAAACCATTCCTCTGAAGATGAAGCAAGATCATTAAAAGAAATAAGTTATTCTATAGGCAATTTACGCTTTGATGTTTTTCCAATAGTTCCTTTACTAGTTTCTCCAAGGAGAAGAGATGTTCATCCACGTCTTCTGGTACGAGGTTTCTCATAGAGTTAGCGAGTTCAAACAGGTATTCTGTGTTTCTTCCGCTGGGACCAACCGCATTAATAATCTGTTCAGCAATTTCTTCTAGAGGCGCGGGACCAAGGTAGTTAGGGTTATCGCAAGTTCCAATGTACAGTAATACATCAAATGGTTTTATTGATGAGTCTTTTGGATAGAAAATGACAGTTGTAGTCCTGTAGCCTCCTTTCTCTCTGAAATCTAGGTATGCCTTGACTTCACATTCTTTTCCAGCTGGCAATCTGTAAGCAACACCCCATACACACCCCTGTTGAAGGAAATAAGAAAAGAAAAACCCAAGCAGAGTTTAAAAGCATACTCAGAAATTAATGTATTTGTTTAATTTCGGTAAAACTTTCTTTGCATTTTATCTTCCATTTTCAGTCTTGTAACTATTTCTAAACTGTTCTTATAAAGAGTCCCATATTAAAAGGGCTGATCTATTTAGGAAATTTTAGATCAAAATAGCAATTATGCAGATTGATCCTCCACCCTCTTCCTGATGCCAAGGCCTTTCTTATGAAACAATTTCTTGTTGCAATTAAATTTGAAATAGTGAATAGCCTTTGTGGGCTTCTGAAGACTGACTATTAAAGAGCTGGTAGGAAGGACACACAGTGTCTTCCTGACCTCACAAAGATAACAGAGTGGAAATGAAAATTGTAAAGAGTACCAAATTCGAAGTAATTTTGACCAAGTCTTGTCTCTGTTTAGTTACATGTTCAGTTTTAAGGATACGGGTGTCACTTCTGTCACACACATTTGGCAGGAGGAGGGTGGTAATGCTACTGTGCTGATACTGAACCTGAGAAGAAAATTCTGGGATAAACCTTCAGTTTGCACAACTGGGACATAGCCAGCTCCTCAGCAAACACTGCTGGGATTAATTTCATCACTGTCTTAGTAAATCTGATTATTTCTTCATCATCCTCATGGATAAAATCTCTGAGAAAGCATTTAACTGTGGTGTGAATTAGTTATACTCCCTTACAGAGTTTTGTATGGGCAGATGAGTGAGATCTGAGTAGGGACAGATTAACAGGATGTTGTTGGCTTTTGTTTGTTTTGTTGTAAGTAGCACAGGCAAATGGTTACGGTCTGTTATCCCTTACAGGCTACACACTGTTTCTTATGAATGCTGCTTTAAACTAAACGATAATCAGTTTTGTCTACTGCCAACATCAAATGTGGGTTCTTCCTGCAGTGAAGCTGGTACACACATCAGTGCTACAGTAATGATGACAAAACAATTAACTTTTTTTTTCCTTAAAATGAGACCTTGGTATTTAGTCATAATAATGGTGGGGTGGTGACGTTTGTTATTGAGAGTTAGTTTGGCAGTCAGACCTTAACAAGCAGGTCAAAGGCATTTCATTAAGAAAAAATGCACAGGAGGCATTTCCTATGGCACCCTCTGTAGATGGCCACACCATTACATGTGCTGCTGCCAAGAGCAGCCCTGGGGAGTACAAAAAGGGGTCCTTGCTTCCCCTCGGCTGCTTGTGGTGTGGGTTTGCTACAGCTGTCTGCATGGGATGCAGCAGCGCTACGCCCGGTCCCTTCTGCACGTGCTGTGCGCTTGACTTAAATCGGCCACGTAGATGTACCTTGTGGGTAGGAAAATCTCTGCAGGTGTGGTGGGAACAGGGGCTGCGTAACACTTGGTTGAAGCAGGCAAGTGCTGCTAGTTCATTCATTTTGTTTTCAGTGTAGGGGATCCCTATTTCAGATGATGAAAAATTAAAACCCGGAAATCTGACAAGCGCACAGTGTTCCTTTTCAGTGTGGTTTCCTCTTAACTGGTGCAGAAATGCAGACGGAGCAAATTAAACTAACTCTCCAAGCTAGACGCTTCCAAACTGTGCTGTGCCTATCGCCAGTGAAAAAGGATGCATGGCTGCCACTGAGCTGAGGGCTGGCAATGCCAATGACAGAAAGCACCGCTGCTGCTGCTGCTGCTGCCACCACCGTGCTCGGGGCAGGGGACATAACAGCTGCAGGCTGCTGAAGTGGGGTCAACATAAGGTTACCTTCTGAAGCTGCAGAATGAGTTACTGGAATTAAAGGACATTACTTGTCACAGTATTCGGTGTCTATGTGTGAGGTGTGATTATCTGGCTGTACCAGATTCTGGAGAAAAGGGAAAAAAATAAAAAACACCAAACAAACAAAACTGGTTTGCTAAGGGGAAAAAAGTTTCTATGGCAACAAGTAAGTTTGCTTAACAATAGAAACCGAGTGACAACAAACATAACCATTCTTTGTTTATATGGAAGTCTGTGTAACATAATGGTACCCAGCAGTACAGCAACGTGAAAAAAACTCTTACTAGAAAGGTACAGAAAATCACAATGAGAGACAGTGCATTGCATTTTGCTGGTTTTGCTAACTGCACAAACAGATGAACTTTACGATTACAGTTAAACTTACCTCTATCTGTGGCTGCTATTTCGGGGCATAGGTTGATAAGACAACATTATCATAACCGTACAGATAAGCTACTGTAAATAAAAACTAATGACTGCCAAAATACCCATCCTCCCTGTCTTCCAGCCTTGTGTTGTGTGGCCTTGCTCCAGCCCTGCTCCTCACCTGCTCTGGAGGCAGCAGTACCTGCAGGGACACACTCCCTTCAAGCGTCAAGCAGCTGGATGGACATGACCATCACAGCAAGGCACCGAACACAGCAGCTCTGCTGCACTGAGGGTCTGCAGGGACTGGGGGAGCACCTGTACCCAAGGTCTACCATCAAATAATCTCCCAGGGCTTCCCAGCCTCATGAGTCCTGTCCTGGCTGGTGAGCAGTCCAACCAAGAGCTCTCTGGTGCGTAAGATCCCTAAAAGTAATGTAGTAGTTGTAGTAGCATGCAGTTGTAAAGATAGGTTCATTATTATCAAACAGAATTAGGACTGGGTAAAGGCAGAAAAATCTTAGTTTTCCTACAACTTACATGACTGAAAGCGTAGGCCTGGTTTCACCTCTCCTCCCTCTCACAACCCAGACATTTCCCTTGTGCTTTTCTAAGTGAGACCCAAGTAACAAGTTGAAAGATGAGCAAGAACAGTAGACTCAGGCCAAAGATATTTTTTTCCTACACAGGAGCTTATTTCACGTTACGTAGAAACTAAATGTAGAGTTGTGGCATTTAATTCCTTAAGCATTTTATCTCTGTAGCAAAAAATAAGGCAAAGACATCTCATTTTTAACACTAATATTATCTTGGTGTGTTTCAGTTTTTATTTTGGGAGGCTAAGATTGTGGTTCTAACGCAACATCTAATGTCTAATATCAGTGTGTCTTCAACGCTGTAAATATGCCGCTGGATAGCTGAAGTGACTCTTCAGGACAATACTTAAAAATTTACCTTTCATAATAACAGACCGAAACTACTTCCAGTTGCTTAGTTTAGACTGATGGATTTATTTGAAATAATGAATAGTCATTGGTGTAGCTCCAAGGAATTTTGAGAGAACGTTTCACTGCAGTAAAGATAACTCAATTATTGGGTTGTAGAGAAGCAAAATTAACAGAGACTTACTACACAGGCTGGGAACACAATAGGACAGTCTGTACACTACAGAGACAGGAGTACTGTACCTCAGGGTCTTCAACCAGAGTCACAACTCTTCCAGGCTAAAATTAAAAGAAAACCATCATTAGTTCAGTAAGAAGCTTTCATTGTAAATCACTGATGACAATTAATTAAAGCAAAACTATGTTGAATGCACCTTCCTCAGTCACGTTGCTTCTTCTCAGGACTACGCTGTATTTTTTTCTCTATAATGACAGTGAGGTGAACCTTCTCACTTGTAGACAAAAAGTTTATACACAGTCATGGAAAAGAATGTAACATCGAAATCTAGCTTGCATACCCTAAGCAAGGTACTACCATTTCTGGTTTGGCTTGCACTAACTGGATTTTAGAAAATGTTAATTATACGCTGTGACACATGGCAACTCCTAGGTTTAAAAGCACTGTGCAAATTAGATGGTTTTGAAAACATACAGCAAAGAAATCTGCTAGTAATTTTTAGTAAGACGAAACTCTTTATGTTAGTACTGTGTTACTCAAAGTTGAAAAAAAAAGGGGGGGGTTGTGCAGAAGACTGTTTTCCTCCTCTTTTCCCCCTCCCAGCTCCTTCTGTCTTACTGGGCAGAGGGAGGATACCTTTAGAATGGCTTCTTTTTCCTATGAGTAGCTTGCAGGAAGAGTAGGAAGCCAGTTTGTAAATACAGAAAAGATAATTAATGATTATTTTTTTGTATGACCTGGAGAATCATAGAATATCCCGAGTTGGGAGGGACCCACAAGGATCAATGAGACCAACCACTAAATAACAGCATTTTAAAATATAAACATAAAACACTGTGAGGAAATTACTACATCCGTAGTGTAAAATTGCTGATTTTAGCATCAGATCAGTGTGCAAGTGTCTTTGGTTTGCTGTAAGGGAAAGCAGAGACGCTGCCATTCATTCAATTGTAGTCTAGGACAGAAATTAATTTTCTTAGGAGCTACAAAGATAATCTGAACTCGGTGTACATACATGTCTTTCACTTAGTTTTTGCTAGCTTTCATTCTTCTACTACTACATCATTTCAGTCTTTTTCTGACTCATCTGTAGTAGTTTCATTGACATATCAGTGCTTTTCTGTTTGCTTAGTCTATACCTGTATTTCTCTCTCTCACACAGTAATAACATAGGTCTTTGCCTTCGCTAAGCCTTTGGAAAGCCCTACTTTCTTTTCATAACAAACAAAATATGAAATTTAGTTTTTACAGAACACTTAACAGATACCATCAACTATAGATACTATTTATTAAATGTTGGATCTTTTATAATCTTAAAGGCTGTTTATTTATAAGCTCTGAGGTGCTGTATTTTTTCATTCTCATGCCACTCTTCACCCAGCTTCAGCCATTTGTTTCTGATCTGATTGATAAAATAAGGCAACAAGACTAAGAAAATACTAAAATGATTGCTATTTGAGTACATTGAGGAAACAGCTCTATACAATTAAGCAAGATAACTGAGGTGTTTCTTTATAAAAAGCATGACATAGGAAATGCACATGTTCATCTTAGTCTATTTGAAAACAGTCTCAATCAATAAATTACCTGGAGCTGTTTTGCTGTCATTCAGTTTTTAATCTCAAAGGAAGCTAGTTAACACACTGCACTAATAATAGTACTGAAGGGCTCACCTTGAGTTATGCTAAATATATCATTGACTGTTTATTTAGAGAGTGCGTCTTAACGAATCTCGTCCGGACAAGAATACTGAACTCAGTCTAGGTGTTCTCTCTTTTAATAGACGGGAAATTCTGATGATCAAATGTTTTGCTAAATGTTTTAGGTTTAACAAACTGGGAACAAACACTACCAAAACTGCCATAGTTAGATAAAGACCCATGGTCTGTCATCCTGTCTGTTTTAGGCTCTTTTCCGAAGTACCTGATGCTGTTAAAGAAACACATGCACACAAACATTTATGTAAGAAGCTGTTGGTGGGTATATATGCATGCATGGGTATTAGCACAAACAGGAGCAGTTCATCCACAATACTTTCTCCTGACTGTCAGTCACAGCATTAAAACCTATACCTAGGCCTTACTGTCTTAGCTACCACAATATCACTTTTCTACTTATTTGCCCAGTTTGTTTTAAGCCCTTTTATATAGTCTCTGCCAAATCTCATGGCAGTGAGTTCTGCAATTTAAATACGTATTTTATTAGTTTTGTTTGTTCTCTTTTCCTTGAGCCTTCTTTCCTGATAATTTTAAGTATTTCTCATTCTGATACTAGGAAAAATAGTTGATTCTTGCTGTCCATTCACTTTCTCCATACATTCATTCTTTTACGATGCAACTCTCACTCCTGCCTTTTTTATTTACCAAACAGAAGAGTTCATTTGTCTTCATACAGAAGCAACCTCTCTCTGGCCGGGATGACTGACCCTCTCTACACACTCACACATATTTCTGTCATCCAGCCGTGCCGTAATCATTCCAAGACAGAGTATCTGGTACTTCACAAAATTGTCAAGATACAGCTGTGCTTATTGGCTCACGTGCTAGTCACCCTCCCCCCCAATTATTCATTTTCTAATGATTCAACATATAAGAAAAGCTGTCTTTACAAGAATAAAAATAATAAAACTATCCATAATGACACTGAGTTAGCTTCTCAGCTCTGACAGATAATTCAGAATACGTATGTGTGTACGTATATACATATGGCTGTTTTCTATATGGCCATCAGCTTCTTCCATAGTCGTTAACACTTCTCTAACTTGTCTTCTCCATAGTGGTCACTAAGAATTTGTAAATTGTAGATTAAGGAGACATTTTGTGATGTGGAACCACTTTCTCTGTATTACCAGCAATGCCTGTATCTGAAGCCTAACTAATAAATGTAAAACACTGAAACAGTAAAGTTAAAAAGTTCTGAAAGCAGCGAAGTACTGAGGAGTAGTTCATCTTCAAATTGGCTGTGTGATGAAAGAACAATCTGTTTGTCTAGGTAAGGCCAGGATATGTGTTTTATTGGTTTGTAGAGTCTGTCTTGCATGGAACTGCCTAAACCAAACACCATTACAGAACCACAGGTATTACCCTTGCCAGCTAAGTAAAGAAAGTAATGCATCTGTAAATGACTGGCTATATAATATAAACCAAAATGATTTCTGTTGTGCCCAAGGAGTACTGCCAAGGGCAAACCTCCTAAATCAGGTGTCTTTGAGAAATTCCTATCAGTTCTGTGCAGCCTGCAGTTCCTTAGGTCTAGCTGATGTGTCCTATGAAACTGAAGTAAGATCTTCCATGGCCATGCTAGATTGTTTTCAGTGGTACCATAAAGTGCTCAGGTACTAAAATTACTGAATATTTACTGATTGAAGAATCAATTAGTTTTGGCATCTGGGTGTGAAAATAAGGTGGAATAAAAGGGAGTGTTACCTTAGAAATGATTTTAGTTTGATTACCTCTTGAAAATTTTCAGAAAGGGGAACAAAAGTTTGCTAGTAAGTAGGAATATAATAATTTGAAATGGTTTCCTTAAAGAACAAGATCATTTAAACAAAGAGGAGCTTTTTGCGCTTCATTTTCCTGCGCCTAGTGATAGCATAACAGGAGCTGTCTGTCCATCCTCCCCTAAGCCCCTTGCTGGGGACATCCAGTGGAGCTGGGGTTGATTTCCAAAGGCTGGCAATCCTGGATTTTCACTGCCCCAGAACAGACAGTAGAGAAATGCGGAGGCTAGCAGGATCCTGTAACACCTTCACAGTGAATCTTATTTGGACAGTTTCCTGATGGGACTTCTTTTCTCCATTTCACATTTAACAAACTAAAAGCCCTTCATCATCTTAAAACAATTTAACTGTAAGCTGAATTACTCTGTATAAACTTGGTAACCCCATGTCAGACTGCACATGTGGGAGTCCCATGGGGGTTAACAGCGGGCAGCAGGAGCTAAATTAATCATGTCATCAAGTTTCCTTAGTGTTTTTTTTTTTTTCCCAAAGCAAATCCAAAGGTTAGCTACAGAGTCTCTAGCAGATCCAGATACACACCGACAGCCAGCATGTCAGAGCTGCCACTGCACCAGGCAGCAAAGCTGGGGAGCAGCTACAGCAAATGGGAAGGGGATTACAAGGAGAACCCGCCAAACTGTGCTGTTTGCCTGCAGAAAGCTCTCAGTGTGGTTTGAACCATATTGTACTAACAGTGGTTTCACACTTCAGCCCTTGCTTGTATTTGCACTTCAGTGCTGTTCCTATGGTTTACAGCAGGACGAAGAACTTGTCTCACACGAGGAAAAGGGCAGAACCGAAGCACGCAGTCCTACCTCAGCACTGCTCTGAGACGTGGCTCTTATTACCTTGTACAGAACAGCCGTGAAAAAAAACAGGGTCTATGGGCACACACGTCTCCGGGCTCTTCAGAGAGCTGCTGAACGTTGTAATAGTTCAGATTAATGCATCTGGGTGAGATTATGCCCCCACATTTTATATTAGTTGAGCAAGTCTGAATAATTTTAGCAAATCTTGAAACCTGGGAATGTTTTAGGGAACTGGAGCAGTAACAAGAATTCAGTATTTTTAAAGTATAAAATTAGTAGCCTAAGGAACTGTAGATTATTCTGATACTGTTGGAAGAAAAACAGAACTGTTATGTTGAGAATCTCTCAAACAATGAACGCTAAAAATACAGTTTGTGAATATGAAAAGCTGGTTATTTCAGAAAAGGAGCTGGGATTATTATCATAGTGTGAGCTCTCTGCTTTGTTATTGGAAAAAGAGAAAAGTTTAACATGTTGATGATGTTTTTAACACCACTCTCTTCTCTCCCGCCCCCCCCCCCCCCCCAAAAAAAAAAAACAAAAAAAAACCAGTTGAATATAGAAAGTGATTACGCAGGAATCACACTTCAGGAGATTTGGAAACACTGGAAAGTCCAAGAGGTGACCAAAACCAGCAATGCACAGGTTAGAAAGCCAACCTTACTGGATGAGGTTTAGGAAGCTTTGAACCTTATTTTTTAGGAGTGAAAATACTAAGATACGCTTTGATTATATTGTATTAAAAAATACACAACTTCCCCCTCATTCCAGTCTGAGAGGTTTTATGTGAATCAGGCAGGACTGTATTCCTGTTGCCATTTTTTCTAAAGCTTGGAGTAAGAAATCTGAATTTGCCATTTATGCAAACAACCCTTCTTACTTACTCAGGTCTCTCTAAGCCAATGGCTCTTTTTTTCAGGGAACACTTATTGCCTGGTAAGATTCAAGCGGCTTTAAAGTAATGTTTGCACTAATCCAACAAAAATCTTAAGTAGAGCTAATGCATAAATTCAGGAATATTTTGAAAAACAAAATTCTTTTTTTTCTGCACTCTGTTCTTAAAAAACTTTTTTCTAATTTATCATCCTGTAAACTACAAGATATGGCACCACAATGAAACATCACTTTATAACTAGTTAACCTTCTTACTACAACATAAGTTGAGCAGTTCAAAGTACAAGTACAGGGTCAACTGAGTTTTGCACTAAAAGCTTGCAGCCATTGTATGTAAAAGTGCTCTGTATGTTTTTGTTGCGCTGACCGTGGAATGTTGTAGCAACTCGTGTTTTCAGGAGGGCCTTTTTTAACTTGCTGGCTAGAATTTCAGTGCTGTTCTTTAAAATGCATTAGTATCGAAGGACCAGTTTCACTTGTAGTTCACCCACAAGAGACGTCATCTCCGATGTCACAGAGGTTTTAATGATTTTATAGCAGCGATTATTTGGCCTGGTTAAATGGGAAGTCTCCACGGTGTGCTTCTCAGCATTCACTGAGGGAGCCTCTTTGCCTTGGAAGTAACAGCAACAATTCACGGACTGCAGCAATGCAAGAGGGCATTAACTTGTTTGATTCTGAGAAAAAAAGTGTATTTGTTAATGCTAAGTGTTTCTGTAAACAAAAATAAAATGTATTACCCAGTTTGCATAAACAATAATGCGTTGTTTCTAAACAGAAATAGACCAGTGCATGGGCACTGTTGGTTTTTTTGTTTGTTTGTTTTAAGGCTCTGTATGCTTGCAGATGATGGTTCTGGGCATGACCTGGGCTGGGGCAGAAATACAAAGAATTAAGCTTCGTGGAACAAAGGTTGTGCTAGTTGCTAGCAACCTGGCATGGCCATTTTGCAAGATTTTCCAAATTTGCAGAAACACACTCTGGGTATCCCCTGAATTTCAGCTAGCCCAAAATAAGGTAATACAGTGGGGTCTCCAGGGATACCTGCAGAAAGGAAGAACTTGCCTGTGAGGGTTTTATTACTTTCTGAAGCGCAAAGAGAGGACTTTCTCTACCGATGTAAAAATACTGCTTTAAAGCCTGGCTTCCCAAGTTCAGGAGGCTTATGGATCAGCCACTCTTATGCCCCACCTGAACAACATTTGCATGTTTTTTTCAGGACTCCCAAATTCAGGAAAGGAATAGAAATGTCACAGCGCTCACACAAACACAGTTTGAAGAGGGATGACTGGTGAGTGAGGAATCAGGGTTCCTACTGAGAAAGCACTGGGCTGTCCAGCCAGCATCCCCTCTTATTCAGCCACGTGCAGCTGGAGGAACGCTTACTCAGAGTGACTTTGTGCTGGTAAGTACTGTGCAAGCTATTCTGTGGTCTCTGAGGTGGTAATTAGTGCTAGTTGGGACTAAATGAAAATTTCTTCCACGCTACATGTAGCATGCTGTTTTATTTATGAAAAGAATCCTTATGCTTTTGCTAGGGGTGCTCTTCCAAAATTACATTCCAGCTTTAGAGTGGAGTCACCAGGGCCGACAGCTGCTTTAGCAAGCATCAGGAAAACAAGTTTACACTATACAAAACCAACATTCAAAGTAGGTAAATTGTTAGAGAGCTGAACCCAAGTATCAGTTTCTGTACATATATGATCAGTTTGCATTTCTGATGACTCAGCCGTGAGCAGCATCTGCAGCTGTAAATAACATAGTCCTGCCACATCAAAGGCATTCATCTAACCCACTGGGTGGTTCTGTAACCTATTGTTTCTTTAGCATTTGTCGAGCCATTCAGAATTACGTGAGGGCGATAGCCCCTGTATGGGGAGGGTGATGCAGGCTCCCACAGCAGAGAAAAACTATTATTCTCATGCCAGTGGCTAAAAACTACATATGTTCCAATGAAATGGGAAGTGCTTGCTTCTGGATTTTTAGGTTTTTGGTAGTTTTTCTGACCAGTAAATAAGCTTCTTCCTTCAAGTAAAAAAGTAAGAAAGATGAAAAACAACAGCAAGGTAGCTACTCAGGTGCACAGGTCTGGCCTTCACTTACCAACCAGCCTTTCTCCCCAAAGCCAGACACCCACACCATGCAGTATTTTAAATATTTAGAATATTTTGATTAATGTCTGTATAAATGAGTGAGCAGCACAGTTATTTTTCCACTATTAAAATGGAGTGATGGTTATTTTTGTTATCATTTTCCTGTCAGAAGTTCATTAGAAGTTTTTTTCATTGACAGCAGAGAATCCAGGAGAAAATGAATCCTCAAACTTTCAAAAGTATGTAAAAAAAAAAAGGGGGGGGGGGGGTCAAACTGGGGATATTTATCCCGGGTAGCTGACAAGGGACGACCCGAGTGCCTGCCCTCGGCAGGCATCAGGTGCTGCCCAGGTGCACTCGTCAGGTAAGAAGGAAAAGGTCCACGGACAGGCGGCACAGCCGCGCTCCGACGGGCGCTGCCGGCCCCCGGAGGCGCAGCAGGGAGCCGGGCTGAGCCGTGCCGAGCCCGGTGGGGCCGTTCCCCAGCCCGTGCCCGCGCTGCGGGCGGACGGACGCAGCCCGGCCCGCCGCCGCCTCACCTTGCCCGGCACGCCGCGGTGGTCGGTGCTGCCCTGCCAGAAGCGGCGGCTGTAGCCGCGGATGCGCCCCACCATCTTCTCCTCGAAGGGGAAGTCCACCTTCCAGATGAGGGAGCCGTAGCCGAACACCCACATGGCCGCCGCCCGCCGCGCTGCCCCGACTGCGGGCGGGGCCGGGCCGGGCCGGCCGCGGGGCCTGCGCGCTGCGAGCGGGGCGGGCACGGGGGGACGGCACTGGGGGGGTCCCGGCCCCCAGCCGCGGCCCTGAGGCCCGAGCCACCGCCCCCACAGCGCCGCCTCCCCGGGGCAGGTGGCGAACGGGGCCCCGGAGCGGCGCCCCCACGGAAACAGCGCGCAGAAAGCCCCGCGCAGCCGGGCGGCGCGGGCGCGGTTGGGCCGGCAAGCGGACCAAGAGCCCCGGCAGCTTCCTGACCGGCTCCCTGTGCCCGCGGGGCGTTGGGCTTGCAAACGCGCCTCACCCAGCGGCACCGCCTCCGGCCCGTCTGGGAAGATAGCGAAGCAGCCTTAGGTGCCTCAAACTGAGGGTTGGAGGCCAGCACCACACGCTTAGGACGCGCCCGAGAATTCAAGAAACAGCAAATGGTAACGCATAGCAGCACTATCACCCGCTTTACAGCTGTATCTGCACCGAGGCGGTATTGTGCAGAAGTGATGCCACGATGTGGGTTCCTTATGGTTCTTATGGGTTCCTAGGTTCACTTCTTCCTAGGTGATGCATGCTTTTGTGAAATCTCAGACTGACTGATGTGTGGGGAAAAGTTGCGGTGTATTGCAGAGTTTATTCTCTATCATGTTTCATGTTTTGTAGCCTAAATACTATGCTTTGTGCTCAGAGGTGGAGTAGGTCTAGAAATTATTTTTTATTTAAAGATAATTCAGCTTCTGATTGTGTCTTAAAAACAAAATTGTAAAATTATGTAGTCTTTTTGTGTATTTTTTTGTTTCTTTTTAGGACAGAAGAGGAGGTAGAGGATTAAATCTGCATGGAAGTGTTTCAAGTCTTTTTTTTTTTTTTTGTGGGTTTGCATGGTTCCTGTGATGGGTTCTGTCTGTATTGAGGTTCCTAACTCGAGCGGTTTGAAATGCCAAGATTTCTTCCTCAGGGGTTGCTGCTCTAAGGCTCTGCTTTGTAGTTTATTCAGGGTGTTCCTGGCCCTGTGTTGAAAGCTACCTCTGCTGCAATCTGTGTACGTCTTGTACTGACAACCACTTTCTTTTCTCCTTGTCGTCTTCCCCTTCCTACCACAGACCTAATCTAACAAAAGGATGGATTTCACGGAGGCTTATTCTGATCGGTGTTCCACTGTGGGACTCGCAGCAAGAGAAGGAAACGTTAAAATGCTGAGAAAACTGATTAAACAGGGGTACAGTCTTGATGTCCCAGATAACAGGGGGTGGATGCCAATCCACGAAGCAGCAGCTCACAATTCCAGTGAATGTCTGAGGCTGCTAATTGATGCAGGTAAGGAAAAAAATACATGAAATAGTTCAAATTGCTACTAAACTCCCCTGTGAAATAAAATAAAAAGTAGGTTTCTATTATTGTGTTCTTTTGTAAATTTGTTTCGTAGATATTGACTAGATATGGTAAAGTGGCCATGTTGTAGCCTGTGAATGACAACTGGTTTTACTTTATCTTTTCAGTCCAAGGTAGGTATATGCTTTGGGCCAGCAATAACTAATGCTGCTGTTTGAAGGAGTCCAACAGCATGTTCATGGACATGCTGCAGGCCTCACATCTCCAATAACTCAGTTATTTTAAGTTATTTTAAATTATTTTAAGAACCGTGTTTTGCAATTTATTGCAATTTATTGTTATAATCTGTAGCTCCATCTGACAACTACATAAATTCAAAGACGTTTGAAGGAATGGGTGCACTGCACCTTTCTGCACGCTGTGGGTCTTTGGAAAGCGTCGGTGTTCTTCTAGAAGCTGGAGTCGATGCTGATGAAGTTACCACTGAGGCAACCACCGCACTCTTCCTAGGTGATGCATGCTTTTGTGAAATCTTAGACTGACGGATATGTGGGGAGAAGTTGTGGTATATTCCAGAGTTTATTCTCTATCATGTTTCCTATTTTTGTAACCTAAATACTATGCTTTGCGCTCAGAGGTGGGGTAGGTCTAGGAATTGCTTTCAGCTTCAAAGCTGAATGCGCTGCCCCTTCTTTCCCTCCTTCACTCTCCATTTATTTGACTTACCTGATCTGAGGAGATAATGTTAACGATGAAGATCTTACTGTTCAGAAAGAGGCAGTAGTTCTTCAAATCTTCCTGAAGGCTTTATGCTTTTGATCTCCAATTCATGGATGCTTCATGCGTATTACCACTAAGATACTAATTAGACAAATAAGTTATTATTCTTATGTCTGTCTTTCTAATGTACATAAACCAGAACTGGAAGGGATATTTACACCTTTTGTATTGATTGGCAAGTTATTTTTTTTTACCGAGCTAAGGAAAATAGTAAGTTCTACACCATGTTTAACTAAATATAAATTCAGTTTCATGTTCATACACCTCAAACAGTATGTGAATGATGTTAAAATACAGTAGGGTTTGCTGTGGTGGCTATGGGGCATTATGGTGGTAAACAAGGCTTGTGCAGAATGAGAGTAATTTTTTCTAAGCACATCACTTGTCTAATAAATAAAGTTCCAGGCATATTAACTTCTTGTAATAGGACATGTAAAATTGCTAAAACAATTTCTCTGATTTTCATTTGGTAGTTCAACAACTAACGTTCCTTAGTTTAATATCTTCTATAGTTTTTGTTTACATCTTTAAATGCTTAAGACTTCTGTAGTGAATCCTCAGAGTACAAATTATCGAATTAAATATGCTTCTTGTTTTACACACACTATGACTGCCACATTAACTTTTATCTACAAGTCTATTGGCACTTTATTTTTAAACAACTAAATAGGTTATTTATTTAAAAGAATCTGTAGCAGGCAGCACTTGTGGGGAAATCTTCGTTAAAGGCACACTGGATAGAGGTGATTAACAGTATGTCTAAGTGCTTACATAGATGAGACTGTACCAAGGAACAGTCCTGGGGTTGTGTAGCCAAGGGATTTTCAAAACAGAAAAAGTTCATGGCCAGGTATCCAGAGTGTGGAATAGGGCTATGGCACAGTTCAGTGTTGGACACTGAGTACTGCAAGCCAGAGGCACCCATTTTGCAAGCATGTGCATGAATATTTGAAAAATAGTGATGATTCACACGTGATTTATCACCATATCAAGCACTCACTGGTACACAAGAATTGTGTTTTGGCAGAATTGGTGGTGGGAGAAATACAAGGATGAGTCAGGATACTGAAGGGAGGCTTTGTCTACGAATATACTTGTGTAAACTAAACGTACAATTTATAAATGAATTTTATATAGACGTTAAACCACAGTTTTAAACTTTTCTATAACAAGTTTGAGTTTGGAGGAAGTTGTTGGAACATAGCAGTGGGCTTCCTAAGTTCAGGAGGCCACTGCAGCTGTCTCAGTTAGCTTCCAGCTGCAGAATTGTCTCAGATTCACAGGAGAGAAACTTGCTTTTGTTGTCCATATTGGTGCAATGGGGGTGGGATTTTAACACATCTAACTAGACATTTTGCGACTGAATTTCCATTCTGCATCTGTGTTTTGCAGTTTAAATGTAAAAGGCAAGTAAGCAAATACAAGTATAAAAGAATTAGGATTACTGTGTCAGGAACTTAGTGTTGAGAGCATCTGAGATTTTCAATGAGTTCTTTAACTTAATAAGTTTTTTTTTGTTTGTTTTACTCTTTTATTTGAAGCTGTTGAAAACGGACATGTAGAGGTTGTAAAGCTTCTGCTCCAACATGGAGCAAATGTTGAAGGACCTCATTCCTGGTCTGGGTGGAATTCTTTGCACCAAGCTGCTTTTCAGGTAACCTGTAAGTGTATCATACCATTGCCGTGTAACTGGTGTATTCTGAGTGGTAGTTCGTGTATTTTTTTGCCGTTTTATCAGATGATTTTTTTCCTAACCTACCCTAACAGTCATGTACATGCAATGTACAGAAGAGTGTATCTGATATGATATGATGAAACTACGTGACATGTTGATGTTGGGAAGCAATAATTATTTAACTATTACAAATATTGCATGCACTTACAAGCTCACTGACTGTATCTGTTACAAGATTTTTTTGAGAAAGAATTCTGTTTAGTATTTCCCGATCACTGAGATATAAGACATGTTTCTAGCATGGAAATATATTAGCTCAATTGTTCTATAAACTAATTTAATTTCCATTTGTATTTATTAAGTAAATGAACAAATGTGAAAAAATAAATCATTTAATTTTTTCCAACATTAATTTTCCAGTATATCTCTAGAATATATTGCATTTTTTCTGATTTCTGTTTAGAATGGGGGGGGGAGCAGATTATGTCAATTCCACGTCTGTTGTTGTTGTTAAGAATAAAAATATTTATTTCAGGGATACACTGAGATAATTAAAATACTCCTGGAGAAAGGGGCAAGCATCGAGTGTAAGGACGATTTTGGAATTACACCTTTGTTTGTTGCTGCTCAGTATGGAAAGCTGGAGAGCTTAAGAGTGCTTGTATACCATGGTAATTGCAGTCTTTTGTTTGGCTTTATTGTTTTTAAGCTTGCATCAGCCTGTCATCAGATACAATTTTAGTTCCACTTTTACACTTCATAACTTCACATTTAAATAATGTAATATAGTTGTAGTTACAGTTAGGTATGCAAAACTACCTTAATTACTTAAAAGCTTATTTAGGAATTTGATGTTGTTTTCATCAAGTGATAGTAGGAAATAATAAAACTATGAAAAAAAAAAAGTAAGGATCATCAGGGTTTTCAAAAAACCTTCAATAGCACTACATTAGCACTGTTTTGATGACATCTGGTCATAAAGTGTCAGCAGTAGTTTCATCCAGATAGCAAACAACTTTCATGTGTCTAAGTGCATGTGTAACCCAAATTAAGTGAATAACTTGTTTGTTTTGTGTTGAGTAATCTCAAGTGTTGAATTTATGTCAGGCGCAGACATCAACTGTCAGGCCAAAGACAGAGCCACTCCGCTACTGATTGCTGCGCAGGAGGGCCATGCCAAGTGTGTGGAGCTTTTACTGTCAAAAGGGGCAGATCCAAACCTCTACTGCAACGAGGATAACTGGCAGTTACCTATTCACGCAGCAGCTGAAATGGGCCATAAAAAGTAGGTGATGAAAAATACGTTCAGACAAAGCATTCTGGTATTAAAAGCTTAATCAACAAAGAGGATATTCAGCTCTAAAAGGAAGATAAATGAGTTCTCAAGCTGATTTGTAGTTTAGAATTTCTCAACCTTTTCATATTTTAAATGTCTGTTAGTCCCAGTGAAGTGATCAACTGTTTTGAAGTCACCTTCTAATCGGGGTCTGATCCATAACTGAGTAACTCTTTAGAAGGGTTTCCACAGTCCTCAATCAGATACTAATTCAGTTAGTGGCCATGCTATTTGTGCATTTTAAAACGTAAAGAACAGTAGCATATGATTCATTTATGACTTTAACAGCTCTTAATTAGAATTACAGTTGTGTCTGTGAAGTAGCAGAAGTAATTTTATGCAAATAATGAATTAGCTGAACCAGGAAGAAACTGAAAGCCACAAAACAGTTCCTTTAGTCCTTCTTATTCTAGCTTTGCTCAATTCCGATGAAATAAGTCACTTTTGCAGCTGAAAATCAAGAGTGGAAAGAAGTTCCTGGAATAACGGGCCATTGTGGAAAAGCATTTGTCAGGAACCCCGTGGCTGCACATGCGTGACAGCACTTGTACTAACGATGATGCTAACTGCAGGTCTCGCAGTAGGTACTTGATCGTAACTGTTGACAGCAGAGGTTCATGAACTGAGCTGTCATTGAACTTTGGGTGTCAATTTGATGCCTCTTCTCAAACTGATGAGGAGGGCAGACTGTGCTCAAATACTGAGCTGCTTTTTCTTCATTTTATCAGAAGCAGAAGATGGGTTGGCAAAAATGTCAACGCTAGGAATGTCTTCAAATCAAATGCTGCATTCATAGCTGTCGCAGCACTACGTAACTGGCAGTCTGAGCAGCATCAATAAATTCTCGTAGCAAAGGAACTGGTGTTTACCCTGTAATTCTCATTAGCTGGGAAGGATGTGGAGGGTGAAATAGACTGATTTTTCTGCTTCAGTATCTCAGTGAGTGTTGTCTAACAGAAGGAAATACTCATTTTATTTGCAACTTGCATATTGAGTTCACTTCCAGACTTTGTAGGAGTCTAGTTTTAAATGTGCACCAGAGGTACTCTATTGTTGTAAAAAGGATTGTTGGAAAATAGGAAATAAGTCTCTCATTTGAATTAAAATGTATGTATTGGTAGCCTCTTTCGAATAATGGAATACAAGATTTTAGAGGCACTTGAGTCTGTATGTGGCAGTGCAGTTTTTTCAGCCCATCATAAGTGTAAATCCATGCAGAAGCATACTGTTACGAGTCTCTGTATGAAATGACAATGGTTCTTCTTCAAAGCAAACTAAGCAGTGAAAAAACAGGTAGGGTTTTTTTCTTGAGTTGTAATGACCATATGAAAAATAACCATACATTTGAAATGTAATCATTGCATAAGGTCACGCAATTAAATAGTGTTTTTTAAATATTTGCAGTATACTAGAGATGCTAATACCAATTACTGACCGGATTTGTGACAAAGAAAAAGGCAAAGTGAGCCCTGTGTACTCAGCAGTATATGGAGGTAATAAAGAATGTTTGGAAATGTTACTTAAAGAAGGCTACAGTCCAGATGCTCAGGAGTGCCTTAGCTTCGACTGCAGATCACCCTTGTGTATGGTTTTCCAAAAAAAGTAAGTATAACTCTTCTATTTTGAAATTATTCATAACTCTGCTGGTCTTTTATTTAACTATTTTTTTAAATGTGTGGGGTTTCCCTGCCCTTTTTCTTCAACTCGTGAGCTGGCAGAATCAAACCGTAAGTACAAGGATGGTATGTGGGGTTGTTGTTGAAGGCTCCTAGGGGAAGCTTTGCTCTTTGAAGAGAACTCCTGTAGAACATAATTGCACTTTTGTGCTTTATTTATTTAAATTTATTTTATGTGCTTTATTTTTTTAAAAAGCCTCCTTTTTTAAAGAGGCTTTATTGACACACCTCTGTCTTCTGGGAACATGACTTGATGCTGTAATTCAATACAGAGGACTCTTAATTAGCTAAATGCTTTTTGGTAAAGATGAATTACTGGAAAATATGTATTTTCTGTATGCCAGTCTTGTGCGTAAGACTAGCAGAATTAATAAGCTCAACATTATAGCTGTAAGGAGGACTTGAAAATGGAATGATAAATAATTCGAGATCATGACCCATTTCTTTCTATATCTGGTAGATAGTGCACACCCCTGGTATTCAACAGGAAATAAAATAATGCTTACTTCATAATGCAAAGGCTGTCAGAGTAGAGGAAAAATAGTAAGGTATAAGAGCCTTACTGCTCTGTATGCGTACCGTATGTCTGTGAGCTGTTCTTAATGAACTTCTTGTTGATTTTTTCCTTTAGTAATGAATCTGCTTCTTCATTTTTCTGTGGGAAATTAATTTGTGGAAGAGTGGGCTATTATTCTAAGATATCCAGATGTTGCTGTCCCCAAGTTCGCCTTCTCCTTCTCCCAGAGTGATTCAGTGTATAAAATGCATGAGGGACTAAATGCTGACACAGCTCAAAGCAAGATCGAGAATCAAATCTGGGTCACTTCCTGGCAGTGCTGAGCTTTGCACAGAGCTCTAATGTTTTAGATTCTAATTGAGAACAACTACCTGATACTGCTTTATGCCTTAGGGCAATGGAGAAATTTTAATGTGGTAGAGAATCCATTTGAAAACAACTTTTTAAAAATTCAGTTCATTGCTGTCTACCGTCTAATATTTTGCCGGAATTCAAGTTAGTTGGCCCTTTGTAGATAGTCCTCCTCAGGAACATTAACCTGAAGTAATGTTACGTGCCCAGTGTGCTTCATTAAAGAAAGTATCTTCACAGAGACTTTGAAATTTTCTTAAAACTCAGATTCTAACAGAGCGTTTCACGTTCATGGATCAAAATTAGTTGCTTGTGCTGTTATTCAAATTCGTGAACCTCTGGTAGTTTTGAATTTTGTTCACTGGGGGGGGTGGGGGGCATTAAAATGTATTAAACTGCACATTATGCAGTAGATGCAAAAATATAGGGAGATTCTGTGGCTACCTTACATTTGTGACCCATGATTTCAGTTTCTTATTCTTGATTCTTGTTTTCCACGTATGACCTGTTCTGATTTCCTTTATTTAAGGAAGAAAAATCAAAGCATGCAATACTTCAACAGTTCCAAAAACCCATCACCTGCAAACCTTCTTGGCCAAAATACAAAGATAAGAGGAGATGTATCTTGGTGCCCCGACCGCTATAACTAACTGAAGTTTGAACACAGGCGTACAGCCTATTTGAGAAATTACTTTTTGTGAGAAAGCCTGCCCTCATTTAAAATGATGGTCTTGAGGTGATACACCTATTTTCCCTGGATAAAGCTAAAGAACTAGCTTGGCTGAGATTTTGATTGCTGAACACATTTGAATATTTGTGCCTATTATAATTGGTAATAAATTGATTTTACTAACATATTTTTTTATTTTCCCAATACGCTATTTCAGTGGGTTGCAGAGCTTCCTGCAAATAGAGCTGCATGTAAACCCTTAAAATGTGCAGCCATTAGGGTGGTCCCTGAGCTGTGGGGTGCAATCATTTGGTATTTGCATGTAATTGTCTACGTAACGCACATGGCTTTTTGAAGGTGGATGAGCACAGTGCCTTCTGTTTGTAAAGGGCACTTGGCAGATGGGCAGATCGGTGGCGTGGCAATGCCTCTGGCTACAGATACCGATAAATGATGACTTTGGGTGCTTGCTGTTTAACAAAAAGTCCTGCTCTGAAGAGTTGGAAGCTGGAAGAAACCATGGGTTTCTCAGGACAGAACCAACAAATGTGTTAAATATAAGGACCAGGGTCTCCTAAACCAGTTTTGGTTTAAACTGATGCTTTCTATAAACAATTGCAGTCAGCCTGGTGTGATTTTCTTTGGGTTTGTGGGGATTTCTGATAGAGGAAGTATGCTCTCTCACTGGCAACAAGTTAAAAAGTCAGATGCTTTTCTGTGAAAAACTAATGGGATGTCCTGTTCCATGTGTGCTGCTTGTAGGTTTTTTAATTTAATTGGTATTTTTCTGAAATACGGGATCACGCTGCTTGGGATCAATTTGGGATATTGCCTGTGCCATGAAAAGTTCACGTTGTTTCGACACTTCTTGAAGTTGGGCTGTTCACTGCCTTCTGGCGATCAGTTATCAGAGTTCATAAGTTATGCAGTTAAAGCACATGAGGAGTACAAGGAATGGCTGCCCCACCTGCTCTTGGCTGGTTTTAATCCAGTGAATTTGCTGTTCAGGTTCTGGTAAGCAGACAATGTTATCTTGTTTTTTCTTAAATGTTGTATGTTAATCTGTAAAGCTGTTGCCAATGCTGTTTAACACGTGCTTCCAGCTGAGAGCTAGTGATTATCAGTTGTCATGATCAGGAATGGCAAGGGTTAGGGAAGGTCTGAAATAAGATTCATGGATAATGGCTGGATTGAGTAAAACAAATGGCTGTTAGGAAGATGGCAGAATGAAGACTGTTCTATTCCTACCCTAGAGAAAGGCATCTTTTCTTGCTTTTTAAATTCAGTATTTCTTAAAAGCATCCATGTTTTGTTGCAAGTCGAGTTTCTATGTATAATACAGGAATCATAGGAAGAATTTCAAATACTGAGAAAGGTTAGGAGGGATAGGAAACAAGTGGAAGGTGAAGGTGGCCTGAGGTTAGGCGCAAAGGAAAGGGATAGAGCTAGAGCTTGTGTTAAACAAAATATTGTAGCAAAAGTATTCTTCTGTGTATAAGTAACTGCTTCGTGCTGGTTTATATTTAATTAGGCACCGCAAAGTTAAACATGTACATAAAATTATGAAGTATTTGTTACTTCCTTCTGTTTTTTTTTTCCTGTCCATGGAAAAGATGCTTAGATTTGATCAACTTCATACTTCTGACTGGTTAACAAGATGATTTAAGCTCTGTAACGTCATTGCATGCATTACTTAACTGTATGAAAGGAGTACGATTTTAAGATTTACTTAGTTTTTAAATACCAATTTATATTTCAGCTAATGTTACATTGTTATGCTCTCAGTATTTTAAAAAACATTCATTTATGACTTAGTGAGATTCTCTTGTTCATTAGCATCCATGATGTGCTGAGCAGTAGAAGAGCATATGTAAAGCTGGGCATGTCTGCAGTTTTGTATATCATATTTATACACAGGAGACTAAGAGACTGCATAAGTAGAAACACTACAAGATGACAATTCAGGGAGTAAACGTGCATTTATATGATAGGAGATGCTTTTTCTTATTTTGTTATCTACAACTGCTTTTACAAAGTTTACTTTTTTGTTTAAATACCCACTTTTTAAAAATAGTGCATTTTACATCATAATCTACAGAACTGATGTTTTTGTGAGCTTAACTTCAATATTAACTATTCTGTCTTGGAAAGTAACAGGAGGATAATAGAGCAATGATAGGCATAAGGTTGATTAACTGTCCCTGGCTCATTGTGCAAAACATCTGTATAATTATAAACAGGTCAGTCTAGAGCATTGGCATTTTTAATTACCAGCAGGAAAGTGAAGTCACCCTTCTCTTAAAGAAGGCCAAGCAGTCCGACCTCGCTCCTGGGTGCTTTTCAGTAAGTGTATAAAAGTTCAGCCAAATGTGAAATCTCAATGTTGGAAACTGAAATAATAAAAACTAGAAAGGACGTAAAATATTTTTGACGTGACTCTCTCAAAAAAGGAAGTGTATTAAAAATGTTTAGTATTTGTGTGTGTTTACAGCATTTTATATCTCCATTTAGATGAAAATTCAGGATTGTATATATCTAGATAAGAAGCTTTTCTATGAAATTGCGTGACTGTTCATTATGTGTAGTACTAAAAAAGCTGTTTTACCTGCTGTTACTTTAAGCCTCCTTATAAGCTCCATCCAGTTAAACTATTGCTAAAAGTTCTTCCTACATTCTAAAGAAATGAAATGTAGGAGAGTTTGGAACACTTGCAAATTTTGTTGGTTTGTTTAATTTTAAATAAGTAGCTAAATATTTGCTATGTTGGTTTTTTTCCTCAAACATGATGGTAATGCTCCTAATGCCCTGGTGTCTCACCATCTTAACTAGAATTTAGGTGTAAATTGAATAAGAAATAAGTGCAGAGAAGAGTGCTCTCTTTTACCAAGGCATTTGTATTTCAGAACAGGTATTTTTCTCCTGCAGTCTAGCTTACTTCTGAAAAAAAAGTAATGGAGGAAGATAAAATTGTTAGTAAGGAGTCATGCCGTCAGAATTACTTTGAATTTCTATTTAATGGTTTTCTATTTCTGTACTTGGAATATATATTGTTACAGATTTGTTAGAAACAAGAAGCTTTCTGGGTGTTACTTCTATTACTATATTTATGCTATTGTGTAAAGTGATATCTTACGGATTTGCGTTGTGCAGGATTTACTCTGTGAGTGAGGATGTCCTTAATTTCATTCTGGAGTTCACAAACTGGAAGAGACTTCCCCCAGCTGTCGAACGAGACCTTTCAGACTACAAAGAGAAATTCAGCTGGACTCCCAAGAGCCATTTTGGTAAGCAAAACAATTAGGGAAAAATAAGTCTCTGTATATACTGATCTCCAGGATGTAAGCGGGAAACAGCTTTTTGTCCTAACGCATGAATGCAAAGAAGGTCAAATAGTCAGTAGATACTGCTTGTCCAGAAACTGGGCAGCAGAAACAATAGTTACCTAAAACAAGCAAACAAAACATATCTGAATGAATTTTACTCATTTCATTGTTCAATTCATAGATCATGTGTTTGAATTTGGGTTATCTTCTCCACTTCAAATTAACAAGCATGCTATAAAATATGGGCAGTGACTGTAAGTTAGTACTGCATCTTCCTAAAGATCCTCTTCTGGGAAGATTTAAGGGAAGATTATCAGTATTACTTGGTTGCATTTTCTAGACAATATCCCACTGACTTTGCTTTTAAATTTGATTTGTATTTCTAACAAAGTGTCTATCTTGTCTTGGAAGCATTGACAGTAATTAAAATAAAAGCCATCTATATCATCACACTAAATACCTGTAAATCTGGAAGTTCATTATCACTCCTATAATTGAAACAAGGTCAGCCAAAAAGATTCAATAACAGATTGTCCAGTGCTTGATGTGTTCACCTTCCAGAAAAGCAGCTTTAACACGGAACTTGCACTGTGACCTATACATTATGTTACTGAAAAACTGCTCAGATATGTTAGTGACTCGGTTTAAAGCATATTCTTCTTTAAATTGGCTACAATAATTTTGAAAATGTCTAAATTAATATTATTAAATAAGACTTTCTTTGGAATATTTAACGCTAATGAGGATATATTTTTGGAGTTTTAAAAAAAAAAAGGCTTTATTTGGGGAAATTTATTTGGAGTTCTTGTGGTTCCTTTGCTGTTAATAAATGTATTTGTGTTGTAATAGTATTTAATACCCTGTAACCAAATAGTAATATTTGTAACTTAAGTATTACATGTATTATATTTAATGATAATATATTGTTACTATTATTATTATCTATTACAAATAGCAATACTAACCAAACCTGCAGAGAGGAAGAAGGTGGGAAGACAGTTTGTTTTCACTTTTTCATTCTTTCAGCCAAGAGCAGTCAGGGCAAGCAGGCCAGCTGCTGTGCTGAGGCTTTCCCCCTTGAGGAGTATTAAGTATTCTAACTGGGATAAGCTGGTCGTGTGAGCGAGCACAGGAAATCAAAAATGAAGGGTTCACGCTGAAAAATTCAAGAACTGACATTCATACCTCCACCTGAAGGCTTACAAAACGTATAGTCCCATAAAGCTCTGTATTTCAATAGAGAAGGATGAGTATGGCAGGTGCATAAATGATTGCAGTTAATATTATAGCAAAAAAGCTGATTGTAGCAGAGACATGTCCTTCACAGTCAATAATTCTGCCTTGTTACCTGGCTGAGACTGGGGGATTTCAGAGGGATCTATGTAAACTAAGTAGACAAGCAGTGTAATCCCATGGTTCTGTTCACCGTTTGACTTGTTTTGTATTTCTCAGCCTTCATTCCTTCCCTGTCTCACCTGTGTCGTCTTGAGATCCGGTCCATTTTAACAAGCGAACGCCTCCGATCAGACCGGTTCATCCGGGACTTGCCGCTGCCGGCCTGTCTCCAGGACTACCTCCTGTATCTAGATGTACTGCGGGTCAGCGCTGTCCCAGACCAGGAGGATTGCCTGGGGCAGAGAGAGGAGGCAGTTTACTCTGCCACCACCTCCAGCTCTGAAGATGCAGAGAGGAGGGACAGTCTGTAATGCCAGCGCTTGCTGATGGCACTGCCAGCGACGCAAGGCCGTGGCCGCAAGTTTTGTAAAGGCAGTTAGCAGGCACCAGGGAAATACTTCTGTAAGTAAGGTTGCAGAAATAAGTCTTCCCATGCTGCAGTTTTATACTATATTGGGATGTTTGTTACAAGCTCTATGATGTGCTCATTTAAAAAGTCTTCTTGTAGCCTTCTAGGTCTGCAAATATTTTCTGATTTTGAAAGGAAGTGTTTAACTCTTGCGGAGTAAAATTAGCTTGTTCAATGAACAGAGCTTATATAGTAGCTGAAATCTATTTGGTCAGACACTGTTAATAGATACCACATTCTAAGTACAGCATA
The DNA here is from genome assembly GCF_040182565.1 of Anser cygnoides. Taxonomy (NCBI): domain Eukaryota; kingdom Metazoa; phylum Chordata; class Aves; order Anseriformes; family Anatidae; genus Anser; species Anser cygnoides. Next base: position 10,044,267 of record NC_089875.1, read on the forward strand.
TACAGTACAGTACAAGGAAAACAATGGTGTATTATTGTTAAGTTGTATGTTGGGGAGTAATCTAGCTGAACCAGAGGTAGAAAATTAATGAGAAAGGGTAGGGTTTCCTAAATAAACCCCCCCCCCCCCCCTCCTTCCTTGTTCATCTGTATTCAGCACTTGGAGAGCTGTTGTTCTTTTATCATCATTTTCAGTCATCTTTGAGCACCTCTTCCTATGTCACTTCCCTTGGAACTGTTCATGCCTGTCTCCCCACACTGTTGCTTTTAGTCAATATTGTTGTAGTTACTGAAGAGCAAATCATTGCATATGAACATTAATAAGTTAACATGATCCAAAGTCAAGGGATTTGTTTGTATCTCTTACTCAGTAACTAATACACCAATTTCTTTAAAACTGTTTACAACCTTGATTTAGAGTAATAATTTCTTAAGAATATCCCTTACACCTCAAATATGTTTACAGCTAGCACTGAAGCCTACAAGAGCTGCAGCTATAATTTGGAGAAATAGTTGCAGTTTTCTGCTCAAATTTACTGCAGGATGTAACTTTAACTTTTGTGTTCTTTAGTAACAAACTGAATTATAAATGAGATCCTTTCCTCTAAATAGAATTTCTTGCATAAAATCTGATTAACTTGTAGTGTTTGTTTTTTTTTTTACAAAGCTGTATCAAACTGCACACTTTCATTATTAGAGTACAACACATTTTGCAGCCATTATAAACTAATTTTCTTTGTGTTAGCAACTACTTCGCTTAACAAAGGATATATGAGAAAATAAAAAATACATTGAAGAGTTCTTACCGTTCTTGTGTTATTCTCAGTCTATGCGCCATCCATTCCTGACTCGGAAAGGCGCAGCTATGTCACATCTCCAGCCTTCCAGTTTGGTGAAAATGTCCATGGGAAAGGCCAAGATAGCCTCTCCCTTCTCTTTGAAGGAACTTTCCACTTGAAATACCAGGAAATTCCCACTTGGAATGTGGGGAAAAGGCCCCCCTCCCTTTGGAGGAAATTCCACCCTTTTGAGAAAATTCCTATTTGGATTGCTGGGAATTTCTTCTCTTTGGAGGGAAGTCTCATTAGGAAATGCCAGGAAATTCCTTGGTCATGGCCAAGGAAATTTCCACTGAACACCAGGAAAATCCACCTCCTTTTGAAGGAAATTTCCCTAGGAACTATTAGCTATTTCTCCCTTCTTGTGAAGCCAATTCCCCCTTGGGACACCAGGGAACTACCACCCCCCCCACCCCCCCTCCCCCCCCACCCTTTGGCAGACTTTCCCATGCAAAAATCCCAGATGTCCCCACACATGCACAGTGGATGAAGTTCCCACTTCAGGTAATAGCTGTTTCCCCCAGACTTGGAGGACGTTTCCCCTGCGGAATACTAGGAAACACCCTTTGGCTTTGGAGAAAATCACCATCACAAATGTGAAAAAATTTCCTACACACTTCAGGGGAGAATTTCCCCTTGTAATGCCAGGAACTCCCTCCACTTGCCATGCCCGAAGTGTCCGGTGCTCACCCGCCCCTCCCAGCCCAGCTCCATGGTGTGATGTCTGTGCAAGGGCCGCTGGAGTATGCCCTGGGCAGCAGCTCCCTGGCTGTGCGCCGCTGTCCCAGCTTGTGTCAAGGTACAACAGCAATTACCTTCACCTGGTGCACTGGGTGCCCTCTACACTCAGCAGCTTGTAAAGAACGCTCATTTCCCATATATTGTGGCACCCTGCCTGTGACCTTTGAGCCTGCAGGAGGACAGAAAATGAGATTTTCTTTGTTTCCAAAGGCTGACTATGTACCTAGAGCTGCATCTGCTCTGGCCCTGCTCCACTGGGAGTGGCGGGGCTGGGTGACAGCTCCTGGTGGGGAGGTGGCGCAGGGTAAACAGGAGCAGTTTTATTGCAAGGGCAGTGCCGCTGGTCCAGCATCTCGGAAGGAGAGCAGGATTGCAGAAATGGCCTAAAATGAAGAGATTTCCCAAGCCCTTTGCTTTCCTTTTACTTAATTTGCTAGCCTGGAGATCTGGCTCTGGGCACTCTGGGTGGCTGTTGCAGAGGGCTCCACAAGAAGGGGATGACTGGCTGGGGCAGGAGAGCAGGGCAGGGGTAGGGGGAGGCCCCAGGGGGCAGCACGAGGCACTGATAGGGGCTGCTCACCCTGCGCCCTGCCCGGCTTCTTCCCTGCGCTCACCGGGGTCGGGGGGGGGGGGGGTTGGCTTGGAGCCCACGCGTGGTCTCCCCTCATGTAACCCACAGACCCTGATATGAAACGTCCCCACAACCACAACGACATGACACCAGTGTACAAAAATCCTGCCTTCAATAAAGTGGAAAAGCAACCGCATCTCGCTGGGGTTGGTGGAGGTGCTGGCATGTCTGCGCGGAAGCCAGCTGCTGCACACATGCTCTGGGAAAGCCTCATCCTGCAGCAGGGAAGCTGACACCGCCTCCGCCGTGCTCACTGGTAGTAGATGCTGAAAGCGTGGAGGATGTACAGGAAGGTCGTGATGAAGGCAAAGAACTGCAGGACAGAAAGGGCAAAAGCTGGGGTCAGCAGGGCTCCCTGCAGGGTGTAACTCCATCATCTCACAGTGCTCTCGACCTTGGGAAACCTCCAAGCCTAGAGCTCTTTCCAAACTCAAAAAAGAGGCAAAGCCCCCAACTTTCCCAGAGGAGGCAGCTGTGCAAAGCTGTCCTGAGCTGCTGAACCCCCAAGAAGCCTGTGCCAGCTGCACAACGTGATGGAGAAAAGAAGCCGAAGCTCTAACCACCGTCTGACACTGCTGGGCTGGATGGGTGTGGGTTGGAGCACCTCTGCCACAGCTGTAGTGTTCGCTCCTGCTTCTCCCTGTGGGAGCTGCAGGTGCTAAGGCCCGCCCGGGTTGTTCTCGACTGACTCACCGATGCCGCACAGTTGAGCTGGTAGTAGTAGAGCGGTGATTTATTGTCGAACTCAGACTCGATGGTTGCATTGGCTTGCAAGACAGCAGCACTCATGTATAGAATGGCTGTGGCACCGTGGTACAAACTATCCTGCAAAACAAGGGAGTGATGGGGATCAAAAACTGCTCGGCCTTGTCTGTCTCTCTCCTGCCCTGAGGATAGGAGATGCCACCGTCCATCCTCTGCGCACAGGAGTGCACAAAGGGGACAGGCACACCTGGGCAGAGACTGGAACCAGGCATTGCCTGGGCACTCTGCAGCACACCGAACCTCCTGATGGCAACTAAGGGACCCCATTTCCCAGTGGGAAGCACAGGGCCCAACCCCAGGCCCGTGTTCACGGGGACGAAGGTGGGACTATCACATCCCGATCTCTTCCCTTTCACCCTGCCATTGAAAAGGGGTTGTGTTCAACCACAAGCCACACGTAGCAGTGGCACAGCAAAACCTCCTCCAGGCGTTTCCAGTAAAGGCCTGGCCATGTCCCCAGGGAGGAAAGGAGGAAAGGGATGTTTGTTTGCAATGGGCTGGCCAACTCATTGCCAGCTGCTGTTACCAGCTGCTGCTGCCCACACCATCGGCCCCTTTCTGAGCCCATCCTTACCAGCACTTTCCAGTTGTTGCTGTTTCTGTGAAAGCCAAAGATGTAACTTAGGAGGAGCAGCAGGGAGATGAGGCAGGAGGTGAGGGATACATACATCACCCATCCCTGCTGCAGCGGGAGAGAGACGGAGGTAGCAGCAACAAGGATCCAGACCCAGGTCCCGCAGAGCTGCCAGGGAGAAGCAAAGGCACCTTCCATGAGCACGCGATGGGGAAAGTCCCTTCTCCTCCCTGGATCCCGCCTCGTCTCCCTCCTTCCCTCCCAGGCTGGCCCCAGGAAGCCCTTCATCTTTGGGCGGTGCAGCTGCTATGCAGGGCATCCTTGGGCTGGCAGCAGCACCGCCAGCTGGCACAAGTTTTCCCTGAATGCTCTTGGGAAATGCCTCAAAACTTTTCTTGTAAAACGGAAAGAACTGCTGCTGTGTTCGACACGAGGAAAAACCGCACCCTGAGGGCTTTGGCAAAGAAGCCAGAAAGCATGCGTTTATCTCGGAAACGTGAACCACCAATGTCAGCCCAGCCCCACCCGCACATTAATAACCTGCCTGAAATCACAGCACGAGGAAGTCATCTCCGAGCTTCACATACCAGCCCAGACTGAGTCGCTTGCTCTGGATCCACCTCAAGTATTTACTATGCAGAAACAGCTCACAGGGCTATCTGGCTCTGCTCCCCCTGCCCTATGCCACACCAGCTCTGGTGGATAAAACTCCTGCTTTGCACTGACTGCGCCCACGAGGTGTGAGTGGTGTGTGCTGCCAGCACCGGGGCTGCGGCTACCAGCTACTGTGCCGTATGTCAAAGTACAGGAGCAGCTATTGCAGCCACTCGCACCGCCTGCCCTCTGGACTCAGACGCAGTGCAAAAATGTATGGAATTTTACAGTTTCCAGGCAGGTCGGCTTCTTGTAAAGTCTAAATATGAAAAGCAAAACTCCCTTCATTTTAAGCAATTTCCAATTTCTCTTTGCTAAGTAGAGCTGCTTCTGTTCCCAAGGCAGGCAGCGCTCTTCAGCCCTTCCTAGCCCTACGGCAGCTGGCAGCCCCCTGCACAGGCTCCATGTGGTGCTGGAGCTTATCTGGTCCTCAAGCTGTCCCAAGAACAATTTAACCACAAAGACCAGCTCTGCGTGGCCAGTATAAGCTAACGGAAATGAAATTATTTCTCATGAAGGCTCTTTTCACGATCCTCCTGAGGGCTACCCCCAGATTTCTAAGCCCAGGACTCCCCAGAGCCGGGCATTACAGCGCGGCAAGGCTCGGCATACTCACTATCTCCGGTAGGATGAAGGCATAGGGAACGGTTTTGAAGATGGCTGGTCCGGAGGGCACGGTGGGCTGCGTGGTGGCCGCAGGGGGACACGCCGATGCCATCGCTCCTTAGCTGAGGCCACTCGGCTCGGCTCGCATGTGTCTGCGCCGCGCCGCTCCCCAGCGGGGTTTTAACCGGCACACCCGCAGGGACGTAATCGCAGAGACCAGCCCAGGCTGGCACCACGCTGCTTCCTCCAGCTGAAGGAGTCCTCAGCAACCCCCTGGTTCTCTCATAACACACTCTGCTGCCAGCAAAGTGACGGGATGGGCTCACAGCCTGGCTAGCACTGCCACTGGCAGTAGCATACAGTTAGTTCAGCGTCTTTAATGGGAGAAGAAAAAAATCCCACACCACACCAGCGCAGAAGTTTCCTGCAATCCGATTTTGTCCTTGGCACTTGTTCAAGTGTGAAATATTTTTGTTTCCGCTCTTGCCTCCTCCCCTTTTTGCTCAGGTTTCTGCTACTTGTTCACGTAAGAATCCCCCACACCCATGGGATGCGTCCAGCCCTCGAACACTTACAGCCCGCCACAGCCTTGGCAAACATTTCTTACAGACAGCTCAATGCACCAGTAAAAGACGGAAGAGTTTGTCCATCTGCTCTTAAGTGTCCAGAAAGGTCAGAAGGACAGCAACCAGGCCAGCTTTAATTTCCACCTCCTGGCAGATGCGCTTTGGATTCAATGAATGCACTATTCTTTCTGCCTCACCCACTCAAGAAGTCTAGGAAATAACTGGAGGAATAAAAAGCCGAAAGTGGTCTCTCTGCCTCCTGTGCTAGAGTGGACAGAAAGACCCCGCTAACTCAGGCAACTCTGCAGCAAGAGGAGGGAGATCCTAGTAAGATACCACATGTCTGTTAGAAGAGCCAAGTTATGCCCTAGGAATTTGGCCTCTCTGCTAGGCTCCTGAACAAGGCAGAAGAAAACCAAATCCATGATGTTTCTGATCATCTGAGCCCATCGTAGGCCAGGGGGTTGCACTTCGCAGGATTTCTGAAGGCTCCAGTTTACAAAAGCTGCCAGCGACGACGGCTGGCCTCATGTTCCACACAGCATGCTTCAAACTTTGAAAGGCCTTGTTTTAAAGCATTTCACACCACACAAAACTAGCGACTGCTTTGGATTTAAATCCAAGTGTACTTGGTGCTGCCCACCTCACTCAGGCACCGTGGCAATGTACCCATCACCACAAACAAAGCATCCAGACATTGAGGCACTGCAGCACAAAGAGAAATCAGATTAATGACTCTGTGCCAGGAGTGAGCAGCACTCAGTAAGGACCGTGGTTACAAACCGCTCAGGAAAAAGAAACTTGAACATCCTGATGGGTGTGAGACATACCCTGCAGCTCACCAGCCTGCACACAGTGAGCTAACCTATGCTATAGTCATGCATATGGGAAACGCAGCATTCCCTGAATTCTCACCACCTTTTATTTGTACTAGGTGGGGTCAAGCACATTCCTGTGAATAACCCAACCTTTTCCTGAGTGAGAACGGAAAACAGTAAAAAGTGCTAAATAAAGAGCAACCTGCAGCCTGCTGATTGGACAAGAGGTGACTTTTTTCCTGACCTTGTTCAGCAGCATTCTTAAAGATCATTGCTGTTTTTCTTGCCTGTGCCAGTCCACTTGGGTGCTCTAACAGGGTCTTTTGCTCATCTTGATCAAAACAAAATTGGAAATTATTGGCAGCTGCAGGAGAGGAGTAACATGCTGCCTCAGCATTTGCTAGGCTTCAGCACAAAACAACCATGGCTACCACAGGTACACGTACCAACAGACAACCATAGCCTCGTCTGACATTGCAAAGGGGAAAATATAAAATACAATTCTCATTAGTTGAAACAATAAAATTATACTAGACTGTCTCAAAACGTTACTGTTAAATGTGCTAAAATATTTCGTAAAACCCAGATAGTACACAATTTTCCTTTGGTATGAATTCATCTATATTGTTACCCCATAATCCATTCATGCTACAGGATTGTTTTCCCTCGTTTCTCCTAAGAAATCATAGGCCAGCTCTGAGATATCAAAGGCTTTGTGGGTATTTTCTGATGACAGCAGGGACTGGAGTGCACCATCATTCTCTCGGCTCTTTCTCAAGAAGTCAGCGATCACCCTCCAGCGAGAGGCTTCAGATTCCTCCTCAGCCCACTTGTAGCTGGGGAGGAAAGTGGACTGGAGGAGAGGGAAGACAGAGTCGTGGTACACCAGGACAAACAGAGACTTCAGAAATTCTCGATCTCTCTGTGAAGAAGAAAATATTTGAAAGCATTTCCATGAAAATGTGCAGCACTGTCAAGCACTTCTTAAGGAGTATTCTACAAAGGAAAAACAAACCCAAACCACTCAACTAGCCCTCAGTTCGCAGGTTAACAACAGGAGGAGACCTGACCTTAAACATGGACCTCAAACTCAGCACCAGAACTACACTGCATAAACCATAGATCAGCAGATCTGCTCTCCTACCCACCTACTCTTCCCAGCGACAAAAAGCAGTGATATGCAGCCAAACCTGCAGATGCTGCCACATCTGAGCAGAGGACACTTGTGATGCTTATCTTGCCAGTCACAACAGCTTTCACACACCCCCCTGGGGTTTCTCTGCTTTTCTGCAGAGAAAGTCTGAACAAGTCACCCAAAAGCATCATGAGCTTCACAGGACACAAAGATTCCCCTCACCATCCTCCTACCTGATTTTCAGATAAAATCTCTCACTGCAGTCTGCCTGCGGCAGCATTACTCTGTAGTCTGATACATTAAAAAACATATCTTGAAGATAAATTTCTTTTCAACTTACTACAACCCTTCTCCCCCTCCACCCTGGTGACCTATGCTGAAGCAGCCTGAACTACCAGATTTGCTCTTGGCCCTACCTGTGATCTTGTAAAAGATGGTTAATTTAGGTTGGGTGAATAGAGGAAACAGCACACCAGAAAGTCTAAATAAAAAGAGCTAATGCCACTCTTTTATTAATATCTAAGCATTTAATATTTTAATATTAATTCAACTAGTCCTAATGACAGCTCCCTCATACTCCCTGGTTACATTTGTAGTCACACCCGTTTGAAATAAAAGTCATTTTGTTAGAGACAGTGGAAACCCTTAGACCTCTGATACACCAAACACCTCAAAACCTCCCCGATTTTGAAATCATTTTGGTTCAAGCCTTCACAAAACTAGAAGATATCTTTGCACTTTCTCACTGCTTTGCATGAAGTGGCTTGTACTGCCAATATTACCACAAAACAGTCACCTCATGGGGGTATTCGTATTTATTCCCCAAAACACCAGTGTATGAAGGCTTTCCCCTAGAGTACACGATGGGACAGTTTGCTAGGGCCCCTGGGGGAGCAAACGCATTCTCCCCGCCTTGGAGGCCCAAGCCCCACTCATTTCTCTAGTGCCTTAGGCAGAGAGCTGCAACAATCCCATGCTTCTCGCAGCACGCAGGAGGCAGGGCCATTCTGCAGGTGCTGTTATTTCACATTTTGAGAGGACATTCTCCGTGTGGAGAGAATTATATTTTGACATGTAAAGGCCTGTTTGCAAAACCTAGGGTCTAAGAATCAGCCTGGTCAATTAGCAAGTACTGAAAGACCCTGACCACTTCAAACAAGCAAGATTTGTATGCCTCATTTTCCAAACACACCAGAAGACACCCTTCCATGCAAGGAAGACAAACACAGAGCACAGCCTCCTGGAAAACTCACTGACCACTGAAGCTCTGCCAGGAACGCCAGCAATATGACTGGCATCGGCACCTCTTTGCTACCCCTGGGAAGATGAACAATTCACATCTCAGCAAAGGATTTAGCAGCTGAATGTCATAAAAGCATGCAAGAAGAAGTAAGAATTAGCTGTCGTGCCAGGCAGCAATCCTGCCATGGGAGTGGCACATGACAAATCAGGTAAAACTGGATGGTTCTGGGATACTGAGGAGTTATTAATTCTCTGAGCAGATCAGCTTACATTTTGGATGAATGGTCTTGAAAAAGCTGCTCTGATTCAATGGCGGTTTGTTTTGTTTGCATAAATGGAGAGATCTCTTTGCGTATCTATTTATTCAGTAGCACCCGCGACGAATGAAATAACCTTATGTTGCTCCCAAGAAGCAAAGTGCCTGGGATCGACACCCAGCACCTTGCTCATTCAGTTATCTATAGCTTCTCTCTGTAGGGAGGACAGGAGACAGCACAAGACACAGCTAAGCCTGGTGACATGGCCTGTTCAGTTTGTCTGCAGCTGTCTACATGCCAAAATGGGAGACTACTGACATCAGGAGACTGCAGAATTTGGAAGAGGACTGGATGGAGCTCAGAGGTTGGAGGAGGAAATACTGTTTTGCAGACAAACGCAGCCCCTTTTATACCAGTGGCAAGTTTTCACCAGCCCAGTGTTGCGAGCACATCATGAGAGAGAGCCACATTGGGGTACAAACCTACCACATCATCCCCATTAACAACTGTATAAAAACACTGAGAATAAAAGTTTTAAGTTAATTTCATAGTCCTCCTAGTTTGCTGTTGCAAATATAGTAAGAAATGTTTATTTAGCATATCTACATTTTCTAAATTTATGGTGAGAGGAACAGTTAACTAGCAATAACACTGAAATAAAACTAGCTTGAATTAGATCTAATATATGCCAAGAAAAAGCAGTAATTTGTTACCTTCTCTGATCTCTTCAGATTTCTTTCTCTATCTGCCCAAGCACTCTGAAACAAAATAAAAAATATACAATATATAAAATCTGACTGAGATTGCAGAGATCTAGAGAAGTTCCATTGTTACCTGCAGAAATCTCTTACTGCATCTCCACAGGAGTTTAAGCCCCTCTTGCAGTCCTGCTTTCCTTATATTCCCCATTCCTCCCTGGTGCTAGTTTAGTTAATTTAAGCAAACAGCCATTCCACTAAATTTTACAAATGCAAGGACTTTCAATTATTTTTTGAATGAAAATATGAGATTTTCAATTATCAGAGCCATTTAAACAAAATCAAGAGATCCACTTTACAGAAAAATCAATCACAGCTGAGGTTGATTCCTTCCACCCTACAAGCATGGGAAAACACAGCACAACCCCAAAGACTGACAAGTTTCAACAGCAGTATCCTTTGGGCAGAAATAAATCAGCTGTTGTTGTCTGCCTGAAAGGGACTGCCCTGTACGTAAGTGAGCACTGTTCTGCAGCTGCCGGTCGGATCCAAGTCAGCTCCTACCTGTCAGGAAAGCAGCACTGCCATAGGAACGGACAAACATTCAGGCACCTAGTCCATGGGCTCCCTTTTGAATGTGCTCAAGCAGTCTCTTGCAATTTGGAGGGGCTAAGGCACAAGAGATCTTCATGTACTTGAAATTAGTACAGCTTTTCTGCTGTTTGGCTTTTCCATTTATCTTTTCACGGGCTAAATAAAAAAGCTCAAATTTTGCAAACTACCTGGAAATGTAGACACATGGGCTGTAACTGAACACTACGTAGATAACATACCCGCAGTGCGTCCATCAGGTCTGGCTGATCCATGAGTTGAGGGAATGTTGCTAAAATAGGATTACAGATTAAATCTGGAACAGAAAACAAACACATTTAAGGCTAAGGAAGAAACAGGATGGTTCCAAAACAGAAGACCATCTCTGCCTAGGAGCAATCCCCTCCCTGAATATTTCAAAGCGAAAATTAGCTGTCACAGTGCCCTAGAGCAGCAGAGGAGGTAGATGAGCTCTCTAGCAACCTCATTCTCCAACAAGAGCTTTCTACAGCAAACTCCGAAGAGCTGAGACACGGTTAACCAGAGAGAGAAGAGATGCACCAAAAAAACAAGTGCTGGTTTATTAGGAGAAGCCAGCAAGGAAGAGCCCTTACTGATTTAACCCAAGGAGAGATTAAGGTGTGCTTTCCTCATTGCTGCACCTGTCTTTTTTATAAACATCTGAAATTGTGATGCCTGGTTTGGATGTTATGAATAAACACATGTTCATTCTACCTTAATCTGGCTTGTGTTGTGTGTGATCCTGAGATAACTGGATAACAATCGCTTTTTCAGAACAGGGCAGGCATTTTAATTTGCCTATTTTTAAAGAGTTTTAAAAGTTTTTAAATAGGAGCAGCAATTTTCATTTGTTACATCACAGAAAATTGCTACCAGAACAATCTTTGAAATGTAAAGCCTTTAAAACATTTCATACCGAGACAACCCAAACGGAAGCAATTTACTTCCAAGGGAGGTCACCAGCCTGATTTAGTGTCCTACGTTATAAAGATCAAATAACTATAGAGGATCTCAACTGGCCTTGAAACACCATCATTTTCTGTTTCTCAGTGATGAGTTTAATAAATACAGCATAAATTCATTAAAGGGTCTGACTTTCAGATACCGAATATTCAGGGCGTATATTAAAGTTCAGGAAAATCAGGAAGAGAGTTAAGTTCTGAGCATCTTTGAAAGATGAACCTTTAATTCCGATGCCTCAGTATGGTATTGTATTGATTGTAGGTTAAAAAGCTTAGCAAGCACACATGCATAATTCAGTCTGGAGAAGAGACAGAGAAAGCACAAGAAAATTATTTTGCAGTATCAATATAAATTCATCTGTAGTACAGTTAAGAAATATATATTTTTTTCTGTATTTCAAGTGTGATTTTAAAATAAAGACTACAAACTATTACAATTCTGCTGAAGGAAAAATATGGAAGGAATGAGACTTCCAAAATAAGAGCAAGACAGAGTTCTAAAAGCAGAGCTCTTACACTTCTCTCTTCCCACTGCATCAGCCAATAAGTAAATTAACAAATAAAAAGAATAAAAGAGAGTGACTTCACCTCAGTGACAGAAACATCTGCCTAATCCTTCCTATAACACACAAGAACAAACATCCACTAGAAACGAGTGAGTAAACCTGTGAGCATGTCTAATCTCTCATTGCACAGGTGATGAGAAGGAAACATTTCTCTTCCAAACAATTTTACCTTTTCTTTATTTATTAAGACAAAAATAAAATGTCTTTGCCTGTCCACTTGGGCTTTTTGGGGTGAAGGGGCGTTTCACTGAAGACACTTCATTCATACTTGACAGAAAACAAAAATATTCTTGTGGTTTCTGCAGCCTGCTGTGTGAACTGATGCCAAATAAGGCAACGCATTAGGTGTGAGTTGAAATATTACTAGTTTGAAAGGCAAACATACCGAGAGGGGTATTAACAGCAAGAAACTGTTTTCTTTTACTAACAGGGACAACAGCTTTCAACTTGCTCCCACAGCACCTGCAGACTGAAAGCTTAAAACACTGAAATCCTCTACGGAGGAAGCGTGACTTCCCAACCATGCAGGACAGGTGGTCAACCCCAGCACTAGCAGGTAACAACATCTGAAGAGTACCCCATATCAACGAGAGTTGCTCCTGCAGACCCCTGCTTAATCCTACAAAAGGAAGATTCTGGATAGAGCAATTCTCTTTGAGAGACCGATCTTACTACTGAGCTCATCCCTACAACACCAGTGCAATTCTTACCTGCACTTTGCATGTTTATTCTGTCTTTCAGGAGTGCATCACTAAGTATTTGTCGATAAAATATCAAGAGATGGATGTAGCACATACTGCCAATTAATGTTTCTGGTAGCAAACTATTGGGAAAAATAAAAAAACACACAGTTGAGATTTTTATTCAAAACTGCTCCAGCAAAGCACTGTTCTCCAAAACTTGAGAATGATGACAGGTTTGTGGGGACACCTGTATTAGCTCATATTGGTGTCTCCACAAATCTATTAACTTCTGAGGGCATACATTGATGCAGCTGTAACAGCCAGACTCCTGCTGTTGCTATTTTTAATTTTATCTAGTTTAAAGCTTTTTGCTTGTTTTCAACAGAATATTCTAAGCCTCAAACAGAGATCAAATGTAATATGCAGCTGACACAACCCTCATATTTTCTATAGCCAGTATTCCAGGGAAGGGGAACACTTCAGACCTCTGAGATCATTCTAGGCTGAACTGTGTTTTGATTTTACAGCAGCACATAAATATACTTACTTCAGGATGTCTTTTGACTGCGTGCTTAATGACCTCAGTTTTACTAGAAGCACAGGCTGCTTCTTGAGTGTTATAAGCTGTTGAAGAACACTACTGCCTGCTTAAGAAACAAACACCCAGGATGAAATTAGTCATTTTGAAAGAACATTAATAACTGTATTACAAGAATGAACATTTAAATATGGTAAAAGATGTTTTTTTTTTTTTTCTGAAACTGTAATGGTTTAAGGATTGTCTAAAACTCAGGAGGAATTGAATGCCTGATTTTTTTTCTTTATTTTCCACCTGTATCAACATTTGGTCTAACTAAAACTACCTGGGACTAAGGAGTCCAACTTGCTCTCCACTTGCTTGCTCAAACTCCTCTCTGCAACTGTCACCTCTTCAGGCAAGCTGGTTATCTGTTTTTGCTGAGCTCTTTCCACCTGGCTCAATTCCCTGCTGTAGTTCACAGCATCACCTGTAATCCCTGCCCCCTGCTGTGCCAGGTGCTGTGGGACAGTGACAGACACACCTTGCCCTTGCTACGGAACTCTTTAGACCAATATTACTGCTGAATCTTGTAGCATCACTCCACAGCCAAGAAGTGTTCAGTGCAATTAAAGAAATACCCGAATACATTTATCAGAAATAATCCTCAACTTGCAAACACCGTAAATTACAGAAACATTAGCACCAACAGACAGTTCTAAATCTGAGCAGCCCTAACAATCAACTCTCTCTCATGCAAATCAAGAACACCAAACAACACCAGGCTGTGTTGACTGCATGCTAATAAGAGCCCTGTCTGAGCTCTGCATTTTGTGAATTAGGTATAATACGCATCATTTTATTTATGAAATGTTTAGGAGAAACCAAACCTCTTCTTGATATTGATGGGTCTACCTCAACGCCTCTTTCATAGGGAGTACCACCATTTAATGGCAGCTCATACATCCTGTGAGGGAAGAGCAGCGTGGTTAGAATAAAACAACACATGGATACATGAGACCAACACGACTGCTCTCTGAGAAAGCGAGAAACCTGCTATCTCAAAGAAAAACCTGACACAATGCTTGAGGTTTTGGCTAGTACTTTATGTGAAATGAGTACACCTAAATACTAAGTACCCAAACCTCTAATGATAAATTGGAAGCTTGTATTACATTGGGGAAACTAGCCAATTATTTGAAAAGAAATTAGCAACAACGATTCCTTTCCACATGATTCCAACATTTTTCTTGTATGAAATTTAGCAGCTGCTTCACTGAAATGTTTTTGAGGAATCATGGCTAAAGTATCATGAAAATTTTCAATGCTGAAGAATAATGTAAGCCCAGTTCTGTCAAAATTAAGTCACTGTTGAAGTAAGCATGCAGTTTCACTCTCTAGAGTAGAATTAAAAAGGATGTTATCACCTTCAACTTTTTAAATGTTTTTATTTCATATAATAAGGGTGTTTTCATATAAAAGGGGAGTTATTTAGACTTTTATTTAATTCAGACATTTCTATAGTTTTTAGAGTCCATTGAAGAACATTTTTAAACGCAGGCTAACTTGCAACATTTCAAATTCAAATGTTGAGTCCAGGGAGCACACTTTAGAGGAATGCACATTGGGTGTGGAAGTGGGATCAACATTCGCACTGGAAGACCCAGTACAACCTGCATATTAGACTGGATTACACCTGTCCATATCAATACCTGCCCATACTAAACGCAAACTTTACTCATAGCTTAAAATGTATCTATATACATACATAAATACAGAGAGAGAAAAAAAAAACAAACACATAATAAACTTACTTGGAAGGAACAGGCATTCCATCAGAAGTAAAAAGCTTCTGAAATGCCCAGCCACAGCTTAGCTCTCCTCGTTCACCTGTTGACTAGAAAATAAAAGAGGAAGGTAAACTTGAGCAGCTAAACCAGGATGAGTAACCGATCAAAAACAAATATTTAGAATAATCCCATAAAAATTATAAAATGGTAAAAGCCCCAAATTCATGGTAAGCAAACGCTGACTATACTACATTTAAGATAAACATATGTATATCAAACATTAGAAAGCTTTATTCCCAGGCACTGGGAAATGGAGCTGACCCTGTGTGCCAACCCATCCATTTCCAGGTATGTCCCAGGTCTGCTGCATGATCCTGAGGGTACCACTGCACCTTCCAGGATCTCAGCTTGAACAAATACAAAGTGAGGGCAGAGACAGTTACTTTCTTTTTAAGTGGTCTGATGGATGAAGCAGAAATAAAACCCAAACCCACAAATAACAGGTAGGAACTTGCACGTACTCCAGCCTTCATGCAACCTTAATCTCTAAACAGAAGCTGACAACCTGACGTCCTGACTACTCGAATTAGCATGCGGAGGGCCATTACGTCTGATTAGGTCTCTGTGAACCGTCACTCACCAGCATGTAGTTCATTGCCAGGACTTGCATGGTCCAGTTTCCTACAGATTCAAAATCTACTTATCCCCTTTTGCAACAATTCTGCATTCCTACTATGCTATCAGCACGTCTTTCTCCCCTCCACATTGCCACAGGGACACTTCTACCCCAGGTTCCTACAGGTGTTAATGAAAGAGAAAATACAGCAAGACCCCTACGGTAAGTTCTCTAAGTTTTCAGATTTCTGTTTTTCAGAATTTTCCCAAGTTCTGCCCACCATTTAATACCCTGCTTGCTAACAATTGTCATTACCACATTTTCCATCTTTCCCTTGATTTACTTGACTGCCAAAGCTTATCTGAGCAAGACGGTGACAGTAATGAAAAAGGCAGCAAGACTTGAGTCAATCCTGTAGACAAAGCAGCTAAAATCTTTCAGAACAGGAGCTCTTCCAAAAAGCCACCGTTTCCTCCAAATACTAGTGTTTCTTATCCCTCTTTTTATTACCATAGTTCTTACAGGGAAAAGTGCTTTACCATCTATTGTATCACCAACCATTGTACTTTAAGAAGCATATCCTGGTTGGATGGAAGGATGCATCTCTATCAACAGTGTTCAAAATATTTAAACAGTTAACTTTTTCATTTCCAAACTACATAGCACAAACTTCACTCCCAGATGCCAAAATGAAGACAATCATGGAATAAGCTAGAAAAAAATTCACCTAAATTTCCACTTGGATCTCAAAATTCACAGCTGAGATACTACAGCTTACAACTGAACACCGGACAGCTGATTCACTTTAGAAATGTGCTGGGAATGATTTATTCTGTAACTGTATACACTTACATTGCGAATATAAGTGATGCCAAGTTCAAATAAGAAACCAGTGTCTGAAGATGGAGAATTAGACCTGACAAAACAGTCACCATCCAGCAAGCTGGGTAAAATGCCTGTTACCTAATACAGAGGGGGGAAAAAACAGTGAATGTACATATTAAAACAAAAACCCTCTGATTTCTAAAGGCAATTGAACACATCACTCATTTACGTAAGAACTCAGACACGATCCCACTGCATATAAGAGAAAATGAGAAGTAGAGAACCAGTTCCATTTGAAACCATTGTTCTGTTTATTCTTTATCTTGTCACAAACCACAGCTATGTTGCCAAGGTACATTTTCTGTGATGACAAGATATTAGAGAACCTTAGAAGTCAAAAAGGAATTAATTCTCTGTGAAAACACAGCAACAACTGGGGTAAAACATGGTAACAGTACTGCTGTGAACGTGGTTCTGCACAACACCTGAAACATGGGACAAGGCATGTGCTCTTTTTTATTTTCTGCCCGTTTATTTTGGTTGCAATATATATTATTTCAACAAGAATATCAGAAGTAACAGACTGTTAAATAAGAAGCTGTAAATAGACACCGTAAATAGTTAGTGGCTATATGACTTCCTGAGTGAGATACCTACCCTTGGAGAAAAGGTCCACATTTGGGGATTTTTAGGTTGCCATGTGGCTCTCACTGTATGAATGTTACTCAATACCTAAAACATGACAGTGGGGAAAAATGCTAAGACAAGTTTTTCTGCATATCTACACAGCTTTAAGAAACTGCAGTATTATCTAAGATTAATCCAACACTCCACACGCAGCACAGGTAAAAGCACACTTGCTTTTCAAATTTATCAGACAGTTTCAGTTTAAAAGACTACAGCGGAAGGCAGAATCATCAGCAGCACTTTCCAACCATTCCTGCTTCCTATGTACCAGTATCAGTCCCTTTGCCTCCAAGAGCATTCGGCAGAAGGAAAACTACCAGACCGTCGGCACCAGATTATTTATAAAAAACTGCTCTACACTCACACAAAGGCACAGAGGAACAATGGCAGGTGGGAAAATCCGTGTGTGACCCTGACCCAGCTACTCCCAGGCCCATCACAGGGGAGAAATGAGCCCAGACAAGGCTCACCTCCACAAACGTGAAGGGCAAAGAGACACAATGGCAGGTGGGGGAACCGAAATTATGGATGCAGAGAAATGGAGCCCCAGACAGCCCTGGGAGGGGCTGGGGCGGGGAGCTGGGTGTGATGCTCCTGAAGATGAGTCACCAGGAGCGGTGCTGGATCGCCTGACAGACTGAGAAGGATTGCTGCTTAAGGCTATGAGACTGCAGCACACAGGCAAGAACGTTTGGGGACTGCACATGACTTACTAGGGGATGTTCAGGGGAGGAACCAAAGGCAGAAAGAGGGGGGGACCAGGGTGGTTTGTGGAGCAAGAAGGGTGGGAAAATAGAGGGATAAGGGGATAAAAGGGTGTGTTTGTGAGCTAGCTGGTATGCATGTCTGGCCATGCCCTGCACCTGATCGGTGCAGTTTGTCCTGTCTTCTCATCAAACTCTATTTCTAACTCTTTATTTTCTTTGTGAATGGGCTTTCTATTCTGCATGCATGTGTATGGAGGTCTAAGTGCCAGCAAACAGAGGCAGGCCACGTGCTGCAGGGAGCTTATGTCTGTGGTGACTGCTGCTGGTGAGGGGGACGGTATGTACTTCAGTGTGCAACTGCACATATCAAGCCAGACTAACTGGCGAGTCGGTTAAGCACCTTGGTATGTCTCCGAGACAATTGGAGGAGTTGGCTGCTGGAGGGACTAGAGCATCATGTACACCTTATCGAGACCTTTTTTGGTCATCAAACAGCCACTCACCCGATTCCCATCAAATAGACAGAGTCGGACATGTCTACTGAGAACCTGTATACTGCCTGCTAGGAGAGGAATCATTTTGCAGCTACATAAAGTCACAACCAGGGATACTCGAGTTGGTCTAGGCTGGATCTGAAACACAGAAAACAGAAGAAGGATTAAATCTAGAGGTTCCTCCTGCATGTGGTTATCATTTTGCGTTTATTTACTGAGAAGATTGACTGTAGTACTCGCTGGACTGGATTCTTTGACCCACAAAGCTCATGCAGTATTAGCAGCAGCAGGAACATTCCTTCATAAGCCTTTACACCTCTCCTAAGGAGAGTGCTACAAATAACTCAGTGACAGGTGGAAGGTCCTATCAGAAAGGAATGCTGTCATGGAGTTCTTCCCCGAGTATTTCAAGTCTTGGTGGCAATTACAATTTTGAGCTGCTTTTCCGACAATAATTTATAAATAGGTGTTCTAAAAATGGTGTAAATCAAGGCATAATCATTAGCCAAAATGAAAGAAGAAAAATGAAACTGGAGGTTTCACTGTGACTAGTAGAAGTTCATGGTTTAAGAATTCAGACTAATCACTCATGCAGATTTGTTTTACCCCAAACAAGGAAGGAACCACAAGCTTAAGATGAAACATGACTCAAGAAATACCCAACATAGCACCTTGTATTGATTGTTTTTTTATTATTTGTTTTTGTTTGCTTTTTTTTTGCTTATCAGAGAGCAGGTTGTAGTAACATCTAACTTCCTAAGGAGTCTAGATTGACACTGAAGAAATCTATCATCTATTTCACAGCAATATTTACCCACCAATATGAAGCATTTTTTAAAGGTTGCTAGTGATTCATATCTACAGATGCTGTCATTTCTCTTGAACCAAAAGCTTCATAGCTTTCTCCCCAGTAATACCTACAGTATTTTTTTCGGAGTCCCACACCAAGTCTTTGAAAGCCAGCTGGGATGGAGTAAGTTCAGGCTGTAAGAAGTAACTTGCTCTAAAGTGATTACCTACAATAAATGAAATTTAAAAACAAAGAAAAATCTTAAAAAGTTTTTTTTTTATGATCTTTATTGCCACAAAATGAAAGATACACAAAAATCAGAGGTGTCTAAGGTTCACTGGAATATTTGACTGGTCCTAACAAAACTATGGAAGTATCTACTACAAGTACCCTCCAAAAGGGGCAAAACTATTTGTAAAAGTGTTCTGTAGTATTTCAGCACTGCAATTTAATTAACAAAAAGAGCTACTGACTGGAGACAGTTTGAAATGAAAAGATGAAGAAAATATGAGATGTGTAGTATCATTGGAATTCTCTTCACAGAATATCTCTGAGAAAAAGGGAGGAAGTCTATGAAAAAAAATCTGTAACTGTCACCAGGAATAGTCTTCCAAACAGGAAAAACTTTGAGATCATCAGGAAATTTGTCATTGCCTTCATGGGGCCATGATTCCACTCAGATAAATTAAAACTTATTTGATAAAAGAAAAAAAAAAAAAAAAAAAACTTTTTCTACATTATTTGACTGGTCAAATATATACTCTGTGCAGATTATGTATACCTTGTACCAATTATCATAAAGCAATACTGATTTTAGTCCAACAGGCTAGTTACTGGGATAAGAAACTCTCCAAGGACACTTGCAAATTCTGCACTGCAATCGCTATGAGAAAACCTTACCTTCTTCTAAGAGCTGGAAAAGTGTGGAGAGACGGAATCCTGCAGGAACTGCTCCCATAGTTGCCAATACCTCTACTGTATCATTCTATTAAAAAAAAAAAAAAAAGATATTAACATTCCTACTATTTAACAGCTAATTCAGTCCTAATTTACAGCTCTCACACAAACAATATCAGGAGCTGAGGCATCCATCACCTCTTCTAATCTGAAATTAGCTTGGCACAACACCAGGAATGACTTTCACTTTGTTTTGTGTATGACCCCAGACAGACCAATTTTGTTAAATCCCCCCTTCCATTTCAACGCAGCAGCAGAGTAGCCAGTTAACAAAGAAAATCACAACCTTGAAAAAGAAATGTAGCATGACTATGGCAAAACAACAAAAGCCACTTCAGCTGCATCTTCATTCAGACACACAGACTGTGCTGCAGCCTATTTCTAAAGCAGTAGGGAACCTTACCATTTCTTGCTACCAAAAACAAACTAGAGATGTTAATTAAAAACTTTGGTCTCTACTATGATACATTGTGCTTAGTAAAAGACAAATCTTGTCTACAAATTAATTAACGTTATGGTAGATGAAATTGCTATCTAAGAGATACGCCTACCTCTGTGATAGCTTTTCTCACAGCGCTCCAGTGAGAATCTGTTCTGGAAGAAAAATAATGTTCTTCTTTTATAATATTCTTGTGTGGACAAAAGTTTAAACACTGAATACAGATTTGCCTTTAAATACCAGCAGCTTAATCAGCATATCTGAAATAAGAATAACAATATGCTTCCAGCTACTAGTGTCTCATAAGCTGAAATATGACTCATTACATGAGCTAGTCATACTTTGATTTTGAGGAAAATAAATAAATAAATACATACATAAACAATCCCAAAGCAAAAGTCACAAACAAACCTACTAAAGTAGAAGTGTGTTGGCAAATTAAAATTTGTCGAATCTACAGAAAAAATAAATAAATCAAGTGGCTGCTGTACTGAAAAGAAAGAAGCAGTTAAAAAGAACCAAATACATCTGTCAGGTATTTTCTCTGCAGGAGATGTATTGCCATATCTAAGGAAGAGCAGGATGAACAATTTTACACTTACTTGCTGTTGCATATTCTACTTACCTTTTTTTAATTTCAGTTCCATCTGCTGTTTCATCCACCACTTCTATGTGTTCATCACTTTCCTCTTGGCTTTCCCCATCTTTGTTATGGACCTGTAAATCAGATTCAGAAAGGGCAAGGGCTTGCTTTCTTCACAGTTCTGTTCTTAAAAATGTTTTCTCCAACTACAGCATGTGTACATAGTTTAGAAGAGAAGATTTTCTGTCTGTCGTGACCTATTACTCCAGAGCACTGTAACTACAAAACACTGCTCTCAGTTCTGCAGCCACAGCAAGAGATTGGAGTATTCCTACAGGAGAACACTAAGCAAGAGAATGGTTTTGCAAAGCAGATTCTTTAAGAGGAGCAATACATTGGTATCGTGAAGTAAAAAGTTCTCTACCCAACATACTCTCTGTTCTGAAAAGCCTTGTTCCACAGTGGGAAGCTCAGACTCAATTGAGCCAAACTATGTACCCACATTTAAAGGTTAATTAATGTCAAATTACAAAATACTCCAACTGACATTTCATATGAATCGTGAAAAGCATGCATGGCTCTGTAGCAGCTGGGAACCTTCAGAGCTGACTGTTAGCAGCAAAAGTCTCTAACTTTCACATTCAGCAAACCTCTCTGCAAAAATCATGTCACATCTCCATATGGCATCAAAATACTGCTTTTGATAGCTATCTGCGTACACATGCATACAAACATGGCGTTATTCACAAACAACTGACTAAAAGCTGCTGTGTGTGCCCATTGTGTTATGATAAATTTCATGCAGCTATATTATCATTAACATACATAAAATAACAGAGGTGAGACTAGAATGGAAGAAGTTTGCAGCACACTAACCGCAAGATAGGTTTTAGGCACGAGGCCTCTCTCCCCTTTTGAGTTTTCAGCTAGCCACCAGCCATCCGCCTTCTTATCATGTATAAGCAGGACTTCACCCTTCTTTGCCGTGAGGAGAGATGGAGACAAAAGACAACGAAATATTTCAAAATGACGCCAGGAGCAATTTGAATAACAATTCCAATTTCCCCTGTAACACAGGTCACAGAGACCACAGCTACAGACTCGGCTGCTACAGAAGGTGGCAAGAGGACACTGGACTCCAGTACGCCAAATGTACATTAGGAAAAGCCATTTTCCCCAGAATCCTGCTAAGAACTGACTGAATCCCAGAAGCATAGAATTTAATTATTGTTATTGCTTAATACAGAATGATCTGCAGTAGCAACGTGGCAAAAACTTTTGCAGAGACATATTTACCTTAAACGTGAGATCACCCTCCTGCTGCGCATTAAAGTTTCCAACTGCAATACATTCTTTAACACTGGGATCATCCAACAGTTTATCCTCATCATCTGTTTCTTCACTGTCTTCTTCCTCACTACTTTCTCCATCGTCATCATCACTCTCATCCTCTTCTTTGTCTTCATCTGCTCTTTGAGGATCTTTTTGATGTCCCTCACTCCTACCCAAAATACATCAAACTTTTTTTGTTTTGTTTTCATTTTACCAAACCTTCTTGACATTGCTGTAGAAGCCTTGCAACGTGGGCTTCTTTGCAAGGATGTTACCCAGATACAGAATTTTAATTCCTGTGTTTTACTTTCTGGCCTGATCTGAAAAAGCTCTCAGTGGTATTTCATCCCCAAGCATACAGACCACAGCACACCCTCTCCTCTCAACAGCTACGTTATCATTAACCACCACTTTCAGAAAATTCCAGTGACTCCTTTTTTCAGTTAAAACAAGCCCCAGAAGAGCTGGCCCTTCAGCAGGTTTTTTTTGTTTGTTTTTTAAACTAAATTTTAAGATAATAGAGGGGATAAGGCTACAATTTTTCAGGGTCCCTTCCAGTCCCACATGTACAAGTCTATTAAAGTGCAGATTGTATTTGTTCATTTGGGCTACTTACACTGTGTCATTTGTAGCTGCGTTCTCCTGATCCAAGACACGACCAAGTTTCTGCAGCTGTTGAGACAGCTTTAGCAATAGCTTCTCCTCTTCTTCTTTCCTCTGAGTATAATTCCCCACAGGCGCAGGCTCATCAACCTGAGAAAGAATACAACAAATTGCTCAAGGTAATCCAAGTTCAAGTTCTCCTACAAAGAAGATTTTCCAGACATGTATTGTAAGTTTTCACTTTCCAGGGCTGCCATCACTCCCAGTTTAGTGACATCTTTCTTGCCTTTGACAAGGCATTGCTTTGAGAAACATTTTAGAATGTATTGGGTTGATAAAGATTTTTCTGTACATAATAAAGCACAGAAAATATGTTTTTAAATAATATAAATGGATCTCACAAATCCTGATCAGAGGTTACGCAGTGCTAGGCACTGCTTTTGTCCTGAGGCATCTAAAGCTGAAGGAGGTTGGTGTTCTCTAAATATTCACTGCAATGCACTTTGGAGAAAATTATTAACAAACTTCTCTCTATACCTACTTTTTTCAAATTATGAAGAGCATCCGTATTTTCATCCACCAATTTCTGCAGCTGCATGCATCTGCATTGAAAGCAAGACAGACAGATGGTGTTTTCTTAAAACTCTGGTAGACAGGACACCTAACTCATGCTAAATCACCGAAACTTGTAAATTTAGATACCCATGCCTTCACACTGCTGTACGCACACACAGCTTTACAAATATTAATACAAGCGCAAATGGCACTTCACAAACCAGGAATTTAGTGATTCCTTAGAGGAGGTGTTTTAACAAATCTTAAAAGGAATAAGCATCAATAAAAGATCTGGAACAGAGGGAGAAAACAAGATCATCACCTGGCTCTGACAAGTTCTCGATGACAATCAAACATTCACACAAGAATTCTGGAAGAGCTAAGGGATGAGACAGCTTAACTGCTTATTACCCATGATGTACGAGCTTCCACTTAAACTACCTCAAACTCTGAAGACTGGAAAGCATCCTGGGGGCAGCTGAGTGAAAAGGGACAGAGATCTGTACAGTCATGAGAAAAACGAAAAGGCAGAGAGGGAGCCAGCTGCTCCTTCTGATGCAAAGATGAGGGGGAATGGAGTGACTCCGCCAGGGGCTTTGCTCTGGGCAACCAGGAGAGGGCTTTTTCCATAACGCAGTTAAGGTACGCAACTCCTTGCCACTGAGCACTGCTAAAAACGTTACTTCACAAAAGTATGTTGCAAATCCATAGGAAAAATAAATAAATAATCTAAACACAGCCACGACTGCTGAATGCAAGGGCACGACCGAGGCCACACTTGAGCTGACCGGGACTGTGTTTGATGTCGCACGCCAAGCCCCGCAGCGGGCAAACCGCTGGCCAAGGGCGGATGGCGGCAACCGCCGGGGGGCCGCGGCTGAGGGCAGGGCTGGGGCAGGGCTCACGCGGCACGGCGCGGCACGGCCTCACCTCCGCCTCAGGGCCTGCCGCTGCCCGCCGCTCGCGGCCGCGTTCTCGGCCCGCAGCGCCTCCACCTGCAACACATGAGAGGCGCCGTGAGCGGGGCCCCGGTCCCGGCGCCGCTCCCGGTGCCGGTGCCGCCCCCGGTACCTGGTCCCGCAGGTGCCGGCTCCGCCGCTGCACCCGCTGCAGAGGGCCCCGCGCCCGCCGCCCCGACATGGTTGCTAGGCAACGGGTGCGGCGGCGCGGGCGGATGAAGCCACTTCCGGGAGCGCGGCACGCCGGGAGATGTAGGCGCGGGGCTGCGTGCCGCCCCAGGCAGTGCCGGGGCCCCAGGGCCTTTCACGGTCACGGAACGGCTCCGGCTGGCGGGGGCCTCAAAGCCCGGCCGGCTCCGGGCCCGGCCGTGGCAGGGGCACCTCCCGCCAGGCCAGGCTGCCCCCAGCCCCGTGCAACCTCGCCTCGGGCACTGCCGGGGATGGGGCAGCCACAGCGCCCCTGGGCAGCCCGCGCCGGGCGTCGCCACCCTGAGGCGAGGATTTCCTCCTCCCGTCTAGGCTGAACCTCCCTCCTTTACTTCAAGACCTTTCCGCCTTGTCCCGTCGTTCTCTACCCGAACGAAGAGCCCCTCTCCATCTTTACGAGCCCCCCCAGGCCCTGGCAGGCCGCGCCGAGGTACCCCCGAGCCTTGTCTTCTCCAAGCTGGGCAGCCCCAGCTCCCTCGGCCCCCCCAAGAGAGGTGCTCTCACGCGTGTTGTTTCACAGCGAGACCCGGCGTTTGGCGCGCGCAGCCTCACAGCGCGTTCTGGCACACGAGAGCAATAAACGCACCTAGGGAACGCCACGCCGAGGTTATTTTCTCATCGCTTTATCAGCAGCACTTGCGCAGGGCAGGGCAGCGTGCACCAGCCGCAGGCCTGGGCACCGCGAAGCAAGACAAGCGCCGGCAGCGCTGAAACACGGCGGTGCGCACAGAGCCATCGCCCCTCACGGACCCCCGCTCGGTGTTACTCCCTCCCACCAGTCCGTCGCAGCGAAGGCCCCTTCCCGGCTGCCAGTGCCGGCGCCCCGCAGCGCTCTCCGTCTCCACCAGCTCCAACGCGGCCTCCGCGACTCCTCCGAGTCCTTTTGTCGCCGCTTGTCCCCCGCAGAGCCCCGCAGCAAGGCGACGCCGTCGCACGATGCAGAGCCGCGTTCACCGCCGCCATCACGCCGGGACGACGGGGCCGGCCCCCGGCCTCCAGCCCCGGCTCAGGCCGCCTCCAGCTGCTCCCGGGCGGCGTCGAGGCGGCGCTGGAGGCGCTGCTGGCGCCAGCGGAGGAAGCGGCGCCGGGCCCGGCCGGCCTGCCAGCCCACCAGCACGCCGGCGGCGAAGGCGGCCAGCAGCGCCCAGCGCACAGCCCGCGGCCGCAGCGCCTCCAGGCCCATGGGCGCTGAGGGGACGGGGAGAGGCTGGGGGCGGCCCCAGCTCCTCCTCCTCTTCCTCCTCCTCCTCCCGCTTCCGCCGGCGGGGCGGTGCCGTTAAAAGCGGCGGGGCCGTCAGGGGTCAGCGTCTCCCTCGCCATGGCAGAGGCTGCCTCAGAGGTAGTGGCTGGGGCCTCCCCGCTGGGGCCGGGGGTGGTGAGGGGGCTCTCTCTGCGGGTCCCTTTAGGCCTCCAGCACCCACCGGCCTGTGCGTTTCCCCCTCCCACAGGAGCTCCTGCTGGCGGCAGCGTTTGTCTCCGATGCGCAGTACAACAGAAATATTCCCTTCAAGACCTCCCCGGAGGCGGTCAGGTAAGGGCAGCCCGAGCTGGGATGGGGGAGCCGGCCCCAGCAGGTCTGAGGGGTGGTGTCTGGGCTGCCCCACAGCCCTGGGGCTGGGCACTGAGAAGTCAGGCTGGGTGGGATACAACGAACTGGAGTCAGGCTGAAACGTGTGTGTTAAATGCAGCTCAATGCGCCTTATCCTAAGGATGAGGAAGAAAATAAAATCTTTCCTTTGCTTGAGGTTAAAACCAAAACACTCTACAAAGCACTGCAGCTTCAGTCTTCAGAGATAACGAGAATGAGAAGCCCGGCCCTCATTTGCATGTGGGGGATGGCACAGGGTGGCTGTATGGGGTGTAAGTGGTGGGGTTTTGGTAGCAGGGTGACCTGGGTGGGAGAAGAGCCCTGTGTGAACTGGTTTGGCCATGTGCAACAGCAACACCAACCTGCTGCATGCCTGTGGTGTCTCTGCTAGGTTGCTTCTCAGTAAGGGCAGTGGCTGCTTGGGGCAGAAGTAATTAGAAGCTTGTTAATTGTCAATTAGGTGAATTAAGTTCTCTGAGTCAAGACTATTTTGCCTGCAGCAGTGACTCTCTTCTCTTTGTGCTGCTGGTTCAACTTCAGTCAGAGGTGACTTTTCCTTCAGGCTTGCACTACTGTAGGCAGATTTTGTGTGTAAAACTAAGGGAAGGTTGCCAGTACAGAAGGGAAAGGTGCTACAACAGGTTGCCCACAAAGCTAAGTGTGAGCACTAATGACTCCTGTAGTCCTCCCCACAAAACCTTTCCCTTTTACTTTGTTCTCCTGTCTTAGTTAATGAAGCTTCTGGAGTTCTCGTACTGTCCAAGTATGTTAATTGTTTTACAAGGTGATGTTTTGATGTTATCTTTAATGGATGTATGTCATCCATATCATCACTTGCCCTGTAGCTTTTATCTGTGGTTGTTAGTAGGCAGATGAGGTGATTATTTGGCAATGTTGGCAGCATTTATGTTAGCAGAGAAACTGTATGCTCTCTCTGTAGATCTGCTCTGCATCTGCTTGAAGGAGCCACTATTGCGTAGTGTTGTGTGGAGCCTCCTGTGGGAAACTTAGAGCTGGATGTGTTCATGGTTAATGCTAGCATTCACCAGAGGCTTTACTGCTGAAGGGGACAATACTTCTTGACTTATGTATAAAAAAAAAAAAAAACAAAAACAAGAGGCTTACTCTGTCAAAAACTTCTAAATGATTCCCCGTTCTACACATGCTACTGCTACCCTTCTTCATGACTGTTTGGGAAATTTCTGCTGCTCTTCCAAGATACATTTGCTAAGCCCATGGGTATGTGCACTGGAGCTTTTACTTATGGTGCCACTGCCTTCTTTCTACAGGCTTTATTATCTCTATAACCACTGGATTATGCGAACAGCCACCTATTTCTTCATCTTTCTCAACCTGTCCCTTGCAGTGTTTGAAGAACCTGCTGTGTATCCTCTCCCTTTCCTGGTGAGTTTCCAGACAGCATAGAAGCAGTAATGCAGCTACTGTTGTGTTGCTCGGCAGAGCAAGCAAGGGTTTCTTGCTTGAAACAAGTTGTCAAGGCGTCAGGAGTTGATGGCTGCTCATCATTCTGTTAATACTGGATGTGCTGGATTGGGAACCCAAAAAAAAGGCCTGGAAACTAGATAGGGACTATGGCAGTTATCATAGACATTAGCAATTGCTGGTGTGACTGCAGGCAAAGTCATGTTGCTTTTCTGCATCTTGGAGAGTAGTACCAGCCTTCTAAGTGACCCAGGTGGAGTTCTTGCATCTTGCAACAGAAGTGGAGTGTTGCAGGAGAAAAAAGGCAGTCCTAAGAGCAGCCTTTATTTGTTCCACACTGGTATTTGTGGCTGTGCTCCTTGAGTCCTAACCCAATACAAATCCACTGACTTTAACTTGCATGTAGCAGGAAACTTTAGAAAAGGAAGCCTAAAACTATTGCTTAGTGTTGCATATGTGAGCCTGTAAAACAGCCAGCAGCAAAACCCACTGAAAAAAACTCTTGTATTGACTGCTTTTTTTTCTTTGCCTGAGCATCCTTATCTGTGTGAAGAGGGCTAGCACTGCTCTTGGTTGTCCTGACCTGGGTCCCTTCTCTCTCTGCAGGCCACTTCTTTGGTTGAGGTGTTGTGCCTTCTGGTGTTCTTTGGCCGACTGACACACTTTGCAAAAATCACCCCTCGTAACGTATTTTGGAAGGATACCAAGAATATCTGCATCATGGTTGCAATCCTGGTAAGTTAGGTCTAGGGAGCCATGAGGGTTGGGGTGGGTGATGTAGA
Organism: Anser cygnoides; assembly: GCF_040182565.1. NCBI lineage: Eukaryota > Metazoa > Chordata > Aves > Anseriformes > Anatidae > Anser > Anser cygnoides. Next base: position 10,072,489 of record NC_089875.1, read on the forward strand.
GCTGGTTTTTTTCCTTCTGTTGCTTTCTTGGGGTCTGATGCACCAAGGCTTTACAAAAGCCATGGCCAAATCAACCAGCAGCTCAGCCTGTTCCCACAAACCTGTTGTGTGCGTGTATCCTGTACCAGCTAACCCAATTGTCTTTCTTCTAGATGCACTTCCAGCATTGTTTCTGTGAATTTTCCTCTTTCTTCTGCAGCTGTCTCTGACTGACTTGGCCATATATGGGGCCCTCAGGATATACAACATAAAGAGCATTCGATGGTCAAGAATTGCAAGGCCCATTTTCCTGATCAACTTTGCAGAGAGTCGCCAGGTAAGGAGTGGGTCTGGTGGGAAGAACTCCTACTCTTAGGCAGCCTGCTGCTTTCTGAGATCCAGGGGATTCAGTAGAATGTTTTGGGGGCAGAGGTGGCAGAATTTAGACTCTTCTGAGTGAGTTCCTCTCAAAGGTGGCCTGGAACAAGAATGTGAGATGGGGAAAAAAGGGTCTGTTCAGTGATGCAGCTTGAGTGTAGTGCAAAGTACCACAAGGCTTCTTGTACCTGTGGACTGGGTCACTTATACTGGGGACTCTGTACAGACTTGAGGCTGAAACTAGAGCTTCTTGCCATATGTGGTGATGTCATGATTTAGGGAAAATTGTGCTTAATAAAGAGCAACACTGCACTGAGAAGGAATAGGCTTTCTTTTAAGATCAGTCTACAGGCTAGGATTCCTCCAGCCTGTATGGAGGAGAAGTCTCTGCTTGCAAGCAGTTAGATGCTATTCTGTGGAGGAATGAACATGAGCAGCACTGTGGACAAGAAAACTTTCTCCCTGAGTCTGGGGCTAGCTTGCTTTTATTTCTGGAAGTCACGTAGGCAAACAAGCACAAGTGTTGTGCTGTTCTCAAAACTGAACTTGTAGTTCGGATGGATGGTTTGGACTCTGATCCCTCCTGTCACGGGGAGATCTTTGCCCTGCTGCCTGAGACGTTCTGGTCCTGACTTGCAAATAAATAAACTACTGTGGTGTGAGGCCTGCTGGAGGAAGCAGTTGAACACTCGGTCTTAGAGCATGTTTGGTAGCCTGGAGGAGCAGACTTTTTTGTCCCTGACCAGTACCTTGGAGCAAGAGCACTGTAGCAGTGCCACAGGGTTCACTGTCCCCTGCCTAGCTGAGTGCAAATGGTTTGTGAAGTGGGGAAATGAGGAGGAAAGCCCCTGGTAATCCTGCACAGGTTTTAGCAGAACAGAGCTGGCACATCTGGGACAATCTGTCCTGCCAGGCAACAAAGAAAACCTGTGACCTACTGTGCTTGCCTGTCCCTGCATAGGTGTTATGTTCTGATGTGATGATGAGGGGGGAAAAATGGGTACTGCTTTGCCTCTAAACACTTCCCTTCTCCCTGACAGATTCGGAGAGCCTTCCGAAGCATCCGCAATACGTTACCAGAGATCACCTATGTCTTTTTGCTCTTCATGTTTAGCCTTCTCATGTTCTCCCTCATGGCCTTGAAGCTGTTTGGTGAGAGGTGTGAATGCTTTTTTTGTTGTTGTTCAGAGTTGGGTGGAAAGAATGGGTGTGATCCTCTTGAGCAGGGAGGGTTCTGGCAACTCCATTTGATTACTGGTAAATAGAAATACTTGTAGCTCCTGTGGTGGCATTTGTGATCTCTGTGCTTAACTTCAGGTTGTTGTTTTCCTCCTAGGAACCTCCAGACAGCAGAAGGCTTGCCATATTTCAGAAACTACCTAGAAATTGTGTTTGACCTCTATGTGTTGGTGACAACAGCAAACAGCCCAGATGTCATGTATGTATGCTTTGCTTGCAATCTTTGTTGTGAGCGCTGGTGTCCTGCTCCTAGTGGTGGAAAAACTGAAACTGTGTAAAGCACCACGTAGAGCTGTGATCAGTGTCCACAACAGCTGTCATCACTTACTGTGCTCATCTGTGGGGAGAAAGGAGAAGTCTCTGTGCCTTTCTTTCACCTGTGAAAAACTCTTCTGGTTCTGCTGTGATACTCTTCTCAGCTTCCTATACCCCTGGCACCTGGTAGCCAAGAAGTCTCTTGATACAACAGCTAAGCCTTTAAACTGCTTGCTTATTATTCTGAACATTGTCTTTTGTGCATCCTGTCAGTGTCTCAGGTTAGAACAGTACTGTTCTGCACATCAAGGGCTTTCAGCATGGCAACAGGGCTTTGATTTTTCCAGTCTGCAGCGATCTCATGAATTGTTAGCCCTCTGTTTTATAAATATGCTCTGAACCAGAATCTGAGTCTGGGAGGACCTTTTAGAAAAGGTGAAGTGAAAGTAATGCTTTCCAGAAGACCCAGTAGCTGATCAAAGCTTAAACCTGAGGGACAAGTGCCCCAGCTCTTTGATTAAAATCTTTTTCTAAAAAGAAGTATGCTGTAGTGATCGGATGACTCTTCTCTCTCAATATTTGTAGGGATGTGTGTGCAGACTTTAACTTGCACAGCTGTGTTAAACTTGCAGGAGGCTTGGGTTTTTGATCCTCATTTGTTCTAATTGGGTTCCCGTTGCAGTCTGTACTGTGAAGGAGCCATCGGGAAAGATGGGGTTGGGGGTGGAGTGGTACACATTTCAGTGCTGGAGATGTACTGAACAGAACAGGGATGTTAAGGGGAACCACAGGTATTCGAATACCAAAACATGTGGCCCTCCTGGGGTAAGCAGAAGGGGAGGTCTGAATGCAATGAAGGCACCTGAGGCCAGTAACTCACCAGCTTATGACTGAGATTTCACCTCAAGACTCTTACTTTTAAACTTACCCATACTGACAGAAGCTTAAACTCTGCTTTCTTTTCTGCATCCCTTCAAACAGGGAGTGATTCCACACAGGATGCAGACCTAGTGGAAGAAGCGTTTTCTTTAACTCAGTGCATAGTGTTAGGGTTCCCCCCCCCCCCCCCGGTTGGGTGTTATCTGGCCAAGTTTGATCTTGCTATCTAAAACAGTATTTCAAAAAATCATCTGGAAGATGTCTCTTATTGTCCTGTTTGTCTGCTCAGCAAGTAATAATCTCCCTCTCCTTTAGGATGCCAGCGTTTGACTTCAGCTCATGGTATGCCCTGTTCTTCATTGCCTTTGTCATTGTCAACACTTACATCTTCATGTCGCTCTTCCTGGCTGTTGTGTATAACAACTACAAAAAACACCTGAAGGTAATGTGTGAAGGGGTGAATTGTGATTGGCAATTGCCTGCTGTTTTATATAATCTTGCATAGAGGCATCTGGCCTTCCCTTGGAATTCTTCTGCAAAATGTGGAGGAGGTGAACAGCTTCTAGCCTGTATTGGTGCTCTGTAAATGAAAAGCACAAGTTCACCTTTCCATACCATGGGTATTACTGCAAGTTCTAATATTATTTAACAATGAAATAAGCAATGCTGGTGTATCTCCAGTAAGCTGCAACAGGTAGGAAGCATGTGTGTTATTGTTTTTATAGGGTTAGTTCTAGAAATAATGCTGTTTCTATGCAGTAGACTGTTTTCAGTTGGCTTTAAGTGCACAGCATGCTTTTTGTGCCACTACATTTGCTCTTAAAGCAAGGGAGGCTGAAGTAAATGGGGACTTTCTTCTTCTACAGTAACTGAGTAGGTGCAGCTTGGTACTTGCAATGGAAGGGTGAGAGGTACAAATTCCTGGGTGCTCTTTTGAGGGGATTGGATCTCCTTCACAGGAAGCAGTCTTCTAGGTCTTCCTAGAGGCTACAGTGTCCCAAGGGTATGAGGTTCTTTAGCCTGCTTATGATCATATGCAGAAGAGGATCTCAATCCCTAATGTCACAGCATTGACTTATGGATGGCAAGTATGTGTGGACACATCCTCTCCGCTTCTGTGACCTGCGGGCTTGCAGATCCTGTGGTCTTTGATAGACACCCTCCCCCCATCTCCTTCCTGTTAGATACTGTCCTTTGTCTTCCCTTCCGTTTTTCAATGCATCTCCCAGTAACAAGCAATCTAGCGATCCCTCCAGAGTGCTGTGTGGAAGGCTCGTGGTTGCCTGTTAAAGAGCATTTCTCATCACCCCATTGACTGTGCTGTGCCTAGCGTCTAGCATCACCCTGAATTTGTTCCTCTGAGTCTCTTACATCCTTGTACCAGGGAAATAAGATTATTAATAAAGAAGGGGGCAGGGTGACTGCAGCTTCCTGAATGCTGACATTCTCTCTAGAATGAGATCCGTAAGCTTGCTTACATGAAGCACCGCAAGATGATAGAGGCCTTCAACCTCCTGAAGGAAGAGGAGGGAGCACAGCCTGTGGTTAGAGAAGCCCGGTGGAAGCAGCTTGTCAAGCTGGTGGCTCCTGATATCAGCAACTCCCACCGAGAGTTGCTCCTACGCATCTCAGATGATGAGCAGAAGGGTTTCATAGGTGAGCAGTGGGGCCTGCTGTGCTCAGGGACTGGGAAGGAGCCTGGGGTCAGGAGCCTGCTGATTTAAGGGTTCTGGCACTAGACTTATGGTGTGTAATGGTCCAAGAGGGACTCTAGTCCCCTCGTCCTGCTTCCCTCTCCGGATTCTCAAGCCCTGAGAGGCTGGTCTTTCTGCCTGTGCTGTGTCCTGTGGGCAGCTCTTCATGGCCACTTGAAATCAGGCCAAGCTCACTATGGAGAAGGGTGCCTCCTGTTCTCAGCACAGGACGAATATATCCTCCCTTTTTATTGGATTCATCCAAGCAATGTGGCTTCCCGCACATTCCTCTGGAGTCTGTTTCTGCTAGAGACAGAATATTGGGAGAGATGGGTCAGTCTCATGCTAGATCATGTCCACAGTGATTATTAAAGGTTTGTGCTGGCTGCTGGCCTTGCTTTGACCAATTGCTGCAACTTAAGTGGATGTAGGTTTGCCAGACGCTGCCTTTCACTAATGACAGTGGACTGATGTGTAGTGCTGTCCTTTACTGCAGATAAGAAGTCCTTTGTGCAGCTAGCAGATCTCCTCAACATCCAGGTGATTACGCTGAAAATACGCAGCCATCCGCTGGGACAATGGATGCCTCGTGTATATAAGTCAGCAGTGAGTCAATTCCTGCGCAGTATGGTTAGGCACAGGTAAGCCTGGGTTGGTGGAGCAAGCAGCTCTTCACACGTGAAACAGAGTGGTGGTGTTGCAAGTAAATGTTCGTCTGGGTGTCCTGCTGAGAAGTGTAAACAGTATTCAAACAGTGGGGGTTCTGTGTTCAGAAATGTTCTGTGGACCAACTGCTCTTAGTCTACCCTCACCAGTTTGGCGAAAGTAGACTTGCTATTGGTGAGTTTAGACCTCTTGCAGTCCTACTTGTTCAGGCCTTTTATAGGTGCTGAGTGTAAACAGTGTTTACTGAAAGCAAGAAGTGTTTTATGGCCTGCCTCAAAGGACCAGACTAAATGCTTCCCTTAAAGGTGATGATCTTATGTTGGTAGTCCCTGCAAAGCTGCATTGTATTGTTTCATCAGCTCTTACTAAGCTGGTACTACAAAGTGCTAGTGCTTTGCTTCATGTTTGAGTCTTCCCAGAATTGCAGAATTACTGAAGTTGGAAGGGACTTCTAGATATGATCAGGTGTAACCTCCCTGCTCAAAGTAGGATCTGCTAGAGTAGGTTACTCAGGGCTCTGAGCTGGGTTTTGAGTATCTGCAAGGATAGAAACTTCACAACCTCTCTGCAGCCTGTTCCAGTGTTTCTGGACATCCTCAGTTTAAAAAAAAAAAAAAAAGGAAGGAAAAGCTTTAAATTGAATTTCCTGTATTTCAACTTGTGCCCGTTGCTTCTTGTGCTTTCACTGGATACCACTGAGGAGAGTCTGGCTCCATCTTCTCTACACCCTCCCATCAGGTATTTATATGCACTGAGATTCCCCCAGTCTCTCTCCCCTTCAGGTTGAACGTTCCCAGCTCTGTCAGTATCCTGTCAGATCACCTTATCCTTTAATCTTTTTAGCGGCCTTTTACTGCACTAGCTCCAGTATGTTCATGTCTTTCATACTGGAAAGCCCAAATCTGTCCACAGTGCTCTAAATGTGGCCTCCTCAGCACTAAGGGGGGGAGGAAATCACTTCCCTTGACCTGTCCGCAGCATTTCTGTAAGATAACCTAGGGTGCTGTTGGCCACTGCTCCCACCAGGGTGCATTGCTGGCTCACGTTCAGTTCATCAACGAAGACACCCCCCTGCATCACCACCACCCAGGTTCTCTGCAGAGCTGCTTTTCAGATGATGGATCCCCAGCCTGCACTGGTGCCTGAAGTTGTTCCTCCCCAGGAGCAGAACTTTGCACTGACACTTGAACACGATGAGACTGCCCTTTGCCCACTTCCCCAGCCTATCCAGGTCCCTCTGATTGCAGCACCCCTATCGTATCCCAGTCTTTTATAGGCTTCTGTTTTATTTGTCCAGTCTTTCTGCTTGATACATGTTGCTTGACTTGGTGGAAATCCAGTTGCAGTCAGTTTGAGAGCTTAACACTGGGAGTATTGACAGTGGTGTACCTTGAAGGCCTATGTTCTGTGTTGGATTTAAAGAACAAAGCTAGGCTCTGCAGTAACTTCCCTAAACTCTCAGGCTCTGTGAGAGCTGATAAGTAAAGATTGCCTCCTCCCTCAAACATTATCATTTAGGAAACTAAGAACTCCTGAATTAACTAACTCTTACCTTCTTGAGAGTGGTGAGGTGAATCATCTTTCTTTTCCTTTTTGCAGGGGATTTGTTTGGACTTACGATGCAATCATTTTAATAAATGCTATCTTCATTGCTCTGGATGAGGAAACCCCTTACATTTCTTATGCAGAATGGGTCTTCCTTGCTTTGTACATAATTGAGATACTCCTAAAAGTGTACACGTACGAACCGAGGGTGTTCTTTGGCAAAAATCAATTCTGGAACTGGTGAGTGAGATGAATGGTGGTGGTAAAAGTACTGTGAAGTATGGTGAGATCTCTGTCTCCAGCTTCTCAAGAAATGGAAGTCTGAGATGGGCTTCCTGAGACTAACTCATGTACCAGGGTATAGTTAAAACACTTGTGTGTGTGAGAGGACAGTGTGCCCTTTCCTGTCTCTGTCAGAAGAGGCGCTTTTCTCTGCTCCCCAGGTAGCTCAGTCAAAGGTGACTGCAGTGTGTGATGATAGTAGTTAGGCAGGGGAAGGTTGTTTTTTTTTAGTAAACAATGAAGAAAAACAAATCTTCCCATGCTGTAAATAATTTCAGATGAAGCAGGGCTGTCTGGCACAGATGAGAGGAAGAAGGGTTACTACTTTTATATGTAATGTGGCAGTTTAAGTGCCCGTTCTTTGTTGCCCACAAATCTAACAGTGCTGCCTTCCCTCATGCTAGGTTTGATACCCTCATCATCTTTGCTGCCTTGACTGCAACGATACTCAATACCACCCTGAGATCGAGTAAGTGCGGCTTAAACAGCCTGCATGCATCTGGGAAACTCGGTGGTCTTGAGTTGTCTTTTGCTGTCATTTTGGGCTTGGGTGGCTTTTTTGATAGGATGATGATTTTTTCTATAGGGTTTCTAAGAACTAACCCAGTGTCTTTTTTTATGGATACCTGTTATGCCCTTATTAAACACAGTAACTGTAACAAATGTAAGAACGTGTCTTTACACTTACCTGCTCATTTTGCAGAAGACTTCTCTTTTTTCAGCTACGAAGTACAACAGCCAACAGATCCTGGACATTGTCTTCATATTAAGGGTCCTCAGGCTAATAAGGATTGTTGACAGCATTCAAAGGTAATGAACAGAATGGGGTAGGGATATGTTTGTGGGGCAAGCCGTATCAGAGGCTGGCTGAAATGTAGTGCTTTGGATTGACTGTGGCATTCAAAGGCCTTGTCCCAACTTGCCTGGGATGAGCCCAGCTGCTGCAACCTCTCTGCAGCAATAAATAAGGACAAGTGGGGAGTTCATGCTGGATGGGAGGCAGTGATAAGCAAGCATGGACTTTAAAAAAAGCCTCCCCACAGCAGGTGTTATCATAAATCATTTGCTGTAGGTTCCGGGTCATCATGAACACGCTGATAAACATCGTACCAACCATGTTGACATTTGGTGGTCTGACTCTGGTAAGAAATCCTGGTATCTTAGCTCAAAGCATTCCAGTTTTGCAGGAATGTGTTTTAAGTCTCTCACTCACGTGGTTTGCAAGAGGATAAATGCAGATCTCTGGATGGCAGGCCTTTAAGAAACTGTCCATTTGATGCTTGGTTTTGAAGTATGTAAACGTGTGCAAAAGGGTTGGGTTCCTGCTAGTTGCCAGGTCAGAGGCCAGGGCATTTTTGTCCTCTATGTGGCAGCAAAGATGTCCTGTGCAGGCTGGGCTACAGATACTGTAAGAAATTGAACTATGGTTTGGGCAAAAAGCTGAATGAGAATCTTGTTTCTCAAATCTCTTAAATTTTCCTATTATGATTCGAGAATGTTTCATTTCTGTACATTTGGGCTGTAGTTCTTGGCTTATTTCTGCCTAGTAATTGGTCTTGGGGGGGTAGGGTCTCTTAGACTCTATGCTGTTTCTCAGCAGCTTGCTGTGTCTGTAGAAACTGAAGAGCCTGCTGGAACTTCTAAACTTGCCATGGGGCTTACTGCTCACTGGAGAAAGCAGGTGATGGCATTTCTCTTCCCAGGTTGTGTACTGTATATTTGCTATCATTGGCATGGAATTATTCCATGGGAAGATCCAGTTCTTCCCTGTGAATTCTAATGCCCCTTATGCTCTGGAATGTGGAAACCCAGCTCTCAAGGATTCTCTGTTTGCCCGTGGAAAGTACTGCAAGAACAACTTCAACAACTTTGCATCTTCCTTCATTGTTCTGATGGAGCTCACTGTAGTCAACCAGTGGCATGATATCCTTTGTGGTGGAAGGGCCAAACCGGAGCTCAGTGAACCGTGCTCCCCCTCAACCCCAAGCCCCGTTCTTCCCCTTATTTTGAATGCACTCATGCACTTAGTGCCAGACAACAGAGCAATACCCCCCACAGTGTTTTTTTTCTCTCTCCAGAATATCATTGCTGGAAGTGTTATCAGGTTTTCTTCCATTAGCACTACTGTACAGTAAGACATCTTCCTCCTTTGGTGCTCTTACCCTTAACTCCCATTATACTCTTTGCCAATGGATTTGCCAATGTGACTGCTCAGCCTGCAAAACTTTATTTCATTGCCTTCCACATTGTGATGGTTATAATTATTGTCAAGTAAGTTTTTTTTGGTTTTCTCTCCTCTGTACTGGAATGAAGAGGGGCTCTGACCTCTGCCAGGGCAATGTTGATGGTCCAAGGGTCATGCATTGTGTGTTTCTTTGTGGTTTCTTTGTGTCCAGTCTGTCTCTTGGAGAAGCCTCTTGCATCTATTCTTGTCTCTACTGGGTGCTGCTCTGGTGCTCTGGCTTACAGCAATGTCTGCTGGAGACGGGGTACCTGGAGCCTGCCTAATCAGATGGTAGTTGATTGCCAAAGAAGGGGATGCCAGTAGGGAAATGCTGCTGTGTAATTCTGCTTATTTCTTTCAGCATCTTTGTGTCGTTCATCTTGGAAGCTTTCTTTGTGGAGTATTCTCTAGAGAAGAGTGAAGTAGAAACAGCCATTGAGCAGAAAATCCAGGAGCTGGGAATGGGAGTTCAAGAGTAAGCCCCCCTGAAGGGTAGTGCTGGATGTGGCTGACTTGGCGCATCTGATGAGGGCATTGGGACTGCAGGAAAACGCTTCCTTCTGACCCTAGGTGTGAGATGAGACTGCTCTCCTCTTTCTCACAAAGTTCTTGCTAACCTGTCATAACCATATGGACTTGGTCTAGATGGTAGCAACAAATTACTCACCTTGAAGGTGAGAACATGGTAAAGCAGCTGCCTTGCTGAGCTCTTCCAGCCCAGGGCTGTTGCCCGGGGAAGGAGGGGTGCTGGAGGCTAACAGCATGACCAGGGAGCTAGCCCTGCCCAAGAGAATCCATTGCTGCTGTGCATGTGTGGGTCCCTGGGGTAACTTCTGGTCCTTCTTGTGTAGGGAGGTGCTCCAGGATGAACAACTCCTTGATAACATGGAGAGTGCTGAGCACGACCTTGAGGGGGAAGTTGGAACAAAGACACAGCCTAGAGGGCTAGTGTTCAAAATCGCCTCCAAACGTAAGTGTGGCCCTACAGGCTCTTTCAGAGGTGGTGACTGCTGCCAGAGTGCCTGATCTCTTGCTTAAGAGGCCGAGGCTCTGAACTGTCCCTGTTAGTAGCCCTGTCTGGGAAAGTTTTGAAGCACTTCTGCTTTCTTTGGGCCATAAAAGCAGCTAAAACACAGCTGGAGGCTTTTAGAGAACTGTGGAGTCTCTAATGCTGTGGACTCTATCTAATGTTTGGTGTTGCTTACTCTGGTAGCAGCTTTTCTTCCTTGGTCCTTCATTGCACGCTTGTCTTTAGTAGCCAGTTTGTGGAGACACTGCCTTGGTGGCTGAGGTCCTGCTGTCGCCAAGAAGCCTGTCTTCTACTTCTTCCTGTGTGCACTCTGCACTCCTGGCTTGGATCACAGGGTGACTATATGCTCCTTTGCTCTAGCTTAATGCCTGCTGCTGCTTCCCCTGGCTTTCTTGCTCTGCGGTTCTCCAAGCTTGTACTTCTCAGTGAGGCAGTTCATCAGGATCAGAAGTCTGTCGAAGGACAGATGGAGTACACGTCCTTGCACTTTAAAGTAAGGGTCTTATCCTTTACAAGTGCTTACAGTGTATAAAAGTAGATGGTACAAAATACCAGTAGACATTAATTGAGGCATTTATTTTCTTGCTGCTTTAGCATAAAACAAGGGGAGTAGGCTTTGAGTAAGATCTGTATTAAGGTGGATACTCTACAATTCTGCTGGAAAAATGGGAATGGATGCTTACAGTGACTCTTCTGCTACCTTCAGGGTACAGGACAGTTGATGCTCTGCTTCAGCGTATGTTTGAGGCAGAGATACCGCCAGAAGACGAAGGCCCTTCATTTGAGGAGATCTTAAACTTGTCGCCTACCGCTGCCGGCCCCAGTCATCTCACTTCTGAGCGAGCTGTGTAACTCAGGGTGTCCACAGCCGTTGACAAGGAAGAGCTGATCCTCAGCTGCTCGGCTCTCCAGCACCTTCTGCCCGGCTGCCTTCCGTCGCTGTGCTCACCTGCACGTGGGCCAGATTTAGCAGCAGAAGGAGCAGCCACTGCTGGACATGGCGTTGTCACGTAAAGGAGCTTTATCTCATGTAAAGTGCCCAACGGATGCTGGGCACACGCTATGGGGCTGCCTCTGCCTGCGTGCGTCCAGTAGCAGCTCGGTATCGGTGTTACGGAATAGCTGTCTCTTTGTAACTGGAACCGTGTACTGCCGCACTCGTGTATGTGTGTCCGGACCAGTGTGTAAGCTCATTAAACAGCGCCCGGTAGCACGCTCGGCCCTGGCTCACTGATGACAGTCAAGGGGGGGGGCGCTGGGTTCGGCTGGGGGCGCTTCCCGCCGGCGCCACGGGGAGGGGGCGTGGCCTGTGGTGGGCGGAGCGAAAGGGGGCGCTCAGCGATTGGCGGCGGGGGACGGCCAATGGAGAGGCGGCGCGGGGTCCGGGTGCGCGTGCGCGCCCGGTTTGAATCGGCGGCGGTTGGTGCGGCGGCGGCGGCGACATGGAGGCGGGCGGGCGGTGAGGGGACGGCCGGGGGGCTGAGGGGGCCGGGGGCCGCCGGAGGGGGGCCGGGGGGCGCCTCACGGGGCCGGGGGGGGGGGGGGGGGGGGGGGGGGGCTCCCGGTACCCCCCAGCCCCTAACGTCCCGCCCCGCAGGAGCCTGGAGGCTCAGCTCCGGAGCTACGTCGGCAGCGACCCGCTGGAGCCGTGGGACAGGTGGGTGCGCGGGGCCGGGCCGGGCCGGGCCGAGGCGTTTGGCGGTGCCTGACCCGGCCCCGCCCGTCCCCCCGCAGGTACGCGCGGTGGCTGGAGGGCTGCCTGCCCGCCCCGGAGCGGCGAGCACGGCTGCCCGGCCTCCTGGAGCGGCTGGTGGCGGCGTTCCTGCCGGACGGGAGGTACCGCCGGGACCCCAGGTTCGTCGGCTACTGCCTGAAGCTGGTAGGTGCGGGCTGCGGCGGTGCTCACCCCCCGAAGGTGCGGCTGCACCACCGCCGGGCAGCTTTGCGGCTCCAGCCTGTCCCCTTCCAGCCGTGCGGAGGAGAGGAGCCGCCCAGGCTGCCTGCTGCCTGTAACCTGGCGCTGTGCGTTCTGAAACGGCCTGGAACAGCCATTTGTCCCGTTCCGCGCCTCCGGTGCAGATTAGCCAAGCCTGGACAGGGCCGTGAGAGGAAAAGGAGCCCTCAGGGAGACGGCGTGGGGTACAAATGTGTTGATCTAAGAACTCAGAACTTTTTAGTCTTGCTGAAGGGCAGCACGTTCCTTTTTAAAAGCTTTCTTGTTAAGCTGCTTAGCTCATGAAAAATGTTTACTAGCTGTTTCTATCTTTAAAAAATGAAGCTTTCTTAACGTGGAAAGTAAGAAATTGTTAGTTTTTTACTCCTGTAACTTCCTTGGATGCTCTTGAAAGTGCTTATGGGTTATGTGTCTTTGTCTTGTGCAGGCAGAGTTCATTACCTCTCCTTCTGAGTACTTTGACTACCTGTATGGACAGGGAGTTGGTGCAAATGCCTCTGCTTTCTATATCGCTTGGGCTCAGCAGCTGGTAAATGAGGGCAACGCGCAGTGTGCGATAGCTGTCCTTCAAAAAGGATTTCACAACCAGGCACAACCACGAGAGGACTTGGAACAGCTGTACTGGTAATTCTGATACATCTTTTACTTACAGAGCTATTAGGTAGTGCTCGGTTGTTGTTTTTTTTCTTGTCTACCTCTGCTATAGCACAGAGCATATATACACCAATGATTATTTTTGTGGAAGGTGGGTATAAGCTTAAGGACCTTAACAGCCTTTTTGCTGTTCAGTACGTGTTGTCTATTTTGAAGGGTGTACTGAGAAAGCCTGTACCACAGTGCCTTGAGTGAAGTAGGGCTCAGAAAGAAAATCCTGAAACTGGTTGATTCTTTTGTCTATTTTTTGTTGAATAGGTCCAAATTAAAGCACATCTTGGATTTATTGAGTGTGAACTTTGTTAGTTGCTTATCGTGAGATATATTCCCTCAGCTGATGATAAACAAGATGATTTTCATCTCTTGCTGCCTATTGTGGAGTTGTTTTGCCTTTTAGAATGTAAAACTGCTAGGATATGCTCAATAATATGTCCTGTAAGTAACGTGGGTATCCTAGTGTTTGATTTCTAGGCATGAGGACTGTGCAAGGTTTCTGGGGGTGGATGGGGAGGAATGGGGGACAGGTGACTTAATGATAATGACTGATGTTTCTTGCAATTTAGCTGGCTGCAGAATTACAATCCTCAGAATCCTCCTCTGCAAGGTGAGGCTACAGATAATCTGCCTGTGAACTGTACCTCAACTGGATGAATCTCTTCCCTTGATCAGTGGGTTTTGTCACTGTGAAGGAAGCTGTTTCATGCTTCCTTTCTCTTAACCCTTCCTATGTCTAAGTGGGATTAACACAGCTCTATGTGGGGAACCTGCTGTATTGATTCTATTCTAGCTACAGTGTTAAAACATTCAGCAGAGGTTTGTTTCAGTAAAGCAGCTGAAGGCTGAGATGTTAGAATTTCAATATGAGAATATTCCTATAATTAGGAATGTGAACAATCAAAGAATGTGAATAACAGCTCTAAAATTAGGGAATTAATTATTTAGAGCAACAATATTTTAATAACAAAACTTAAAAATTAAGTTTGGTGACGAGCTCGTGCTCCTTACCAGACATAGATGGTAGCTGGGTCTTCTATCATTGATACTGCAAACGATAGCAGCATTTTCTTTGAGTGTAAAGAAGTAATAATATGCACTGTAGAAGATGCAACTGAGAGTTTCTGTTAAGTTCCAGAGCTGGTTGAATGATTACAAAGTGTAATATGTTTCCTGTAGAAACTGTTTTTTTACTGTTTTCCTGGTTGTATTAAAAATTCTTAAGTGTATTCAAAACATAAAGTAGAAGTTTTCCAATGCTTAAAGTTGTAAGTAAAAATTCATACATGAGAAAAAGATTTCTACTCATTAATGCAAGCCTGTGTAATCTGTCCCAGGTGCTGCTGTTATAAAACCACTTCAAACTTCACATGCTGCAAATCAAATGTCTCCTCAAAAAGGTGTTACGAATCTTAACGATCCAGCATATACTTGCAATAATCAGGTAACAAACTTGAGAAATGAATTAGCATGGGGAAGACTGTGGGACCCTTGCATAAGTTTTAGGTTAAAGAGCTTGATTGAATAAAAATGTTAAAATATTCTAACAATATCTTCCACATCTTAGAAATGTTGCTGATGGATTTTAGGCTCTAAGCATCACATCTTCGTAGAAATAGTTTGTTTCACAAGTATGGGGAAAGAGCTGTTAGTCACTCAACACGTTTCCAGTATCCCAGGCAAGGAGTGATTCGTCCAGCTAGTTAGTGTTCTTTGCAGGGATAGTACTATAAATAGTATTTTGTCTGTCACGATTGAATATCATCTACACTGAATTTCCATGCCACTACTTTTATATGCTATTGAAGAATAAATAAAAGATAATGTCAGAGGAAGAAGAGAAATTTCCAAAACGGTCCTCAGTGAGATTGTGGCTTTGTGTAGAAGTTAGTCTGCTGATGATGGGAAATTATTAGGAGATGACACACTCGTGGCTCCTGAGCCCCTCTGTGGGGGAATGTCAGTAGAGCACTCTGTAGCTTGCCATGTCTGTCTGTAGCAAGTTCCAGCTGAGGTTCTCTTCGTACCTTGTGGAAGTTTTAGTTAACTTCACAGCCCAAATTGTGTCACTCCATAGTCCTCTTCCTCCACCCCCTTCCCCACAATAAAACCAAAAATGAAGCCATATTAGTTCTAACCCGTCTTAGATAAGTACCAGAATGTAGCACTGTAGTTCTGAGGTTTGACAAAGCTAGTTAAATTTCTTTGCAGCTTTTCTGACACTACAAGATGAAAGGTGAACGGGGGGTGTGTGAAATTTAAGACTGAAAGACTGTGGGTAGGAAATATGTCAGCTTTCTCAACTTTGTCCCATTTTCTAAAGTGCTTGTGACTCTTTCAGTTTGGTATTGCCTGCAAATACTAAAAGGTGTCATGGATGATGGAATAGAGCTTAAAGCTTCTTAGACCTCTTGCCTGCCTCCATACCCCTGTAATTGGATAGCTTGTCAAAGAAAGAAATCGGAGGGGGCCATCCAATCTGTTCTTTACAAACCCACGTGATCTAGAAATTACATTCCTGTTTTTTGGGGAATAGAAAATGCCTGTTCAACTAGTCCCAGAATCCTTCTGAGGACTGCAGTTTCCACAAGTATATCTTTTTGTCTGGATCCTCTGGGATCTTGCTCATCTTCCAAAAATTCTCAGTGATAACAGCAGACTCTTATACAGCTAATTCTTCAGGACGAGCTTCCTCAGGCTGTGATCACTTGTATACTTCTCCTGATCTGTTCGTTCTTGCTATGCTCATGGCCTGAATTGTCATCTCTTCAATCAGAATTTAGTATTAGGGACTTCCTGATTGCTAGTCCCGTCAAAATGGATGGTTAAATATAATGCTGGATTTCTTTCTCCCTACCCCACAACTTTAGGGTCCTGATTGTGCTGGTACTCAGTCCTGCTCTTCTGGTGAAAGAGAAGTGTAAGTTTAAAAAAAGGGGAGAAAGAAAGAGGGGAGGGGGCCTTGCTTTTGGGAAAAAATAACATACTCCCCAGAACAAATCCAACAAACTTGAACTTTTTTTATTTTTCCTCACAGAAAGTACGTGACATACCTCTCCAAATCTGAAGTTCTTCCTAAGTCATCGTCAGCTGCTGTTGAATGTGAGCAGGTTGCGATGTATAATAAAAACCTGCTCATATGTGAAGGCTCTGAACTTTCATTTGAGGAGCTCAGAGCCAAGCGATACTTCAAGAAATACGAGCGCCTCAGAAGACAGAAAGAACGCGGTATTCTTCTCCTTCCACCTAGCTATTTCAAAAACATTCTCATGTTCTTGGAAAAGTAGCACCTGTCTGTATTCATGTCTTTTCAAGCTCTGTAGCCTGAAAACTTTCTCAAAGCCCAGGTTATCATCTCTGTACAAAAACAGGCTGTGGTAAGCTGGGAAACGTTAGTAAACAGACCAAATGACTGACGTGTAATGGTGTTAAGTTGTCTTCAAACACTTCAAGGACTTAATTCCAGAACTGTCATGATGCTGGTATTTAGATTTTAAGCTCATCTTTTGGTTTTGTCTTTTGAAGCCTAAATTTTCTTAAAAAGTGTTGTTCCTTCTGAGGAAATTGCAGGCAAGTGCAGACAGCTCTTAGCAGTACTAGTTACCCTGATGTGAGTTGTAGCTGTGGCTATCTGCTTACCAGCTGATACCTATAATTCAAGATGAAGAATATCTTTGTTTCTTTGTTTGTAGGCTGTAATCAGAGCCCAGAGTATGCTTACAATTGTATTTCTAAATGCATATTTTAAAACAAGTGTTTGGGTGGATTTTTTGTTATTTGCGGTAGTTATGTACGATAATTCCCAGCAGGGACAGCTCTCCCTTCAGGGACAGCAGGCTCCATCTCCACTCAAATGTTACCAAAGGGTTGCTTTGGTAGAATTTTTCAGAGTTTAGTGTTCTTTTGTGCTGAAGATGAGAGCCGTGAGCATGCTTGCAGTAGGAGCACTGAGGCTGGCACTCTAAGTGCAACTTAGGTGAGAGGTATCCTGGCCTGTGAGAACTCCTTTAAAAGCATTAGGGCTGCTGCTGGTGTCCAGGCTAGTGTTGAGATAGTGTTGTGTAGCTGTCCCTTTTCATCGTTTTATTTAATATCTGGTTTACTTAATGTTGACGTTCCCTCATTAGGAGAAGAAGAGAGGGATTCCATAAGAAGAAAAGAGTCAGCTGTCCTTGAACTGCAAGCCCTGCAGCAGAAGCTGGAACAGCTCACTCAGCTCACCAAGAGTTTGGAGGAAACTAGACTGGAACCAGCATCTACAACATTAGCTGAACAAAATAAGCCGTTGGTGAGTATGGGCTATGATAAATAGGAGCAGTCCTCTTGAACTCTCCACGTAAAATTTAGCTGCGCTTTAGATGATAACACAAGCAGTGTGTTAACCAAATCTGGAAGTTGAGGTTGCAATATCTGACTAGTATAGATACCCGGCATAACCTTAAATACATGACGAAACATTTTTAATTGTGAAACCTCAAAGATTGGTTTTGCTTCTCTGTGATCTAGTTTTAGTTGCATGTGAAAGTTCTCTTAAGCATGATAAGCTATTCTAGTTATGCAAAATAAAAGGGTAAATGGTAATGTTTATACATGTGTGTGGGTTTTTGAGGGTAAAATAATGTTTTTCGTCTCTAAAGATATATCCACATGTAGCACCCAGCGCAGCTCTGCAGCAGGAATGGATGGCATCTTGTCAAAGCTCAGGTCTGCAAACCCTCCAAGGGCTGGTGCCAGACCAGCTTCAGTCAAGCACTTTGTCATCAAATGCTCTTACACTGAAGTCCGTGAACCCAGTTGGCCACCAGATGAAATCTTCCTTGTTGTTGGAAGCAACGTATGAAAAGGACATAATCAAAACTCAGCAAGAACTTGGAGAAGTCCAGAAGAGTTTGTTACACCCTCCATTCAACAGTGCTCCAGCTCAGGAGCAGGTGCGCCCTGACTCGACTTTTAATTGGAGCACTGGAGAACAGTACGTATAAACAGTTCGATTCTTGCTTTACAAATTGTGCAGTCTTCTGTAGTTACACTTTACTTAAAAATTAACTTGAAGAAAGGGTTTTTACTCTTCTGAAAAAAATCTGAATTAGCCTGTGGAAACCAGTGTTTAGACAGATCAAACTCTTATAACGTATGATCCTTATTTCAATCTTTAATTCTTTTCACCCCATGTTTTAGTTGTAATAACTAAGAACAAATTCATTGCATAACCAAAGTGATTATTCAGCATTTGTGTCCCTGGCATGCCCGAAATAAATAACAATGTGCTTAGTTCATGCAGATACCAGATGTTACAACTTGGCTGCAAATGTCTCTGGAGAAGAAAAAAGTGCTTTTATTTATCTTCCGCACTTTGGCTTGTGTGGCAGAGCTAATGCATGAAACAATTGGGAGGTGGGAGGGAGAAAGCTAGGTTGGCAAAATGGGTGTGTCTGAGTAGGTTTGACTGACAAGGTGAAACAGAAGCAGTTGTCATTCACTTACATAAGGGAATTACTTGGAGGCAAACTGTATCCAAGAATATTTAATGCCTGCATTTTATCTTTTTTAAAGGACTCTGCTGCCTTTCGGGTTTTGTGTCTATTGGCAACTGTGTGAGAAACCTGGGGGCCCAGGGGAGATATAATAATTTTCTAAAAGTTCTTTGACTTCATTTATGTGTCCTTTGTGTGGAAAAAGCAGGATCCCTGGTTGTCATTTCTGAGATGTTTCCTTTGTTCTAAGCTGAGAAAGGACCTTTTACTGCTTAAAGTGCGTTGTTATTAAGTCCTGAACTGAAGCTGAACTTTAAAAAAAAAAAAATTAATTTAGAAGAAAGGCATTTATTTCAAGCTCTAATGGTTTTTAATCTTTCATTTGAAGGCACTCTAAAAAGAGATCCACTGGACTAACTACTTGTGTGGACGTGAAGGAAGGTAATAAACTAACTCTTGACAAGACCAATGCAGCTGATATGACTTCACTGGCGGGAGTTGAATAGCACATAGCTTTTCAGTTTTCGTAGACCAAGACCATCTTACTTGAAAGTTCTTGAATATTCAACATAAATGCGTACAGGACTTTATCACGTAGCTCTACCTGATGCCTCATTGTCTCACACCAAATGTGTGGGATGGTGCTATTTCAGTATTTGCATTTCCATTCCCTTTTGAATAAGACATAATTTTCTCTGATAACTACAAAGAACACTTAACTATTGAAATTCCTTCCCAAATTAATTGTAAAAACAACCTAGAAATTTTGCTTTTAAAGCAAGATCGCCTATTTCATCTGTAGTAGGATTCTGGATCTTCATTATATTTTTTCCAGAAGTGTGGTGGATGTATACGTGAGATTATGTGGGATACATATGACGTAGGAGCAGCAAGTGAATTGTATGATTTCTTGAGCTTCCATTACTACTTACAGTTCTGCATTTAGATGACCAAGATGAAATATTATGTTTTTAACTTCAAAGGAATTTGTCTGAGTTTTAATACTCTGCTAGTTGACTCTTACTGACTATGCGTTTTCAGACATCAGTGACTGGGCACAGTTGCCACCAGTAGATATTGGTTTTAGTGGACCACTGCTTTCCAGGGAAGATGACCCTTTTGCTGTTTGTTTTGGGAGGCTATCTTCCTAGTGGCTAAATGATGATTTGCCCTTGGGAGGGGATTTTCCTCAGGTTACTGGGAGCGTGTTTTGTCTTCCTAAAGAGGTGATGTGGCAGAGATATGAGACTAAAATGCTGAAACTTAATACAGCAGTAACCTGGCTGAAACAGTGACCTGTAATACAGAGGGAAACAGACTATAAGATCCACTAATCCCTTCCAGTTTTAAACTGTTAGCGCTTACAGGCTGTTTCTACTTCACTACCACTGTGTGAATTAACCTTGGCTGGCTGGGAACTCTTGAGGTCTCTGACATAATGCTTCCTTCCCCTAGTTTCTGCCAGAACCTTTAGGGACTTAGGGGCAGACCTTAGAGTAAGAATGTGGGCAAAACATCCTTTTCCATGTCATCTTTTGCTAGGTCCCTTACCCTTCTGAGCAGTGGATTCTGTTTCCTTATTTTTCCTGGTTCTTTTTTTTTGTACAAGAAACCATTGTTGCCACATCTCTCACTAGTTCCAACCCTAGTTAAGCTTTTTGACTTTCCTGACTCCATCCCTGCATGTTTGGGCAGTGTCTCAGTATCCCTTTCATGTAGCTGGTCCCTGTTTCCACTTTCTGTGCAATTCCTTTTTGGTTTGAGCTCGGTCAGGAGTTCTTTGTCTTCACTGGCTTCTTTCCTGCTTGACTGTGTCAGAATGGATTGTTCCTATGAATTGAGAGTGATGTCCTCAAAGGCCACCCAGCTGTACAAGGTCCATTCTGCCCTTCAGGGCAGTCTCCCTTGGGAACAAGCAGATCACTGAACAAGCCAAAATCTGCTCTCCCAAAATTCTGGGTTGTCATTCTGCTACTCCTCTTGTTTACTTCTCTTGCTAACATTTTGCTGGCTGCTGAAATGTTGATAAACAATCCCAGGCTAGTTTAGAAATGATCTCTCTGTTTTCTTTTCTAGCATCTCGAGTTGGAAATTCTTCCTTTGCTTCTGGAAATGCTTCTCAAGCTACACCAAATACCTCCCTCGGAGGAGCAACACAGGCAACGCCATTCAAAGTGCAGCCTTCACCTACAGTTCATACCAAAGAAGCATTGGGTAGGCATCTGGAATAATATGCTAGTTTCACTGGAATTAATGGGATCTTGCCTGGTAACTTTCGTGGAGCTGAATATACAATGAGGCTATCTAGCAATAAGCATTTACACCATTCAAAGAGGAAAATAAAATTAATGGTATTGGTACTCTTCTTTTGCAGTCGACTTGGTGACCCAACACTTTGACCATATTCTTCCAAGACAGGGGCGGTAAAACTCAGCTCAAGAAATAACAGCCTTACGAACATCCCAGCAGCCACATGTTGTCAAATTCTGAATAAGTCACTGGTGACACACCTGCTAGGCTGCTTTGGGCAGCATGTTCAGCTGAGCTTGTCTGTACTGTCAGTGACTCTTGTTTCTGAAATGATGACTTTCAACAGGCTAAAGTCGAAGAATGATAGGAAGTTAATAACTTGACTCTCGTTGACATTAACCTTCCCCCAGAGTTCAAACCAGAGTGCCGTATGCAAAAGCTTTTTGTTTTATAGGATGAGCATTATCAATTCTAAACGCTGATTTTTCAAAATCCCATAATGGAAATTGCAACTTTTTTCCGATATCAGATGTAGAGTGTTAGCACCCAGAAGTTATTCTGTTCCTTTTGTGTGCTTCTTCCATGTTCTTCTTTTTTGGTAGTAAGCCTGCTAACTACTACTACGTAGCAAACAGCCGCTGCTGAATATAAATCTGTAAAAAGAAAAACCAAAAAGCTTGTGGTATGCAATAGTTATCCAAATCCCTAAAAAATAAAGGAGAACTTTCTCCTTTAGAAGAACCCAAAATCTCATCTTTGAGAGTGTGACTTTTTTTTTAAAGAGAAAAATTCATGGCACCAGTACATATGCATTGGTTAAGTCTAATCTTCCTGCTTAGTTATCTGGAGTGTTTAAATGCAAGAATAAGGAATAATAGATCACTGGCATTTGATAAATCATAAGAATCATTCAATTCAACTATTACAGAGCGGAGAAACTGTTTTTTTTTTTTTATTGGGTGGCATTCATGTATTTTTCTTTTCTATTTCTAGGATTTCTAATGGATGTGTTTCAAACACCCTTCTCACCTGAACAATCTCTTGAAGAAAGTGAGGAGCAATTTGAGGTCTTCTGTAGAAAAAGGGGTATGTACTTTTTTGGCTTTTTTTTAGTCCTCAATATTTCACTTCTATGTTTCCTGCTTACTCCTACCACTGTTCCCTATAATTTTGAAGCAAGTAGTTGTGTGAGTCAGTGTAAAGTGAAGAAGTAATTTCGTAACCCAGTAGTGTATTTAATTTATTGACAAGTTCTAAATGTTGATGCGCAGTCAGAACAGCACAGGCAGAAGTACTTTACTGCTAGCAGCCTATTAATGTCCTCATTAAATGTTGGTTCTCTGTAGACACTTCTGCAGTATTTAAAACCTGACTTTGAAAAGTGCACAGCTGATACTTGATATGAGTAAAGCTTTGTTTCTAAGTCGTTTTGCAAGCTAGGCATTAGTCTCTGAATTGTCAGCTTATCAGTAACAGTTAAGTCTGAAAGCTGGGCAGTGGCTTACAACAGTGAGCTCAGGGACATTTCACAACAGGTCAGATGCAGCCAAGGAAGCTTCTGTATTCCTGGCCACTCTTGGTTTTCTGAGATGGAAAAATCTTCCCCATTTCCAAGCATTTATAGGAAAGACCAGTTGAGCAGTAGTTCTGAGGATGCTCCTGGATATAGCCATGACTGTATCTCTTACTCCGGCTTTAAGCACTTGCATGTTTACCTTGTTTATTTGCTTCACTTTCTTTTCTTTTTTAAAGTTTCTATCCAGGCTTTACAAGAAAATAAGTTAGTATATCTATTTCAAGTCCATATGTGCCAAAACTAACCAATTTATCAAGCCACTGACCTTCCTCAAAACAAGTATCTTACTTCTAAGGGGTTCCTCACTATAGCGTGTCTGTGCCTGACCAAAAATGATTGTGCAGTATCCTAAAAGAAAAGGTACAACTTCAAGCCCCTCAGCTGCTTGGTTAGGGGAAAAATGTGGCAGTTTATATAATCTTCACTGTGTGACAATCAGTGATCTCTTATTTTAAGAGCCTGATGGAACCTTGAAAGTTAAGGTTGCTGCCCCTGTCGTGCCTATGTTTTCTATCTTTGAAGATGAGAATGAAAAAGAGAACAGCAGGTAAGGAGAAAAAAGCAACAGAGCTGTTTATTAAGAATTACATATAGGATTGATTCTATTCCATATAATTTTGCTATGACTGTATTTGCAATATGAGGATTGGCTTGAATAAAATCAGTAGCAGCTGTGGGGAAGTGGCATGAGAAAGCTGTAGTTGCTTCTCTGTAGAATTGTGCAACTTTCCTGTTTGGACAGTGTGCTTAAGATGCTTAATTTTCTGGACAACTGAGGATAGCTTGTTTCTTGAGCTAATGCAACTTCTCTTAGTATCCACAAATGGTTTTCTTTAAATAAATAAAACCATCAAGTCTTTGTTATGATCAGTCTGCCTTGGAAGGTTTCTAGGGAAGTTATTCTAAACTACCTGTTTTGTCAGAATCCCACAGCGTAAAAAGAAGTCAGAAGAGCCCAGAACTATTGGACAACGTCCCTTGACTGACTGTACAGAAGTGAGTGTTTGATCTTATTGCAAGAATTAGCCTTGACGACGGGTTAGGTAGTTATGTTTCTTCTGTCCCAGTCCTTCAACAGTCCTACAAATGATATCTTATTAAAGCCTAGGTACCCCTTTCTGTTCACTGACAGTGGGATGAGCTTTTTCACTTGTTAATTTTCATAAAAATTCTAGGAGCTTAATAGTGGAGACTTCTATTCCTAGAACAGATCTGACTGCAGTTGGTGTTGATTTGGCATCTCTGTAGGGGAGGAAGGACAGGGAGAGGGAGCGAGAAAGACCTGAAGTTGTGCTAACCACCTGACAATTTTCATAGCCAAGGAGATGCATGAAACTTCAGGCTGCTTGGATGCAAGTGAGAAGCTTCTTCAGATTCTCCTATGACAATTTTTTGATGTCTAACATTTTGCTGTGGAACTGATTATTGCCAACATGCAAGTCTGACACAAAACTATATAAGCCTGTGATTTAGGCTATGTTGGCTTTCCTTTATTTTTCTAATAATTGACACATTCAGACTCTGCATTACTGAGACTGGAGGCTGCTAGTATGTTACAGTGCAGGTCTGACAGGACAGTTTTGATGGCTTAAATCTGTGTGTTTATTTTTCTGTCTAGGAAGAAACAGGGACACCAGAGTTCTTGAGGGATGATTATACGGTGTGGAATGTACCATGTAGTAATAAAACATTAGCTGCCAGTCCAAACAACACAAGAGACTTTGCACGAGCTGCCCAGCTTGTATCAACACCATTTAATTACCTGTCAGCACATTCACGACGAGCTTTGGAGGACAAAGGTAAAATAATGAATACTTCAGGTTCAGAGCATCTAATTCAATGCTGTGTAACTATTTCTATGCCCTACTTACCTTGCGGGCCTTGCCAAATACAGTGTAGGTATGGCTGTGCTGCTGCAACTTCTGAATGCAAACTTGGTGCAGAACAGCTTCTGGGAGCATGGGCAGGCCCAGCACTTAAGCTTTCCAAGAATTTCTTTAACTGGGGATGAAAAAGAGAAGGTGGCAAGGGACAAGGGAGCCTTTGACTGTGCTGTCAAATGACTGTTCTGAGCTGTTGCAGAGTTCTCAGAGTTGCAGAGAGTTCAACTGACTGAAGTCCAGGCATCATCCCCTTCAGTGAAGACCCTTATGCTTGTCTGCCCCTCTTTCTGTCTTGGAATACTCTTCCCAGAAGAAATCAAGCTGTTGTCTTTTTTTGTATGTTTTAAAACAAGTTTGTTCGATGCTTGCTCTTGTGATACATTAGCAACTTCCACATCTGCAGTGTGACTCTACCCTTCTTGTGTTGGTAATAATACTCTAAATGTGCTTGTCTTTTGGGAAAATAAGCATGTGCTATTGTTGCTACTCCCTTTGTTCAGCTCCCGGGGATGACGTGCTGCAAATGGATTTGGAGTTTTCTGAAGAACTGCACAGACAGGCAAAAACTAAGAAGCTAAGGTATAGCATTGACTTGCTGAGATTTTTCAAGACTTCAGGTTGCGATGCAAATTTATGCCAGCATAGGCAGCTCTGCTGTGCTGCTCTTGGTGCAAGTTTTCCAAGCAATCTAGAGCTAACATATTTGAATAAGCTTGCGAAGATGTATGCTAAACAGTTACCCTGTGAAGTTGCATGAACCTGGGCATGGTGATTATGTCCCTGAAAATGCTCCTATGATTTAATTTTTTGTCACACTGTATGGGTATCAAGTGCTTGAACAATTGTACCGATTCTTTTAAATCTCTTTTTGCCCCTGGGGGGTGGCAATAACCGCTAGTTGGTAGCACTACTGCTACATTTGGAGAAGCAGTGTTTGCAAGGCATGTGGGTGAAATAGACATTTGGAAAATGCCTGACTTGCAATAACTGAACTGCTGCAGTTAATGAATTAGTGTTAACGTGACCTCCCCATAGAGCCTTGTGTAACAGTTTCCTTGGGAGGCTCAGCAGTACCTTTTCTGTAACATACATCTCACACTCGAGTGTGAGAATAGACGTGTTGAATGATTCCATAGAGATGATCGAGAACATATGATGTGCATTTGAAGGCAAAGGTCACCTTGTTGATTCTGCCAGCATTCTTCCTGTCACAGGATGCATTACTCAGTATATATGGATATAGAGGTTAAAGCAGTTCTGCTGAGCTGCTAGGTGTGAGGTAGCTTTAATCTAGAGAGCCAAGATGTTCTACAGAAGGTTTTGTCAGAAAAGTCTGCAGGCATTATTGAAGAGTAAATGCATAAAGTAATCATGAGCAAATATGAAATGCTGGTAAGTCTGCTAAGCTCTGTTGTTTTTGAACAGATTTAATCGCTGCTTGAAGTAAAAGATGTAGATAGCATATGGAGGCCATTCTTGTTGTATGGATAACCACGCCCAGAGTTCTTATGGTTATGGCAAAGGTTGCAAGCATGGATGTGTGATGTACTTGTGGCTTATTGAAGATGTCAAAATGTCATGGCAGTACTGTCAGTTAATATTATTTTGTTTTAAAGATGTAGCCCTGCTCTTGAACACATTGCAGAACAAGGAGAGCATCAAGGAAATGTTATTGCTACAGCTGCTTCTCACAAATTACGTGAGCAGACTGCCACTAGTAGAGCTGAATATTCATCTGTTGGGGTGGACAAGAATTCCCTTGACAAGCTGTCTGGAACTGAGCAGGACAGGACAGCCAGGACTGGTAGAACTTCAGGTACTACGGTTTTCTTCTGTGAAGTTTGAGACTGGAGCAGTACTTTGTTCCAGTATGCGGGTGGTCACCGTAGTAAGCAAAGTGTCTTGTGGCTCCTGCAAGGAGATCACTGCTACGTACAAGATAGGAGGGAGGACAAGTGTGAATCAATTATACTCATTTAAATATAAGTGTGTGTGCTGCTTCTTTGAAATGACACTTTTCTTATAGCTTAAATATTGTTCTTCTTTCTGTGAAGTCCTTGTTGAGAACCCATGGGATAAGGAATTGATTTGCAAATTCTTATCAGAGCTTCCTAAACCACTCAATACCTATGACAACTGTTTTGAATGGAAATCTGCTCTTCCAACCATCAAACTGAAGGCTGAACTCCCCTTGGGTAAGAGCTACTTGATACATTTCATTTTGAAGCACTTGTTGCAGGTTTTTCTGGGAACTCCTGAAGTATTTTTTCAAATCCAGTTTACTTATGCATATATCCAAATAGCTTCGAGATTATCTAAACCTCAAATTTGAAATTAGACCTTTTTGTTTGCTGTTTGAAATCAGAACCTAGCTATTTTTGTTTAGGTATTCTGAGGTAGGAACAAAGATACTTTTCCTAGTTTTTCTTTCCTGGTAATTTGTGACACAATTCTTACACTTTGTATAGAACAGCAACAGTCCTCTGTCAGCAAAATCTGTATGACAGTAATTGCAACATACTTCTATGGCTTAAACATTAGTGTTTACATTTTAAGGAATGCACTTTAGAATTTGATTACTTCCAGGGAGTTGGACTAAAATAGAAACACTGATTTTAGTGTATGGCACTTCATAGTACTCTTGTTCTCTTCAGTGATTGCAGGCTCGCTTTTATGGAAAGCATGGCTAGCAAGAAGAGCAAGTAGAGAAAGACTCGCACTAGGGTTAAAGCAACAATTTGTTTATGGCTGGTGCTTCTAACCCCCCAATCCCTCCCCCAAGTATTGAAGTCTCATCTGTGAAGCTTGCAAGCAGGACTTTGTGGTGTTAATCTCCTTTTTTTTTCCATCTCATAAAGGTTCTAGCTCATTCCATGTGGACTGCTTGGTTGGAGAAGGAGCTTTTGCTCAAGTCTATCAGGCTTCCCTTCTGGATGCCAGTAACCCTAGGAACAATCAGAAAGTAACATTCAAGGTAAGTAGTGTTGATTCAGAATAGTTCTGCTGGAAAATTCTGGAATCTTACAGTAATCTGACACCTACCCGGATGGATTTTGCTGAGGTTTATTTATAAATATGTAATAAAGCATACTGGACTATCCTCAAAGCCTTGTTCAGTTTGTGTGCTGTAATGTCCGACGCATTCTGCATGGGAAGTCTTTTATCCACCTGCCAGAACTTCCTCTTGATCTTCTTTTTATAACATAGTCATAGGTAGCCTGGCTATAATTCTTAGTCTTTAGGGCATCTTTCTCAGCTGAGCAAATGGAGCTATTTGTGTGAAATGCGCTTAGTCCACAGCAAACTAAACTGTGTGTGAATTAATGATAAAACTGCTCTTACTGTTGGGTCACAGTGAAAGGGACACTTGCTTCCAGATGCATGCCTGCTAGCTTTCCACAAGCATTTTTGTGCTTTGTGCAGCCAGCCTGTTTGGTGGCTGCTGGCTGTCGTATACTCTGCTGGGTGATGCCTCTAGGGTGCAGTTTTCTTAACAAGCGAGCTTGTCTAGGTGGAGGTTGTAGATTGAGCAGCTCCCTCCCTGCTTTCCCCTTCTGCAGCCTGCTTCAGTGCAGGAATGAGCAACAGATGATAGGATGTGCTTTCATCAGAACTACTGCCAAAAAGAAAGTCTGTACAACTGCAAGGTCAGTTTAGCCCAAGAGGGTTACACTCGATCATGCAGCCCTGCATCTGCTGTTGGCTGAAATCCCATGTGCACTTATTACAGCCTGGCTGAAAGGTGGCTGTGTGATTGAGTTGACACCCTAACCCTCTTCAAATCTGTTTTTCCTACCTTTGGAATCTTTTTGTGGATCTCCTCTGCATCGTTTCAATCTTCCAACAAATACATATTTTATTTATAATACCTTAACTGGAAGTTTTCTGGTAGCTAAAAGTAATGTTTAAGAAGCTTCTTTTTGAACATCAGGCATTTAGTGTTAGGGAGAGGAATCAGAAAGGCTCTTCTCTTTGGAACTCATCATAAAACTTCCCTTAAAACATATGTTGCCAGCAGGAGGCTGAAACATCGATGTTGCAAAAGTCTAACATTTTGAATAGCATTAAAGAGCATATAAGCCACAATGGAACTGTGGCATGTAGTTGAATTAGTGATTCAAGAGAATTATTTGTTGGGTAGATTGACCTGAGGTTAACTACTTGAGATGTAAGTATTTTATTTGATCAAAGAGAAAAGTGTTCAGGAACTTGAGTCTGAAGTTTAAGAAAAAAGCTGAGAACTTCTGCTTTTTTTTATTTACTAGGTATATAAAAAAAAAATAACAGATATACCTAGTACATTACCTTTTTGGTTACAGGTCCAGAAGCCTGCCAATCCTTGGGAGTTCTACATAGCAACCCAACTGGTAGAAAGACTCGATCCAAGTATACGCCATCTTTACATCCACTTTTATTCTGCTCATTTTTTTCAAAATGGAAGCATTTTAGTTGGTGAGCTCTACAACTATGGAACATTGCTGGTAAGTGTGCTCAACTTGTGCCCTGAACATCTGTGTCCCTTTCTGAGTGCTGTTGCCTTGCAGTATACAGAAGTCTCTTCGCTTTATGGAACTTCATTGTGAACACAGTCTGTACTTATCAACATGGGTACGTGATCCATATTGAGTTGTTTTTTGTGTAGCTGATGGTTCTTCCCTATCTTTGTTTCGTACACAGAATGCCATAAACATTTACAAAAAAATTCCTGAAAAGGTGATGCCTCAAGCACTTGTAATCTATTTCGCTGTAAAAATTCTTTATATGGTAGAAGAGCTCCACAGCTGCAAAATCATCCATGGTGACATTAAACCTGATAACCTCCTACTTGGAGAAAGGCGAGTATTTCATTTTGCTACATGTGGTGTCAGCATATCATGTTATTATAGTCTTGATGCTTATCGAATCGCTGCTTCTCGTCTTGGTTGAAGGTTTCTGGATAATGATACGTGTGACATAGATGGCCTCTCTCATGGCTTGACGCTCATTGACTTGGGACAGAGTATAGATATGAAACTCTTTCCTGAAGGAACTGCGTTTACTGCAAGGTGTGAAACATCTGGGTTCCAGTGTATTGAAATGCTGACACAGAAACCATGGAACTACCAGGTATGAGGTTGTAGAGACAGCCTGAATATTTGGAGCTTAATGCATACATTAAGCATATGAGTAGATGAATTACAGAAATATTAGACTTTTGCACTGGTTCTGTAGATTCAGCTCAGTGCTCCAGGAGCATGATCCTGAACCCTCTTATGGAGCTTGCTCTGTTGGCTCCAAGGAGTGTGGTTTTTGCTTCTTTTTTGTTCTGAGTTTTTTTGCTAATTTTTAGTGGTTCGGGTATGCATTGTTAATATGGAACTTGCGTATACTTTTAGACAGATTACTTCGGCATAGCAGCAACGGTCTACTGCATGCTCTTTGGTACCTACATGCAAGTGAAGAATGAAAATGGTGTCTGGAAGCCTGAAGGTTCCTTCAGAAGGTTGGTGTCAAATCTTTTCCAAAACTCCCATCTATAGGAAGATATATCGTTAACCTCAAACCTGGTAGTAGTTTCTGTCACAGCTTTTGGCATTGTTTGCCTTTACCTCTCAGTGCTCTAAAACACACGGGTTTAATGCACAGGAGCTGCCTCACAGAACTTACTGACTAAAGTACAGGAAGCCTTTTGGCAGTGGATGTGGTGAATTGCATAGCATCCTTGGCTTCTTGCTGCCTAGAAGGAGGAAAAATCCCTCTGGTTCACTAAGCAGCATGCCACAACAGAAACTGTTCTGTTACATGATGGTCTGCAGTTGCTCCAACCTGTAGATGGGGCGGGAACGGGTAAATACAGGAAACAGTATTTTAACAGTTTAGACTTAAACCTTTTTTGATGCTTTTTTTGGTTGTTGTTCCTTTCAGGCTTGCCAATGCTGAAGTGTGGAAAGAGTTCTTTGACAGCATGCTAAACATACCGAATTGCCATAGCCTGCCTTCTTTAGGAGTTTTACGCAAAAGGCTGAAGGACTTATTTTGCAAGTCATATGCAAAGGAAATAAAGTTCCTTCGGAACAGACTTGTTGTGTTGCTCATAGAGCACAAACGGTCACGAAAATAAGCATTTATCTTGCAAAGTGATTGAGAATTGGAATGTCCTGAATGTGAAATCTTTTTGTAATACCTTGTTTTAAAAATAAACATTCTTGGGTTGGCTTCAGGAATGGTAACTTTCATCTTTCTGTGGTTTCATGAAAGAAGTTGCACAGAAATTTTACTGCATGGAAACTAAGTGTTAATTGAACTTGCATAGTTTCAGTGTGGGAGGCACAGGCATGCTAGAGACTGTCTATAGTTGTAATAATGTGTAGTGCATTTTGAGCGGCGGGGAAAAAAGCTGGTGAAAAAGGTTGCGCAGATGATGCTTGCAGCCTCACTGTGTAGAGGGTATAGTCCAGTCAGGTGAAGGGCAGGCTGATGTTTTTAAATGAAGAGTGTATGTGAGGTGTTCAGGATGCGTTTTTCCCAATAAGAAGAATGGTGAACAGAGCCTTTTGGGAGGAGCAGGTTGTTGGAAACTTGAATGTAATTCCAAACTGAGATCCTACCATCATGGAAGATTCCAGAATCTCTTCTAGGAGAAGTGAAGACAGCAATTGGAAGTGAAATAGCCTACTCTAAAGGCTGCAGGAGGGTGAATTCGTGTAACTTGATAGACTCCATGGAAAAACCCCTGGATGGCAGGTGTAAGGAGGACAAGTCCTTGTTCTCCTAGAAAAGCCACTGAAGCTATCTGCTAATAACTAATGAATATGAGGGAACACTCTTTCAAGTCGGTGACAAGATGAGTGTGCGGATGAGCAGCAGCGCTCAAGAGTGCTGTTACTGCAATTCTTTGAGGTTTGTGGCTCATACATTCACAACTCTTTATGCTCTACTCTTTCTCTCAGGAACTTCTAGGTTGAAAGAAACTGAGGTTAGCAGATGAGATTTAGATTAGATAGAACTTAAGTCACACTTGTCACTTTTGTTGCATTTGCTTCTGACCAGTCACAAA
The DNA here is from genome assembly GCF_040182565.1 of Anser cygnoides. NCBI lineage: Eukaryota > Metazoa > Chordata > Aves > Anseriformes > Anatidae > Anser > Anser cygnoides. Next base: position 10,103,481 of record NC_089875.1, read on the forward strand.
GAATTATTAGAGACATGGGCAAAACCAAGAGACAAATGTCTCCCTGCTGGAACTGAAATGGTTGTTTTCTGGTCATTGCGAGGTTTTGTTTTCCCTTACTGTGGCAAAATGTTGTGTTGTGGTATCTGGCAGCTTGCTCTGGAAAACTCTGGAAAAGCATTCCTTTTACATGTACCCTTTTTTCTCTAATATATTTCTACACATTTCTTAATTACAGCAGCCAATATACCAGTGCACTGCATGGTTACTGCCGAAGCAATGCGCTCACTTGAGTTTGTGTGAGCTTAGCTTGGCTTCATAGATACCTTGTCAAATACAAAGCATCAAACTAGCTTTGCCCCAAATCACACGAACTTCAAAAAAAATTGCTTATTTGGAGCAATGTATCCACATTCACTCATACCAAGCGAACCTCTCAGGGAGGCTTTCTCTGCCTTTGCATTTCTTCAAAGTAAAAATTGTTCAAGCTATTCATTCTTGTGGCTGAACATTTAAAAGGACTCTGGGAACAGCTGGGGCAGGACATGGTCTACAGGCACCAGGAAGGCAGGAATGAGCTATGGCTGGTGCTCGTGTGGAGGGATGTTTCCTCTCGAGCTCCCCTTGCTTCTTTTCATTTCTGTATCCTGTATGCTGCTCAGCTGAGCCTTGCTGCTGAAACATCTGTGACCTTTTCACAGAGCCACAGCTCTGATCACTCTTGAGGGCTTTCCAGCTGCACTCACATGCTGAAGTGCCCTGACCTGCCTTTGCTCCCCTCTCCCAGGGTTCTTACATGGTGGTGAAATCTCCCTGGCTGCCCTGTCTTGGGGCTTGCAAGGGCGCACGCTGGGAGCTACGGCTGCATGCAGCAGGTGCGCCTTTGGCCGCTTGCCCAAAAAGCACACCACAGCTTATTACTGCCTGCCTCCGAGCCTCTGTGGCTGCTGATTGATCTCGAGGAGTAAATACTGACTTTGTTCCTCGCGTGCTGGCGGCACTTCGCGTTAATGCCATACCAGCTCTGAGTAATGGATCGCTCGCAGTGCGCCTTTGACTGTCGAGAAGCAGGGGTTGCTTGAAGGTTCCCAGCAGCGAGGTGCTTATCTTCCTAAGGGCATTGCTCCTGTGTCGAAGATGAAATGGGGAGTTGTAACTGGGACCTGCAGGATCTGGAGTGATTCATAAAGATAACTTATGGGAAAGATGAGAGCCAGCAGTCCTACTTGCCTGCCCCAGGGAAATTAGCACTCAGCATGTAGGCAGTGCCCCAAAATACCAGCGTTCAGACGTTGTCGGTCTGACTTTGCTACCTAGAGGGTAAAAATGTTTTATCAGCAGGGTGTAGGCTGTTTTAAAGGTTTTGGATAGATGGAGCAGTTCTGTATTTTGCATGCAAAAATGACAGTAAAAATGTTTATATCATTTCAGAGCCTCAAATCTTAAAAGAAGGGGCTAATTTGGTTCACAATGGCTGATTTTGCTCAGATTCTATGTTGTTTTCCTAAGTCTCACCAGTAAGTAGCCTATTCCTGGTTCTTCCCTGAGTTAACATTTTATGGGGACCTTTCTCCAGTAGAAGTGCCGAGGTACAGCTGCCCCACGCTGCTCTCAGTGCTGTGTCTGTATTCTAAAAGCATGATCCTTTCCCCTGAGACTGGGGGCTTCCAGCAGCATGTGTGATGTGGGAAGGAGCTCTGCTTGGGCACTCAACCAGTTTTAGCCCTGACATCCCCAGCAGCTCTGTGAAAGCTGGCTGGAAACCCAAGTCCCCCCAGAGCTGCAGGGATGAGCTGCACAAAGCCCTAGGTACAGTGGGGGCATTATTTTATTTGTGCATCTATCCACAGGAGGGAGACAAACAACAGACTTTCATAGATCTCCCTGGTCTCACTGTACTGCGGAGGTATTTTGTTGTGTCAGACATTCTGCTCAAGTTGTTAAACTTGAGAAACACCCTACAGTGGGATAGTTAAAATAAACTCGGGCTGCCCAACATGCTGGCTGGGTGCTGAGAAAGGGCAGGGGCATTCAGCTTGTGAGCTGAGCCTCGCCACAACCAGGGATGTAGAGTTTGTTTTTTATAGGCCTTGCTGTTCTGAGACAGTACTTTGGCCTGGGGACCGCAGTGGGAAAGGCAGCCACGCAGTGAGCTGAAATTGCAGGCTGCTTTGCATGTAGAGGTACCGAGAAACTCTTGTCCTGTTGTTTTGATAAATGAAATTGCACTGTAGAGAAGCCCGTATTGGCGGGAGGGGCGTTGACCACAGCACATGTGTCATTTTTGGTAATTCCCTCGTTGTTTATCTTCTCCCGGCTCCACCATTCCCTGTGGCTGGCGGCCGCCCTGCTGCGTGCCGCAGTGCTCTCCTCCCCGGGCATCCAGCCCGCGCTCCCCCGGCCGTGGCCCTGGCACGCTCCCCTTCCCGTGCTGCGCTCTGCCTGCTGTCACGGGGGAAGCCTTCGGCCTTGATCCCAAACAGCCGGCTGCCCCGTCAGCTGGAGCGCATCAGCTGGAGCAACCTCCTCCAGCGGGTGGAAACATAAACACCCGGCGCTGGGGATTTTTCCTCCTCCTCCGTTTACTTTTCTTACGCGCGGAGCTAGAGCCAGCTGTTCCCCATCCAGGCACAGATCTCTGCCAGGGCTCACGCGCTCACAGAATTTCGTTCATTGTAGTGCAGCCTCCTCCGGTGCCTCTGTGTGTGCAGAAGGACCTGGGGAGGCTAGAGCTGTCCCTACTGGCCTGTATCACCCTGCACGCAACCGGCATGGCTGGGGGGGTTCAGGTGTGCTCCCCACATGTGTGCCCTCCCTGGGGAGTGCAGGTGGGGCCCCAGCAGCTGCACCCGAGCCTCCAAAACCCAAATGTCAGGGCTGTGCCTGCTGCGACAGAGCCTTTGCCTGCACGTGTGGGTGTAGGAGTTTCACATCGTTATCTACAGGGGGAAGGGGGGAGCTGAAAGCTGCCCTGGCCCCTGGCTTGAGGGGCTCACTGAGCCCCCCCCTGCTCCCTGTGGCCACTGAGGATGCATGTAGGGGCGCGCTGTATGGGCTGGGGGTCTGTAGTCACTGTGATTTTACTGTCCTGCGCTCTCTCTGTTTTGCTGCAAATTCCTCTGGCTGTAGGCTGGTGGGGGGACCCTAAGGGCAGCACAGCTGGTGGGGACAGCTGGGGCCACTGCCCACGCTCCGCAGGGCTGGGTGCAGGCTGCCGCTACCCATGGTATTTTCCATTGAAAAGGGTAAAAGCATCCCAGGGTGGCAGCCGTGCAAGCAGGGTGACAGAAGGGTGGTCGGGGGGGGCGGCAGGGGCCTCCTGTTTTCTAACCGACTTTAAAACGAGCTGCTAAAAAAGAGCTTTGATTAAAAAAAAAAAGTGCAAAAACCCAAAACCCCAGCTGGCAAGGCTGATGTTTCCTCTGTGTGCGCCGAATCCACGCTGATGAAGATCTCTAGGTATCCCCAGAGTTGCCCTTTAGAGATAACTCATCTTGGGGCCTCCACCACCCACGCCCAGAGGAGAGATTTCCTGGCGCGTGGGTGGCTTGCTCTTTCTTCTGCAGAAAACCCAACTTTACTCATTTTTTGCTCTGTGCCATGGTGCCCTTGGTGAGCCCAGGGCCCCTGCCAGGGTCTGACACTTGCTTCTCTTGTGTCCCCTAGGGCTTGCTGGTGGCCACCCATCCCCAAGCAGCCAAGGCCTGAGCCCTTGCTGCCAGTAAAATCTCCCTAAACCCGGCTTGCCAGGCACCAGAGTTCTCAGTTCTATTTAAAAAGGGGGAAAAAAAAGGCAAAATTTAAAGTTAGAAGTTGCAGGCACCTCCCCACTGAGCCAGGTGCATGGTAACCAAGCAGCTCTCCCCTGTCCCATAGGCTGTGGCATTAACGTCCCCCAAGGTCCTGCTGACAGCACCTGGGTGTCCCCAGCTCAAAGGGGCTGGGGTGGCACCTTCACCCATTGTCCTGTGCCACACATGGGATTTTTTGGGTGCGTCAGGGCTGCCGATGCTCCTGGCAGGTGCCAGCACCCGCTGCGCATCCCGCTGCTGCTGGAGCATCCACGTTGTCCCATGCCCCTGCCAGTCCGCAGCACGCTGCTTCTCCCTGAAAAGTCTCCTCCTTCTCCCAGATAAGCATCTCCCTCTTTTTTTCTCGCCCCTGCGACATCTTCGAGGCTCTTCAGATGATTCACGAGCAGCTCTGCGTCTGTTGGTGTGCTCGGAGGGCTGAAAAATGACAGCATTTTGCATGAAGCGCGCTGCTGCTCTGCGGTAAAGGTCAGGCTCCAGCACCGATTCAGATAAAGCCTCGTATTTAAGACATGTGGCTTAAACTGATTTTATCTGCCAGCATCAAGTGAAATAACATTTATCACAATGGGCTGGAGAAGCAGAAGTCATTTTTTTCCATTCCTGGGTGCCGCACAATTTAAAATATTAGAGCTCAGCGAGCAGCTGAGTGCACAGTGTGTCTTTTGGTTTTTTTTTACTGCTCTCCAATACCGTGGGCTTCCAGCTTTCCACAGTGAGGGCTGTGCTGTCAGCATGAGCAGCCCCTAGCTGGGTGCTGTCTCCTTTTCCCACTCCCTTGTCCCCACAGCGCTGGGTGTCTTGGCCCCAGGATGCTCGTGGCCACACTGGTGTGGCTGAGCCAGGGTGCGAGGCTTGCTGGCAGACTGCCATGCCAAGGCAGCGTCTTTGAAATTTATCAAACATTCAATCTGGCGACAGATGGCACAGCCGAAGCCGTGAGGTTGGATGGAGGGAAACACTGGGTTTTTGGCGGGCAGAGCCGGGCTGAAGGCACACACAAAGGGGCCGGAGGAACGCCTGGGTGATCCTGGTGGGGTTGGGGACCTAGGGCAGGTGATATCCCCACTCCTCTCTGTGTTCATCCCAAACAGGCGATGCTACTGGCGTCAAGGCCTCCGGATGATGCCGGTTGCTCGTGCTGTGCCCAGACCTGGAGCGTTTTTACAGACGGGTGAAAACTGCCATGCTTTGCAGTTCCCAGGGGAACTGGGGCACAGGGCCCTGGTGTGCATCCCCAAAACCGTGCCTGAAGGCGGGCTGTCGCGGAGGTGCAAGGGACGGCCTGTTCCCGCAAGGCGTTTACCCAACAGCCCTTCTGTTCGCGTGAGCCACCCACGCAGAAACCAAACTGAACGGTGAGGAGTAAATAGCAGAAGCATCTGACTGTCGACGCCATGCCTGCTGCCTGCCTCTCCCCTTTCTAGCTCATCCCTGGCTTGCCCAGAGGGGCTGAGTGTGATGGGCAGCCCCTTAGGCAACAGTTTTATCCCTGATGAGCTTTTCCCAATTAATTGCCCCCCCAGTGGTGGTGCCGGCGGGGCCTGGCCGTGCTCCCCGGCATGGGTGGCAGGGCCAGAGGAAGCTGTGGCTGGCTGCTGCTGGCTGCCACGGCGCAGGTTGGAGTTTGTCACCGCAAAATATCATGGTGATTGTTCACGCGAGGCACATCATGAGCGAGTCTGCCTTTTTCCCCCTTTTCCTCCCCTCTTCTCTCATTTCCAGAGTAAAATTCAGCACCAGAGTGCGGGCGTGCAAGGGTGTGTGCGGGTAGGAGCTCTCACAGGGGGGCTGCATGGTGCCAGGAGGGTGCGTGTGCAAGGGGTGTGCGTGCAAGGGGTGTGCGTGCAAGGGGTGCGCGTGCAAGGGGTCGTGTATGGCAGCATGCAGCACGCGTGTACAGAGCAAGTGGGAGTGCAAGGGGCATGCATGGTGCAAGGGCCGTGCGTGGTGCGAGGGGCGTGCAAGGCCGCGCGTGCCCGGTGCTGGGGGGGAGGTTGGGCTGCGCGGTCCCGCTCGCGGCGGGGGCGCGCGGCGCGCGGCCGCGGGAGGGCAGCGGAGGTGAGCGGGCGGGGCCGGGGGCGGTGCTGGCGGCGCTGGTAAACACGGGGCGGGGCGCGGCGGCGGGGGCGGCGCAGCGCGGGCAGCGGGAGCCCCGAGCGCGGCGGGAGCACTGTGAGCGGGGACGGGACGGACGGGACGGGGGAACTGGGTTGGGGGAAGGAGGAGGAGGAGAGGAGGAAGAAGAGGGGGGGAGGAAGGTGCGGGGAGGGCGGGGGGGCCGTGCGGGCGCTGCGGGCAGAACAATGGGGCCGGGCGGGGAGGCGGGGAGGAGGAGGAGGAGGAGGAGGAGGCGGGGAGGAGGAGGGGGAGGAGGAGGAGGAGGAGGAGGAGGAGGAGGAGGAAGGGGCGGGGGCAGCCCCGGCCGCCCGCCGCTCAGCGCGCTCCGCCCGCAGGCGCCGCGCAGCCCGATGGCCAAGCAGCCCCCCGAGGCGAAGGCGCAGCGCGGCCGCCAGGCTGGGCGGCTGCCCCCGGCCGAGGGGCCGGGCCCGGCGGCGCAGCTGAGGCCCGGAGCCCCCGCCGCCCTGCCCGGCCTCCCCGCAGCCGCCTCGTCCTCCTCCTCCTCGTCGTCGTCGTCGGCCGCCGCCCGGCCCGTCTCGCCCGGCAGCCCGCCGCGGGCGCAGCCGCCGCCCGCCAGCCCCGGCCCGTTCGCCACCCGCTCGCCGCTCTTCATCTTCGTGCGGAGGTCGCCGCTGCTGTCGCGCTCCTCCAGCGGCTACTTCTCCTTCGAGGCCGAGCGCAGCCCCGCGCCCATGAGCTGCGACAAGGCCACGCAGACCCCCAGCCCGCCCTGCCAGGCCGTCAGCCACTACCTGAGCGCCATGGGTGAGTGAGCCAGCCGAGGTGCCGGGCGCCACATGCTGCACGCTGCCGCGCCTCGAGACCTCGGCAGCACGAGGCCAGGCCTCCGTGGGCACGCGTTGGCTCGGCCTCTGCCCGCACGGCCGCAGGAGGCCACGAGGCTTGGCCGCGCTCCGGCCCCGGGTCGCTTCCCGCGAGGGCGCGCGGGGCTTCACACCGCCCCGAGGTGTGCTGCTTCTCGCTTGTTTTCCTGCTTTGGCTTTGTGGGCGCTTTTTTTTTTTTTTCCTCTTCAAACTGCCTCGGTGCCCAGCGGTGGGTTGGAGGCGCCAGGGTCGCAATGCTCCCGCTCATTTCGGTGAAACCGCAGTGGGCGCTTGGAAGTGGCGCGGTGGCAGGCGGGCGTCTGTTTACACGCGGCTCGCCAGGTAAGGCGCGAGTGGAAGCCTCTAGCGGCAGAGCGCGCACGACTGCCCGGGTCCCGCGGCACGATGCCTTTCCTCCTCGTGATTAATTCCCCGCCGTCATCGGAGGAAACCTTTCGGCTTCCGCCCGGCGAAACCCGAGGGAGGTGGGCGCGTTCCCATGGAGCGGGGCAGGTAGCGCTTCCTGGGGAATAACAAACGCCGGCTCCAAGCTTTACGCGATCAAAACATCTGTTTTTTTTTTTTTTTTTCATGGTTAATGGCTGTGGTTACAGCTGCAGAGCGCTTACTGTACTATGCCCTTAGGAAAGATTTTCTGACATTATTGCTGTAATTACAGCTTAATGCAAGTTTCACAACCTTGTGTAGCAAACACACGTGGCACCACCAGACAAGGATGCTGGAGTTGTGCAGCAGGGAGGCATGGATGTCTTGAAGCAGCAAATAGCTTTTTTTCTGGTACTTCAGGAAGAGGTTGAAGTTTGCCCTGATTTTTCTGAGTTCTGGCATTTTCACATCCATACAGAGAGCTCAGCGAAAGCTGTCGAGACACAGATTTTACTCCAGCCTTTGTTCTGTTATTGTTGCTAGGGGCATCATCCTAAACAACCGTAAGCCAGTGGAAAATACTTGAGCTGCATACAAGGGACCCTTGGCTACTTTCAGACCCTGTGAAGCCAGAGGCACGGGGCTGTTTTATTCCCATTGAGGGGCTGCAGGCCCCCAGCTGCGACCAGGCGGTGGGGACGGGCTCTGCGTGGTGGGCGAGGACACGGGGGTGGTTATTGCCAGCGCTCGATCTGCGCGCTTCTGCCTGTGCCGGGTGCGTGCTGTCAGATTTCCACGTGGCACGAGGAAATCCTTCTATCCCCCTGGAGGGAAGCAAGCAGAGGGACTTCTTGCTGAGTTTCTGTACGTCTGTTTTAGTGGAGATGCTGACTGTCGCACGTGGGCTGAGCAGTGGGGGCATGTGTGGGCGATGGGTGTCCGCTGCCCCCAAAGCAGCCTGCTGTTGTTTTTGCGGCTACTTTAGGAGTCAGGAGGGAGGAGGCAGGGTGGAAGTTTCAGTGTGGAGTGATGGGTTCATGTTTGCAGCAGCAGGAAAGGGGACTTTGGTTTCCCCATTTGCGTGGCAAGCTATTGCAAGGGCTGCGTTTGCAGCTCTGCCCAAGACTCTCTTGGTTTGCTGTGGTGGAGGCTGCTTTCAAGATTCAGAAGACTTTGCGTTGGTGTCTTCTTCTTGTGTGTGAAATGGTCAAAACTATGTGTGAGAAACAGGGTGGGTGTGAGGTGGAGATGTTCTTGGGTGGGAGGCGGGGAGCACCCTGATGCGCGGTGCTGGTGTAGTGTTCTGGGAAGGGTGCTCTCGAGGAGAAGAGGAGGAGCTGTGGTGGTGAGCAAAAGAGGTGACACTGGAGACTGCGTGGCAGGGCAGTAGGGGAGATACGGGGGAGGAAACAGAAGAAAAAGAAGCCTGCTTTTCTTCAGAAAGTGTGGCAAAGCAGGGCAGTGGCATGCATGGGGATGGCCTGCCTGTGGGAGTGCTCAAAATAACGTCACCCGAGACCAGAACCCAGCTGTTTGGTGGTGCCATAGGAATCTTAGGCTGATATTTTGAGTCTTTAGCTCTCAATGGGAGCAGATCGCTTTGCTTGCTGCTCTCCTGAAGAGCAGCACTGTCTAAAGGAGCAGGAGGTGCGCACATGGGTTTTGTATGTGGTTTTCTGGATGTGTTTGGAGCAGGTGCTCTGTAAATGAGACTTCCCTGTGCCGTCGGGATCTTGGTGTGCTTTCCTGCCCTCCAAGAGAAGGGAAAGAAGTGTGAACTTCTCACTGCTCGTGGATGAACCTGTTTTGTGCTCTCTGGCAGCGACCCGTGTGAGAAGGGTAAACCCCCGGCTGCTGTGAGTAGAGCCCTCGCTGAGCCCTGACGCGAGGCCTCAAGCAAGAGGCGGAAGGGGAAAGGGGTGCTTTCATGTCAGCCCAGCGTGACAGGGGGAAATCCTCCATGAGCAGGAGAGGTGAATTTAACGGGGAAAACTTAAACCGAGAAGCTGGAGGTGTGCTTGTGTGCGTGCTGGTGTGGTGTGGGCTGGGTGTTGCTCACACTCGATGCCTCAGTGGTGCGGTGGAACTCTGCGTGCCTGACCTGGTGTTTTATCCAAGGTTGTTTTCCTGTGTTTTACGAGCTTTTCGTGAAGGGGATTTGAATTACGCAACCCCAAAGGTGGACATGGTTTGGGTTTTAAACATGGACACAGTGATGTTGCCCCGCCAGGCTGCCCTGTCTCACCTGGCTGGCCCAGGTGGGACACCTGATGGTGGCATTGGTCAGGGAAGCTTCTCACAGACCTCCTGGGCTTCAGAAGCTTTTGTATGTTTATTGTGGGGGGGGATGTGGGAGACATTGCCACGCTCCCTTGATGGCATCCGCTTTAGTAGGGCAATTAGGGCCCGTGGAGCTGTTGGGCAGTCACCTCTTCCGTGGTGGGGCATGTGTTTGGTCCCTTGGTCTCCATCGAGGCGAGGCGCTGGAGGAGCCACGATGTGTGGACGGGCTGAGGCCCGGGGCTGCCTCCCCTCGCGTCAGGCGGCGTCGGCTCCCGGTATGACTGTGGCCACCCCGAGCACGCTCTGAAAGTTCCTCTGACTGTTTCTGCAACCGATTATGACTGGACGCTTTTGATATTGCGATCCGGCAGTGCCGCAGAAAGTCCTTTCTGAAAACCTCAGCCCGATTTCACTCTCAGCCACCATGCCCTCGCGGCGGCGCGATGCCGGGGCAGGACCGATGGAGCGAGCGGGAGAGCCACACCAGGACCGCAGCCGTGCCCGCTTCGTGCCAGCGGGATTTCAGACAGGCCTGAATCCCGCGCATGCCTTCCCGAAGCGCCGAGGCTTTGCTGCTGTTCATTCAGCAGCTCGGGAAATAAATAGCATGGGGCCGTCCCCGGGAAGGCAGCGGGCACCGCTCCTGCGCTACTACAGTGTGAAAACAAAACAGCTCCCCAAGCCAAGCAGTGTCAGCTTGGCTCAGAAATAAATTTTCCAGTCAGGTCGGAGCCAGACTCCTTATTTATTTATTTATTTATTTATTTATTTATTTATTTATTTTAACTGCCCTACTAATCCTTTGAATATTTTGAGATTGGAAGCTATTTGTATTCCCTCGCGAGTCCTTTTAAGCTTTCGTGCCAAGTTTGTGAAATGCTCTGTTTTGTTTTGTGTGCTGTTTTTTTGGGTAGATTTTTTTTTTCCTCCCTTCTTAAGGCTGCATTTCTTGCTCAAATCTGAGCTTCTCGTGGCAGGAGGGGGCAGAGGTGGCACAGGTGCTGCACCGAGGCTCGCCTGGGTCACAGGCTGCTTCTTTCCCCTTCAAATATTTGTGGCATTATGCGATTGTTTTATCACGTGTTCAGAAGCTTCTTAAAATGGAGACTAAAGGGGTTGGTTCTGTACAGTTCAGTGTAATTGATGTGTTAGCTCTTTTTTTTCTTTTATTAGCCAGCGCCGTTTTCTTGCTCCTGGTTTATTTTCTGCTGAAGTGCTGGAACATAATATTGAAGTGAAGAGCCTTCCAGTCCCGCTGGGGAGATGAAAAGTCCACAAGTTTGCTCAAAGTGCAGTTTCTCCAATTGTGGCTTTCTTCTTAGCATGGCAAAAATAATCGTTTTCCTTTTCTTGCTGGATGCCTCAGAACTGTTTGGGGAAGAAATGTGAGAATTAGATTAAACTATCAAGACAGAGGTTTTTTAAGGTTACAGAAGAAGTTGCTGCTGTGCCTGCAAGAAATCGTTAGGTTTAGAAGGGGGGGGGGGGGGCATAAGTTTTTGCTAGGGAAAGAAATTGAAGAGCAGCAGCTCCATTTTCCTCCTTGTTTAAGAAGGAACCAATGCTTGGATGTGCCACAGGAAGCGCTCCAATAGGAAGCCTATAATAAATTAATGAATAAAAGCCTAATAATAATGGAAAACCAATAATGAATTAAAACCTGTCTACAATACGCATCGTACACAGCAAGTCACAGTTGCACTCTTCCTGGGTTTAACAGAGTATTTGTTGTTTTTTTTTTTCCCCTCATGTTCATCTGTTTCAAATGCTCTGTTTTTGTTCTGTGCAGCTTCCAGGTGGCGGTCTCACTTGCTAGCAGAAGAAATACAGCCAGAAATATGGATTGCACAGGAGCTGCGGCGCATTGGAGATGAATTCAATGCCTCCTATTGTCCGAGAAGGGTAATTTTCTTATTTTTACTTTCCATTTCTTTACACTTAGTGTCTAAAAGGGAAAAGCTTAATCATATCTGGAAACTAGCTCTGCGGCAAGTGTTTCGTTCACTCAAATGTAGAAAAGGATGCGCGGGTGGTTGTGTTCACCCGGGCGCAGGGGCGTGCTGCCTGCGCTGCGGAGTCGTCCGCTGCTGCAATGTCATTAAACGCACTCAGAGTCACCAGCGAGTTGGGACCAGAGACTTTCAGTTATTGCAGCTTCATTCCCAGTACCGAGAGCCAGTAAAGCATGGTCTGCTGCTGGGTTAGGACCAGACCTGATGGTAACGAGGGAAAAAGACATCTAAAAGTTGAAGCAAGTAAAGCTCAGGTGTGGTTTTGGGACGGCATCAAAAGGAGCCATTCTGGGAGGCTGGCACTGTTGGGTTCCAGCACTGGTGTTTTAAGGGAAACGTGCCAGGAGCCAGCACAGCTCCCCAGCCTGCCCAGTGCCCACATTGCTGCTGCAGACGATCGTGTGTGTCCTGGTTGCAGACATGCAACAGGGATGAACCTGGCTGATAGCTTATTTTTCTTAGCAGCAATCGGCAACAGGAGCTCCTTCAAAAAGCTTGTGTTTATAAGACTGTAAAGTCTCACCTTCAAGTGTTGCAACAAAAATGGGTGGCACTAACACAAAAAAGAAACAAGCCAGCACCAAGAGAGATGAAGTAACAGTAGTTTTCAGAAGAACTTTAGCCAGTAACTTGCCTGTTGTACATCTCTCATGGCTGCATGTTCGTACATGTGATTTCCAGTCCATCTATTCTTCCTTTTCCTCCTCTGTGGGAAGAAGAGTCAGAAGTAGAGGCGTTGGTGACGACATGCTGACTACCCGGATCTTTATCCATCCTCCCCAGCTCGTGAGTCACCCCCACAGCATTTCCTCACCACGTCCAGGGTCTGTACAACAGCTGCCTTCAGGCAGAAACTCTCCCCCAAAATGGGCACCAAGCTGCTGTGGTCCGACACCTTCTCCACAGCCTTTCAGCACTGCCTTGCTTGCAACTTGTACATCACTTTCTTTCTGAATGCTCCCACTTTTCTGCCATGCTAGGCTGCTCTGTCGCAAGCCCATGCTTGATGTGACTCTGTGGATGATGTGAGAAATGCATCCTGCGTGGTTTGTACTCACCTGAGCGTGTTCTGTGACCCGCTGCGTGGCGGAGGGTTTCCTTCAGCTGCGTTCCTGCAGCGGTTCCCAGCTGAGCATCCAACCTGCTCATCTGGGGAAAGAACTGAAACAGAGGGCCATGTATGGCTTGTTCGATGACATTAGTATGGCTTGTCATGCATGACCCTAAAAACACTGAATGCCTATAATAACATCAGAAGGATGTGATACGGGCTGTGCATATTGCTGCATGGCTGGGTTGAGAGCACTGAGTATTTTGTTAGTGTCTGTAGCTTGGGTGCTCTGCAACAGCTACTGCAGCGTCTTGGTTGCTTGTGGTTACCCATCCTAGTGCTCCCCTGCATCTAGTCACCTGTCAAGCAAATTCTTTTGAATTTATGCTTTTTTTACCCCCTCGCTTTAGAGTCAGCAGCTTCCCCTGTGGATTTGCTCTCATTTTCCCTTGCTGCCATGCATGTGGGTGAGCACAGGTCCACTGGGGAATGCAGCATTCCCCTGTTCTCTGGTGGCAAGGACAAAGTAGCATTGCCTTCCATGGGCTTAATTACAATTTGATGAATTCCTGTTGTCTATTGCATCCAGAAACAAGCGGCTTGCAGAGCGTTTAAGTAACTGCTGTGGATTTATTATTCCCACTGTGCCTGGCTATTGCTCCCTGAAACGTTGTCTTTTCCTGCTGCAAACAGCGTGCTGTTGAGGAAGAAGCTTGCACATGCAGGACTGGATCATTGGCACAGCACCTGGGAAGGGAGGAACAGGAGGATTTGCTATTGCAGCCTGCTCCCTGTGGCGGCGTGCTGCACGTGGTCCTGCCGCACCGCCGGCAGCCTGTGTCCCCGTCACCTCCGTCCTCGTTCCCGCCTTGCGGTGCGCGCAGCCCAGCTTGTTCGGGTTTGCCCTTTGAGCGCGGAGCCGCTCGAGGAGGGTAGAAATGGGGAACTAAGAGCGGTGCCAAAACAGCTCTCGCCAGACAGGTCGGGGCTGTCGGACGGGTCTGCGTTGCTGCTCTGCCCCAGCGTGCACCCGGAGGAGTGCAGGGGTCCCTAAAAGCAGCCCTTTTTTGTTTTGTGCCTGCCTTTAAAATCCCCCCAGGGCAAAACGAGTGGGAATCGGGCAATTCAGCATCAACCCCCTCCTTGTCCTTGCTGGCAGATTGAGCAAACAGCAGCAGCCACAGTGCTCTGCTGCCACACAGCTCAACTCCACGCCAAGGCTTTTGTTACGTGGAGGACATGTGGCATGCCAAAAGCTGTGCCATTTGCCCCCTCTCCACCCGGCGAGGGTGCTCAAGCATCCTCTGCGGGTGACGAGTGTGCTCGGCGTGCGTCACGGCCCCGTGCCAGAGAGAAAAGTTTGCATATCGGTGTAAACAGTGTGATTTCTCTCTTCGGGGCATGTACAGACATGGTTTTGCTGCACTAAATATAGCCCGAACCGCACCACTTTCTGATGGCACAGAGGAGGAGAGGTGGTGACACTGGGGCTTCTGTTTCAATGCTTGAAAAACGAAAAAAGCTCAAAAATTAAATGCTCTGTGCTGATTGCTGCTGTGAAATAATGAAGAAAAATTTGCTCCAAGGAGAAGTGCTTTGCTGCCAATGTCTGGCTAATGGTGTTCCACGAGCGTGGTGGTAGCAGCGCCTGGAGCCATCAGAGCTGAACCTGCGGCTGCCACCATCAGCAGGGACCTGCCGGTGCTGCTTTCCCTGCTGGGGGTCTTTACTTTTTCCGTTTTTTTTTTTTGATTATTACCTCCCTGCCTCTTGTAGCAGGGCTTACTGCTTGTTTGCCACATTTCAGCCCCCTGGCAGCGTTACATGCCTCCCATGTGAAGGGAGACGGCGCGATGTCCCCATTGAGCCTGTGAAGCAAATGTGCCTGGGAGCAGGCAGCTTCGGCCCTCTGAGTATTATAAAGCTTTTTATTGAAAGAAAACATGGAAGGTGGCTGGGTTTCGTTAAAGTGCTTGATATTGAGCTTGTGAAATCTCTGTTTCCAGGTTTCGTTTGCAGGAGCTGAGAAGTGCCTGCTCAGCCCTGCTCGAAAGCATCGGGGTATTTGCCCTGTTTGTGTTTTATTGTCCCTGCTCAGAAGAAATTTTGAGTTGACTTTGAACTCAAATTGAACCAGTTCTGTGAATGTGGGTGGGAGCAGTCCCAGAGGGGGCATGGAGACAGTCTTTTTGCAGCAGTTTTGGCTTCACCTTGGTTTGGTGCATAGATGGGGTGTCAGCAGTGGCTTCTCTAGCAGTAAAGCACTTGATGGCATTGAGCTGGGTCTTTGTTTTCATCCTTTCCCTCTGCGTTTGCCTGTCAGGGCAGGCTCCCATGCAGTTTTTTGTGCCACTATTTTGTTTGCTTCAAAAATACTCGCTAGGGTTCAGCATGGTCAAAATGCAAAATTAAAATCATCTTTGTTTTGACCACCACTTCTGACAAATTTTAGAGTCTTGTCTGTATTGAACTTCTTGAAACAAGCTCAGTTGGTAAATGTAGACCTCTTGTAGTCTCAGCAGCACTCTGGGGAGAAGACTGGCAAGGAAGGTGCCATGTCTACCTCCTCCTTTCCCCGCATCCAGGCAGCATTGCAGGAGGTGTTTGTCTCGTGAGGGCTGTGCAGTTGGGAATTAAAGTCACTTTTTTTTCCCTGTTTTCCTTCTAGGGTTTCTTGGATAACCATGTTGGAAACCCCCAGATCGTTATTCTGCGCCTCCTGCATTATATCATCCGCCTCATCTGGAGGATGCAGTGATGCCATGCGGAGCGGGGTGCTGGGACTTGATGACTTCTTCCAAAAAAACGATGAAGAAGAGTTGGCGCCAGAGCCTGGCACTTCGAAGCCGCCCTCCCCGCCGGGACGCACAATGGCTGGATGAGGGCGAATTTCCCACACGGACCTGCTGGGACTCCCCAAAGCCGGATTTTATCTGAGAGTGGTGTTTACTGTGTTTCTCTCAATTTTTTAAAAAAATCTTTCTTTTTTAAAAAGGACTTAGAAAATACTCAATGATGATCGACTCCTGTTTCATCATCGCTTCCGGGAACTTGTCGGCTCATCTTGGATATTCCCAAAAAAAACAGTGGAGCTGGCTGATTTGCAGAGCTGCCTTAGTTTGTACTGCAGCCACTGCGCTGCTGCCTCCTCCTGGCTGCCAAAGAGGATGAGGAGGGAAGAAGGGCAGAGGGATTTCAATCAGCACTTCTCTTACCTGTAAATACCTAATGCTACCCCAAATCCAACTTCATTTGCATCATGCAAATAGCCTATTTCCTGCTGACTGATTTTTTTTATATATAATTTTTTTTTTTTAATTCTGAATTTCAAGACTTAGCTGTCAGATTCCCAGGGTCCAAAATATCACAACCAACTAACCAAACAAAAAACAATCCACCAGGTTGCCTTTTTTTAGAAATTCTTTCTATAAGACGTGTGAAAATGCTTCTGTATTGTATATTATAATATATAACGGTGACTGAGTAATTCAGCAATAAAACATTCTTGGAGGCAGGTTAAAACAGTTCCCAAAACACTGCAGTTTTGCACCCAGAGGCAGGTCCTGCTGCTTGACTCCAGGAACTGTTTTAAGGCATGGTTAGTGTGTTGCTGTTAAACCCAGGAGGGTTTGTGGCATGGTGGATGTTTCCTGGGATCTTCTGTTCAGACAGGACCAGGACGATGGGAGAAGCCAGCCGGGTACAGGCATGGAGATGAAGACCCCAAAGGTTCCTGCGAGGGGATCCAGCTGGAAGAAGGGCCATGGCAGTGCTGCAGGACACAGCCTTGCACGTGCCTACTGTTCAGGTGGCACCAACCTATCGGTGACTTGCTCGACGTGGAGCGTTGGGTCTGCTCCCCACCAACTGCCTTGGGGAGGTCTTTTCCATGTGCCACATCTCCTCCTTCCAGCTGGGAAGACCTCAGCGTGTTTGTTGCCTCAGGACAATGCCGTATCTCTTCTCCCAGCTGTAGACCATCCCGTGTGGCTCAGGAAGCTCTATGAGAGGCCCAGGAGGCCACCAGCAGCAGCAGGATCCGTGTCCCTGCAGATGGAGGCCCCACCACCATCTCTGGTTCATCTCATGCGGGAGGCTTCTGCACGGCAGGCGCTTTTGGGGTGTGCAGTTGCTCCAACTGCCCGCGTATCTATGCACAAACATACTTCTCTCGCCTTCAAAGCTGTCCTCTTCCCTCTGGCTGGTGTAGATGGTCCTAAAATCACCTTCCAAATGCTGCAGTTAGTTCTGGTTTCACCAGCACTGTAGAAGAAAAAGCAAACCCAGCCCCACAATAACGTTTTTTTCCTACTGTGTTGCAATATATGTGCCAGGAGAGGCTGTTCTGAGTGCCATTGTTTGAAGATCAGTGTTTCCATGCTGGAAGAGCTGTACAATCTGACCTCTATGCACTGGTTGGTAGGCAATGACCCATTGGTGGCTGCGTGCCCCTGATTGCACTCGTTGGAAGGATTATGGAGTGATTTTAGTATGTTTTTTTTTTTTTCTGGTCCTGCAAGACTAGCATCTCTTGCGGGAGATGGCCTTGGCTGCAGGGATGACTCGAGAAGAGTATTTTAGAGGGGGAACCTCTGCACTTGTGGAGAGTGAGCAGCTGCCACGTCCACCGACCCCAGCTGGGCTGGAGGCTGCGCTGCCCTGAGCACGTCCCGTGGAGCACACCAAAGAATCGCGGCTGGCGCCCAGCACTTTACCCCGTCCTCCCGGCCCCGTGCCGCGGAAAAACTCCATGAGTCCCTGGGGGAGAACCCGAGGTGTCGGCACCGGCTGGCTTGGGCTTCTTCGCTGTAAGCCTTCCCGGCCAGAAGATAGATAGAGGAAAAAGCAGCCCCCTGAAAAAAAAGGTTTCACCCCCCTGTAGGCTCATGGGGGGTTGTTTTTTTTAAAAAAAATAAAATTTCTGAAAAAGGTGTTTTTAAAGAGTGATTAAACTCATTTTATCTGTGTTTGCTGATGGATTTTTTTTTTTGGGTCGTTTTAAGCCTCTATAGCCTGTGCTCTCTGTTTTGCCAGAACGATTCAATGAAGTTTTCTGTGGTTGTGGAGAAACCAGATTTGCTGGATGGTCTCACACCATGTGTTACGCTTCTCCTCTTCTGGTAACTGTAAATACCTGAATATTTATTAGAGTAGGGCACCATATTATTTTCATCATCTGAGCCAAATATCTGTGTGCAATGTAGTCCCTTTCCTTTCTCGTGTAAGTTTTGTACAGCTTATAAGTAAGCAAAAAAAAATCCTGTTTTTTCTAAACTTTTTAGAGTTGAACTTGGTAAATACTGTAGATTTTCTTTTTTTTTTTTTCCCTGTGTAATTAATGCACTCTACTGTTCCATAATGCTGTAACTTGCAGAAAGGTTGCATATTTATTTTCTGCTTATTTAAGTTCCTCCACAGGTTGTGTCTCGCCCCTCCCTGCCCCCAGGTCTCTGGTGTGTATGGACCATGCGAGTGATCAATCTCCCAGCACTGCCTACTGGATTCAGTGCAGCCACCACAGTGTAGAAAAAGAGATTTTAAGTGCCTAAGTGCCACTTTCCCATAGTGGTTTAGGCGCATATAAGATGTCAGCATTAGTGACATTCAGTGGTAGTTTGGCTTCTCCACCTCCATGAGTTTTGTCAGTCCCTTTTAAAACCACATTTTCCTCTCTCAGCCATGATCCTTGGACCAGATTTAGCATCAGGTACAAAGGGAGTGCACGCTGATGTCCTGATTAATTACTAACTCATTTCATAGGACCCAGCATATGTAGCATTTTTATTGCAATTTCCCTGGCTTACTTGTGTTTTGCACTGATGAATTTTGGACAGGGTAATTGCCACTTTACTTGTGCAATACTGCTGTAAATAATTGCAGATCTTTTTTTTTTTTTTTTTTTAAGATGCAATCTTTTATGTTCTATAATATTTTATATGAATAAAACTTTCAACTATTTGTCATGAGTGCTGCTTTCTTTGGGGATTTTCTTATCAGCTGGGGGGGAGGGTGGTGATGACACAGATAATTACCATTTTATCACCAATTCTACCTAAGGTGCGGTGGCAGGCTGCTCCAGGCTTGTGGGGGGGCATTGTTCTGGTCTGAAATGCTTTCAACTTCCTGGTGCTGTACTGCATCTATTAAATTAAGCTATTTTCTTCAAAAACCCTCTGCGAGGAAATTCTTGGTGATTTTAAATGCCTGCAAATGAGGAGAGCAAGCCTGTGATTGATTTAGTTTGTTAATTAATTTAATAGGGTTTTGCAAGGCAAGCTCTTTCTTGAGAGACTGTTTAGGATTCCCAACTGAGTCATCTGAGAAGTTCTCAGATGTTTTCTTTAGCTATTACTTTAAATTTTGTATTTTTGTTTTAAATTTGAATCAAAACCTGCGCATAAAAATGACTGCCCCAGCTCCCTCCTGCCCCCAGTTCGGAGCCCTCCCTGACGTTTTAGGGCCGGATCTGCCTCAGGGTCGGCGATGGCAAAAGAGGGCAAGGGGCCGGGTCCTGCGTCATGTACCCGCACGCTCGCTCTTTTTGCCTTTATTTCACCGCAGATAATAGATGGCAGATAACTGATAGCATCAGCCGCGGTTTGGAGCAATTATTTTGCTGCGATTGCTCACATGGGGCTCTCAGCACAAAAGGAGCAGATATGGGGTGATGGCGAAGCTCGTGAAATGAAGCAGGAAAGGTCGATGTGCAGCAGGGAATGGCAGAAACGAGGGCCCTCTCCATGCACACACATCTCCACGCGCGTGCCCTTATTTGCACCTAGCGCTCTGCATCTCCCAGCTGGTGTCGCAGCCGTGGTGCCCACCCAGGCGGTTCCTCGTGCCCCAGCAGGCAGCGCAGTGCCCAAATCACTAATTAGGGATCAGCGTGCATCCCTTTGCGGGGAACCCGGCCGCGGCATTGCTCCAGGTGAGTCATGGCTGCGAGGGCGGGAGCAGGGCTTGTTTCTGTAGAGGCAGTGGAGCTTTACCCCCTGCTCGGTTTGGTTTGTTGTGTTTAAGCTGGTTTTAGCTGCTCAAGGAGGAGTTGCTTTAGATGTTGCTGCTCCCCATTATTTTTCTCCTTTTTTTGGCTCTCCAAAGTCCTAAAGTGCATTACACTTTTTCTGCTCTCCCATAAATAAAAGATCCCCAACCTATGTGCCGTCTTTAATCATTGTCCCTTTTTTAACAGCGATGCCGAGTGCTCGGTGCACACTGCTGGTGAGCCTCCGCTGAGCAGACTGTGATGCTGGCCACTACTTTCAATTTTTTAGTGGATAAATCCTGACCATGCTCACCTGCCTTCACCTCCAAAGCATCAGCTGGGGATGGGACAGCAAAAAGGAAGGAAGAAAGGGGGAAAAGAAAGAAATCAGAGGGAAAAGTGCCCAAAAACCCGCTCCCTGTGAGAGCAGAAACCCGCTCCCTGTGAGAGTCACTGCCTCCTGCTGAAATGTATTAAAAAAATAAAAGTCCCCCTTGACAAACAACAAAAAAATTCTGGATTATTTTTTTTTTCTTGTGCGTGTTTCAAATTACAGAAGTTCCCGAAAGGGAAGTTTATAGGTTTCAGGTGCTATTTCGGGGGCTTAGCTCAAAAAAAGGCTATACTGCCCAGACGAGGCCATGCCAGCTGCCAGCCCCGCGCTGCACAGGGGTTTTCTGTCCCGTTAGAAGTGCGGTGGCACTGGGACGTTAGGAGAGGCTTCGGGGAGAGCCCTGACCCATCCAGGAGGGTTTGAAGCCCTTGGTGCTCTGTTCACCCGATGTAGCAGCCCGCTGGGCAACACGGTGCGCAGGATGGATGTCCTGCCTCATGTTTTGGGGGGAAAAAATGAAACAGAGCTTTTGTGACATAAACAAGAGGGGCTCGGCCTCGAGCTGGAGCTGGAGCAGTGCCAGAGCAGCCTGTGCAGGCAGGTTGTCCCACCGGCTATTTTCCCTTTGTTTTTGCTGTGACTCATTTTGGAAGGTGCCTGCCCGAACCCTGCGACCTTGGTGAGACAGCAGGGGAGGGAAACGCACCCCAGCAGCACCAAATGGTGGCGAGAACGCCAGGCGGCTCCTTCCTGTGGCTACGGCCAGTCCAGGGTGCTCACAGCCCGGCTTGGCCATGGCCACGTCCAGGTTGGCCATGGCTGGTGCTGTGGTGGACCTGGCCCACTTTGGCCATGGCTATGTCCAGGTTGGCCATGGCTGGTCCCAGTTGGCAAGGTCCCAGCTGGCCAGGTCCCAGGTCCACCAAAGACACATCACCAGGTCCTGCCCCAAGAGAGAGGCCCTTTCTTCCTGTGGCCTGAAAGCTTTGCTTGAGTAACAAATTAAAACCACCGGCAACCTTATCGTTGTTAGAATGATGACAAACTTCCTTTATTCCTTGAAAAGAAAAAAAAAAACAAACACACACACACAGTTCGATCATGGAAAAAGTCACACAAATGGCTCATGGCTGCATGTGCATCTGCTCTTAACTCCTGTCAGCTGAACCTACTGGAAATGTACCTAGGCTTGTTGATTGGGGATGTTTAAATCTGATGATTACCACTTTGAGGCTCACAGTGAGCTATGGTACATGGAAGGAAGCCCTTCTAAACTTGATGGGAGGCAGCGAGATGGAGAACGGCCACCGAAAGCCACCCATGGCGATGGAAAGGAGGGAGGGTTCCTCCTGCCTGCACCCCAGCACTATTAAATCCAAGTGCTCTGTTTTAATAAAGAACACTGAGTGACAGCTTCAATATGAATTTGTGTGGGACTTTTACGTGGGATTAATCTCATTCTTTTTGTAAAATTAACCCATTAAGTCAAGCGTCCATTTCCAAAGACAGCCCATGGGGGCACACAGCACTGCCCTGAGCATCCTTGAGGTGCTGCAGGGCCACGGACAAAGCAGGCCCCAAGCTCCATCCCCTGTATAACAAGGCTGGAAGGCTCTGGGGCCATCCAGCACCAGGAGAGTGGCAGAGCCATCCTGCCATGCTCTTACTATATTTTTTTCCAATGACTCGCCTCTGACCTTTCAAACACCTGTTCAGCCTTAAACAGCTAAAAATACCCACCAAGCTTTGCATCTGATTTTCATACTGCAACAAAGCTCACTGTTTCCAGTGGGTTTTCTTACATTTCTGGACGGTTCTAGGATGTTCGACCTGGGCAGTTTCACCTCGCTGTGGACTGGCATCACAGGGCTCTGGCCACTGGCAGGGCCTCCCAGGCTCTCGCACTGCGTTGTCCAGCAGGACCCTGGCAGCAGTGAGGGGAGAGCTGTGTGGACGTGTCTGTATGGTGTAAAAAAACCAATTTCCATCTGCTGCCGGCCTGCCGCTCCCAATGCCAGCCCCAAAGCACGAAAGCCACCTGGGTCAGGCATACCAGATGCAGGCTGCTCTCCCTACCCTGGCAGCCCTGTCCTGAGCCGAAATCCCCCAGCAGCTTTGGCCTGCAGGCAGACAAATCCCACCAGTGCAGAAGGAATGGGGCAGGGGGTTCTCCTGGCCAGCATTTTGATGGGCTCATATTTTAATTTTGTCAGGAGGGCACGGGGGAGCCTTCGTTGCTTGGCCACGTGGCTGGAGTTAATTAAACCACGCTTTGTCTCAATGTTATTCGTGACATCACATGCCGAATGGGAACTTTTTGACAAATACATCATTTTAATTAGGGAGGAAATGTTTGAAGGTGGCACAATGTCAGTTCCCAAAGGGGGCGACGCGCTGGGTAGCAAGATGCCGCTTCCCCCCACCATGCACCAGCACTGTCAGTGCTGCTCTAATTGGCTCTGATTTGCACAGCTGCAGCGGCACTGGGTTCAGCCTGGAGAAAGGTGAAAAAAGTATGGAGTTTTTGCTTCTTCTTTTTTTTTTTTTTTTCATAAACCAGAAACTGGCAGCGCACGTCCTCCCAGCTCTCATGGGATGCCTGGCCCAGCTCTGGGTCATGAGGAGGCGTTTCAGCATCTCGGCAAGGAGATGGCTGCAAAAATGCAAGTGGAGGGATGCGTTTCCACAAGTCCTTCCAAACGAAAAGTAGGTTTTTAATCTCAGCACATACCGTTATTACTGCTCAGTCTACCCTTGTCTGTGGGATTTCAGTGGTGCCATGGCTGATGGTGCCTCGCAGGTGATGGAGAGTGGGCTCGGTGGCGCTGGGACGTGGGACTGCAGGAAACACTGCATGCTGCCCAGTTCCCCCATCGCTCAAAATGATGGCTTAAGATCAGTGCCTGGTGGATGCTGGGAAGCCCGAGGTGAGCACCGCTGCCCTGATCTCTCTAAAACTAGCTTTAAAGAACAATCTGGGGATAAAGCCCTCTCCTGACCACTATGAACTGGGCTGATGGCTCTAATGGATGCACTTGGGGCATCTCCTTGGGCGCATCTCCCAACAAAAGCCACCGAGTACCACTACTACATGCCTGGGGCTTGAGGCAGTTGCCGAGCCCTTGGCTGGCCAGGGAACGCTACGAGTGAGCATCAGCATTCAAATTACTTATTGGCAGAAATGGGTTTAAAAATAGGTTTTTATGATAAACAAACTAACCTCATACAGGAAGTGAGCTGCAAATACTAAAAACTAGTATGGTGTAAAGGAGCTAGTAGAGCACAGATCTGCCCCCCCCCCCCCCCAAAAAAAAAAAATAAAATAAAGAAAAAAGACATTTTAAAAAAAATTCCTGTGCTTTTGATGTTCACTCCTGCTCAGGGCAAGGAGGTGGCATGGGAAAAGGGGGAAGGTGGCTGGGGACAAGGACTTTGCTCCCAGCATGGGGCTGGCTGCACCCAAAGCAGGGGCTGCTGCTTGCAAGCAAGGCAAGGGTGCCAGGCACACAGTCAGCACCCCAAAATATAACCTGGGGTGGAGACATGAGCCCCGTGCTGGCACCACTCTCCTGCATGCTCCAAGCAGGTTCTGGAAGAGCAAAACACAAACCTGGCCCCAGGGTGATGCTCTGCTTGCCTGCATCCCAGCCACATGCATATCAACAGGCAGGGACAGCAGGGAAATGGAGACAGACACAGAAATCAGGCAATGCAACATGGGGCTGCATGCAGACAGCAGATTTGTTTTCCCTCAGCCCTGTTTTCTTATGGAAAATGGCAAAAAGGCAAATATCCTGCTCCAGGGATGTGGGAGCTGCAGGTGTGTGGAGTGCTGGGGAGAGGCAGCAGGATTTCTACCCTCCTCGCAAACCCAAAAAAGAGCCAAACCCTGGCAATGCACAGCCAGCTTTGAGTTGTGAACCTGGTGTTTCAGTGTGTTTGGACTTCAAAAGGCGTTTGCTGCTGCTGCTGAAAAGGTTAAGCAGTTTTCCTACCGAAACCCGAGTGTGGGCTGTGAAAGAACATGTTAATGAAGAAAATTTCCCCAGGGCTGCTCTTTTATTATCACCAAAGCCATCAAGTTTCAGTTTGAGTTATTTGTATTTATTTATAAAAACAAAGATTAAATAAGTAGAACAAAAACAAAAACCTCATCCTAATTTCTGAGCTCAGCCTGATTTATTAAAACAAAGGAAACTCCCCTCCAGCAGGTAGCTGCAGCCTGTTTTTCCCTTTGCTGTGAGGCAACGCACCGTGTTTCATGTGAAAAACCCTCATGCATCTCAGCACCAAGCCGGCCGAGGTTTTGTTTTCCCCCCCTTGCGCTACGGGGCCGAAAGGATTACGTTGCTATGAAAATGTTGGTGATAGATTCAGGCTTATGTGGAGAGAAAACAGCCTCGCAGCTGCCCCCCAAAAAACCATCGTTGCACCCAAAAACAGACCAATGCAGATTTTTGCTGAAAAAATACCATGAAAAACTGATGCTGCTGGCTGCAGGCTCCTCCAAAATCAGTGGCAGAGCCCAAGGCCACGGGGAAGAGGCTCACAGCCCCTGGTACTGCTGCCCTGTCCGTGCCGTGTGGCCACTTCGTTTGCAAGGTTTTAAAGAGGGAGAAGCTGATTGTTTTCTGAAAGAAAAAAAAAAAAAAAAGCTTTTTTCTTTTTTTCTTTTCATGTGTTTTTACTTCCATCGCTAGAGACCTGGTTAAAGAACACACAAAAAAGCCCTTCAGTGGTCTTGTAGCCTTTAACGTGTTGTTTTTCTACATATTTTATGTTGTTGGCTTTTGTTATCAGTCTCATCTGCAATTTGTGGCCAATTCTGTCATGCTTTAGGCAGACATCTTGTTCCCAAAACTGTTTGCAACCTTTCAGCTACAGTACAGTGGCAAATACAGTGCGAGGCCAGCCACAGCGCAACGAGAAAAAGGGCAGATTTAACCCCCAAATCATCCTTTGGCTGAATTCCCTCTCTGCAGAGGGCCAGTGGCCCATGGGCAGCACCAGCCTGGCACATCGCCCCTCCAGCCAGCATGACATGAGCATGTCTGGCATGGTGCCCATTTCTGGCATTTTCCCCCCAAAACGTGAGGCAGCCCTATCCCATGTGGCCGATGGGGTCTCAGGGAGACTCGGGAGGGTGTTTGGGTGCCACTGTCCATCTGCGAGGCCGCGCTGAACCCCCCGGGCCCCCACCATGCCAGTGCCACGTGGATTAAATCACTTGAGCGCTTATTTACCACCGAAAACAAACGCCGCCGACCTGGCGCGTATTTGATATTAATATCGAAACCAAAAAGCAAATTAATACCGCAGAATCAAGGTATTTAAAAATAAAATGAAAGTCTCGCCAGGGAGGGCCGGGTTTCAGCAGCCAAGTGCGCTGCGCGGGGCTCGAGGCCTGGCGCCCACCCAGGCCACTGTGGGCCAGTGCCAAGTGGGGGCTCGGCGCTGCCATTTTGGGGTCGCAGCAAAACGAACGCCTTTTCCCTGGGTGGGAAGGGCGTGCGGCCATGCCGAGCACGGCCGCTGGGGAGGGAAGTGAGGGGCCGGATTCCCAGCTGTCCCCGTCCCCCAAACGGCTGCTGATCTCCTGGGTTTTTCCACGAAGCCGCCCGCGGCGGGCCGGGGGCATGACACATCGCGAAACCCCGCTCCCCTTCCTGGCCCTGCTGCCGCTGCTGCTGCCTCACCGTTGCACAAGCCCACAACGGTTTCCCCGAAAGGGCTGGCGGCAGCGGCGGCAGCTGGCCTTGGGGTGATGGACACAATTTCGGCCCCTCAGCCGCGGGGCATGGTGCACGCCTGCACCCCCAGGGGGGGCCGCGGGGGGACCCCACTGCCGCCGCCATGCCCACCCTGAGCCCACAGCCCCCCGAAGCCCCGTCAGCATCTTTGCACCCCCGGCACCCCCAGGTCGTACCAGGGCCCCCAGTGGGCACCCTCCTGAGGGCTTTTGTGCACCAAAATTTAGAGAAAATAAGCCTGCCACGGGTCTCCCAGCGCTGTCTGCACTTCCTGTGACAAAGCGCAGCACGCCGCGTTTGAGAATGATTCTTCCTCTATTTATCGCCCGTAAGGGATGACCAGACACGTGGCAAGAGACCCTCCCTGTGTTTTGCCCCCCCGGCCTCGGCCTGGAGCAGGGCTGGTGCCGGTGGCTGCTCCATGCAGCACGGCACCACGGCGGTGGCAGCAGCACCTGGGTGCCGAGGGCTGGATGCCGAGCTGCAGGCTGATTTCCACCCCGCTATTTTCATCCCCCTGCCAGAGCCAAAGAGCAGCCCGCTGTTAGAGCAAAGTGCTCCACACGTGATTGTATAAAGAAGGGAGCCAAAATGCAGCTAAATCGGGCAGGGTTCGATAACGGTGTATTTTGACTCATCCATTTCTTTGTCGCGCGATCGAGCAGCCCATCAGCCGCACTAATATTTGCCGCTCGGCGAGGGAGGGCACGAACCCGGGGAGGTTTGCAAAATCATTTTAGTTTGACTCATGTGGAAAGAGTGAAACACCAAGACTCCCCTGAAAGTGGGCTACACAAAAAGCTTTTACTGCACAGCTGACCACATTTGAGGAAACCAGAATTTTGGACAATTTCAGACAGTAATTTACAGCATTTCTGGGCAGCGGTGGGCGAATGGCTCTGCTGCTGTTTGACTGCTACGCAGGCGGCAGGGCGAAAGGAGAATGGGGAAAAACGAAAGAGCCTGGGCTTGGGATTGAGCTCATTTGGCTCTTTGGTAATTTGCACAACGTGGTAGCTGTGCTTGGGTGGAGAGGAACTGGGCTGCTACTGCTCTCCTACCTGCAAGCCTGGCAAGAGTTGTAAGCAGCTGCCTTGAAAATGAAACCTACCAGGAAAATCACACTGGGACTTCCACAGGGGTTTAGTAACTGCCTCTACAACAATTAAGCTGAAAAAAATTAACAAACAGGCACTGCAACAACATTTTGGGGGCTATTCACTGCTGCAATGCCTCGGATGGAAGTGGAGATTGGAGAGCAGAAAAGTGTAGTTTTCTGTGCCCCCAGCAAGGGAGCAGCCTGCGGGGGTGAGTGGGAAATCCCAGCCACCAACTACATAGGAAATAACATCCCCAGCTCTGTGGGGTGGCGCGGGGCGTTTTGTGAAATATTCCCCCCGGTACGTGCGGTGGCCACGCGCCCTGAGCATCGCCGCACGGCTGAGATGCCAATCGTATCAT
Source organism: Anser cygnoides (assembly GCF_040182565.1). Lineage (NCBI taxonomy): Eukaryota > Metazoa > Chordata > Aves > Anseriformes > Anatidae > Anser > Anser cygnoides. Next base: position 10,130,481 of record NC_089875.1, read on the forward strand.
CAAAGCCAGCTGAAAACAAAACTGAGAAACATCTTGTGGTTTTACAATGTGTATTTACATAAAAATATATATATTTTAAACACCTTTGGCCGCACTGAGAAGAGGCAGGGAGGCTGTTTGCGAGGTCTCTGACAATTGGGGAGGTTCGGCCAGCACGGCAGCCCCAGGCCTGGGATGGCTTTTGGCTGCCCTCCCCACCTCTCTGCAGGCACAGCTTTTTGGCAAGCAGGGACCATCACTGGGGTGAGAAATTACCTGCAGGGCATGCGCTGCCCCAGATAAGGTGGCTGTGCTGCTTTCCTTAAATTCCATCCCAAAAAAGCCAGGCACAGCCAACAAAATGCAGACAAAAAGGCGAATTGGAGCCTATTCTGTCCATTGGGTTGCAAAAGTCACCTGTGCCTTGGTGTTCACCACCTCCGCACTGTTTTCAGGAGGAGCCAGCTCCCTGCCCCATCCACCCCAGCAGCAGCGTTTCCAGCCCAGTGCTTTCTTTCAGCAAAGCCTGTTCCCTTGTTTCTGAGTCATTCTGAAATCTTTTGAGATCTCGAGTACACAGACAGTGAAAAAAACCTGTGCTTTCAGAGCACAAGTTTACGGCAGGGATTAGCCCCAGTGCTGGCGGCACGCGTCAGCCTTGCCTTGCTGCCCAGCGTTACGTGCGCTCCACTGATGGCACGTGCAAGTCCTCATTTCATGTAAATACCTATAAAAATATACACATGTATATTTATGCATTCAGAGCACCTATCACCAGGCTGATAAACAATTTACAAAACTCTTTTAGGAAACAGAAAATCAGCTGAAAACCTTGCAGAGGAACAGCGGTGTCCCTGCGCTCGGCATCGCATGCATCTTCGCCTGAGGCCGTGCTCCCGCTGCCCCTGGCATGCTCTCAGTGCTGGCCGGGATGCGGGTGACACTGGCGCACCCCAGGGTGCTGCACCCAAAGTGTGAGGGTCAGGGAGGGGGCGGCCCTGCGGCGAGAGCCCTGCGAACGCCTCTGCGTTGGAGGGCACGGCGCGCCTGCGTCTGAGCCAGCCGAGATGTGCGCGGCGATAACACAGACAGACACCGCCTCGCCACCCTGTCTGAAACAGCCCGGCAGCAGATTTTGTTCTGGTGGGTGTTTGGGATACCAAGCCCCGGTAAACTGTCCTGAAACACTCATTTCAGACAAGGGTATGCAAATAAATGGTATATAAGGCTAAACCCTCCCACTTGGGGTCAAACCACATCCCATTATAGAGCAGCTCGGTGCTGCGCTGGGGCCGGTGCCGGGAGCGGGGCCATGCCGAGGGCTCCCCGGCTTCTCCATTTTGCAGCAGAGCAGTGAGCAGAGCCTCACGGGCAGGGGCCAGGCAAGGGGCGGGGGGCCAGCACGCAGAGCCATTGCCCCCCTGCGGGACGCCCCTGCCCTGCTCCAGCTCCTTCCAAATAACCCACCCTAAGCACTTCTGCTGCCTTGTATATTGGAAGCTACACACTGCTCCTGCCAGAGAGAACAGTGCTCATTGCCCATCTCTACGGTTTATTATTATTATTTCAGGGTAGCAATGCTGCTAGCAGAAAATCATCATGGCAAGACGTCCACGCCCTCTGGCTCCACCAGCGATGTCTTCAGCCCCATTTTGGCCAGCATGCTGGGTCACCGCAGCCTCTTGGAAAGGGGCATTGCCGCTGTGTGCGAGCACAGCTGCAGGCGACTGGCTTGTGCCGAGCAAACTTCCCACAGTCACATTCTCATCTGCAAATCATCCCCTGGCCAATGACACAAGGACAAATGGTGAGCCTTTGGGCACCATTGGTTAATCTACTGCTTTTACTCAGGGCACCCAGAAAGAAAACAACTTTCTGTGCAGCTCCAGGAGGTCACAGGGGCTTTTTGGCACAGACATGGGGCCCGAGAGGAGCAGAGATTTTGGGACGCTGGCCGAGGGTCTTGGACCAAGGAATCCTGAGCTGTGATGTTGACTTTGCTAACAAAGAAGCTGATGGGGTGGAGAGGTTAGTGGAGGAAATATTTGCTCATAGCTCCAAGGGATGGATGTGCACGTGGCCAAAGGGCCGCTCTGCAGTTGGCACTGCGCTGATGCCGCCACTTCTCAGGCTTTGCTGGGCTGCTGGTGGAAAGCACAGCTCACCCGGGCTGAGCACCGCAATTCAGGGAAGAAAAAGGTTTCTGCCTTTTATACAACATGGATTGTTTATCTCTGGGTTAGCAATGTTTGCTTTGGAGTTGCTCCAGCCTCTTAAACACGAAAGCAAAGTATTCTGTGAAAACACTGAAAGCTCGCGGGCGGCTAGAGCAGCGAAGCGGCATGGGCTGGAGAAGCGCTGGTGGGGAGACATGGAAACAGAGATGGCCATGGCGAGCCTGAGCACCCCCTGCTCTCAGTGGGCTTCCAAAGCAGCAGCTTGGCATCCCAGGGGCAAACAGCAAAACCTGCTCCCAGATCCTTGTACAGCTGATGCCCAGAGCAAGGCACAGGTGTCTGGGTGCGACCACACGAGCTGTGACCCACCCTGCAGACTCCTCGTCCATCCTCATGGGTTGGGAGGGTAATGCCCAAGTGCCCGAAGCCATAATGGACCTGAAGACCTTGCCAAGAGCAGCAAGAAAAAGGTATGAGCATCACTCGCCCAGCACTCAGCCACATGTGAAAAGCAGGTTGACTGAACTTTGAGTCACCAACCATCCTGCAAACAGATGGAAAAAACCTCCACCAAGAGGCTGAGCACAGCCTCAAGCAGGAGTGGGTGAGGGAGGCTCACACCAACGCTGCTGGTGCACGTTTCTTCCGTGCACGCAAAATTCTGCCCCTTATCTGAAGATTCCTGGTCAGGCAAAAACAGGCCTGCTCTGTGGAATTTAAATAAATGACCATAAAAAAAGATGAAAATCTGACAGCCTGGTAACAAGTGAGGGCTACCAGAACAATGCATCCAGAGAGGTGTCCATAGCATTCATTTACTAGTTAATAACCTATATATCACAAAGTATATGTATCAGAAAATGTATGTATCAGAAATTGTATGTATTGGAAATTATATGTATCAGAAAACAAATGTATCAGCAAATACAAATATCAGAAAATGAAGGCAATAATTCACTTCAGCACACCATGTCAAGCAGCTTCCACAACCTAAGTTCACAAAAGGGCAAAAAAAGGCCCATGGGAGAAGCCAAACCAAGGGGTTTTGGGCCCCCCCCATCCCCTCACCTGCCTGGAGGATGGGGCAGGAGGATGAGCAGCGGGCACTGGCAGGGCTCTGCTGAATCACTGCGCATCGCTGCTGTGCGCTGCTTCATTTCGCGAGTGATAACGAAAGTAACAGAAGTGATATTGGGGTTTTGCAGCGCCGTGCCATTAACTCACTGTCATGCTTTGGGAATTCCTTGTCATGCGGGGCGGGCGACCCGGCGGCGTGTGAAAGTACATTTCTTCTCACTGCCTAAGGCTGTGGTCAGCACGCGAAGCAGAAGGAGAACTGCGCGCTCTGCTCTTTGCCAGAAATCGCTGAGAAGTCCCCAGCCTGCAAACAGAAATCGTGCTCCCCTGTGGCGAGCACCTCTCTGTCGCCAAAGGCGAAGCACAGCTCAGTACTTTAGTTTAATTGCATCCATTCCCTCTCCAGATGGGCCGGGGGCCCCCGGCTCAGGGGGCTGATGTTTCCAGCAGCAGGCACCCAGTTTCCAAGCCCTGCAGCAGGAGAGCCCGGCAGCAGCGAGGGAGCTCGTTACCGCAAATGGGAGTTTTATAACATTGAAAAACAAATACTCCACGCGGGAGTGAAATTACTGAAGTTCCTACATGCTACACCGTAAAATCTGTCACTGTGGTTGATGAACCCGAGTTTTGAAAATATAGCTATGAGATCTGCTGTCACAGGTGGGAAAAAATATTTAGCAATTGCAACACCAGCCAGGGAGAAGTCCCGCCTCGTTGTAAGGCTCAGGAGCACTCCCTCCCCGCTGCGCACGCACCTCAGGAGCCGTCTTCCTTCCGGGACTTTGTCCCAAACGGCAAATTTTAAGCACTAAAATAAAATCCCCCGAGTTGAAGGGCCCCGGGGCGCTGGTAGCCTGCAGGCAGAGCAGGGGCAATGCCTTGGGGCAAAGCCCTGCGCCGAAGGGGCGCCCGTGTGCTTCCGTGCTCTCGGTTACAAAAGAGTTGCGATTCCTCCTCCAGCTTCCCTATCTCCCGGGCAATCTGACAGCACCGAGCCTGGCTCGCGTTGCCTCAGCTCAGCACAAATCTCAAAGCCGGAGGCGAGCGGCCTCCTCCCGGCCGAGCCCTTGATGACGACGGCCAAAAACGTTCAGGATGAAGCCCAGGGAGCGGCAGAGAGCCGGCTGGTACAGGAGGTATTGGGCCGCACATGGGGCAAAAAACCGAGCATTGAGCTTTCCTTTCCCTGCTTCTTCCATGTGGGCATCGCACACCCGGCTGCACAGCTGCACCCGTGTGCTTGTTTTGGGAGGTAGCAGGGCAGGGAATCTGCCTGAACTGGTGACAATTGGAGCTCCAGTTCTGTCCCGAATCCGCTTCCCTTTCACCCAAAAAATTGCAGAAGGACAGACGGATGTCAGTGAAGCCTCTGCCTGTAACTGGTGCTGGGTGATGAGAAATTGTGCGAGCTGCCAGCAGCCCTGCCTCACTGCGACCCTTTGGCCTGTCTCAGTTCTTTAAACTGATTTCACTTTAAATTCTCATGAAGAAGCGGTTCCTGTTTTCTCCACCTCTGGTCCAAGCACACGTCCTCATCCCTGCCACTCCCTGATGCACTGCCACAGCCCCAGGGCAGCAGGAAGTTGATTTCCAAAATACCCAGCTTTGATCTAACACAGAGGATTTATTTTAATTCCCTCCAGGCTAAAATCGCCAAGAAATCCTCATTTTGGAGGATGCACAGCATTGCCAACCTGCAGGATGGCCCCGGGGCTGTGGCATGGCTCAGGTGTGGGAAACCTAGCCAAGGGCTCCCAGCCTGAGCTGCGCCTTCCCTTTTCCCTTCCCTTTTCCCTTCCCTTCCCCACCATCCCATCGAAAATCACAGCGAGGAGCAGCCAGCAGCTCTGCGCTGCCCTCGCCCCTTTTGTCAGCACAATGCAACCGCTCGCTCAGGCTCAAAGTGGCTTTTGTGGTTCGCTCAGGGATGCTGTGATTAGCAAGTGCCGTGCTCAAAATCCTCACTTGCCCTCTGTGGCTGGACATGGGGCTGGCTCTGCTGCGGGGACATGGGGGGATAGGGGCATGGGAAGAAGCTGAGCTCATTGCAAAGCAGCACTTTCAGCCCCAAAATCTACGCAGCGCCCAGATCTGCAGCAGCACAGGTCTCAGAGGGAGCAGCAGGGAGAGCATCATGGTGGGGCCAGCACCGAGGGACGACCATGGCCATGGCCAGGACCACGACCACGACCATGGCTGCCCCATGGAGCCGAGCCCGCTGACTCATCTGTGCCTGCCCGGAGAGGCACAGTACCTCCTGCCTCCGCCCCGCCGCTCCCTGGGGTTTTCCTCTCCTCTTGCTCGAGCAGGAGCCAAGTTACCAAAAGTGCTCATCACGTGGCCCTGATATTACAGACCCAGTTTCATTTACTGTAAGTGCACAGGCTCAAAAATACTCGTGTTTCCCGCAGAAGAGACGAGCTGCTGCCACGCTCCCTGGCCCCTCCGGTGCCACTGCGGGAGGTAAGGAGCTGGGCTTCATTTCCCATCTTGAGTCCCTGCACCTTGCCCTGCACGGGCCGGCCCCGCATGATGCCGCTGGCTTCCCTCCCTGCCCCAGATACGTAACCGGGGGCAGAAGCCCACTGTGCCCAGGCCAGGGCTGCCGGCACTGACTCACCCGCTGCACCTCTGGCATCCCCACTGGCATCCCCGCTGCGCTCCTTGGAAAGCCTCCCAGGTGCCTTCTGTTCCAGCAGGGGCCCGCAGCCACCTGCAGAGGGAAAGGATCTTCATTAGCCTGCATGTCTGCCTTCCCCCCGCGCTTGCGAGCACGCTTTTGCCTTCATAAAGCTGATTTCAGCTGGATGCAATGAAAGCCACCCCAGCTGGCTTGCCCTTCGGCTACGGGATGCAGCACACAGGGTGGCAGTGCTGCAGCGGGGATGGATTACAAAGGCTGGAGCTCTCAGCTTCTTCTGGGAGAGCTCACAGTCAAAACCTGCACAATTTCTGCCCAAACAGCGTTCATGTTTAAATATCAAGGAGAGGCACTGAGCCCCGTGAGGAAATAAGGGGGATGCAGAGCAGAGCTGAGCCTTGGCATCTTCCCGAATGCTCCGCCAGTGCTCCAGAGCCAGCGGAGAAGCCTCTGCTCACTGCACCTGGGCACCAGTGTCCCTGGGGGGGTAATTTCGATGCAGTACCTGTCCCGTTGTGCCCAGCCCCGCACAGATCTCTTGCACCTTTCTGAAGCTCCCGCACCGCATCCTGCTGGGCTCCCTCGCTGCAACTCCTGGCTGCGGATGGGGCCGGGAGCATGCAGGGTTTATAGGGAGGAGAGGGATGGGGAGGCTTTCCCACGGCCCCTGGTCATCGCCCTGGCAGCCAGCTACACCCATTGGGAAACACTGGGGCTTTTTCTCATCAGAAAGGGCCTTTGCTATGGAAAACTGCAGGCTGGGACTGCCCTTCTGGGACCAAAAGGCAGAAATGGGGATGGGAATAGGGTGAACGCCTTCTGGTTTTCAAATCTAGTGGGAAAGCTCCCATGTGGGGTGAAGGCAGAGGCCACGCAGGGCTTGGCTAAGCCCTGGGAAAGGTCTTGTTTCCAAGGGTTTGCAGCAAAACCCCTGGGTGGGAGCCGGGCGAGCAAACGGCGGGGCCAGAGAGCGTCCCCGGGGCGGCAGGGCCGGCAGCTCCGCAGTGAGGCTCCCGATCGCAAGCAGCTCCCAGCAGGGGCGGGAAGAGCAGCTCCGCGCTTCGCTGCGGTTTGGCTGATCTTACTGCTCTTGGCGATGCCGTTCCCTCTCTTCCTCTCCTGCCTTATTTAACTACTAAGCCGTATTTTCTGCCATTCAAAACAAGACCTATTAAATGTCAAGCGCGTAGGGGAGTAAAAGTTGCTGACATCAGGCTTTGTGGGGATAAATGAATTTCTTTAAAAAGCAAGAGAAGGGAAAAGAAAGAAAAAAACACATCCCAAACACGTGCTACCTCCAGCACGGCGCGGGAACCACGGGGCAGGGAAACCCAATGCAGCCGCGGGCACGTGGTGGCTGCAGCACAGCCCTGCTGCCCTCACCCACCCTGCTCCCGGGGGCTTCTCCCCAAAACCGGGCCACCCCCAGCTGCCGTTACATTCCCCCCCCCACACCTGCCCCATTTCTTGCTGCTGATGCCTGTTTTGCATAATTTGGGCACAGCGAGGGGTACGGTTCTTATTTGTTTCAAGAAAATAAACCGACCCGAAAATGCCTTACCGGCATGTTTTTACTCTCTGATTCAGAGTGAGTCCAGGAATTAGTCACGCGGTGGCGGAGGGGTTGCAAAGCAGGGGCTGTCTGAATCAGCAAACCCCAGCCCTGCTCAGAGCCACCCTGCTTCAAAACCAGGGGCCAGCACTGGGCAGCAGCCCTTCCCCAAGCGGAGCTGCAGCCGAGATGCTCCTGGCCACGGTGGCGATGCGCAGAGGAGAACAGGGTTAATTGGGTAGGGCTTGATGTTTTTGGAGACGCTTGCGTTTGCTCTCGGATATCAGCCCAAGGAGCCGCGCTCACTGGAGGAGTTTGGTTTTTGCCAGCTGCGAGGGGCTGTGGGAACATGCACTTGCTGCCCAAGCGGCTCCATTCTCAGCGCCCGCTGCATCACCGAGAGAGGGAGGAAAGGGAGAGGGAGCAGAATCAGATCCCTCCCTCCTAATGGTTTCAATATGCGGCCGGTGGAGCCTTGCGCTGGAAGTGCCGTGCTGTTTCGTGGCCAGCTTGGCTGCAACTCAAGGGATGGAGAGCCCCAAAGTGAACCCGGGACCTGCTGAGGTGGGAGGCATCCAAGCACGGTGCCTTCTGCCCCCACCGTTCTGCTCGTGCCATGCCGTGCTCTGCAACACCTGGATATCAACCCAAAAAGCAGGGCTGTGATGTCAGCGGACCCAGCAGGTGGGAAGCATCCTACCTGGGGGGAGAAGTCACCCTGCAAGCATTGCTCCTGCATTCCGGCCCAGGTGGGGCAGAGCCTCCCCCCCTCCACCTGCCCCCCTCCACATCATAATTTTGGGCCATTTTGACTGTGGGTTATCACAAAAATGTGAAATTTCTTTTATAGGGGTGAAATGGCAACACTGACAGGCACGGGGAGCAGGAGGGAGTGGCACGTGTGGATGCATTGCAGGCTGGAGAACACTCGTCCTGCTCTCCCGCCTCCTTCCCCCTAAATATTGCAACAAAAACAGAAAAAGTCCTTGTTGTCATCATCAGCTCTGTGGAAAAAGCTGTTTTTTTGGCAGAGCTTCAACAGCCATTAGCCAGAAACCCCCAAGCCCCTCCAGTGTGCAGGCGCATGCTTCGTGGTGAGCTTTATGAAAAGACCATTTGCTGCAAAAATTAGGTTGTTGTTTTTTTTCTGGTAAATATTTTTTTTTGCTGCTGTCAAAAATCCAATTTTCCTTCCAGAAAGAAAAGAAAAAAAAAAAAAAAAGAACCCGGTGGAAAGTTTGCAGCCGGGGAGCGCTGGCGGCATGCCCCGGGTGCAGCGGGAGGTGGGAGAACGCCCTGCTGTGTGCATGCTCAGCAGAAGAAAAAAAAATAAAAACAAAACCCAGAAAAGAAGATCTGGGGAAGAAAACAAACAAAGAAAAAGTAAAGCTGGTGGGTGTTTCTGGCAGCAGAGGCCCCCAGCCCCAGCTCCCTGGCAGCCCCTGCTGGGCGGAAGGGCTGCAGAAGCATCCCAGCAAGCGGCATCGCCAGCTTGGGTCGGGATTTTTGGCAGCACTGGGGTGTTTGTCCATCAGAGTGGAGGCTGCAGCACCAAGTGGAGCAATCCCTCCTCGTTCAGAAACCTGCAGCTGGACAGGATCCCGTGGGATGGACAATGTGCTGGTGCAAGTCTTGTGTCCAAAACCCTTCCCAGCCCACCAAAGCCTGGGTCCGGTGAGTGCCCGCCCGGCATGCCAGCACCTGCCTTCCCGCGGAGCGAAAAACAAGTCGCTAAGTCACAGCAAAACCATGAAAGAAAAACCACAGAGACCTAAAGCGCCTCTGAGTCACTCCCCCAGCCCGCTGCGCCGTGACATTCCTCCAAAACTCGCCGCCACCTGCGGACGGCCCCTGACTGCTGAGTGGTGCCTGGACCTCTGGCACGGCACGGTGTGACACAGCACGGCACGGCACAGCATGGCATGCACCCGGCCAGCCCCGCTGCAGGAGTGTGGGTGCAGGATTTAACAGCTGGAGGGAGCACAAGTGGGACTGATGCTGGCTACGTGGTCGCATCCCCAGCACCTTGCCGTGCTGTGCTGCGCGCACACCAGATCAGGCGGTGATATTCGTGCTCTCCCTCCTGCTTCCAGCACCTTCCAGACTGCCCAAACCCCGTGCCCAGGTGTGCAGGGCCAGGGACAGCCGCTGCCATCTCACAAATGTGAGAGCAGAGCTCAGGGAGGCAGGGGGGACTGCTTCCAGGGGCTGAGCATGGCCAAAACTGGCCCCAAGCTGGTGCCCTGCACAGCCCAAACCTTTCCTTCACCTCTTTCCCGTAAAATCACCCGTATATATATTTTTTAATTGTAAAAAATACTCGTCTGAAACTTGAATGGAGATTAAACATTCACAGAAAGTGCTATCAGGATTAGTCACTGGTTGTAACATCGCTATTTACATGAGTCATGGAGGCTGAGCCGCGCTGCTCACAAATTAAATCCCCGCCAGGTTTTCAGTTTTTGGGCTGTCCTCGGGAGACCTTTCGGTAACTTTTCTCCGGTTCTGATCATCACTGGCAGCTGCTCCCCAGCTCGCGTGTTTACCGAAATCCCTGCCCTGGCTGCAAGAGGCTTCGGCGCACGATTACATGCCGGGGCCAATTTGGGCGCGAGGTGACGCTCGCTCACCCGACGCAAGCCGGGATCGCTCCCCGCTACTGTTTTCCCCACTATTTGAGTGATTCTCCCCATTTCTGCTGAGGACACCACAGGGGAGCAAGGCCGTGGGCCAGGGTGGAGGCATGGGTGACTGGAGGGTGGCAGCGGGGCTGGGTGGCGGTGCCGACAGAGGTCACTGTTGCCAAAAAACCGGCGGGGCAGTGGGTGCGCCACCCGAAAAAGGGAACTTTGGGGGGAAGAAGGCACCGATTGGGCCGGCTGGGTTTTGAAAAGGCGCCGCGCTCCAGCAGCCACAAGGCAATGGGGATCCAGTGGTCCCCGCGGGGCGATGGGAGGCTGCAGGAGAGGAAAAGCCAAGGGAAAAGCTGTGGTTTTGGGGCAGGGAGGGCGCGGGGGCTGCCACGTGATGGGCGCTGCGTGACGCTGAGGGGCCCGCTGTGGCTGGGGTCACCGTGTGCTCACCTCTCCCTCAGCGCCAGGAATTCAAACATGAGAAAAGGAAGAAAAGGAAGAAAAGAAAGAGGCCCTGAATGCTGCCCCCCGGTCCTCACCCAAAGCCCAGGTGGAAGCATGCAAAGAGGTGGTGAACACTGTGTGAAACCCCCCCCCAGAATGGTGACCAAGCCCTGTGGATGTCAGCCCACAGTTCGAGGCAGCCTGGATGCGGTCCCCAGCTGTTCCAGATGTGGGAAGGAGACAGGGGAAGAGCCCCGGACACCCCGGGTGGCCCCAGCTGTGCAGGGAGGGACCCCCAGCTCCTCCAAACCCAGCTCCTTGCCGTGCCCCTCCAAACCCCACTCCCCCAACTGCATCACCACAGCACCCACAAGCAGACTGCTTGCAATTTAAACACAAAATTCATATAATGCACCCTGAGCTGAGGGCAGAGCCCAGCCCAAGCAGCAAACAGCAGCACGAGGATCACAGGCATTGCAAAAACCATGTATATGTACTTTTGCAATTTAAATTGCAGCAGATAACGTGCATTAAAGTGCAATTGAGATGACCAGCAGACAAAGGAACCACGCTCAGCGTTTTAAACGGCTCGCAAAGATCTGTCCCCAGCAGCAAGCAGCACCTTACCCTGACCAGCCAGCGGAGCAGGCACCGGGAGCGAGCGTGGGCTCCACGTGGGCCGGGAGCGAGGCTGGCATTCGTAACGGGCGCCAGAGACGCCAAGCCGAAACTCCCCCGCCGCTCTGCCCAGATCATTGGTCCAGGTCGTGGCGGTGGCTGCTTTCAAATTCTGTTAAACCTTAAAAAGGAAACAGGAAGCCTCTCGGCTTCATGCAGCTTGAGAGAGGCTCGCACACACACGCACACCCACGCGCTTGCCTTCCTTCCCGAGGCTGAGTGACTGTAGGCAGCCCCCGGGCAGGGCTGCTGGTGCGGGGGGACCCGCGAGCATCCTCACCTCTGCCACACATGGCACCTCCCCGCGCAGGCTGGCTCCAAACCACCTTTGCTTTTTGGTTTCGGTGCGTGGTCAGCTGGAGTGGCATCTGCCCGCGCTGGTCTCTGGTGCCACCATGACCAGAGGGGGACACGGGCTGCGGGCGCCGTGCCCGTGCCCAAAACCTCACCCATCACCCAGCAGAGAGATGGGCACCGGCACACCACCCGTTCAGGATTGTCTCTTGAAGTCCAGCGTTTTTGCTGTATGCTCTTTCCACCCCCAGCATGCACAAGGCAAAGGAAGTAGCAGCTAATCCCATGCGATTCTTTTGTTTATTTGTGGTGCGGGCTTTAGGCTAACACAATGTTTGTCCTCATAAAGCCGCGGGCGGGGAGCTGGGGAAAGCATGGGTTTATTTGCTTTGGGAAGTGAGTGTTTGATGCGTCACATTTCTGCAATTTAGGAGGAAGAAAAACTTCCCCAAGCTGCAACCAGGGGCTGAAGCCTGTGCACCCCCAGGTACGTGTTACAGGCAGTAGTAAGGGTATCTGCCACAGCATTCCTCACTGCCAATCACAGCTCCACACCTTGCCGACGGGCAAGCATCAGGTGTTGATATCTGCCCTGTATAAACCTCCTGTGGACAGACACTGCAGGAGCACGAAGGGCAGAACCAAAACCAAGAAGGTCCCAGAGCTTCGTCTCCCAAAGTGAGTTAGCTTGAGCAATGTGCTCTGGCTAAAGGTTTCAAAAAGCACCCTGAGGACATCTGAGGCAGCTCGGGCCCCAGGGGCACGGGCTCTTTCTGCACCCCTGGGCCTGGCCTGAGCTGCAGTCCTGGGGAAGGCAGCAGGTCAGGCTAAGCTGGGCCAGTGGGGGAGCACAGGCACTCAGGTGGCTCGGGTGACAGCCACCAACACGGGACTCCGGCAGGCAGGACAGCGTGGCTTGATGTCAAGTGAGAGAAGCGGGGCTTTCCACACTTCTTTCTTAATGGTTTATTTCACTCACACAACAAAGGAGGTGTCTTTAGAGTAGGTGGGTTTTGTTTTTCTTTTTCAGCAAAGTAAACCCCAATGCCTCTGGTTTCCAGCTGTCAGAGAAGTGCTGCGAGGTGCTCCCCTCTCCTCTCCCAAATCTCAGCTGCACGTCCTTGCCCCCAGGACTGAGCCACCTCCCCGCACACTCTGGGCAGGAACTTCCCTCAGGACACATCTGGTTTCCTCTTGCCCTTGCTGCTCCACCCGTGAATGCGCTGTGTCAGGCTCATCCTCTTCTGCAACCCTGCTCTGACCTCTGGAGCTGGGGGGCTGGAGCCAGCAGTGGGACCAGGGGAATCTTTCAGCCCTGGGCCACTCGGTGCAGCGGAGAAAATCCAGCCGCTTGCTTCCTATTGCCAACACGAGGAGCTGTGCAGCCCACAGATAGGTTAGGGAAGGCGGCTTGCGCCTGAGCTGCTGCTCCAGGGCAGCTGTGTTTGAGTTTTGTGCTTTGTCTGTCGTAGTGGTTAACCTCCCTTGGAACAGAACTCCGACTTTCCTACAGTGGGTGCCCAAGGAAATTAGATCAACTTCTGAACAGCTTTAAAAAGGGGAGGGGTTGGGATTTGTCATCAGCTTGACCTGGCTGGTATGCAGGTCCTTGCTTCAGGCCATCTTAAAGCCACTGAAACCCTTGTTTAATAGTCAAATGTTGTTTTTAATAACATTGAGAAAGTTTGTAGATTTTTTTCTATTTCTTGCTTTCTTCATGATCACTCCTAGTTGTCTTCATCCATTTCTCCCCTCCCTAAGGCCCTCTGGCTCCCCTACTCGAGGGTTAGGAAAAAAGGGGATCAAGATGTGCATAAGTCCCACAGAAAAAGATCAAATTTGAAATTTCAGAATAAGCAAGTCCAACAACTTGGCTCTGGCTGCTTTTCTAGTAGTAATCATTCAACCTCTGGCTGCTTTTATTGGAGTAACTCCACCTGTTTTATGAAAAATTAAGTGACTTGTCTGCCCAGAACAAATATAGACACAGCCGTGCTCCAAGTTCAGTGCTCTGGGGAAATACATAAGGCATCATAGGAGAGATGAAGGAAACACAAACGAATGCCCAATTATTTAAATTGTCTGTAACAAGTTTCAGTGCTTGCCCAGACGTAACGTAACATAGTGGAGGCAGGTGTTTTCTCAGCAGCAACTGACTAATTGCAGAACAAAGATCAGAAAAGAAAAAGAAAAGATGTAAACAGTGCAGTATTGAGTATATCACTTAAGAGTGGGAGCAAAACAATTTAGACTCATGGAGTGCTTATGGAAGAGATGTACAGTAGCATTTATGAGACAAAAAAATAAAAAAAAAAATAAAAAGAAAGACTGAAAGATCATGCCAGTTCTTGAAAAGCATACTTGGCAAGATGTGAGCGGCATGGCAGGTGGCTTGCTTTCCCTTCCAGCCTGAGACCCAAGAGGAAAAGCAAGTTTGGCATCTTTTGCGCTGCCTGTCTCCTAAAATCTACTGTACCTCATGGAAGTGGATTAAGATACATCACAAACAAAGAAGCTATTAAAAAAAAAAAAAAGGGAAATTATATGGTTCTCAGCCAAGGTCTTTTCAGAATTCACCACAAAAGATGCATCTGAAAATAATCTTTAGTTACAAAAGTAAATTTATTATTAGTTCACTTTTACACAAGTCTTTTTATTCATGTAGCAATTTATAAATAACTCCCGGTCATAGTCACCACATCTGGGGACAAGTTTGAAGTTCAAGTTGTATGTGAAGTTACAGAATTAAGTACATTTTACCTGTATGTTTTTGAATAGCATGGAACAACACACCGGCTCTGTCGTTCAGTAACCTCATGTAAAATGAATGCTGCTGACTTCCATGCCAGTGTAATTACAGCACCATGGACTGCGGATTTCTAAGCAACAGAGGAGCGAGCCTTAGTAACGCACGAACCGGCATGTTCAACTGCTTGAACTTCAAAAGCAGCTCAGAGAAGTTTGTGCTTCCTAAAGAGATCATAGAACGAAAGAAAATTATCGCATACTGGTGTAACACTTGCCCAGTAAAGAAACTAACAAGACAGTAAAAAGAGTCAGCCAGGGTTCATGGTGTATTTCTGGAGATGTTGCAACGTGAGTCAAAACGTAAGTTTTTATAACAGAATTTTAAGAAATGCCAAATTTGATTAATATGGCCAGGAACTCCCAAAACAGAGGCTTGTAACAGGCAGAGAGGACACAGAAAAACAGGATTTCCATGAATGCCTTTTGACCTGAACAGATACCCAGTCACTTGACCAGAAAACATTCAAGAGGAGATGCCTTAGCCTGGATGCTCAGTTTGCCGTGGCCTGCACAGGACTCCTGGGCCAGGGGCCGTCGCTTTCAGCAACAGATTCCTTTCACCACTGAGGTAGTGACATTCATTTCACACCCCTGAGCAAGCCACAGAGTTCCCCAAATCAAAGCCCAGCTGCATTTCTTTTGCAACCTGAGAAACCAAGTCACTCCTGAGGCAAGCGGAGGCGGACTGGTATTTCCCCAGGTTGGACTGATGGAGGGCAAAAGAAAAGCTGCCTAAGAAAGGGCCCAGGAGTTCTCTGCATCTCAAAATAGATTACCATTGGAAACCTGGAAGAAAAAGTAATCGCTGTAACAAGGTACTTACAGGAAAGAGATTTAAGGACATTCAGGACACGGCTAGCCTAACAAGATAAATGCTTTCCCCTGCCACAGGCCGTCTTATCTGGTTCTGCTGCTTGGGAGGATATTGTTTCCTGCAGGCCAGATGAAAGCCAAGACTTCTTCGTATTGGCTAATTCTGGCTTCTCCACTCCTGCACAAACTCTCTACCGTCTATGTTCACATTCGAGGCAATTAACCAAGAGTAAAAATCAACTAGCAGCTTTCAAAGGAAACACCCACTGTCACCTAATTTACAGGGTGTACTCCATTCAGTACACAAGACCAAACCCAAAAGCGTCTGTCCACGTAAGTTCAGAGTGCTGTCTCACACTCCGGCCTTACCTTCCAAGCCTCCAGCTGCCAGCTGTCCTGGCGTTGGGACAGAGTGGTAAATAAGGAAGCAAGCCAGCATGCTCAGTTGAGATTCATCTGTAGGCTGCCCGCTTAAGTAGGAATGCAGGGAGACATCCCCTCCAGCTATAACATATAAGACACACTGATGAAATTTAGGGAGCATGTGAGGGTGGAAACAGAAAAGCCTGACAACAGTATTTCATCAGGAGGAGCCTGCTGAAAGAATCTCCATCTCCCCACAGAAGGTGGGCTAAGGGTTTCTCTGTAAACCTCTTTCCGTCTGCCATGGCCAGCTTTTACCCTACACCCCCTATCTGCTGTGGTCATCCCTCGCTCTTGCTCCCAGAAAACTCTCCCAGTGAAATACTAGGAAAGCATTTTCTCTGCATAGCACAATAGACTTCAACGGTAATTAAACTTTCCATGCAATATAGCCATCATGCGTAATTCGGAATATCACTAGATTTTTTTTTTCAAATTGCAGTATCACTAGGCAGTCAGAGAACACTTCAGCTTTTATGCTTTTTTTTGTGGTAATATTTCTAAGACTCAAAAAATAAATGAAGGAACAATGTTTTTGAGGGCAGTAACTGAAGCTTGTATTAACAATTCTATTTAGCCATCTATGAGGCAAACAGATTAAAACAACCCAGTACTTCCCTGACTGACTTCCAGTAGCAAGTTAAAGAAAGCCTAAGCAATACATTGGTAGGCAAGATACGGAAGAGACAGTTACAAAGCAGCAGTACATGAGCATGACTTTAGACCTCTTTCTGTAAACTGTTACTGAAGTCTTCCCCTCAATTCTGAAAACAAAATTTTTGTCTCAGGTATGTGATACATGTTCCTAAGGCTAAAATACAAGGCAAAGAAGTTGTTTTATGCTAACATCCATTGTCTTCCCTTCAATTATAATTTTTCAGTACTTTTGATGCAAAAGTCAACCTGGGGCTTTGGGAATACAGATGAGTAAAGAAGACAAGAATGCTGAATTGTGACCGCAGCTGTAGGATTAAAGTCATCTGCTCTGTACCTTGAAGCCACTGATCCAGAGTGTTATCGATAGTGCACTTCATCACAGGCAGAAATTCAGAGTTCATGAAGAGTCCCCGGTTTGGATTCCTGCTCATCCTCTCCTGGTGACTTCTGGAACTGAAAAATTCTAACACCAGCTTTATCTGCCACAGCTCAAACGTCTCGGACATTTCTCTTCTTTCTAATCTCCTCACAGCCTAGTAGAGAAGAAATACAAAGTCACTGTGAGAATAGAAACTGGAGGAGGAAAGAAATGTTGCTGTTCTAAACACAAAGTAAAGAAATCCTAAAGACCCCTCAACTCCAGGGGCTCCCCTTCTGAGCACCTACTTAGAAGAACTGCCAGCTAATGTTTCTTGTTTACACAAGAATTACTTACAGTTTTCGCAACCTTAGACTATTTTCCAATTTGCTTTTAAAATTGCTGCTGTTTCCTTGCAAGCTCACTAACGTATGCCCTGTTCTTCCTTTCTGCTCTCTGTAAAAGTGCACGCAACAAACAATACTCTTATGCCTAAGCATAGTTAAAATAAATAAATAAATAAAAAATAGTATTTACTCCACCTGATCTATTGCTATGTATGTGGGCAGCATCTCTGGATTTTCTTGGGTAACACACTCATAAAGAATTGAAGAGAAAAGATCCAGGATTTCCTGTTTCTGATAAAAGACACATGTTTTACAAAGTGCACATGCTAGGTACAATTTATTTCAGGTTCTTACATTACTTGCATTTCCTTCCATTAAAGTTAACCCATGCACTGACATTCCATAAATTAATGATAGCTAACAATGCGACACAGCTTGCTTTCATTCTCGTGCTTATTAAAACTAGGCATAACACAGTTGTATTTTACTCCATCCCTTAAGCCATTTTGTGCAGAGAAATACATTGCAAACCCCTAACCCTTCTGGAGTGACTCCACCTAAATGCTGCAGGACAGCAAACAGGGCTCTGGGTATTTGTTAAACACATTCTGCAATGAATGCAACACAACTCCTATTTTGTAACTTCACAAACCTAACCAATGGAAAAATAACAACACCTACAAGATTAACACTGTTCTGCACCTTTGAACTGCAAAACATCCCTTAGAATATTCCCCATCCCCACTACCTGAAGGACTGATTTCTGTTCTTCTCATTTAAACACAGATTTTTCCCACCTTTTGTTCATGAAAATGAGAAACTGTGCTAGTCCACATCTAGACATCATACCTGGCCCATGTTCACAGTTGGTTTGCAAAAATAATCAGCGAACGAAAACAAAGCAGGATCAGAAGTGAAAGCTGAAATTGCTTCTGGCTAAAAAATAGATCAAAACATACTCTTAAATTGAACTTTTTGGTTTACCACACAAATGAAATAGCAATTTATACCCATTATTTCCTTTCCCAGCATTTAAATGAAAACATTGCAACCTATGTAAAGCATATCATGGGCAAAATCTGCCCAACGTTTCTATCTGTCCATGACAAACATACATTTGCATGGTTGCTCTCGGCCTAAGTTCATCCCATGCCCTGTGAAAGACACCAGACTTCCTCTCCCTCAAGCAAAGCAAATAACTTCAGTACTCATAACCTGGTGGCAGAGCTATCTGCTGGAAATAAGTAACACAGCATGACCTGCTGTGCTTCCCTCAGCCTTTCCAGAGGAGGCATTCCCATTTCCCTGCCAGCCTGTCCTCGGACACGCCTCTGAGGTGACATCACTTTACTGCTAGACCTCTTCTTAACAAAGTTTTACCAGCTTTCAGCTGTATGTGCCACGCTGTCTATGTTAGTAGAGGTCTCAGTGTTGCTCTGCATCAGCCAGAGAACCAGTTTGGAAGCCATACCTTGAATGCTCGAGCTTCAGAGTTTCGGTGGGTAACAGTCTGTGCTAAGAGACTGCGCCAGCCCATGGGGTCCTCCTTATACGAGAGCTGCCCAGCTCTCAGCTTCACATATAAGATGCCACCCTTTGAAAGAATTGATCTGAAATAACAACAAGGGGTTTTACTGTAAACTGACAGATGTACACAATAAGGCAGACCTACAAAAGAAATATGAACTCCAACAGCTCAAATATGATAATATCCCCATTCATACTTTGCCCTGATTATTTAAACTTGTGTATACACAGAAATTTTGGTATCTTCAGGGAAGGGCTGCTATTAAATTGTGATGTGGTAGCAGGCAATGGTGATGAAAAACAGGTGAGCCCCACTGATAGAAGGAATAGAATTTCCTGAAGGCATTGCTGCTTCTTGTTGGACTCTTAAAGGATAAATTTTCAGCACCAAGGAAAACCATGCAAGTTGGCATGCCTTAAAGGCTTTAAAGGCATGCTGTGACAGTGAAGAAGTCCTTCCTCAATGTGAAAATAACAACAATCAAACACACAAAAATCCCCCCCCCTCATTCCTGACCAAGCCTACAAATAGAAGTGTGCAGCAGTTCAAAGTTACACTATTGCAAAGCAGCTGCATGTTCACCTGATTTAGTGTATCAGTTGCACCACTAACTGTAGGCACTAGCATCCCTAAAATAACTAAATTATCTGTATTGAAACTAACTGCTTAGCATAACAACACAGCAGCAATTCATGTGTAGTAAGATATGAAAAAAAGATTGCTCACACATGCATTTACCTCCAAAACACTGCTAGCCAGATCCCTACCATTTCAAAGGGCTCAGGACATGACAATACTACCAGTGTGGTGACATGAGAGGACAGCTGACATGTTCAAAGCATCTGGAGACCCAGAGAGTAGACAGTCCAAAAATCAGCAAGTTCCTCAGTCACCCACGCTGCTTTCTGCTATGGCAGTAGAGGCAGGCTCTTTTTGGACACACAAGTGCTGAAGTGTGGTGAGTCTAAAGTACTCAACCCAGACGGACAAAGCTGACTTCTGCCAGCTCTGGTGCAGTAGATGAGTCAGTATGTGCCTGCTGATCTGGACGACTCTGCACTCTGCTCAGTTCTGTTTGTTATCTTTAAAGGCACAGACTAACAGCCGCTGCATTGTAGTGCCTAATTTGATCTGAATGGTGGCATTTAATGTAACTAGAACAACCATGCTGCTGATGAAAGATGCAGCTGGCTTCTTCTGTACTACTCACAGTGACAAGTTACACTGAAGGCTGCTAAAAACACAAACATGAGAATGATTTTACTCACAGATACTGTATTCCGGTAAAAATTCTGTTTTTCACAGTTGCCCAGTGGAGAGTTAACATGCAGTAAGCAGTGCTTTGTATACTTCACGTAACATCAGAAAAATAGTATTTCACAAAGCGGTAACTGTTAGCTAATTACTGTATCAACAGTCTGGGAAACATGACATCACATCAACTCAAAACTAAACTAAAACCATGAGATTAAGATGGTTTCTGGTACTGCTCAATCCTGCTACCAATATCTGCGGTTTTTACTATCAGGTTTTCCCCTGCCCTGTTTTTGCATGAATTATTCACATCAACAGGTGAAACCAACTACGCAGTTTCTTTCTTCACTTGTACTGTCAAATGAACAACAGTGAACCGATCAAAACCAGACTTCTTTCCAAACCGTAGGTGTTACAAGTATGGGAGTTTTGTGTTTTTTTTTTTTTTTTTAATTACTACAAATCCATTATTCAGTTAAGCATTATAAATGATACTTACTTTAGATGATTCGTTCCCTTGCTTAAATCTATTAGCAATTCCCAGTACCGTGGTCCCTTCACTCTGATCTGTCAACGTAAGCATTTTTATTACTAGCTATAACCAGAATCATAAAAGTAAGGGTTTTCTACATAAGCCTACAGTTCTTTGTCTGCCCTTACAAGTGGAAATGCCCTTTTATAGTGCTACCCACCCTGAAAACACAAAAGTAAGAGGACCTAGCTTTGTCTCTCCTACAGTGCAACCTCCCAGCACAGGGAACTCCCTGCTACATCAGATCTTGAAAACGTGATGGTCAAGAGTGAAGAGAAGCATGAGGCACAAGATAGCACATGCACTCCATAGCAACAGAATTGTCTTCTGAGCCACTACTATAGGACAGCTTTGCCCAGAGTCTGGCTATGGTTGGACAGGGAATCAAAGAAAAGCCACAAAGTGTTCCTGCAGAGTGTGCAGCACAAAAAACAGGTGATTAAATTCCTCATTAAACAGAGACTTTCTTTACCTGCTTCAGTAAGTGAAGCTCTGGAAGAAGCGTGGGTGCCATCAGCTCCTCGGTGGCTTCTGCATACCACTGCGTGCCCTTTAAAATGCCACCAGGATTCACGTATTAGTAAAGATCATTTTCACGTGAAAAGAAAGAAAATGCAGGTCTCACAACAACTCTGTTGCAGAGGTCAGTCAGTTTCTGTTGCTGAGCTCTGAGTAAATACATGTCTTAGCATTGCCTTTAATGTCACAAAACCTAAGCCTAAATTAAAGATATATTTCCCATGGGTGGATCAATACATAACACCATGCAAATCAGTCACACCTCAGCTGAAATCCAAAGGTCTGAGAAATAAACTATACCATGAATAGGGGTATCCTTCTACAGCAAGAAGCAGAACTTCAGCATCTTTGTCCACCCCACAGGGGATCTGCGCTGCAATTCCTCTCCCCTGAAATCCCAGCAACCCTTTCTTTATGTCTTTCACAAGCACCACACATCTCACATTAATCTGTACAAAATAAACCGTGCAGAAAGGATTCCTCCCCAGGAGACTTATCGTGCAAGCACCAAGGAGAGACACCAAGCTGCCAGTGTCAGCAGAATAAGAAGTGGGCTTTTAAAACCACAGATGGCTCCAACCACCTCTGTGCCTTTGAAAGTCCATCCTCTTTATAAAGATGAGAACTATGTCCCTGGGTCAGTTATTACACACTTGACTGTTTGAAGACTTTGTGGTGCCTTTTACTTGTCCTGTATTCTGCTCCCAAGGTGTCATCAAAGCACATGTAATGCGTGAGTGGGCTGAACACAGCCCTTCAATTATTTGCCTAAAGAATCAGGCTCATCTCCACCACAACTTGAAAACAAACCCAAGACTGCTGGCCACAACAATGAAAATAGCACAGCTTTGGTGTATCAGTTTTCAGTTGTCTCCCACACCTTCTCAAACGCCTTCACTCCTTACCTTGTATGTAACCTCTATCAGTGCATAACAAGGAGTGTTTGAGTCCACATCAACAGGTGTTAAGAGCCTTGGTTCTGCCGCCAGCACGTACAAGTGACGCAAAGCCTGAAGATGATACCTGTGTGTGGGAATAGGCATCTCAACGCTGTACAGTACAGGCATGGAACAATCCCCAAATACCAAACCACACACAGCTCAATAACCACATACAGCTGTTGAATGAACTGAAGTGAAATTTGGAGTAATTGAGTAGGTTTTAAAAATTTCTTTAACATGGTATGCTTCAGCTAACAGGATGGGATTTCATGAATCTTAACTATAACTGATTAAGAGTCATAAATGAACAGATTTTGTGTGTGTTTTTTTTTTCTGCTGAGCAAACTAGAACAGCCAAGTCATAGTAACACTGGGTAGAGGCCTCAGGAAACCTGCCTGCATTTCCTCACTGATCAACAATCACTACCGTTGTCTTACATCTTCACTTATTTCTTTCTTTTATCAATTTTTTTTAAACCTCCAAAAATTTATTTACAGACTAAATAAAAATTCTAGAGGATTTCTCCCTGTATAACGTCTATTGTAAGGAGATGATTTTGCTTGAAAATTAAGGAAATATAAACCATAGCAAACCCTTACCGATTGTCTGTGCTGTGAACAGGAAAGTGAGGGTACAGAGCACAAAGGAGAGCAGCAATTGAAGAATTTGAAGTGCTCAGCGAATATCTGTTGAAAAACATTATCTATTAGTTTTAGTCTTAACAAACACTGGCCAATACCACAGGTGTCCAAAGTATTTTCGTCTCCTGCAAGAGGGAAGGACAGTAGCAAAGTGCAGACACGCAAGGAATTCACAAATGTGTTCCCATAGCAGGCAAAATAAACATGTAGCAGTAGGAAATAAACACAAGCCAAAAGCATTCCTATGGCATTTAAGTAATGCAGTATCTAGAAGACAAGAGTTTAATTTGAAATAGGAAATTCTTTATGAATGGGTATATTATTTAAAACAAAACAATAAAATAGTAAATTGCACATTGCTCCAGCTTCCGCAAGAAAGGTATATTCTTTCAGAAGTTCTTGCAGAATCAAGAACTGCCTTTGGAAATGGCAAGTTACCTTCCTCCTCCCAGAAAGAGAAGCCCCAAAGCCATGTGGTGAGCCAAGTGGAATCCATAGTTCATCTCTCCACCCGTCTTCTTGTGCATGAAACGGCAAAGCTGAAGGACTTTCAGGTTTCCAGAGCCAGCCATCACCATTGCAAGAGACAGCAGCAAGACACTCAGGCATGTTTCGAGATTATAGTGACCTGTCTTCATGTAGAATAAGGAAGGCATTATTACATTTCTGTGGTCAAACGCACGCTTCTGGTCCGTCTAATATGCTGCTTTCTACCCCAGAGTTTGAAAACCACACTCCACAGAAAGAAGGATAGCAGAGAACCAGCAAAGTCCTTAACAATAATGATTCATAGCCCTGCCACATTCTATAAATAGCCTGTAATACAGAGAAGCAAAAGGGATGTTTTTGTTTGCATTAAGGCTTCAGCCGAATGTAATCAAAGTACGTTATGCAACAAAGCCTTCTTTTAATTGAGAGAAAATTTGAAAGAACTTACTATAGAAGCTGTTGGTGCTGACAAACATTTCAGGAAATCTGTTGCATATTTGTACTGGAAAGAAAAGAAATGCTTACTAAATAGAGATACAAAGGATAAGCTATAGCTCTATGGGTTGAAGGGGAAGAAAAAAAACACTCTTACCAAGCAGTTAAATGCTGCCAGATTTTCTGAACCAGCAAATCGAAATCCCAGTGACAAACATGCACCAGCAATGATGTAGACATGAGCTTGCCTAATAAGCAACATAAACAGGAAATGACTAAATGTTTCTCTTTTTTCTTAATCTGAGTACGCATCACAAACTTAAATTATAATAAGAGAGAGAAAAGGAGAGAGAGAAAAGGAGAAAAAAAACAAAGACCCCTGCATTACAGAAAACAGAGAATAAAATTCCCCAAATATCAAGGGAGAGATTTCTTTGATACTGGTATCTCTATAAAAAGTTCAGCTGCATTTTTTCAAGTAGAATTTGGCTTTGTACAATCCTCCTCTATCTGCAACTGATCTTTTACATGTTACTTACGCCAGTGTTTCTAAACTCAGGTCTTCAGATGAAGGCAGCTCTGTTGCATGAAGAGATATGCTGTTCTCTCTTATGATCTATAAAAAAGCATAAAAGAGAAAAAACAATTCAGAGGAACCTCTCTAAACCCTCTAGGCACTGAGGGTTCATAAGTGATACAAAACAGGTTTGTTTCAAAGGAATATAAAAGCTAGCTTTTCTGAACCAGCAAATCTTCCAGCTTTTCTTCCACATGCTATTGCTCCATTGTACCGCTGATCCAGAACGGACACCTTTTAATGCTTGTTTATCTGGTTCCTTAGATATTTCTAAAACAATGGCAAGATTGTGTCAGAACTGTGATGTTGCTCATCACAGGATGAGACCTTGAGAGGCCATGGAGTCCATCTGCATCCTGTATTTCTGATAGATATTATCTAATTTGCTCTTAAAAACTCCATGTAACGTATCTTGGAATATAGCTGAGCTCCCTATTGAAAAATTTTGCACCTGGCTTCTTGTCCAGTCAATGTGGAGGAAAGTTTAATCCCTTTCTCTCTCTGGTCCCATTTTCTTGCAGAGCTGCATCCCCTCTACCATGATGAGACGGGAGTCTCCCATAGTGGTTCAGGAATCCAATGTAACTATCATCTCTGTCATGTGAGTATCAAATTTAAAATGTGTCTTGATTATACTCTTTGGCCAAATAACACCTGAAACACCTCACAGGATGGGAACTCTGGTAGTCTTTGGTCCAAGCCACTGCTCAAAGTAAGGCCTTTCAAAACTAGATCAAGTTTGGTTGGGGCCTTATGAATTTAGCTTTGAATAACATCAAAGATGGAGATCCCAGGCTTCTCTTCTTATGTCTGACCACCCCCACTGTGAAGGCTTTTTTTCCTTACATGTAATCAGAAATTCCCATATTCCAATTTGCGTTTATTACATTCAACCTTTTTACCTTTGTTCAGTGGCTTATGAAGCTTTATCTAGCCTTAGTTTGATAAGAGAACAGTGTGTGGACTGTTAGTCCAGCCCACAGTCTCTCTTAAACCAAATTAGGCTTCCTATATGAAGGAAATACTGCAAATTAACATTCATTTTATTGTGCAGCTCATGTAACTAAAGCAATGTACACATGTAGAACAATTCAGCAAGATGAAAAATCAGGAAGTAAACACATTAAGTATAAATACCTACTTGAGGCACGTTGCTGTTAACCCACTTGGAATTGGGCAAGATGTCATCCCACAAAATCAGGCACCGAGCCAAGGTCTAAAAAAAGTGATAAAGCCAAAACATAATACAAATACATGAATATTATTTTTAATGTACTAAATGCATCCAGAAATGCAGACAGTCCAGCTACCTATTAGCAGCTCCTTCACTGTTTCTCAGCCTTTGTATCAGAAACAACGAAACAGCTTTTATTTTAAGAGATAAAAATTCTGCTTGTAGACAAAAGAACCACAAAATAAATCCTTGCAAGTTCTGTTTCTTTAGCTGGCAAACTGAAATGAAAGCACATTATGTACTTATAGCAGATGCTGAAGCCTAACTTGTTTTTTCAATCTGTGAAATTACTTTCGGAAAAGCTACAAAAAGATTAATTGTTTCATTTAACACTGTGCATAGAACGTATCCTTCAAATATTTCTCATTAAATTCCATCTCACTAGCGCAGTATGACAAGTGAGCTGTCTTACTACAAGGAGAGGTTGTAGTAAGTAGTAACTTTGGCTGACAAGTAACAGAGTCACTATTTATATAAAGGGTTCTGCATGACAGGCATGTGGGTTGGATTAAAAAATTAAAGACATTAAAATAAGAAGCATTTTTAGTATCAGTAAATAGACTGAAAAATGCAAGAAAAGAAAATCTCACCCTCAATAAAAGGAACTCTGGTTTTACAAAGTCCAGCAAATACATGGTATCTGGTGCTTGAAGCCAATCAGCAATGGATCTGCAGAGCACAGAAAAGGAACAGGGTTTCTGGATCATATTTCAGCAACGCACAAAACTGAGTGAGCCACACAAAGCAAAGCCAGCATCATGGCTGTTTAAACTCCTGTCACAAGTTACTGCAAAATGTTTGAGTAATTCCAAGGTTAATACCTGTTATTAGTCTTTAGGTAGATCATTGCAAGTGCTAGTGTGGCACCAGGACAAGTAACATCCACATTTATGGTGTCTCCTTCCTGTGAAAACACAATGTATACATTCAGACTAGTTGATTAGGAAGGCAACTAACCGCCTGCAGGTGATGTGAATAAGCATTCCAAGTCACTTGGTTCACTGAGACATAGACCTTTGTAGACTTCTAAGTTACCAATGTTTTCTGCTTAAATGAGCACAAATCATCAACACATACCTTAATTTGGTAACTGGGAGACTTGTGCTTCTCTCTGTGCATTCCTGCTTGGAACCGTCTGTGACCCCCAACCATGTACTGGTAAAGCTGCTCGGGCACATTGAGGTCGGACATGCCTATCAAATTACTGCCATGCTAAGGAATGAAGAGGAGAAGAAATAATACGCAAGTGCCTTCCTATATGAGGTAAAAAATCCATTCAGCCAAAGGCAGTTGCAGGTCAAGGATGAAACAATTCTCATTACCCCTGCCCCAATATATAATGATTCTTCTACTAATTGCAGTTGAAATGAAAAGGAGGCACTTACCCCCAGGCAAACCATCCCTAAGGCTAGCCCAGATGCAAGTGAATAAGACTCTCTGTCTGTGCAGTACTCCATCTCGGGTCCAGGTGGACGTCCTGGAGAAAAACAAAACAATGAAATTCATCTTTTAAAATTCCAGCTAAGTAAACATTGTCTTATTAAGCATTACACTTCTAACAAAATTAGAAAAAAAAAAATCTAGTCCTTCAAGAAAATCAGGGAAGTTCTCCATGGAATTACAAACAATTGTCACTTAACCCATCCATCACCAAATGGCAAACCCCTCCAGAAGCAGTATGTATTGCTAAAGGATATGGTTGGAGTTCAAAGACAGTGAAAATGCCATGTTACAATTACATATACTTTGAAGATCTCTGAACCTATCCAAATGTCGTCAGCACAGTTCAAAAGCTGTTGCTAGAAAAGACCGCACATATCAGATTACCAGAAACATAACAGATATAATTTCACCCTTAAAATTTATCCAATTCTCTA
The DNA here is from genome assembly GCF_040182565.1 of Anser cygnoides. Lineage (NCBI taxonomy): Eukaryota > Metazoa > Chordata > Aves > Anseriformes > Anatidae > Anser > Anser cygnoides. Next base: position 10,157,390 of record NC_089875.1, read on the forward strand.
TTTAGTAAACCACACAGTCTCTTAACTAAAGTTACACATAAACATGAACAAGAACTTAACTGTTAGAAATAAAATCAAAAGAACTATGCACAAAATGAGGACACAATACAGGTCAGAACTTTACTGAATCAGTTCTCAACGAATGCTGTTTGGAAAGCCTTAAACAACAAAACTAGGAACAGGAGAATTTGCGAAATGACAACTGTACTTTCACCAACCTAGTGAGTCAAAAAGACTGTCCTTGCAAGAGGCAAGTGTTTTTTCCCACCCAGTGACTTAATCTGGTTTCTACAGTGACAGTTACTTCATGGCAGACATGAGAAACATGGGAAGCGTCAGATTTGTTGGATGAGCAGTGCGCGATAGGTCTGCTCAAGTGCTATAGAGGGTCAGGACTTTTGCATAAATCTATGGCATCTGGGTTAGAAGGAATACATCGTTACAGCAGTCCTTCTACCAAATAACTGGCAGCCCCAGAAGCTCCAAACCAGTTCTATTCAGACAAAACTTCCATACGGAATAAGCATATAGATCCAGAACTAGTACTGTTAGATTTCTTCTACTGAATTCAGTGAGTGTTCTCCGCTGTACCAATGCACAATTCACAGTAGCTTCTTTTCCTTTGAAAGAAAAAGATGGAGTTTGGGAAATGGGAGGTGCCTACTGCAGTGGCAAAGGTATAATTAAAAGAAAATATATGTTAATACTTTCAGGTCCACAATGCATTGTGGAAATCATGCATGTGTTGCAACTCTCCCAGCCCTCATCTTGTTTTTTTCAGCATTAGCACCCACCTATTTCAGCCAGCAGAACTTCAGCTGTGTGCCTGTGAGCAGTGCCCTGATAGACAAGGCCTATTCCTATCACAGCAGCCACCTGCACATTGTGGGGGACATCCAGCTCCGTTGAAGTTGGTGGTAGCAGGGCAGGTATGTGAATACTCAGAAGCCGTGTAATAGCCATGTCCATTGTGCCCAGCTTGGCAGCAGAAACACCAAGCAACAGTCCAATACTTGTCATCTCGTGGCCCTAGAAAGAAAACAATTATCAGCAACCAAAGAAAGCAGGCATGTTCAGAAAAGGAAATACACTTGCCTCAGTATCTAATACAAGTCTTACATTCTTCAAGAGACACAGCTGCTGAACTTTCTGAACCAACTCTTCAGGAATAATGAACACTAGCTGTTACGGGTGTAAGGGTATTTCCCAGCTCTAAGATCTTATTTCACTCCAAACAGAAGTTCTTACACAATGAACTGCTAGGCATGGCTATAATGCAGATATTTAGTTTCCAAAAAAATCCCCACAACATTTGGGTTGTTTTAAAAACAAAACCTGAGGGTTTTGCATTAAGAGGACCTTATCTCCCTCATAGTTCATTATCAATTCCTCCCAAACAGCAACCATATGTAACATTTATTCTTGTTTAAGCTTTAAAGGAAATAGATATACACAACTTCTAACAATTTAAGGTGAGATTTCAAGAGCACGTATGATTTTCAGCCTTTTAATACACGTAAAATCTCAGATCCCTAACTCCAGCACATGCACAAAGATTAACAAGAACTTTTTGATACAGATTGAGCAGAGGTAATTCAGACCATTCACCTACCCAATGAGCTGTACATCATCACAATGTGGAAATACTTAGTGACAAAACTACTGAAAAACCTTTAAACAGAAATAAAGTCCCATACTGCTAACATTAACAAATCAATTCGAATACTCACCTATACCAGGAAACTTCCAACTCAGTGTTTCAAAGAAATTTGCTGACTCCTTTGTTTGTTTGTTTGCTTAAAGAAATCAATAGGTTCAGGTATTTCTCTGTTGCTTATAAAAGAATAACTCACCTTTGTTAAATAGTCATGTATATTGAGTGTGGCAAGTTTTGTGAGATGCCCGTTGAGACCCAGAGCCATGAGGAAGCCTGCATATTCATTTGCTAGTTCAGCAATTTTGGGCTTGTTATAGACAATCCAAGCAGAGTCTATCTGTGAAGCAGGTGCTATCTTCAGCCCAGCAGCCACCCCATTGTGAAAGCTGGCCCAGCAAGCCATGTTAGGAGGCACGTCGATGTTCCCACTGTTCAGATCTACAGTAGTGTTCCTAGGAGGAGCACGGCCTGCACATAACAGAATTGTTAAAAGCAATTAGGTGAATCCAAACCCCTTCAGAAACAGCTCTCAACTTCAGTAGGGTGCCAAGTGAACAAACACTGACAGCTTGAGAAGTAATACTTCTGATCTGAAGACAGTCTTGAATATCTTCAGGCATGTCAGATGATGAAGCACAGCGTACTAGATAAACCAGCAGTGAGGACTTCGCAGTATCTGCATCCTGTATGACCCCAGCACTAAACACCTGCACATCCTTGGGCAATTTATTTCACTTCTCTTCACTTGTCAGAATGTACCTGATTTAAGGTCTGTATTAGAAAATTACATTGGTCTTGACCATTCCAGAGGAAGATACTAAAGAAGTGGCAGATTCAAAACAAAAAGGGCTACTTCTTCACAAAGCTCATTCCTGCTATGAAACTTTTTGTGGAAAAGCACAGAAGGTGCTATAAAATTACAAGAGGTTCAAAAAACAACAGGGTAGCAACTGAAAGACATTCCCTCACATTCTGTTAAATACTGAATTTCTTCAGAAGAAAATGCTGAGCAACGTACCAGTTAGATTCAGCTTAGGGATGGGCAACTGCTCCGTTGGAACGGGGTGATAGGAGAACAAAGTGAACATTCCTCGTCCGACAGGCAGTGCCATCGTTCGCTGGCACAGCTGTAGCAGCCTGTTGGGGAGATCAAAGCAAAACTGAGCCAATTGCTTAGTACATAAAAACACTCCAAATACATGATATAACATGAACCTACAGGCAACAGGTACTGGACAGACTGTTTTTTTTTTTTTCTGGCTACAAGACAGCATGTTTTCTTCACTTTTTCACGTTATACTACTGAAGTAAAATCTTTGATCCCTACAAGGTTAATCTCAAAGATATACTTTAGCTGCCATGATGTTTAAATTTGCCTCTGTTTTTCCGTTAAAGCTAGGTGCTAGCTAAACAAATCCATGCTACAATTTAGCAGCCATCATCAGAAACGAGGTGAAAGGAGAAAGCAAAACAAAGTTCATTGCCATATGTGATCTTGCTATGACTAGTGATCACATCTAGTAATAACCTGTGTACAGAATTAATAATGTACTTCCAGGAATGCTGACCACAATTTTCTATGATTTACTCTGGAAACACTTTCTAGACTTGTTAGATTACTCAGCTTGTTAAGTCAGACAATAATTTGATGCATTCCTTTAGTTTTCTACTTCCGTAGAATGTTTTGCATGTTAATGATGTTCTGAAGTTTGTCTTTTGTTGTTGTTGCCTTGTTTTGTTTTTTAAAGAAGAATCTTCTAAGACCCCCAAAATAAGTGAATAAAGAACCAGAATGGCATTGATTGTGAGGTGACTGGGCAAAGAACAGCTCCAAAAGGAAATTTCAAGAGAGGGATGAAGCAGTAAACTTGCTTTCTGTAGAATTAATTAGGTCCCCCAACTAAAGTCTTGCTTAGACCTAAGATTAGCTCTGAACAAAGGGCTTTCCAGTTTTACATAGGGGCTGGACAATGCTTTGTTTTCTACAGATGTGTGTTCTCTAGAGAATTGGTCCTGTGCTTATATTTACTGCTTTTTAGGTGGAGAAAACACCGCAGTCTGCTTTCAAACCCCAGCTGATCTCAACATGCTGTCTGGGGTTGAAACTAACAGTCTTTCCTATATGCTGCTCCAATCTCAAGAGCCATCCAAATCAATACAGCACAGTTTTTGGTGCACAATGAACTTCAAAGTCTTGAATTATAAAATACAACCCTCTTCTGTGTGTCCCTCACTCATGCCTGCCTACTTCAATGCTCAGTTCAGACTAAAATACACTGCACCATTTGATTAGACATACTTAACTTTAAGCCACCATAAATATTCACAATTTTTCACCTGAGTGAAAACCTGCTAGAAACAGAGAGAATTCTTTACCGGTTTTCTTTTTCTTCTATGTATTCATGGTCACTAGATTCTGGCATCTGCACTACGTTGACACGTACAGGACGGGCACTCTGAAGGAGTCTGCGTACTTCCTGCACTCTCAAATCCTCACTCCATATTAGGGACATGACTTCCTCATTCATATCATTCATGCCATCCTCATCCTCTTCTGATTCGGCTCCAGAGGGAATATCAGAGGACAGCACTGGGCCCACAGACTGCAAGGGAAAAAAAAAGTCATTTTCAGTAGTGCACATGTATATTGCTAACCAGCAGAAAGCCAGCAAATACTAGAATAACAATGTGAATGCACTCAGCACAATTAGCGGCACTGAGATGGGTGTTATAAATAGAACGGACTGGTATTCGTGCAGTCATGAATGACACTGTTCATACACTCTTTACACTTATTTAGAAGGCCCCAAGGACTCCTGAACATTGTAATTGGCTATTTTTGCACACTTAAATGGGATAAATAACTATCATGTCAGGAAGCGGTGACATCTCAAATATGTCAAAGATTTAACAAAGGCTGGCAAGCAAAAAACCAGAAAGTGGAAGCTTGAAGAGGTGACTGACGAAATAGTGTTCTCTTCCTTTCAAAAATATTTCTTGTTTCAGAGCAGTAGTCGTAAAGGGCTTTCCCCTCCCTGCCTACACAGTTATCTATGACTACTGAGAAAACACGTTTTTTTTTTTCTTCAAGTTCAGTAGTGAAAAACAGAAACATAGATGAGCATTTCAATGTATATTAAAACAGAAGCTAAACTCCAAAAGGCACAAATGTAGTCCCTGGTAACAACTTCCTTTTTGAAGTTCCAGTACCTACTGACCATTAACCCAATCAGGGCTGCTGTTCCGACTATTCTGTTCAGGCACATGGTTTATTGTTCTAATCACTGATGTTTTCACTGATGTTTTCATGAATTAGGGCTTTAATTTGGATTTAATTTGGATTTCCCCATCCTCCCATCCCAATAACTCTGGGAAAAGCAAGCTACTTATTAAAATAAACAGTCTGCATGGCAGTGAATTCCAAATGTTTGCTGCTGTCAGTCAACCTAGTTTTCACTGCAGTACCAGAATGTTTTCTGAATTTGCAAACCAGGGCTATATGACTACAAAATAATAAAGCATTTCATTGCTTCAAAGCACCGTGGAAAACCCCTCCTTTGTTGCAAGATTTTTAAAATCCTCATTCATGCCTCTGTCCCCACCAGTTTATTCATATCACACAAGCAGTGCACAGGACCACCACCAAGAATGGCAGGGATAGCCTAAGTCAGGATGCAACAATGTATGCCCACAGTCTGCTCGAGCTACACTTGCTCCAAACAAGTCTGTCACTCTGCATAAAGCACAATTCTTTTTATCTTCACCATGTTCTGCAGAACTAAGCTTTCCTGCAGAATGTACAGTTTCCTGACAAAACAATTTGAATGTCAACCCTAAGGTTGGTCAGCCTCTCTTTTCTATCATTTCTATCTTCCACGGATAAAAGATTTGCTTAAAGTAACAAGGCAAGTATCGACACAAATATTGATACCATAAATCTAAAACCAAAATGCAAAATATTTCTCTGAATTGGTTATTTTTCCCGTTCTATACCTCAGAATTTCAGCAAGCTGAAGACAGAGAATCACATAGACTAAATCAACCATGGGGTCTTCCTAAGGCTCACTGTAACACATGACACCAGGACTGCAACTAGACTAACAGCTGATGAATGAAAACCAATTTCTTCTGATAAATATGCACTAAATCTCAATACATAACTGCACCACCCATATAGCCAGCGTCCGTTTTGAAACAGGAAACTCCACCCTGCCCTCCTGAGAAATGACAAACAATTTGGTGTTTGAAGATCACTTTATCCTTTTAAGGTAACATATATTCGAGGCATTGTTATAAAGTAAGTGATAAAATCAGATTTATCATCATTTTAAGATTCAGCACTGTTATAGTTGGGCAAAAGTTCACTAGCAGAAAATAAAATGAATTTTTAACGAACAGTGTCACATCAGATTTGAACATATAGCTTGTTTACTTTCCTTCTACATGAATAAAAGCTTTTTACTTTTCTGATATGCAGTTAGTCCAAAATTCCCTGTTAAAAAAAAATCAAGTAATTTTAATATCACTTCCTAAGCTAAGACAGCAAAAATTATCTTGACCAAGATGTACTTAAGAATACAAGTCCCTTTACCTGACTTCTGAAGACTATGGATAATCTCTTTACTACTACTGAGCGCTTTTATGCATGGCACTCGCCTTTCTTCAAGCAGAGTTTTGGATTCCACAGTGTCCTCAACAGCAAACACTTGAGTTACAACTCCAGAAGATGCTACTGATTCCCACCATCAGAAGAAAATGTTTAAAAGAAAAACAACCAAAGACACACTTTTTTCAATTTACTTCAGGATACAAATAACTAAGCCCTTTTTGAGAAAAAAAAAAAAAAAAGAAGAAATATGAGAAGTGTATTTCAGAAATCAATCCAGTTGTCCCAGCAAAAAGGGAGACCCCACCTATGCCAACTCAAGAAGGAGCCAGACTGACAAACACACATTTCCTTCTCCCTGCACCACTGTTGTTCTGATGGCAGGGTCTCTGGATGTAGGACCAAAACCTCTCTAACACCTTTTAAAAGGTGCAGCCATTTTGGAAAGGAGGAGGACTTACAGAAGCAATCAAATTAGGAATTGGACTTGACGATCCTTGTAGGTCCCTTCCAGCTCAGGATATTCTATGATTCTATGATTCTAAATTGCTCCGTAGGCAAAGCTTTTGAGCACTATGCTTAAATTAAGTTCAAAATCTGTTTTATTGACAGTTACCACAGCTATGCATGTACTCTTCCTGTGCCGGATGCTGTTTTTTATACTGAAACCCTTGTATGTGTGTAAACGCTGCACTGCCCTCAATTTTGATTTCTGCACCTTCCACATGCCATAACCTACATCCCCAAGCATCAGCAGATGGTGGAGAAGTTTTTGAACAGAGTGCTCTGCCCAATATCCAGTACCATGAAATCCATTTATGCCCATACTCACAGATTTGCCCTTTTGCAGGTTCCCTTCACACGCCTGTTTGGACAGATCCTGGCGCCCAATCAAGAGACAAACTGCTTCTGGCCAGTCTGAGGCAGGCTGCTCCCGGCAATAATATATGGCATCTCTAATGGGAAGAGCTACACCAAACGGCAGAGACTCCAGATCTCTTAAAGTGAAACCTTAAAATTAGTGAGAATAAAAAGAAATTGTTTTACCGAAACTAAATAAAATATTTTTTGTACCTATGCAATCATGAGATTTATTTGCAATTGTTACCATGTCACACAATGATAAAAGCTGCTCTTACCAACATTTGTCATCCAAATAACTAACTTTTCAGCCAGGCTAGAAACAGATGTGCTGTGTCTGAAACTACATCTGTAAAATAATGGAAAATAAAGGATAAGCCAATAAAAACTAGTCAAAAATTCAGCAGAAAGTCAAAAATTCAGAGTTTAAAATAATATTAAAAAACCATACCGACTGTCATCCTGTTCTATTTGCTGTTTTCGTTGTCCTACGAAAGACAAAGCCATATTACTCCCACGTTCTCCAAGCAAAAGGACAGCACGTAATAAACGCAAGACACTAGGAGATATTATGGTGGCATCAAAGCATCTTTACCTGATGTAATCTTGTACAAATAATGGGAGGCTTCATTAGATAGAGCGCTCTCATCACCAAGTATGTACAAAGCCACGCTCTGGATAGGAAAAAGACACCATAATATAGAGCCACTTAGTTTGCAGTTATTGCTATACTGCCTATCAAAACAAGCAGAAGTTAACTTAAACCCATCTCACTGTTTAAGATTAATTATGAAAACATCATGAAGTAAAGGTTGAAACAACTGAAAGAAACTTTTATGCTTTAGATTTCTAGATTTAAGTTTGGAAACATAAACCTTGAAACAATTAACTGAATTCTCCCTAATAGTTGTTTCTAAGGTAAAAAGAAAAAGATCTTCAAAACAGGAAAACATGTTCCTAATTGCCTTTCCCATCTTTTTCACACTTCATTGATTTTCTCTTGGAAAATACACACATTTTCTACGAACACCATTCTTCACTTTCAGTTTCCCCCACCTCTTGAGTATTGGGTACTGTGTGGAGGCTCTGAGTGAAAAGTTGCTCCCCTTTCAAAGCAGGGTGCACTTCATCTATTTAATCACCAAAATCAAAGTGATCTGTCACCCTGTTTACTTTTTGATAGAGCCAGACAAGCTGGCTTGCCAAAGGCAAAATCACATCCAAGTAAAAATCTGTTATGATTTCCTCAAAGATCTTCTGACAAGCTGCACTACCGACATGCCAGCTCTGACCTCTGCATAGGCAGTAAGGCAGAAGTAGAAAGAAAGACAGAGTTGGACAGACATGGGCGCTAGTCTGAGGAAAAGGCTCTTGTTCCCCTGAGTTCAAGGGCAGGGGCAAATTTTAAGTGAAAGCATCAGCACCTTAAACAGTCTTAGTGTTGCTGCTTCCACACTGCACACTTTGAAGCAGAGGACAGGCTGAATGCTGGAAGCTCAAATTTGAGACTGCAACTAATCCTGGACACTTGGATCACAGCCTCACCACTCTGTTTTTCTCTTCAGCCACCTCAGGCTCAACATCTTTGCTCCAAATCCTGCACTGACAGGTTTTCTCCATAAACGCTTAGTGAATAAGCCATCAAGGCTGTCTAGAAGATAACATCAGCACTAATAACTACTCATGCAGCTAAATATTTATGTTGATACATGCCCAAGAGAAAAGCTGGGAAATTCTCACTCACAAAATACAGTTAACTTGAGTTACATTATTACTTTGCACATGCCACTACTGCAAACCACAAAAAAACATAAGCAGTGAAGCATAGGCCACGCACTCATGAACTCTTCTTCCCAGTCTCAAACACCTCCTCCCACCTGCTAAAACCCATCCACACCCTTCAATAATATTAAAGTGATAAAAGAGAAGATGGGACTTGCAGGGAATTCTCTCCACTAAAAGCTTGTTAATCCCCCTAGAGAGAGGCTGACACCGTTATATTGCAGGAATACTAACAGAATCTCGTGCAGACAGATGAGGTCTACGTAGTACAGTGCAGCAACCCTCAGAGATGCTCGAGTGTCCAAACAATACAGCTACAGTCACGCTCCTAAGCAGAGTTATTTATCACAGGCTCAATACTGCTCCAGTAGGCTCCCATTGCTTCACGTGGTATGATTAAATCCTTCTTTATTTGACTTCCCATTAGGGGCGCTTCACTCACATAAAATTAAGCAGCTGGGGCAAACCGTGGCCACGGTGCTGCTATGCTGACAGAAGAAAACACATCCTCTTTGCCAAAGTACATACCACTACTACCAGTTTGCTCCTTTCACAGATTCCTGGTAAGTAAGGATAAGGCTGCACTCCTTCTCCCTTCAGACAGGAACTCAGCCACTGAAAGATACTTGGAGGCTCAGCAGAAAAAAATGAGGGATGGTGCATGAAACCTGTTTGGACTTAATCATATGAATAGTAATGACACTGAGTTCGTGGCAAATGCACAGAATTCTCCACTATTCCCAAAGCAAGCCCTACAGTACTTCTTTTGTACAACTAGAGAAACACAGCATTTCACCAAAACACTACATATCTTATCTGCCTCCTGTTAGATCGAAGTTTATAGCTAGACAGTAAAGAAAGCATGAGACACCTTTCTGTCTTTCAAGAGAAAAAGTCTCAGCCCACAATGAAAAGGAATGTAACTTTCAAAAACCTCAAGGGAACAGTCTTGTAATTCAACAACATTAAATTACTTAAGTGAGAGAACAACTGAGCTGTAACCTCTTTGCCTTCCCTGTCCACAAATACGAGCAGCAAAGCCTGACCAATATTATGAGATTATATTTAGGCCAGCAAAAACAGCAGTTTGTCTTACATTACCAGCAAATTTCAGCTGGTAGTACACTAAACAAATGCAAAAACATTATATGTCCTTATTTTAGCTTTTCTGACTGTGTTTTTAGCTCTGATTAAGTTTTTATGAACTACAAACTGAGAGTCTGCCAGCCTATAGACACTTTTCACAGTAGAGGCACATCTCACTACCAGGCTTTTCTACAGCTCTCTGCTAGCATTTCTCAGCAAGCCTGAGCTAGGAGTTTGCTAGAATAAAAACATCATTCCCTCCCAGGTCCCTGTTCAGTGAAGCATCTCAGGGAGGCACCAGACTGAATGCACCAGCTCATGGCTATATTGTTCTAATTTCAAACTCACCTTGATCAATTATGCAAGTCTGTCTGGAGCTTTTTACAAGGGCTGGATAGTCTCTGTAGTAATAATCTATATAAGCTTCAAGTTTTAAGTCCCTGAAATGAAAGGGATTTGAACCACATTGGAGGGAACAACAAAAAACAAACAAACAAAAAAACTGACTTACAAAATCTGTTGAGCATACTTCCTCACTCTCCCTTTCTTGTACCACAGGGATAAAACCCATCTGCCAAGAACTAAGATTTGCGAATCATGCTGATGATGGCAAGTAGCAAGAACTATACAAGAGATTTGCTACTGGAAATATCTTTAACCATGATTTATTCATTTTCTTCAAAAATAAGAAAACACCATTCAATTCCTCTTTAAAAAAAAATAAATAAAACATACACAGCCATCATCAAGAGACAATGAACAATATACAATATCTGTGATTTGTCAGTTTGGCATACCTGGCCAGCTGAACCAGAAGAACAACAAGTGAACGAATTCCTTCTCCCATTAAACTATTCAGTTTGAGCTCCTCATAGATCAGGTGAAGAACAAAGAAAATAGCAGGAATATGGGTAAAAAGGAGGGTTGAGGAATCCAGGCTAAGGCTCTGTAAGAAGTCATCCTTTGGAGCTGAAACTTCCAGAGGGTCCAATCTCAAGGCTTTGGCTACAGGATGAGACTCAAAATTCCTATGGTAATCAGAGCTCAAGAGGTATTCCCAGTCCTAGATCAAACAGGAGAAAGAGGCAGAGGTTCCACAGTGAACAAAAACTTCCAGCAACTCCAAAGCACCATTACAGAAGAAGGTTTTCCCCTAAACCAAAACAAATATAATCGTTCTATGGTAAATGTGCCACACAAATCCTGCAAGCTACGCAGCACCGAGATTCAAGTGCTAAGTTACATCCTTGTTTTTTTTCCCACCTCTAATACATAACAGAAACAAAGCCTTATATGTAAGAGAACATAACAACAGAAAGCTGATTTAAAGTGCCTTCTTTGCACCAATAATTCTGTTCATGACACATCTCACTGAGTATTTATGCCATTCACCCAGTGCTCCCAGTCTTCTTTGCACCTCCCCTGTCATAGCACATCAGGCATTAGATCTTACCTTTTGTTTCAGGCAGATTGTAGCCTGTAGCCCCATGGGCTCACTGAGCTGTCAACCCACAAAAAGCTAATGGCATGACTGAATCACCGTAGCTTATAATCCTCTTATAGTGGAATGCTAGTAAGTCTCATCCACTGCCTGCATAAGAAAACTTCCTATTCCTGCCTAGGCAAAACTCAGTGAATCAATCTTGAACACTCTACTGAATTCAGTGAGAATCAGTGCATTCAGTGAGTATGTAATTTGATGCCCCTAACTTGCTAAAGGTGCTGAGTGGACAGGAGAGTAAGCCAACTTTATTTTAAAGGGATAAAGAATCTAGGAGACATTTGACATTGTCAGGAGACTGCCTGGGGTTGCTTTGTAATTCATATTAAATTCACTCCTGAGTCCAACTTCTCTGAAACTGGAACCCCGACAAGCAAGGTCACATGATACAGCCACAGCACAGGGCAAAACAACTTTTCTTCCCCCAAAGGCTTGTAATCTTGGGTGAGCTCAGATGAAATGCACTACTCAGGAGTTCCTCTGGTTTGCCTTAAAAAAAAAAATAATAAAAAAACCTCAACCCCCTTGCCCCTGCAGCTTTTATTTGTAAAAGAGAACCATTTCTTACTTCATCTGACCCTGTTTCTGATGGCCTAGCCTTCTTTGGAGCAATAACTGGCGAAAGTGATCCTTCAAAGTCAAGCTGTAAGAAATGAGAAGACCAAAAGTAGCTCAATATTAAAATGTCCAAGGTTGCATAGGTAAATCACCAATTGTATTGATACTTTGTTTTCACATAAAACACATACTGCAATTAGATTTTTTTACACAGCTAGTTAGTCTAGTGTATGGTGCATGAACTTCACAGTTTGACTGCCTAACAGGTGGTATTTACTAGGACAGAGGAAAAGGTAGGGATGAGCCAATGCTAGCAATGTGGGTATACTGTAATTGCTTTAATTTCAGCAATACATATATCCCTGCCTTTTTTTCCCCCCACCTCCTGTGAGTGCTGCAAACATACTTGCTAGCAGGAATCTCACAGAAAAATCCAACTAAATTCAGTGAAACAGCTAGAAAAATAGAACTGTAAATGCTGCAAACTGCTGGGAAAATGCAGGGAGAATCTTCTTTAGGAAACAGGAATCAGCATTGAGATCCGTGCTTCTAAACAAAATAGACTTAATATGGATTAGTTGAAATAAATGTTTAGTGCCTCGGTGTTAGTTATGAAATGGAGTAAAATCTTCATAATTTATTTTCACCTGACCAGCTAGTGGTAAGAATCTTACAAGTATATACATATATCATGATAAACACAGACTAAAACGTATACCTGAAATTTAGAAATACAGAACTGATTCATTGTTTAAAACAAGATGCAATCTGCTTTTTACTTCAGTATCTCTCTAACCATTTCAAACCTCGAAGAATTATCAGTAGTAGTAACCTAAGCTAGGAAAACAAACATATACGCTTGCTTACATTACGTGTCCAGGCCAGTCTCTCTGTGTTATAACCCATCATATTCATGAGACAAGTTACAAATAAATTCCATTCTGAATGATAATTTGGTCCTCCTGGAGCATTATAAGCATTGTACCACTTGACAAGCATCTGTACAGCTATTTCCTTGGGCAGGATAGCTTTGACCCCTTGCAGACATCTTTTCACTGTTGGGAAAGAAAAACGCAAAGTTAGGCCAGTTTTCCATCTTACTTCCTGATACTATTCATCCAATCAGTGCTAAAAATCTCGACAGTTCTCGGACCTACTTTTAACTTTCCGGAAACTGTTTCAATAAAAGCCACACCACACAACCTTCTGTTCCTTCAGTTCAGGTTAAACACAGCCTCTCTAATTCACCACACAAAGTCGGGGGGGGGAAATGTCTTTTTGCTTATTAATGAAACCAACTTGTGTCTGAACTGACATCTCAGCCTCAAGCAAGAACATAAACAGTAAAGAATAAAGCAACCTAAAGAACACAGGAAGTTCTAAAAGTGTGGCAGGTGAAGCACTAAAAGTAGCAGAACATACCTAAATAAATGGCAGCAGCTCTACAAGGTAAGCTAACGGTGATTGGAATACATGGTACTGAATCACTGTAGTCTAAGCTATGCATAAACCACTTCAAAAATGAACCCTCAAAAATTATGCAACATATTTCATGTGACAGATTCTGACTTGTACCTAGTTCCGAAGTGGCAATTTCAGGAATTGTAATCCGAACCATTGTATTATTGCTAAGTTCCTGAAAAAAAAAAATGTAAGAGTTGAATTACAAAATGTATCTTTAAATAAAGCTAGGGTCCTTTTTCATCAGCTCAGAACTCATTTATGTATTAAGCATATTCCTAACTCTTGGGTATTTGCTACACTTAAGATTTGTGACCTCATATGATAGCTACATGAGACACTTGAAATGAATCTTGACCTGACTCACTTGAAGGAACTGATAAACTTCTGTGCCTTCTAGGGTATTCTACAGAGAAATATATAACCTTGGTGTTGGTCAGGAGCTGCTAGCAATGTCTTACTATACAGTAGAAGTAAGCTTACCCCTCATTTTGCTTTGCTAAGCGTTGACTCAAATTACAGAATACCTACTAAAGTTACTCTGTTGTGGACAGGGTCTCTTAGAGAATGAATGAAAGTTCCAAGCTGCTGAAATGTGCAGTCCTCAACGTAAGTCGAGTCATGAAGTTTGGAAGAATCCCTTAGCTCTGGAACTGGTGACAAAAGCACACTCTGAAAAGTGGTAAAAATGATTGCAGAGACTTGTTAAAACAAGAGGAACCGAGCAAAGGACAGCTAAAATGACCATTTTTGAAGTATTAATATGTATTTTGAAAACAACTGTGAGTGTCTTTCCATTCTTTGCATCAGAAATTTTACAAAAATCATAAATAAATAAACAAACAGAGCAGCACAAAATAGATCACCGTGTATTCAGTGGCTTTACAGAAGAAAAATAAACAATTTAGCTCCAAAAGATACCTCAAAAGTTAAAATCAATCAATCATTTGAAGGAAAAATGCCCAACTTTTAATTGCCAAGCATTAAATAAACAAGTACTTATATTGCCTTTTCAGTTTACTCTGTCAGCTAGTCCCACATGTTAAACATGGCTTACAAGATTTGTGTCACATACCCAGCTCTGCCCTCAGCCATCACTGTATGTTCATTTATCTTAATGTATCAAGGCATCCAAATTAAACTGGGCAGAGGAATGGGAAATGTGGTAAATGAAGAAACTATGGATGGAGTCTGTGGAGAAGGAAGCTGTGCATGAAAACTAGCGTGGAAAGAAAGAGAGTGGTCTTGATGAACCACAGAGAAATAAGAGAAGTAGAGCCATAATGAGTCTTTCATGACAGCTACACAAGGTTCAAAGTAAAACATTTTCTGGCAAAATACTTGTGTTCCCTCTAGCCATGCCCAAGCATCAATTCTGCACTATTAAGCAATGAGAAGGGACTGGAAGCCCCTCTAAAAGGGAACTGATGTGTCTGCCTTCAGATGTGTTGTAATTTAGAAACAGATACGTCTCAGTGATTGTAAAGTTTGTTTTTACATGCTAAAATGTTCATGAGGAAGTTTTTATGTAGAACTACTCATTTTTGAATAAAGACCACTCCCCAAATAGAAGATATCAGCATAAAATACCATTCCCACTACAGTTTCAATAAATCTGTCTGGGTAAAAGTAATGGAATACATATGCAATTTATATTCACAGAATACATTCTAGAAAAAAAAAAAGTATCCAGTTACCTGCTAAATTATGCCAAAGCTGTTACAACTAAAACCTTTTCAAGGCAGGATTCTGTTTCTTCTTACCTCTTCTAGGGGCCCCAGATGTTTATTCAAAGGCTTGGATGGAGTGCTGACACTATCCAATGGAGTGCTTGGCCGAGGCATTTGGTTGGACATTGTCAGAGATGGAGCAGGCAGTCCAGGAATAAAAACCTTCCCCACCTTTTATGAACAATATATAGGAAAATAAACAGTTGGATTTCGCGCCTGTGCTTCCACGAGCTTTCTTAGGTATATGGATGTTTTCAGATTTTAACATCTTAAAGGAAAAGTTTTAAGAAAACTGGATGTGTATTTTAACTAAAGCCTCTGAAAACTGGTGACAGCTTTTTAGTTTTAAGCCTTTCTTCAGATCATGATACACTGAAAAAACTACCATATATGGTCAGTATTGTACACTACTGCTTACAGGTCTATTTCCACCAAACGTTTTAAACAGTTTAATTAGGAAAGCTATACTTTCAGAGTGTTTTTTTTTCCTCAGTATACTTACTACACACACACACACACACATCTTTATGTGCAGACCCCTGTGTCCAAATCCTCTGCATACACTGAAAGAGCATAGTGCATCTCTATACAATTAAAAAAAAATGTTTTAATTATTTTGGATGAATTGCATCCATCCTAATAACAACCCTCTGTAAAGCAAAATGATTTGACATCTAGAACTATCCAGCATCCTACATAGGAGTTTCAGAAGTTTTAGTTTAGGAAAAATTCTTGTTTTCCATATTCTTGACATTCTCTTTCTTTGAAAGAATTGCATTACTTTAGCATTTTACTATTGTAAAAAAAAAGCTCAAGAGATTATTTAGTTGTACCACAAGGAGCCAGTCATTCTTCAGAACCATCTTCCCAGCAGTGCACAGAAACTGCACTTGGTACGTGAGCACAGGCACCTTCTCAATCAAGTCTCAAATCAGAGGCAGTCTGCAGCAGCTTAAAATGGTATCATGTAATGTATGATGCACCCAAGATCCCTCTGCACAGCCTAGTTTGTAACCAAAGATTCAAACATTTGTTTGGGAACAGAAAAAACTGTTACTTACCCGAACCACTCCGGAATAAAGCACTAGATTGCCACTGCCTTCCAGAACCAGCAGTGTATCAATGCCCTGCAAGAATCAAACACCACATTCAGCTTCTTGTATTTAAGTAAAATATGACAACTGGATAACACAAGTGACAAAGCAGGATACTGCACAGCTAACAGTTTATACTAAGATACATACCTCCACTGGAGCTGCATCCTTTGCTTGAATATTGGTAACAGAGCCAAAGATCAGCTGTGACTTATCGTTGCTCTCTTGAAACTTTACACACCTAGAGATTTGAGAAAACAACAGGAAACGTAAAAGGACTGTCCTATCTGCTGTTACAGAAAGAAGACAAAATATTAAAGTTGTGTTACATGGTATAGTTAGCTATACTGTGGTATACTTGGTTACTTCCTCCTTCCTTTGCTTGTTTTGCCCTGCTATCATCTTACTTTTACTCTCCTACTCTAACTGAAATCCCCAGCGTAATTCTACTGGGTAAAGTTGAGGACAAATAAGAATACCACTCAAAGTACAGCAAACACTCTTTCAATTTCAGTTTCCTTTAAATAGCCCAAACAATCTATGCCAGTCTGGTTAAAAACAAGTCATATGAGAGAGAGTGATAACTTCGTGTTGTCATAACAGATTCCACTAGCTGAAGGAGTAAGTACGTTAAAACCCATATCTGGCTAGTAATTTTTAGAGTGTTCCCCTTTTTTCATCTGTCCCCAAGATAGGAATGCTCACCGCAGCTGGAGCTGGGATTCCACTAAAAAGCACAAGAACTTCTGCCCACAAAGGTCAGTGGTAATAAACACTTTCGATGCTTGGGAATTCTTCTCTCTGTAAATGAGACACAATGATCAGCATAGTGTTAGGTTTACTATAAAAATTTTAATTAAAGAAAACACAATGGCCACAAACTGTAGGGACTCATTGGACTTCAATTAGCAGTGCATCAAGTTGCTAAGAATGTGCTAGTCTCAGTTTCAGTCCTTCCACTAGGAATTAATTTTCTAGCACTCCAGTCTTCATGTTCCCTACTTTTTGGCATGCAGAGCACATGCTGTTTGGCTTTGTTCTCCCATTCAATCTTAGGTTTTATGTTGTATTTTGTCCCTTTTGATGGTAACAGGGCAAGAGATATTCCCCCTAAAAAGAGTTTTATAAAACAAAACCAAACAAAACCGGAAACCCAAATCAATGGTCAGATTTGAACCTGCTTTGCCTGAGAAATCTCATGAAAGCACTACCCAGTTCAGAGAACTACAAGTAACACAACAAATAAAACCACTCCAAGTGCCCAACTCCCTTTTCAAGAGATCTAGGCACTTAGTGAGCACCACTTTTCCGAAAAATTAGGAAGTGCAGGTCCATGCACCTATTTTAAGGCAGTACTATTTGCAAAAAGCACACATGGAAAATAAGCTGTCATTTTACTTCCTTTCCCCAGCCCCCACTGGAAATCTCACATTCCAGAAAAAGCACTTAACCTCATGTTTGTGATGGTTTCTGTCCACAGATGATCTATACACAGCTCAGGAATGATTGGTTCAGTTTCTGTTATAAGAAAGGAATCACTGGAAGTGCTGTTTGGAGAATGGGTAATACTGTGCCTCCTCGGTGACTGAGTATTGCTGGAAAAGTTGAACCTCTGAACTCCTGAGAATGAATGTACTCCCAGGGCAGGGGAATGAGAGCGGCTGCAAGCAAAGACATAAAACACTACTGAAAAGTGAATTTACAAAACCAGATAGAGAATCCCTGTTAAGACAGAGAGCTCATGCACTGAGACTTTAAAAACAAAATCCTCCTGAAACAGCAGATAGCGCAGTATTAGCTTCCTTTAGCAATAGATTGTCATATGAAAACAATTCTCCATTCACTTCCTGTCATCTCTGTCAAAATCCAATAGATGAAATTTCAAAAGTAAGAAAACCAACATTTTACCGTGTGTGGTCCAGTCTGTAAAAACGCGTCTCAACCTGTTCCCTCTAAATATGGCTTTCTTTAGAAACACAAAACACTCCTGGGACTCGAAAGACCTGGAGACAGTTTCCAACTCCACCACAGACTTGCTGTGTGATGACAGAAAAGTCTCTTTGTCTCCTGCACACCAATTACCCTCCTGTGCTACAGAGGTAATAGCACATAAACATCACAAGAGCATTCCACCAGGGCTTTCAGATGATGTAACAGAGAAGGCACGTACACCTTAGGCAGACAGACTTGTAAGGGCAGAGAAAGAAAGACAACAATACCAGATGTGCTGCCTGTTCTGTCGCTGATATTCCTTTGGTATCATCTGTCTACACGTTATGATCAGCACCCACCTCAAAGCAGCCATGTTGGAGATGGACGGCGAGCGGGACTGCATGCTGGGCGATGACACTGATCTGCTCTGGCTGTGGATAGATGAGTAGTTTTGGAAAGGTGAGGCCACAGGCGAGTCTCCTTTTGAAAGGCTCCTGAGATGAGCAGTCAAAGAGCTGCTAGTGGCCATATGCTGCGGTGTGCCCATCTGCTCCGAGAACTTCAGCACCGTGTTCTGCTCCTGGGAGAGAAAAGAGCTCTCCATGTTCAAATTACACATAGGCAGTAACAGCCAGGATGACACTCAAATAGCTTATTTAATCAGTTAGACGTTAAAAACATATGCCTATGTAGGTACTTAGCCTAAAAATTATTCCTTCCAACCATGCTCTCTCCCTTCCAGTCACCATAACTACTCCTGCGGTTTTCAGGCAGTAAGCTGTCACTTTTCTTATGGAAAACAACAGTTTGAGCAGTCCAAACTTTCTGGTACAATGGAAAGAACATCATGATAAGCACAGTATAGTACATTGCCATCACTATCGTGTGATCTCCATGACTGCAGTACAGTCAAAAACATGAAAGATTTTTTTTTTTAATGTCACCCTATTTTTTGGCATAAATAAATAATCAGCCATTTCTAACCGCCATGGCCATAATGGCATGTAAACACACACACTAAAATTTTATAACGGTATTTAGTCAGTAATAAAATTGTACCTCTGGCTTTACTCTACGAAGAGCCCAAACAGTATGTAAACTCTGTACGGTATCATAGGTCATCACAATGGAAGGTTCAGCACTGAGGAACACAATCCTCATGGTGTAATCAGCAACATACTGCACTCTAGCAGAGCCAAACACACCTGCTAAAAAAGTAGTTAACTTCAGTTAAGATGAAAACATTATTTCCACAGCAGTGTTATCATTTACAAGGTCAGCATTTTTCATACTCTTTTTTTTTTTTTTCCCCTGCAGTCTGGGCTTCTTTCTTGAAGAGTTTCCCTGTTCATGAAGCAGCTAAAACAACCCAATCCTGATTTCTTGAATAAGTGATTATTTGCCAATTTTGTAATACAGAAAATGCTTGAGTGATACATTTAGCATTTGATGTCAAGATCTAAACTTACCTCCAGACTTACAGACAAGAGGTGTTATCTCATCTAATGGATGCAGCATGCTGAACATAGTGGGCAAAGGTTCTCTAGAAAGAAATGAAACAAATCACGTTCAAAAAACAAATGCTAACAAGCATAATTAATTGCTCTCTCATGCAACCAGTGCATGTGCTGCAATCCCAAAACAACTCCTCAGACCTTAACAAATCTGAGCCTAAAAGCTAACAGCAGAGACGTATATCCCATTAATGTAAGCTTTTCTGGTTAACTGAGCAGAGTCAGACAAAGGCTGGTCTACCAAAAATGATGCCTCGGTTTTGTTTTACATTTTCTCAGAGCACTTGAGAATGACCCCACCTGGTGGCCACATGACAAACTTTAGCTAGGTTGACTGAACAGAGCTGGTACCAGGGGAGTTAGGAGGAGAAGGAGAAAACTCTTAACCCAAACTCTTCAGCTGAGTCTGAGTTCCACAACTCCCCACCCAGGTTCCAGACCAGCAGACAGCCATCAGGTAATCCGTATCCACCACAGAGCAGCAATAGTGCCAACCGTCTGTGGTGGCAGTAAGAACTTTCATGGAAGGCCAGATTATGTAGGATCAACCATGATTTTTGCAAAGTACCAGAGAGCAGAAAAGCCTGCAACAGGTACAACTTCATTCTGCAGTAATCCAGTAATCCCAAAGGGGTCCAGTGCAGATGGCTGGCCAAGGCCAGCCACTAGACACAAAACATGCAATAGCAGGCTGGAAGACCTAAGACATTATCAAGGGTTCAGATTCAATGGAACAAATCCCCTAACTCACTGCCTAACTCCATTTGTAAGTGGATAAAGACATTTCACTGTCCCCACTGGCAGGGTGGTGAGAGCACACCACAGCAGCACATTAAGTAGGCTATTAATCTGAGCTAAAGTTTAAGCCTGTACCAAAATTAGAACAGAACACCCACTGCAGTTAGCTCATGGAAACATTTTCTTTTCCAGATTCTTCTCTCTTGAATATTTTCCAGACCTCTATTTCTAGTCCCAATTTTAACAAGAACTAGACAATCACATGTACCTGGAATGTATACATACAGACCAAGAGAGAGCAAGTAGGTATACTGAAGCTGTAAATATATACAAGCTGCAGATATATTCAAGCCAACCAACTCCTTACTCTTCTCTTCAGCTGTATGTCAAGCTACCAAGCACATGGTCTACAAATACAGGGCTGGATGCTCCATACGTTCAAAGCATGTTGCAGCTGAGAGAAAAATTCTCGGTGACAATTCTCCCAGTGAATCTCTCCACCCGCTATCACAGACTGAAACCAATTCCCAGGTTAAACCTTAATAATATTAGGTTAGTAATACTCTACTTGCTTCCCAAATCCTGTTCTCAGGATCACCACTCCCAAGTAAAGACAACACAGTATCAGAGGAGGTTATGACTCATCATACAGCCCCTTCCTGTGAGTTCCCATTTCACCTGTCCCTGTGATGAACACACAGATCCTTTCATTATTGCTCTTCAACTCTTATACCCCTGTATTAAATTAACAAACGGTCTATAGCAAACCAATCAAAATCCACTCATTACATACCTGGGTGGACTTGGAGGTACTTCATGTGAAGAACTACTACGCTCAAATAACAAACCAAATTTTGTTGGCCAGACATTTGCAACCTATAAAGAATTACAGATATAGTCATGACAAAGATATCAAGTATTTACTGCATCAATTATGTTTCATGTTTGGATATCTCATTACAGCAAAATAAGATGCTTAGTCCTTTTCTTGAGACAAGTGTAACGTCAGTCGGCGTGGGTTCTCCAACTACCAAGCTGGCGTTCTCGTACTATCCAGCTTCTTACAACTGGCTACACCACTGCACTTCCAAAAGTATTCCAATGCCCTAACGGCACCACCACACTCATCAGCTTTTCATCAGAACTCACACACGATCAGTTCATCAGAACTCACACACGTTCACCCACCAGAATGAAGAATTCAGGCAGCCACCAACAGCAGTGCTTTACGCACGCCTCCCTACCATGGTACAGTGTGCAACCAGATGACAAGCCCATTTATGGAAAAAAAGGTTAAGCACTTACCTGAAAGGGTAAAGCAGCAATGTAATCCTTTCCCTCTATGCTATGCACATTTATACACGAGTTCTGCAATATGCAGATGCATTTCTCTACTATTTCATCACTGCCTGAAACTGCAGAACAAACAAAAAACAGTAAAATTCTCTCTTTTCGTAGACATTCACTATACACAAAATGTAAACTCAAGGGGCAGGGTAGCAGTCTTGATACAGCAATTCCTGATGACTAACATCTCATGCTGAGAACTGAACTCAAAGTATTTGTTTGGCGTTACAATAAGCATAAAACTTACCATCAACTTTTTCAGATTTTTCCTGGGGTATAGTGAAGTCACACCACAAGGCCTAAAACCAAATACAGCGGAGTTATGTCTGAAGAACAATCTGAAGTTACTATAAAATCTCATCTGTCTGTATTTCCTAAAACAATTCCACCTCAAAACACTGAAGTACTATTTAAGGTGGACAGCAGGTATTTAGCTAATGTGCGTTCATTCAGTCACCGTTTTTCCACGTTTTCATACCTGTAGAACAGGGCTGTCAACAGTGAAAGCTTTATAAACGGTAGACGCTTGGTTTTTACTTCCTTTGCTCCAGATAACCATATTGCTGGCCACGTACAACTCTTCGTCGTAGTCCACTTCTTCCCCAACATCGCTGGCACCCTTCCTCAACTGCCAACTTTCCTAAAAAAAAAAAAATTTTTTTAGGAAAAGTTACAAGACACTGCAGGGCAACAGCCTAACGAGCGATCGCAACAGATGACAATTTCTCAGTGATCATTCAGCGATCTGTCAGCTTGATTCAGGCAATTTCCTGAGGAAGTAGAGATTTTTGGAAAGCACGGGATACAAGAGGGATTTGGTTTGCACTTCAGGTGTCTTCTGGCGGATCATCCCTGTTGTTAACAGCAACAAGGACAACGTCAGTGCGGCGGGTACCCCCGGAAGGTGATCAAGGGCAATTAACTAATGAGCGACGCCTGCTACCGGGGGGCGCGGTGCTTATGTGAGCCGTACCCGCTGCCGCTCGTGGATGGTGACCTCGCGGAGGGACCCCACCAGGCCGGCCGCCCCGTCGGAGGAGCACAGCTCGGAGGCGGGCTGCAGCCGCCGCAGCTGAAGGGTGAGGGCGCTGGGGTGGCGCCGGCAGTGCTCGCGGCCCCGGGGGGCGAACTCCTGCAGGTCGCCGGCCGCGATCATCGTCGCCCTCTCTTCACAGTGGTCCGACATGGGGGCCCGATATCCTCATTATTTCCGGGGCGCGCACGCCCGCCGCGCAGCTGAGGCCCCGGGGCCCCGCGCGGCCGGCGGAGCTGCGCCGCGCTCAGGCACGGGCGGCGCGGCAGGGCGGGCAGGCGCCGGTGGCGGCTCTCACACGGGCGCGGCCATCTTGCGGCTCCCGCCCTGCTCCGCGCCGCGCGGGGGCCGGCGGGACGCAAAATGGCGGGCGGGCGGGCGGGGAGGGTGGGAGTGCTGCCCGCTGGGCGTTGGCGGTGAGCCCGAGGGGCTCCTGTTCAGAGCGCCCTCTGGGGGGTACAGGCATCCCGATCCGTGATACAGAGCCTCTGGGGCGTGGGTTGAGTCAAGGCCGATCTCGTCTGGGTTCCTCAGGGAGAAGTGTGATTCTGCTATCGTTTATTGCATCACTTATTCTCGTTCTTGTGGGATCTTCTCACGCCAGCTCATCGAGGCTGGCTGTTTTATAGCAATCACCACTTTAATTTGCAAGTGAGCAGGTCTACTCCTAGCACTCAAGGATGCGAGCATACGATGGAATATGTATGTTGATTTTTGTCTTTTTTATTATTTTATTTTTGATGTTTTGATTGGTCCTGTGGAGTTGGACTTGATCCTTGTGAGTCCCTTCCAACTCAGGGTATTCTATGATTATATTCTATGTTCCTACACAAAATTATTCAGGTAGGAAAGATGGTGTCATGGTCTGTGAACACTCAGCATTCACAACTGGGCTGAAGGATTTGGGTCCTTCCACTGCCACCTCAGCCACCTGCATGCCTGTCTCCTTGCCACATTCCAAGGCCGCCTGTCTCAAAGCTGGAGCTGGATCACCCCTTAGAACCCACTTGCTTTGCTTCTTCTCCACTTCTGCAGGCTCTCCAGGGGCCTGCTCTGTGGTAAATGCCCGTGCACCCTACATGCTGGTGGTACAGATGCCTGAAATAGCTTTCACTCTGCCCAACATACGCTAGTTAGGGTATTCTTCTGTTTTCTTCTCACCCCTCAACAGTGCTTTCAGACCTTTTCCTACTAAATGTGATGAAATGAAGAGCGCTCAGTCTGTGTGCATTTCATGTCAGTTTCACTTTGACAGCCCTACCCTGTGGATTCTATAACGCTTTATGGGAAGCCACTTTCCAAAGGCAGACAGGGCACTTAGAAAATACAATATACCTTAAACTATTAACCAGGACTGGCAGGGCCTACTAGTGCTCTGTTACTCTGCAGTCATTTATTGGTGTGTTGTACAATTCCTCTTGACAACACTTCAGATACCTGTGTGATATGGATTAGCATAACTTGTTGTAAGCCTGGGCTCCACCAACTTACCCCAGCTCCTGACACTGGTGGTGGGCACCTGAGTTGGCTGTTCTCTTGTATTGAGTACAGAAAGGTTGTATCGTCCACTGCAGACAGCCTGCAACACTCAAAGGCTGAGAGTGCTAAAACACTTGTAGCTGCATCTCTGACTACCAGCACTAGGTGTCAGGCAATTAGATGTTTTCTGATGAGACCAGCCAGATTTTGCTAAAGGAACTATGAGTTGATGTGCATTTTCTGAATAATTAAATGTCATACATATGTAACTAGCTGTTTGGCTTCCGGCATTTGTTGTTTTCCCTTGGTTATGGTGTCACAGCAAAACATGCAGAAATACTGCTCTGGGGTGTACTCGGCTTCCAGAATCAGATTATTCGCATTAATTCCACAATCAGATTATTTTTATTCCCTTAAAAACAAGCCTTCCTGATGAAGTCAGCAGCACCCATCTTGTGGGCACTCTGGCACACACAGCCATCTGTACTATGTGGATGTGTCTGCAGTGAGCAAGCTTATCCTGTGGTATCTTCAAGCATTTGTACACTGTGCTGTGAGTTTTCTTCACCTCTCACCTTTATAATTGCTCACCTAAACAAGAGGGTGTTGCTAGCTACAGATCACAGTCAATTACTAGCTTTCAGCATATCACCACTGCTGCAGTGGCATACTTTCTCTGTTCACATATAAGTAGCATACTGGATTTTTTTTTTTTCTCAGAACCTGTGGAAACACAAAAGGAAGTGGGAGGAAGATTGATAGGGGTACAGTAACTTTTTCGTAGGTGTGCTCATAGGTGTTGTATTTGTTTGACAGACAATCATCAAAGAACAAGAGATGTACGAAGCATCCTGGTGGGAACTGGAAAGCTAGTGCATTCTGAAAAGGATGATTTATTTTGAAGATACCAGCTTCATATGGGAAATCGAAAGAGGGAGAAACAATAGAAGCATCAAAAATGTGTTTGAAATCATGGTTCAACATGTGGTTTGGGGGAATCCTTGGTTCAAGTCATGACAATAAGCATTATCATTTTCTAAGAAATGGGAAGCAAATGGCTGGGGAAAGCTGGACTTTGGAGAAGTAAGAACTCACTGAGGTATAGAGTACTTATTGCAGTTTCTGTCAGGAAGACAACTGAAAGAAATAGTAGCCTGGATCTTCAGAGCCAGGGACCAAATTTCCATATGAAGACAAATGGAAGTATTTACACAAATAAGATGGTGAAATGCAAACAACAATTTTGTGGGCAAGAAAAAGTGTCCAGGGCTCAAGAGTAAGGAAGTTCTAGCTACTGTCCAGCCTTGGGAGACAGCTTTCTGCTTTTGCAAAATAATCTACAGACCATGAGAATTGTCCTAGGAAGAAACAGCTGAGCCAAGGGACAGAATGTGCCAAGTGAAAGACAAAGTGTACAGTGTGCCCAAAGAAAACCTCACAAGAAAAAAGGTATTTTAGTAGCACCACAAAAGGCTCACTTTTCTCTACAAATTGTTTGAGGGCTGTATCCGATGGCTGGGATGTAACATTTAACTCAAACGGGACATCTGCCTTGATCTGAAAACAGAGTTTGATATTTAAAAAATCAGGAGAGCTTGCAAATAAGAAGAAAAATGTGCATGAAGAGAAAGCAAAAATATAGGAAACAAGATTGTACAGAAATAGCAATGGGGGGGGGGGAAATCTCAGCAGATAACATTCTGCAGCCCAATTCCTGAGTGTCATTTCTGCTAAACAAGCTAATTTCCTATATATTACATTGACTCCCAAGTCTTCAAATAGTCTTGCAAAGAAACAATGTCACTGCTCTGGAAAAAAAAAA
The DNA here is from genome assembly GCF_040182565.1 of Anser cygnoides. Classification (NCBI taxonomy): domain Eukaryota; kingdom Metazoa; phylum Chordata; class Aves; order Anseriformes; family Anatidae; genus Anser; species Anser cygnoides. The sequence goes on from NC_089875.1 coordinate 10,183,591, forward strand.
AAGAAGCTGAAGGATCAAGTTCAGGCTCTAGTGTGGTAACACAACTTTCTACAACTTTCTGAGGGTACTGAAAGTGCTCTCTGAGATGCTGTGAAGAGAAAGCTGAGAATACCTGCAGAGCTGCTGATGCTATCAGAAGGGGATTATAACTTCTTGTAAAGGTGGGAGAAGCCTGTGACGATAAATATAGGTATCTCTGTGCTCACCAACAGTACTCTGCATGCACGTGTGTGCATACACAGGAAAATGTGGGCTCAGAGTGCCCTGGCCCCTGCTCAGTGGCAGGGCCTGAATGATGGGTAGGTAGGACTGGACTACCTTTGTGTTGGAAGCCCATGGCTGAAAGCATGACTCAGGAGCTGCTGATACCTGTGTGGTGCTCCAGGCACTCTGCCCTCCTCCTTCAGGCTGGGGAGAGCTGGGTGCTCCCTCCAGCGTGGCCTGTGTTGAGCTACAGAGCTGCAAGCACAACAGGTTTGGCTGGTTCAGGATCCTGGCACTCAGGCAGACAAGACAGGCAGCCTTTGTTTCCCTCTCCTAAGATCTGTCTTTCATCAATTAAAGATTCTTCCATCATTTCAGTCCTCTTGATTGCAGTTGATTTTTGGGAGGTATTCAGGGTCAAATCCTGGTTGATGCCCAGGCAGCAGGAGATGCTGTTTGGGGAGAGCTTGTGAGTCTGGCCAAACGTGTTCTTTGGGACTGAAAACACAGCCTGTTTGCATGCAGACCCCTGAAAAAAGATGAATTTGCCATTGAAATACAGCCAAGGAAATGAAAACCTTGCTGACACCTAGCACTCAGTGAGTAAATGCACAAATTTATTTGCATGTAGAGCTAGATGGGGATATCAGGACCTGAAAGCCAAGCTCCTCTTGGGAAGAAGTTATCTTGCCACGTTTCCTGTGGCAGAGGCTGAAGACTAGTACTGTGGAAGAGACTGAGCATGGCAATACATTGGGCAAGGTAGAAGCTTCGTGTCACTGACTTGAGAGTAGCCAAAGAGGCCAGACTGCTTCTCCTGAGAAGCACTGCTCATGCTAGCTGCTTACAGACCTTTTCTATCATGACCAGGGTGTGAAAGTTCCTCCTCTGGCTTCTCCTCTCCCTGATTTTTCCTGCCTCTCCACACACCAGCCTCTTCTTCATGTCATGCTGTTCCCGAATGAACTGTAACAAACCCTACTGAGCTGGAGACTAATTTACACCAGCACTGAGCAGAAACCAAGCTACTGTAATGAAATGACCCAAATTAGGGGATTTTAAAGAGCTGATCAAATCCTCTTTATGTGTCTGTGTTTTTGTTTTTTTTTTCTCTTCTCTTTTGTAGAAATCGTTCCTACTTCCTCCCCCTGGTTAGTATTATATACTGCCATCTCAGTGCAAGGGGTCCTTTTCACTCTGCAGCCCACAAAGGCCGGAGGCCCTTCCAGGGCTTTGTTTCCAAAAATCGCAGAGCCAGCAGCAATGGGGAACGGAGTCAGAGGAAAGTGCACACGTGCGGCAAAGGCTGACCCAAATGACAGGCTCGAACTGTGCCTCCACGCTCCCTCGTCTCCTCTAAGTCCTTGAGCAATGCTGGGTGCCTGGTAAACGCACTCAAAATCTGGGGAAAAGCAGCACTGCTGGAGCTGCACAGAAGGCACTGCTGAAGATGCTGAGCCTTCTTGCAGCAGCTTTAGTATGTTTTTCTTCTCCCCTTTAATCTGGGCCTCCAGCGACACGTGCCCTTCTGTAGCTGCTGATCACTTCAAGATGTCAGAAGCTGGTCTGGAGTGAAAGAGGCAGTGAGGGGGAAACTCAGTCTTTGTCACTAGGGCCTGGGAATGTGCAGTGAATACGTAGCTTTGCAAGTCAAAGGAGTCTGGAAGTGATTTTTTTTTCACTGAATTTGAGACATATTTTCTTCCCAATTGGAAAAGATTTCAGACTGGATTCCATGTGTTTCTTTTTTTCTCTAACAGCCTGAGAAAAGCACTGCCCTCCCCAGCTCTCATTATGAGTTACTCACTAAGAGAAACGAGCATCTTCACCACAGAGCTGTCTTCTTGCCACGCGTCTGTTTCCATGGTGCACTGATGCTTACCTAGTGGTAACTGAAAAAAAATCACATCTCTTTTTGGAACTTTATTCTCCTGCAAGGCTTTGAGAAGACTACAGTAGGTTGCCAGAAAGAAAAGTTACACTTGTGCTGTAGTTTCAACAAATTTTATGGGCAGAGAGCAGAAGGGTTTCAGCAGTGAAATATACCGAAGTCAGGCTGGTTGCCCCTTCCCCAGGTCCCAGCCCCTTCGGGTTTGTGGTGGATGAAATACTGATGGCCTCAGTGTAGCTTGGTCTCAACCCCCTCAAGCATGGCCAGTGTGCAGGTCAGGATGGCCACATGAGGAAATTACACAGGCCAGATGAGAGATGAATTTCATGTTAGACTACCTGTGTGTCTTCTTGTCACCCTCTGCACCTGACCCATCACAACCCCCAAAGGAACAGGAGGCTCTTCTGAATACACAGAAAGAAACTCCTCATTTCCTTCCAGTGCTATCAGGAGTCATGTTCTGCTTTGCTCCTTATACTACATCACTAAATGGTTTGTGTCACACATTGGTTTCATTTTTTTTTTTTTTTTTCCCGTTTTCTCTTTTTTTTTCTTCCTTTTTTTTTTTTTTTTTTCCCTTTCATTCTCTGTCCCCTCTTGCCCTGCTGTTCTGGTTCAAGAAAATAAAGAACGGATGGCAGCCACTGCACTGCGCTCACCACCCTGTGCTCTTCCCTCGCTGCAGCCCAGGTCCGTGCCTTTTCCCCCCGTAGCGATGTCCCGGCCTGCTGGTGTGGGGCTCTGCGGGACGAGGAGCATGGGAAGAAAAGAGCTGCTCCTCAGAACATGCCTGCGCAGCCCTAATACCTTCCTGCAGACACAACCAGTCCCCAAGCATAAAGGAGTTGTCCCTCCATGGACAACGGGAGGGCAAAATCATGTCGTGAGCAGCAATGGTTGCGCTCAGCATCTTAGACCCACAGGGATCATCGAGTCCCACTCCTGGCTCCACGCAGGGCCACCCCAAAACCAACCCCTACGTCTGAAAGCCGAGGCCCGCGTCCCACTGCGGGACGCGCCGTCCCGATGCTCTCCCCGCCCCGTGCCGACGCGGGAGGCGTGCCGTGCCGTGCCGTGCCGAGCCGAGCCGTGCCGAGCGGAGCCGAGCCGAGCCGTGCCGAGCCGTGCCGAGCGGAGCCGTGCCGAGCGGAGCCGAGCCGTGCCGTGCTGTGCCGTGCCGAGCCGTGCCGAGCGGAGCCGTGCCGAGCCGTGCCGAGCCGTGCCGTGCCGGGCCGGGCGCAGCACGGTGCGGGTGGACGTGCCGGGATGGGTGGCGGGCGCCGGGCGCTGCTCTGGGCGCTGCTCTGGGCGCTGCGCTGCGGGGCCGGTGAGTCCGGGGTGCCGAGGGCAGGGGGGACCGTGCGCGGTGGAGGGGCTGCGGGGCAGCGGCTGCACCCCCCCGGCGCTGGGGATGGGGACGGGGGGCTTCGGGCGGCCCGGTGGGGGTGTCGCTGCGAGCACAGCACTGTCAGACCCTCTGCGGGGGTGCAGCGAGCACCTGGCTCTTTCTGGGGGATGCATGTGGAGAGAGAACCGGGTTTGCCCCCCGGTGTGCTGGGCCCTGGCTAGCAGTGGGTGCTGCGGTACCTCGGTGGGGCTGGGGTCTGTCCCGGTGGCTGTGGGCTGGTTGCGGGGTGATGCTGCCAAAAATCACTCTGAAGCATCGTGGTTCGTGGCACCTGCACGGTCTTTGCAGTGCTTTGCTGCTGCTCGTGCTTGGTTACTTGGAAAAAGCAGGGCAAACAACCAGAGGTAATCTGGGGGCTTAAAAGCAAAGCAGCCGTCAGCAGGGCTGCCCCACACTTTGCTGCAGCTGGAGCTGTTGGGGGTCTGTAGCCCACCCTGAGGGTTGCTGGATGGTCGTGGATCGATGTGAAGATGTGGTTCCTGGCAGGAGCAGCAGTAATGCCAGAGTGTGCTTTGGGCAGGGGAGAGTTAACAGTCTTGGCTGGAGCTGCAAGCGTCTGCAGTGCAGTGAACTCACTGCTGGTTTTGGATTTAAGCAGAAATCCTGGGCTGTATGAATGAATACAGAAGGTGTGTGAGCCCCAGAATCTCTTTGGCAGTCAGGTGTGTCCCCAGGGGAAATTCACTCCTGACAGCCTCAATGGGTGGGTTGGAGGTAGGAGACCCTGCGGGCAGACACTCTTCACCCCTCCTCGGGTCAGGCTCCCACACTGTCTGAATGTGACAATTCACTTCAACAAGTGCCTGAGCAGAAAGCTGTTGTCATCAGGTGAACTATTTCCAGTAATGGGAAATCCAGGGCTACAGATGTACAATGTTTTTTGGCAGACCTGTGGGTTTTCTAATACGTTCCGTACTGGGACCACAGAAGGGCAACTTATTGATTCACTCGTGGGGTGTGAGACTCCCTGTTTATTGTTTTCTTCTGTAATAAAGTATCTTGCATCTAATAACAGACAGACTTTCTTGTTAAAACGCCCTTCTCCTGGCTAGTAACAGAGAAGGCACGTGGGACCTGCTGGCTGGATGCTGAACATCATTATTCCCCTGACACCTGCTTGGTCATCAGGCTTGGTCATCAGGCTTGGTTATTCTGGTGCTAGGGTTTGGGCTGCGCAGTGTACTGTGGTGTTGCTGGCACTTAGTTTTGCTTCCAATCCAGGTATGTCAAGCGAGCAGCATTGTGCTTGCAAGTGGATTTTTTTCCATGCCAGCTTTTCCCTCGGGCCATGCTGTGGTAAGTGATGGAGTTGCTCCAGCATGGTGGGCACCCACGCATGCCCGCCTCCAGCTCCTGGACTCTGGCTTTTAGGGCCAGCCTGAGCAAATCGCTCTGGACACGGGTGAGAAGTGCCCTGTCAGGCAGGGCAAATCCCTTGGAGGACACTGCAAAGATATCCACACCCCAAACAGCTGGGGATGGGGGGGTGCTCAAAAGGGAGCCCTTGGTTTGATGAATTCCTGTTGCCAGCATGAGTCAAAGTGGAAAGTATTTAATTCGTGGGCCAGCAAATACCTCTTTCCACTTAATCAGTACCGAAATTGAGGCTAAGATCCCCTCTGCTTTTTGAAGTTTGTCCTTAACGTGAAGCTGTGTGGGGAGAGCTGGTGAAGGGAGCTGGTGAGCTGTGTGGGGAGAGCTGGCCAGAAACTGGCCCCAGGGAGCACAGAAAAGCCCTGAGACGCAGCGCGAATGCTGCCAGTTCAATTCGGCGCCTGCTTTCCCTTCATTCAGCAATCTGAAATTCTGCTCGCTTGGATCATGTCAGGAAGCAAATGCCTCTGGCCTGGCTAACCTCTGCCAGGAGACAGGGAGGGTTTTGTGGGTCGCTTGCTTGTTTGTTTGCTCTTGGAAAATGTTTGCGGGGCTATCTGGCCCTCGCAAAGCCAGTCACCTGGATGCTGTGAGTAAATCGCGGTAGGCTGCGTTTAGCTGCAGTCACATGGACTTTGTTTGTGTTGCGATGGTGGAGATTAGGAAGCAAGTTTGGAAAGCTTAGGGTCTTTTTTTTTTTTTTTTCCTGAAAGGGAAACCCATTGTTTTGTGTGTTAACCAGGGAGAGGCTTTCTCTTTCCCTTTACAACCAGGCAAACTTTAAAACTCTTCTCAAGTTTCTAGCTAGAAGTACTATTTCTTGAGGGTTAAAAATAGTGAGCAATTTAGCGAAGGAATATATCCAGCCCCAAAATTAGGTTGTGTTTCTTGGCTCTGAATAAAGTACACTGGGCTCATGCTCCGTTACTCACGATAGTAATGACGTATCTTTAAAAACCTGGAGTTGTCTGATGTTTCAGGACTGAGACCTGCCTCAAAACAAACTCAGCTGAACTCAGGTTAAATAAAAAGATCATACTTTCTACCTGCAATGTTGTTTTTTAAATTGTGAGGGGTTTTTTTTTGAAGAGGCAAATTAATTGATATGGAATTCCTGTCTGGCACAATGCCCTTCCTTGCTAAAAGCAGCAGTCCGCTTGGGATTTCTGAATGCCTGCAAAATCCCCAAGAAAATCAGAAGGAGTGTTGTAAAAGCACCTGCTTGTGGTATATTCTCTAGATCTTCTCTGTTGAAAATATATATTTTTGTTTTGGGGGAATTGCTTTACATGGGGCTGCTCTTGGTTGTGGCTGGTGTGGGTTGTGTGAGGAGGGAGGAGGAGAACGCAGTTCAAGGACTTTGTGTGTTAAGTGATTTGTAGGTGGGGAGGAGAAGCCCACAGAAAGATCTGGTAAATAGCCTTCTCTTGGGAAAAATGTCTGGAAGACGGTAGTCTGCAGGAGAACAACGCTAAACAGCAGCCAGCTCCTACACACCATCTGAAGGCATGTCGTTGTTGGCCTGCAGTTATTTTCCGTACCAAAGCAGCTCAGCGAGGCCAGTTCTCAGCAGTGGCATTCGTGACTGACTCACAGAAGCCTCCCTGGTCCGGGGCAGCTGTGGATGCACAGGGTGGTCGCAGCAAGATTGCCCAGAGCACCGCGTTTGCCCCGCGTGTCACCCGGTCCGCCAGGCTCTGTCCCCCTGCGGCCGAGCTCACCCTATGCTGGGAAGGGAACAGAGAGCCTAAAATCAAACAAATCTCCTGCGGGGACTCTTTCCCAGCTGGAAATGCCTGAGATGAGGCCCCTGAAGGGGTTTTTTTGAATCTGAGTTCCAGATTCCTCCTGCCCATGGTTCCTTTTATGTTCCAGTCCTGAGGGTGCAATTCAGCACAAACGGCTCCTGCCTCTCCCCTGCTAAAAGAGAAGGAGCCCAGCACTTCCTTTAGCTTGGGTCTCTCTGGTTTGGTTAAAGGTGTTTTTGGAGGTGCTGCTTGTATGTGTTCAGTCTTGGAACAGCCCCCAGCTCCATTTCCTCCCTGGAGCTTCTAGAAGAGCTCTCTTGGAGATGGTGAATGTTTGAAGCATTTGTAAATGAACTACCTTTAATTATTAATGAAAGCAGGGACTCCCTGCAGGGTTTTGGATGTGGGGGGCATTTTTAGGAGGGTTACTGGCTGGTGGTAACAAAACTGAGGTCTCTTGTAGATGATGCTGGTGGAAAGGGAGGCCAAAGGCCGTATCCGTCACTCTCGGCGGCAGCCCCGTTGGCAGAGTCCCACCGCCCCAAGCGAAGCCTCGCCGTTAGTCACCGGCCTCACCAGGGCACAAAGCAGGCCTGGGAGGAGCCTTCAGCCAGCTCCCTGGGACAGATTAAATTTAACCCCACGGTGGGACACATCGTGATTAATGAGCACAAGGATGTCACATTTAATTGCTCCATCAAAGTACCTCAGTCGCTGCTCCGGCCAGATGCCCCTGGCATTTCCTTGTGGAAGGATGGGAGGGAACTGTACATACTGGACCGCATTGCCACCAGCCACTTCGAGATCTCCGACGAGGATGAGGTGGCCATGACCTCCACCTTCAGGTAACCGGAGCCATCCTCCCGCAGATGGGGAGGAGGGATGTCAGCGTGGCTCTTGAGAAGAGGTAGGGTGCCCCACAGCTATCAGGGGCTGGGACTGGAACTGGGAATGGGTGGCGGTGTTTGGGTGTGGGAGGGCTAAAGTTTGCTGTCACTGAGTACCCAGGGCAGACTGTGACACCTTGCTGGGAGAGGTCTGCCCATCCTGCCCATGAAAACCCATCTGTATTAAAGGCCGTGCCAACAGAGCAGCCAGCAGCAGAGTTAATCTTCATTCTGGCTTTCCTTAGCCCCCAAAGCCAGGCTTTGCAAACCCAGCATGTGTTAAGTGTGTGCTGTGGGGTAGTTGGTACTGATTTAATCCCCCTCTGTCTTCTGTGGGGTAGTTGGTATTGATTTAAACCCACATCTAGCCCCTCTGTGTCCTCAGTGGAAGCGGTGTGCAAGGCAGGTCTGCCCGTCAGAGCCCTCAGAACCTCTCCCTTGTCTCTTGTAGCATCCGTGCTGCTCAGCGCTCAGATAATGGCTCCTACGTCTGCAAGCTCAACATCTCTGGCATGGAGATTGTGTCAGACCCCATCTTGGTGCAGCTGGAAGGTGAGCTGGAGGCAGATGGGCCAGAAGTGCTGGAGGTGTGAGAGCCCTGAGCCCTGGCTGAGAGGCAGCTCCTGGGAGCTGAGAGCTGCCATCTGCCCACCAGAAATGGGGAGTCCTGGATGGGAAGGGGCAGCCCCAGGTGGGACAGTGTGGGGTTGTTGTTGGAGCTGTGCTGCTGAGCTTGCTGAATTTCTTGTGTTTCTGCTTGTGTCTGTGCAGGGCTCCCTCACTTCATTCGGCAGCCTGAGAAGCTGAATGTCACCAAGAACAGTCCCTTCAACCTCACATGCCAAGCTGTGGGCCCACCAGAGCCTGTGGAGATCTACTGGTTCCGCAACAATGTTCAGGTCAACGAGAAGCCCCACATCTCCCCATCAGTCCTGATGGTGCCAGGTGAGCCCAGCAGCATCCTTGCCATGGCAAGCTGGGATGCCTGTGTGTGGCTGCGAGGGAGGGAAGGGCAGAAGCATGTCTCGTGCAGTCTTACAGCCCATCACCTTGGCCTCACAGCTCCTGGTAGGCAGGGGAGGTGTTCCCATGCACTGCCACCCTGCCTTGTTTTTGTTTGGCACTGCACGTTGCTGATGCTGGGCTGGAAGGCTGCAATCATGTGTCACCGAGCACTGAGTCAGTGCTGTGGGGCTGTGATGGCACACGAGGGGACCTGTTCCAGGGGGAGCAGATGCACAATTTGTCAGTCAGAGTAGTGGCAGGGAAGCGTGTGGTAAAAAGTATGTGTAGTGACCTCAGAGAGCATTTCTGTGGGTGCTGGGTAGCTTTGCTGCCCGCACAGCTTGGCTCTTAGGCATCTCTTTGGGGACCTACATCCTTGAATTTCATTTAGAGCCCTGCAGTTCATAAGGAGCATGCTCTCATGCCACCCCTTCTGGCTGCTGCCGGAGACTTTTTTCCTGGGAAGAGGCAGGGCACTCAAATTCTCTTTCCAAAGCAAGAAGCAGATTTTTCTTGTAGCCTGTGGCCACATCAACCAGCACACTGCTGCTTGCACAGGCTGTTTTACTGGTCATCCCCTTTTAATGTCTCTGGAAGACCTGAAGTTTGCCCCTGCATCACATCTCCCTGCCAACCTGGTGGAGCATAGGGAGAAAAGTCCTCCATGTAACATAAAACCCAGAGTGGTTTTGCTGCAGAGGCAAAAGAGAGGAAGGGCTTCTTCTTGATTTGCTCACATGCAGGAGGCCACTAGACTGTAAATGACTTGTCTTGGCATCCAAACACATGCTTTAAAAGGCAGTGAAAGCTGGAAGAAGTGACTCATTCCTGTTGGATGTTCTTGCATCCGGTTGGCACATGCTGGATTGGGTTATTTGGACAATTCCCTCCATGTCCAGAAGCCCTCACACAGAAGGGGACTGCTTCAGGTGTGAGTAGATGCTTGACAAGTCCAGGACACTGCAGCGAGCCCCTCATGCTGCAGTGGTGGAAAGGCATTTCACTAAATTCCTCCCTGGTAAGGATGGTTTTAAAATATCGATTACCAGGCTTTTGGTACAGGATTGTGTCCTGGCGCTACTAGATTTGGTGTCCAAAGCTCCTTGATTACTCTGCGGGCCTGGGTTAGTTGGGTTTATTTGAGTTGTACAACTACAGAAGTTTGTTTTCCTTCCACTGGAGAGGAGAAGGCTGTAAAAGCAAGGCTTGGACATTACCCAGACATCAGCAGGACATGTTAATACAGTGGAACTGGCTGGTACACCGTTCCCTGACCCCATTTCCATCCAGGGACAGCCACACTCTCCCCTCTTTGCAGCTGACCTCCCAACAAACTGCTGTACACTCAGGTGAATGAACTGCCGAGGCAGATAACTCTACTGTGCACTTTAAAGTAGATCTCTGCAGGCTGCCAAGCTGAATTAAAACTGCTGGGAATGCTGTGCACAACTTGAACCTCTCTTTGGGAAGGCAGCAGGTGATGTTCTCCCTGGCACATGTGCCACCACCTGCCCGCAATGGACAGCCCTTTGCCTGCAGTAACATCCTTTGCATGAGACAAAAATCCAGAGCCACTGTTGCTTGCTGGGGCCATCTCTCACAGGCTGTGCTAACAGCCCAGGGGAAACCAGCAGCAGTCTGCATTTGGGTATTTCCAGTGGCCCCCAAAAGCGGTCTTTTTCCACTACCAGCTGGGAGATTTGAGCAATCTTTGAAAAGCAATAGGTCATCTGATTCAAACTGTGGTGGTGGGCTCTTCTGCTTTCTGCCTTTCCCTTTTTGAACACAAAGCAAGTGCTTACTCAGGAGGTTGTGCAACGGTGCCGTCAAAACGTACAGTCCTGTCCTGTGTGCGCAGCTTGCACTGACTGCATGCACACGCTTGCGGTGAGGAAGGTGGGTAAGCTGCACCAGTGCAGGTCATCCATGGCCAGCCAGCTGCCAGCGCAGAAGGGCCATGTTAGGGAGCGTTGAGAAAGAGAGATGGGAAAGAAGAGGTCTTTTGTGGTGCGGGAAAAAAAAAAAAAAAAAGCAAGCAACAGTAAGACAGAGGAAGCCGCAATGGTCTTCTGTGAGCAGCAGGTGGAGAATTGGTGTGATTTGGGCATTTTGTGAAGGTGCAGTCAACAGGTTCTCGTTTTTTCCCCTGCAGGTCTCAATGAAACGGCACTGTTCAGTTGTGAGGCTCACAACAGTAAAGGGCTGACTGCTTCGAACCCAGGGCAGGTCAATGTGAAAGGTAAGTGGGAACATGGCTCTAGCTTTACCTGTTGAGTACAGATCTCTACAAGCAGGAGCTGTCCTGATCTCCACCGTTCCTAGCAGTCATTCTACAGAAACTGAAGGTGGTATTGTTAGGTTTCCCATATTTATTTTTCCCTCTTTGAAAACTATATTTAAAATCAAGCAGGATGCACGTAGTAGCACGGTCATCCAGTGCTGCTTCGTCATTTGGACTAAGCCTAGTCCCAGTATCGCAGCCATGGGAGGAAGCACCAAAAAGCACATTTGAAAGCAGAACTGTCAAACCCAGGGTAGGTTTCGGAAGGGCTGTATCGCTCTTTTCCTTCCTTCACAACCAGGGCGGTGCTCACAATTTTCCATAGGAAATGATGGAAATTCTCGACATTCTTGATGGGACCCACTCCAGCAGTGCAAGGAAGGTGTTCCCCAAAATATGTCATTGCCTCTAAGCAACCCAGGGTGCTCTTTCAGCACACAAATATAGAATATGGTCAAAACAGTCCTGCAAATGACTTCTGCTTCCCTGCCCAGTGGTCTAAAATATCCATGGTACACTGGTTCAGGATATGGCTGCAGCTGTAGGGGTGCCCAGGGCAGTTCCTGGATTTCTTGCACAGTTGAACTGAGCCCCAGGAGCTGCCTGGGGAAGCCTGACGCGCCATGTCTGTGCAAGGGCATGAACCTACAGGGCTTGTACCAGGTGTGCGGGTTGTCGTGCTTTCGCACAAGCCTTCCTCAGGCCGTGTGCCCTCCAATGCTTGCCTAACACCCCCCCCGCACTGTATGCCCCTACTAACCAGGGTAGGCTGAACATCCTGTAGTTCTCCAGCTCAAGGGTGGGCAGGTTTAAGAGCTGACTGGACTCGGCTTTTCCTTGCAGGAATGCCATCTGCACCCACCAGCGTTCATGTCCTAAATAGAATGGCCCACGGTATCGTGATCTCCTGGGTGCCGGGCTTCGATGCATTCTCTGCCTTGAGCAGCTGCAGTGTCCAGGTAAGTGTGTGGCCCTTGCCTCCGCAACCGTCCTCATGCAGATGCCCAAAGGCAGTTGGAAATCAGTGTTGTTTGGCATGAACCACACAGATTTGACCAGGGCATCAGTTTGGGCAAATTGAGCAGGACTTTCACAGTGGGCTTGAAAGGGGAAGCTGTCATGTTGTCTCACCGGTGCCCTGCAGTCCGGGAAGCCAGGGAGTTTGTGGTTGCATGAAGTCAAGAAGTCAGAGCTGAGGAGCGAGCAGAGTCCCCAGGTGTTGGGATCTGGGGCAGCTGGAGCACTGCTGCGGGGGACAGGAGGCTTTACAGGAGCTGCTGCAGACCAGCTGCGGGCCTGGTGTGGGCTGCTCACAAAGTGCAGCTTTGCTCTGCCCGCTGCGGAAGAAGGGAGGAAGGTCGGTGAAAGGGGTCCTGCAGAGAAGCCGAAGGAGGAAGGTACCGTGCTGGGTGCCACCACCCAGACAGCTGTTTGGGTGGGCAAAGGGAACAGGATGCAAATACTGGTCCTCAAGTCGTGAGTCATTAGGGCAGAAGTTCATCTCACTTGAAATACATAGAAAAGATGATTGAAGAGGGAAACGGGAACCTCTAAATTGAGTTTTTATATCTCTCAGTCGAGACAGCCAGGTTGTCATGTCTCTTCACGGAGAGATGCCCAGAGCTGCTCTAAGTAGCTCTTTGGGAGAATTAGTGCATCTTGAATTGCTGCTAGCACATACTTGTCCCTGCTTTTACCTCCTGATCAATGCTTCCCCCACAGGTGGCCTTCATGCTGGGTCTCGGAGATGGAAGCTTCTCTCAGCTCTCCACTCCTGACACCTTGTGAGTCCTGGGAAGGAGCTGAGGGGCTGTCTGACTCCTGGACAAGTCAGAGAAAGCCATCTTCATAGCTGTCATGAAACCCTGCAGACAATTTCTGCCTGCTCCCTCTCTTTGACATTGCTGGGTTTCACGGTCCAAGCCCATTGCTTGCTTTCTTGTGGATGTGCTTTTTATAATGGCTACTCTGTACTCTGGTTCAGATAACATACAGTCTGCTCTGGGATGAGGAGTGGTCACTGCTAGGAGAGACCCTACAAAGAGTGAATTCAGCATATTGTGACAGCCAAAATTTTGGCATTTACAAACCCTCTGTATTCATTAACTTCCATGTCAGAGCAAACCCTAGGTTCTTACCTCGAAGGTCTTATCCCTTGCAGGACATAAAAAGTTGTGTGGTTTAAATATATCATGTGAACTCTTACTGGTAGGAAGAGAAAACGCCCTGAAGTCTGGGTGGCAGTGGTGACAGCGGAGCTCCAGCTCCAAGCTGGGCTGATGCCCTCCTGTAACCCGCAGATATCCTCCTGCAAGTCAGAGCTCTGCTAGCGCCCATGGCTGGGCGAAAGGCTCTGTGGTGGAAAGAGCTGGAGGACAGACTGTTTCCTCTCAGCCATCTCCCCCATTTCTGTGTGACATCTTCTCTGACCTCCCAGGAGAGAGAGGATGTTTGAAGGCAGGTAAAAGTGAAAGGAGTTACAGAGGGGAAAGGTACTTGAGCTAATATTAGCACCGTGTCTACTGCTGCGTTCCTAACGGAGCTCAGGAAGCGGGGTGGAGAGCCAAGGAATTTCCTATGACTTAATGTTCATGGTCTGTCATTAGGAAATAGCCTTTCAAATTGGAAAACAAGACATGATATCTGGCAAAAACACAGTTGTGACTAAGCCTTTTTGCTCCTGTCCCCTTTGATAATCCCCTAGGTTGAATGGTGTGGCCCGCTGACCATGTAACTCATTTTTGAGCATGCTGGTGCTTAAAATGGAAGCTGTTGGTATCACACCCCGCAAGTTCAAGTTAAGTTTGTAAGAAGCATGTTTTTTTAAAAATGCTTTAGTCTGGCAGATTCTCTCCAGAAGACAGGTATAGGATTGAGATAGTGGATCTGGGTTTGGTGCTCAGAAGAACAGCCGGTCTCAGGGGTGTTCTCAGCAGCTGCTTGCACGTTTGTCTGATGGCAGCTCACCTCCATCAAATCAATTTAGTGACAGCTTGGGGGCCTTCTGAGCTTTATGAAGCTGAAGCTGTTTCATTTTTGCTGGAAAATGCATCCACTGTCGATGCTAAGACCGTCTTGCACACACTGAGCTACCTGGTGTTGTTCCTCAAGCACAAAGGCAGGTCTCTTGCCACCCCCAAAGTACGCATGGAGACTTCTGGAAGGAGTGTATGACTTTCCATTCCTGGTTCATGCTGAAACACATCCTGCCTTGGGTTGTCTTCTGAGCTAGCCTCGCTCGTGTTGTTCCTGTTCTTTCCTCTTTTTGTCCACTGTCCCAGCCCAAGCTGCTGTCGTGGTGCTTGCTGTGTTCCCAGAACTTTGCTGATGCGTGTAGAAAGCAAAACAGAAGAGGCAGCGCTGAGCAAGCGGGTGGCTCTCACGCCTCATTGGAGCCGGAGCTTGGTGTCCCAGCCTCATGTCTGGGGTCGGATCAGCCCCGTTATGGTCTGCGGCACTGCCGGCTGCACTGCACGCAGGTCCTGGCACAAAACGAGACGCTTTCCAGAGAGCTGCATGGGCCCTGTGGGCAGCGGCAAGGCGCTCGTGCCAGCCCTTCAGGGAGTTTCTTCAGCCCTGATACGTTGTGAAAAACAGTTCCCCTTCATTTAAAAATCATGATTTGTTTTTAAAGCGTTGAGTTCATCCACTCTGTTACATGTAATGATGGAGTTTAATGAGGTCTGCAATTTAGTTCTTCTGGAGGGTTTCATGAGAGGGACGTCTGTGCTAATAAAGTGAGGTCCCCAAAGGGAGAGAGCCTTTAGAGCCTTCCTCAGCCACATATTGCATCTAGACCTTCATCCTTAATACCCTCGGCAGCCCGGTGCCTCATCAATTTGTCTAATGCTCCTCTGAGGCAGTTTATACTCTTGCCTCCCACAACATCTGATGACGATAAGTTCTGTGCTATAATGATGTGCTGCATGAAAAAGGACTTTCGTTTGTTTGAGATTTGCTGCCTGGTAATTTTACTGGGTGCTCCTTTTGCTTCCAGTCACAAGAAATAGCAAATCATCCCTTCCTCCCCTCTCTACAGCTTCACACATCTCTGCCATGGCCCTGCTGCAGCTCTTTCTTTCCCACATGCGTTTCAGACCTAGTCCTAGTCCTAGTCCTGGGTTCTGTGAATGGCCTGCTGTCAGCTTTCCACTCGGTGGAGATGAGACAGCATCCAAGAATGAGGCCTTGGTGTTGTTTTGATGGAAGAGAAAGAGAGAGAGAGAGAAGCAGGGCTCTAGATCCTGTTTACAGATGTAAAATCCCGCTGTGTGTCTCACCCTGCAGGTTGTTGCTGACTAATCCTTGTTTCTGGACTGATTTTTCAATTAAGGTCAAGGAAGCTGTTCCACGAAGCAATGTCTCACTTCTGCTCTTCAACACCTCGGTGCCTCCCCACGTGTATCACATCCAGCAGCTGTGGCCCATGGCAGACTATAACATTAGTGTTTCCTGCAAGAATGAAGTTGGCTGGTCGGCATTTAGCCCCTGGATAACTGCCAGTACCACGGAAGGAGGTAGGAAATGAGTTGCTAGCACTGAGAAGGGTTTCCCTGCCTAAGGCGTGCTGCTGTGCTTTGTGCAGGACCATCTGGAGGAGGTGCTGGTTCAGAGTGGATGGTTGCTTACGGGTTGTGGCATCCTGACTCTCTTGACTGGAGAAAGGAAGTTTACCCATGGATGATCAATCACCTGCTGGAAATACTAAAAGCTGTTGGAAATACTGCATGCTACCTAGTTCAGCTTATTTTCAGTCTGCCTACTGTGTCCCCGGGGGCTGCACACATCCACCTGGTCCTCTCACTTTCTTTCTCTTTGATTTCTGCAGCTCCTACAACCCCGCCACTGAACGTCACAGTGTCATTCAATGAATCCAGCTCACTCCTGGAGATCCGATGGGTGAAGCCACCCCTGGAGAGGATACATGGGGAACTGCAGGGCTATCGCATCTGGCACAGCTGGCAGGACTCCAAGGGGTTGGTAAGTCACCAGGGGAATAGGGAAGAAGATTTGAAGCACAGAAGAAATCCCAGCAGGCATCAAGCAAGGTTGTCTCATTTGTTCTTGGTGCTTCTGTATGTTCTTTCTGAGCCCATTTGTCTATTGTCTTGCACTTTCACCTGTGCTTCTTATATACAAGTGGTCTCTCTGGTGCATGCTAATGAGGTGTGTAACTCATGGTGATGTCCCATGTCTTTAATATTGGGAAGAAGCAGGTCTGCCTAAAGGAGATGGGGCTTGTCCACCTTGGCTCCTTGGTGACAGTCAGAATCTGCTTTGAAATAGAAGGGAGATGCTCCTGGTGACAAAAACCTTTGGTATGATCTTTGGAGTGCCAGTAGGGGAGTTGGCAGCATCTCTTGGTGCTTTTAGCAATGGAGTCAATCGTAAGGTGTTTGGGAGAATTTGCTCCCTGAATTTTGAGTCATTCCTTACTCAGATGGGATTTATTCCATGCATTAACTCTTCTGCAAACTCAGTGCAAGAAGGCACTGAGCTTTTTAGCTTGAGGAACATTTTGGGGCAGGGGGCCTGTCCATAAGTGTGTGAAGTTACTTGGCACAGCCTTGCTTGCCTTTCCCAGGCTTTGGGACATCTTAGCAGCAAAGGGTTTTGCTTCGCAGCAAATCTTTGGGCAAAGCAGCACTGGAGATGGGAGACAGCATCCCATCCAGGCTCTGCTTGTGGCTGGGGAGCCTTTGGATAATTGCATGGAAGTACCCAGCCATCGCCTCTGCACTGTGGTTTGGTCTCCCTCTGTCCCAGGCTGAAAGCACAGAGAGGCACTGAAGACCTAAAGCCTGTGTGGAAAGAGTGACTCACGCTCTTTTTTTGTAAGATGCTGCATTTTCTGTTCTCCTTTTATGTTTCTGAAAAAGAGCATGTATAGATCCAGACCGAATGAAGTCAGGGAAACAATATTATGGTCTTGTGACTGGCATGGAAAAAAAATGCTGACACATTTGTCGTCTCTCAAGCAGTAAGTAAAAAACAAGACTTGCCCTTTAAGCCCTGGGAGCCTTTTTTTTTTATATAGATAAAATTTCCAATTCAAATGCTTAGGCAGTGAAATTTCTGCTTAGGTCCCTGGTTAATCAGTGTTCTCATTCATGCTGGCTTTCAGGAGGCTTGAAAATCCCCTCTGCTGTGGAGTAAGTTCAGAAGGGAGGTAGCTCTGCAAGGGAGGTATTTTCTAGATGACCTTGGCTTTGCAGACCAAAGGGTGCAGTTGTGTTTGTTGCTGATTTGTTTCATCAGCTTATAGGTTTTCTGGAAGGCAAAAATGCCTGTACAAGCATCTGGAGGCAGACAGCCAAAAGCAGGGGCCAGCACTTGTTTTTATAAGGGCTGTTGCAGAATTAAGAGGCATGGGAATGGTGGTGGCCCCACATCCTCTCTCCAGAGCACCTCTGGGTTGGCTCCCGAGCTGCTGTGGTCTGTCTGCTGGAGCCAACGGACAAACAAACTGAAGTACAAGAGCAATGTGCTTGCTGTCAAATGGCAAAGTTCTTATTTTCCAGAAATAAATCCCCTGCATTTCCACCCTGGACAGGCTAGATACTAAATGCCAGATACTCCCTACTTCTTTTGTCCTCCTGTACGTTTTTGTACACAAGCGAAGCAATAATGCCTGCCCTTCTCAGGTCAGACTTCCCCCAGAATAATGATCATTAAAAAATCCTGGCACAATAAATGCAGTGGGATTCTGTATTTCTGTGTCAGCAGGGCCACCTGCAGGCCTCTTTTGCTCCACAACCAGTTTAAAAACGGTATTAAAAACTTCAAAAAGCTCTTATTTTATTCTTAAACCAGCAATTCTTGTTTGACCCACGCTTCCAGGAGCTGGGACGTGAAGAAATTCCTCAACTACCACAAGACTCATAAAAATCATTAAATTTGGCAGTTCTGTCCTGCCGGAATTGCTGTCTGCATTGAAAATGCGCTCATGTTCTCCACAGTCTGTTTGATATCTGCTCGATGCTGTCCTCAAATGACACAGCAGAGCTGCCTGAGATATTAAGGGATCCCTGTGCCTTTTTGGGCTGGTGGCAGGGAAATGATCTTGTGTGGATTTCCACCGAAGGATGCTGTTAAAGCAAGTGGTTGGAAAAGAGGAGTGTGGGAGCGTGCATCAGTCCAGTCCTGGTCTGACCGTGCATGTTCCTCAGGGCAGCGCCTTCTGCGAGAGCCTGTGGAGCTCTGCCTAATGCTTGTGCACATTTCATATCCATTTCCGTGGCTTCTTTATGACTGAGAATAGGAATTGATTCCCTCTGGGCAGTTCTGATTTCCTCCTCCTTGCCCACCTCTGCTGCTGTTTTTGCCAGGCAACGTGAGGTTGGGCAGCAGCTCGGAGCCAGGCTCTGCGGCGCACAGCAGCCCGCCAGATGTTTTGCACATCACAGGGCAGTTGTTTGGCAGCTGGCGGTTCGCGAGGAGCAGAAACAGGCACTTTCTCAGCCGCTTGGCTGAGTCACAAGATTGGGAAACAACAGGGAATTTGCAGGGAAGGGGATCGCTTGGGTTTTTATCAAGGAAAAAAGCCTGTGTCACGAAACACACCAACTTCTGTGATGTTACCAGGCAAGGAAAGATGCTGTTAGAGCTGGAAATCCTATTAGCTTGGTGCAAACCCACAGTCAGAAAATACCTGCCCTAAGAGCTACTCTCTGCAGCAGGGTGCTTTAATGCCAAAGCCAAGAGCCAGCAGAGAGGTGCGTGTGAAGGAGTGGCGGCGTTGTGTCGCTGCCGCTGGCAAACACTGAAGCTCTGCCAGCGTGGAGGCTCTCGGCACTGACCAGCACAGAGCCCGCGCTGTCCCCTCCTGTGTCAGACCCCCCGTGCTGCATGACGGGCACGGGGAAGATGTTGTTCCTTGCACTGTAGGAATGCAGGTTGGCATTTAGAAGCAGGGAACTGAATTGACAACGTGTCGAAAGGAGAAGGCTCTGGGAGAGAGGTGTTTCAGACCCCAGAGCGTGCAATACCTTTCCTCCTCCCTTGCAAGATGGCTTTCGTGCCTTTTTCTGGCTTGATCTGCTGGTCCCGCTGCTGTTGACAAGCAAAGAGCAACAGAGGCACAAGGCTGAGGCGGGAAACACCGCACAGCTCCTTTCCAGATCTCATCCGGTCCTTTCAGGGCTATTATTCTCCATAAATAACTTGCTGTTTATGCTCCATTTCCTCTGGGCTTTTAGAAGCAAAGCAATGCAGGACTTTAACGAGGGGACAATTCTCAGTAAATCGCTGGGTTTCACTCCTGCCATGCCCAGCTGGTGGGGATGGGCTGCCGTCTGCCCCAGCCCAGGCTTGTCTTCTCTCTCCTCCAGCAGAACATCTCCTCTGAAGCCCAGCAGAACAGCAGCGTGGCCCTCCTGCCCGTGGTGGCCACCAACGCCACGTGCTCCGTGCGTGTGGCTGCCGTCACCAAGGGGGGAGTGGGGCCCTTCAGCAGCCCGGTGGAGGTCTTCATCCCTGACAGCGGTAAGGGAACGCCTGTCTCTGCATGTGTGGCCCGGGTGTGGGTAGAAGATGGCATGGGAGCCTTGGGCATGCTTTGGTAGCCAGGAGAGCCTTGCTCCCCATGTGCCACTGCAGTCCTTGCACCCTCCTCTCCTGTGTAACCCCTGGGGTTTTACTGGGCCTTCGGAAATGACCTCTGCAGTCTGACTCCTTCGCCAGCTCTGTTAATGGGATGTTTCCTTAGGGTTAATAACCTCAGCTCCCTCGTCGACTCCAGCCTCTGGGAATGCAGACTCCTTTATCATAGCCCTGGGCTTCATCTGCGGGACAATTGCTGTCGGGCTGATCCTCTGCTTGTCCGTGGTCATTCAGAAAAGATGCATGGAGACCAAATACGGGTAAGCCGAAGGGAGAGCAGTGGTGGTGGTGCTCTGGGCTGGGCTGGTCACAGGCACACGGGGCAGGGCCTGGCAGGGGAGCTTTGCCAGCAGCCCCCACTGGATCCAGAAGGCTTCTGCTTCCAGCACTGGCGTTGTTCCCCCAAGTGGCATGTTTTATGCCAGGGTGAGGGACCAAGTGTATTTTTACTGCAGCAACAGTACTTCCCCTCCCTTCCTCAGTCCAGCAGTTCACCTTTCGCTCGCTATTCCTATTTTTAAAAGGAAGTGAACTTGTGCAGCCTAGTATAGGGGTTGGCCTTGGCATTTTGACACAGTGGTAAGAGAACAGAGTTGTATAATATCCTGTGTCCTGTGACCTGGAGAAACCCCTCCTGCCTCATCACACACTAAACTTATCTTGGTCCAAAGGCTAAATGCAACACCAGCGTCCCCGAGCAGAGAGCCTGCTGCTGGACTGCACTAAGTGACGTTTTTAGTAATGTGGACAAAGGACTGTTATCTACAACAATAAGCCAGTGCTACTCACCCACCCTTGTGACTTTCTAAGTGGCATTTAATTGCCCTGTCGTATTATTTGTGTTAAATAACTGTAGTGTTAGCAGCTTTTCTTACAATCGCTGTCATTTGGATGTCTGCTGCCAAACAGAAATATGATAAAATTAGCTCCTTTGGAAGAGCATCATTTCAGCAAGGGAGTTTGTTGAGCTGCTTAGGGAACCACATCTACTTTGGTCTCCCACAGCATCACCCTAATCCTAGTCTGGAAAATGGCTGTGTGTAAGAATCTTTTTTCTAACTGGTGTAACATTATGGGAACCTCTCTGTCCTTGCAGTGCTAGCTCCGTGGAGCCTTTTGTGTTCTCATTTCCCAGAGCTGAATCTCTGCATGGCCCTGCTCCAGAGAGGTTGCATGGCACCTCCCAACAACATGCCTACCATCATTTCAGGGCTGTGGTGTACAGCTCCCATGGTTTCTTTTTGGCTAAAGGGTCGTGGTGGCCACGTGCTAATGCAGAGCTGGAGCATCGACACGTATCACACAAGAGAAGGGATCGATTTAGGAAGCAGTGGGTCTGGGCACCGTACTCCTACCAGCCCAGACTGCTGTCTGACTAGGAAATGAGTATCCCATTTCCTCCCCCAAATACCTCTGTGACTCAGTCCTTTGTAGATCAGCCTTGTTTATCAAGTGGCTGTTTTGATCGGATGTTGTAGGCAATGGCACTGATCCAGTGAGAGGGAAATGAAAAAGATTAGAGCAAATGTACATTTCCTCCTTTGCTGCTGATATTATGGGTAGCTCTGTGGTCACCCATACCTGCAGCTGCAGTTCCTTGAACAGAGGAAAACCAGCTGAAGTGGCCTAGCACACTCTCTTTCTGTCCCGCCAGGAATGCCTTCAGCAGAAATGACTCAGAGCTGGTGGTGAGTTACACGGCGAAGAAGTCCTACTGTCGGAGAGCTGTTGAACTAACATGTGAGCATTCTCTTTATCCCTCTGCGAGGAGATGAGGGGCAGCAGCAGGGCAAGCCAGCAGTGAATGTGTGCATCCAGCTTGGGGCTTGATTATTTTGGTTTTTCATGTGTCTGCCAAGCTGGGCACTCTCACCTGGTGCTCTGTGAAACGTTGATGCTCTGTCTCTAGCTGGATGGCCCACGGGTATCGGGGGAAGCTCCTTTGGTACCAAGCTACAAAATCCTGGCCCTTGGCCATGTCCCTCTGTTTGTACCATGCAACACCGTGATGTTGTAAATGGTTAGCTCACGGCTGAGGTGTGTGTGGGAGATGACCTGAGCTCCTGTTCCTCTCTCTCACAGTGGGCAGCCTGGGTGTCAGCAACGAGCTCCAGCAGAAGCTGCAGGATGTCGTCATTGACAGAAATGCTCTCAGTCTGGGGAAGGTCCTGGGAGAAGGTGAGCAATGGTGCTGCTGGGGGCTGGGGATGGACACACACCCGGACTGATGAGGCAGGGGCTGCCGCTGCTGCTCATGCCATCGCCTGGCCCCAGGGGATGTGGAGGAGATGGTGGGTCAAGATGACCACGCGTCGGGCTGGGAATTTGGACCCCTCCATTCCTGTCCTTGTTCTGCCACTGATGAGAAGCAAGTCTTCCCCCTCTGCCTTTCGGGGACAAGGTCTCTATCTTAGAGCATTTCCGATTTTTGAGGAGATAGGGATGTCCCAACTGGTGGAGCTTCAGGATGTGGATAAAGTGCTTGCTTCTTTCTGACGGTGCAGGGGAGTTCGGGTCGGTGATGGAGGGACGTCTCAGCCAGCCCGAAGGCACCCCGCAGAAGGTGGCTGTCAAGACCATGAAGAGTAAGTTGCCCCAACCTTGCAGACCTTGGTGTTGTTCATCCGAGTGGGTGCTGGCGCTCTAACCACAGCTCCTGGTGCCAGATGCAGAGAGACTGAACTGGGGCAGGTGGTCTGTTGGGTGGAAGCTGGGCAGCAGAAGGGAAAGCATGGTGAGATGTGGGGAACAGGATGTGGGTTGTCTCAGACCCTTTTCCAAACAGTGACCAAGGCTGTGATCTCTGCTGATTTCCACCCAAAGCCTTGCTGGGAAGGGATGCTCATCTTACTTCCAAGTTTGCCTTGAAGAACTGGGAGGTGACAGTACTTGTCTCCATCCAGATAAGAGATCCCTGGCTTTTTGGGACCCCCAAACAAATCTAACCTTTCCTCATGCTCTCATGCTGCAGTCTCCGTCCACCCTGGGCCTGGTGCTGCTGCACAGATGGCACAGGGCTGTTCCTTGCTTGCATGTGCTGAATAACCCAATGCTGGTGTGAGCCTCTGATGTGAGGTCTCCCCAGCCTGTCTCTGTCATACTGTCGGTCCCTTCGCCCTCACCCCTGCAGGCACTGTGCTGTGAAGAGATGTGGCAGCAGTGATTAAAGTGTTAAAGCTCTCAGGGTTTTACACTTCCTCTTTTTTCTCCGCTTCCCAGTGGATAACTTTTCCCAAAGAGAGATCGAAGAGTTCCTCAGTGAAGCAGCGTGCATGAAGGACTTTGACCATCCCAATGTCATCAAGCTGCTAGGTACGGGCTGCCACTGCCCGCCCTCCGGCTGGGCTGGGGAGCGGGACTGGGGAGCTAAGGTCCCACGTGTCTGCAGGACACTGTGGTGCCTTTGCCAGTGGGGCTGTGCAAACTGTCTGCGTTTTCCAGGTGTGTGCATCGAGCTGAGCTCCTTGCAGGTCCCCAAGCCCATGGTGATTCTCCCGTTCATGAAATATGGCGACCTGCACAGCTTCCTGCTTCGCTCCCGGCTGGAGATGGCCCCACAGGTAATGAGTGTAGGGAGCAGAGGGCTCTGTGCCTGCAGGAGCTAGGGATGACTTGGGAACAGGAGGCAAAACCTGCCTTAGCTTTTGGAGAACATCGAGAGGACTTGATTGTAGTCATGCTTCCTGCCTTGTCAGGTGTGGTGGTGGGATATGGCTCCACAAAAGCCTGTGGGATTTTTGCCTTCCCTCTCCAGGCTGAACAAGCCCAACTATCCCAGCTTCTCCTTGTCCACCATCTTATCCAGCCCCACCTTAGATGTCTCCTCAGGACTTGCTCCAACATATCAGTATCTTTCTCATACTGAGGAGCCCCAACTGGGACACGGTATCCAGATGTGGCCTCACCAGTGCCAAATAAAGGGGAAGAGTATCTTCTCCTGACCTGCTGGCTGCACTCTGGCTAATGCAGCTGGCTGTGAGGTTGGCCTTCATCAGCGCAAAGGTTCATGGCTGAGTCGTGGTCAGCTTGCTCCACACCAGGACCCCAGGGTCCTTTTCTGCAGAGCTGCTTTCTAGTCAAAAATACATGACATTAAGGCAGCTAGTGGGATAGCAGGCTGCATTCAAGAGATGTGAAAGGAGGAAGCAGAGGTGTGAAGGGTAAACTACAGTGCTACAGCAAACCACAGAGATATGTGGTTTGCCAGGATGGGCTCTTATGGCCAGTGGAGTTATTTCAGGTCAGACCATACATGCTTCCCAAAGCACTCGGGCCATCTAACCCACATCCTCCCTTCCCAGTTCGTGCCCCTGCAGATGCTGCTGAAGTTCATGGTGGATATCGCCCTGGGGATGGAGTACCTGAGCAGTCGGCAGTTTCTCCACAGGGATTTGGCAGCTCGGAACTGCATGTGAGTTTGCTTTCTTCTGTTTTGGCCTGGCAGGGTGAATATCAGTGGAAGCCCTGTGGCTCTGTAGCACTACGAATGAGCATGCAGCTTGGGTTTCCTTAAGTAAAACCTCCCTCCGTTTTGAGAGGCACAGGCAAGGAGATCAATCTCAGGTTTCTAGTTCAGAATTTGGTGCATCAAACTTTTCTTTCTTGTCTTTTTTTGAGCTGTAGAAGTGAGAGGCAGTCGCATACAATGTGTTTCAAGGGCCAGCCTGCAGGAGACATGTGCATCAGTTTTTGCGTGTCTGTCAGTAATGCGAACTGTACCTCTCCAGGCCTTTCTGACCCTGTTTCCACCTGGCAGGCTACGGGACGACATGACAGTGTGCGTGGCAGACTTTGGCTTGTCCAAGAAGATTTACAGTGGCGATTACTACCGTCAGGGCCGAATAGCAAAAATGCCAGTGAAGTGGATTGCAATAGAGTCTCTGGCAGACCGCGTCTACACCACCAAGAGTGACGTGGTAGGTACACACGGCTGGGCGGCCAGAAAGCAGGAGTCAAGAGCTGGAGGCTGATCCGTGGGTTGAGTCTTCCATGCTTGTGGCACTTTGTTGTGGTTGTTCTTGTACCTTGCAAGTGCAAAAGCCAGGGGAGCGTGAGGCTGTCAGTAACAAGCTGTGCTGACCTTTCATTGCCTGCCCAGCATCCTGGAATAAGTTTATTGAGTGGGCCACTCGCCTGTTCTATGGCATTGCTTATTATTTCCAATTTTGGGGAAGGCAGGACTGGAGATACAACCATTAGCATTGTGCGAGAGTCCAGTGGATGCTAGGAAGTGACCTTTCCCCATGAAAAGACTCATTCATTCCTCCTGGAAATGTCCTTTTAGCATGCTTTCCCTTTGTTCTCACAGTGGGCATTTGGCGTTACCATGTGGGAGATAGCGACCCGAGGGATGACTCCGTACCCAGGAGTCCAGAACCACGAGATCTATGAGTATCTCTTCCACGGACAGCGGCTGAAAAAGCCCGAGGACTGCTTAGATGAGCTGTGAGTATTACGCTGCTGTGTCAGGGCTGCAGCATGGCCTGTTTGCCCTGTCTAGCTCCAAACTACCTGTGCACTGCTCATCCTTGGCTGATTTTGTTTCTGTGGGGTGTTGCTCCTTGTTCTCTGTGGTTCTCAGTTGCTGATGTCCTTTCTTTAAAGGCATAACAATTACTTGTGCATTTGTGGCTCAGCCCTGAATTTGGCTGAGAGCCCACAAAGCCGTATCTGACAGCGCAACTGGAGAATGCTCTGTCTGCCTGTGTTCCCACCTGCAGAAGACCTGCTTTTTGTTGCCAGGAATCACCTCCCAGCTCACCCCCTTGATTCTCTGACAGTCCCCAGAAACACAAGTTATTAAAGACTGAATTTTAAGTTGAAATGATGTGGATTTAACCTTTCCTTCCTTGTGGGATTGATAGTCAGGGAATGTGCAAGAACACACACACAGGTTTCCTCTTAGAAGACAGCTGGCCAGGATAATGGTGTGGGTCAAATTTTAAATGAAAGTATGACATAAACAAAAAGCTCAGAACCTTTGATATTTTCCTAATCTCCTGACTTTTGACGTGTCTAATAAGAGCCAGGTCCCAGAGGAGAGCAGAGTATGACCCAGGAATGGAAAACCATCTTAACTCCAGGGCAAATCCTAACAAATACCCCAAAAGAAGGCAATGGGTTCGTGGGCGTCACACAGAAGGCTGATGAGCTGGGCTGTTTGCATGGGGTGGGTGGGAAGTGCCAGAGGTCACCTCGCCAGCTCCTGCAGAGATGGCAGCAGTGCCCTCTGCAGTTTGTGGTGAAGGAAGGAATCAGACTTTTTATTGTTACTATTTTTTTTAAGATAGTATGTTTTGACTGGAAGGTCTTGCCTAGGGGATGCTGTTCTGTGCCCCACAAAATGCCCTGAAGTTGGGGGCCTTACAGTGCCTAAAATGTATGAATCTGGGGAGGGAAAACACGGCCGTTGGAAACCTCAAAACCTGTTATTCCTGAGCAGCGAGGTGAGGGTTTTTGTCTGAAGCTGCCCATGTGGCCTTTGGTCCCCAAGATTTTCAGCTGTAACATTTGAACTCCCCATGGCTAAGAGCTGCAAAAACAAAACTGTAAGCTAGCAAAGCTGCAAGGAGCTGCACAGCGAGCCCTAACCCCCCCCCCCCCTCTTTGAGGCAGCAGCTGCAGGCCCGCAGCCCCGTATGGAGTGCACTTGTCAGAGGCTCAAGCTGCATCCTGCTTGGTGCATTTTGTGCGTCCCATGGCCCACAACAAACCACGGTTCCCCATGGCACTGGGCTGATCACAGGGCTGTGCCTCCGTGTGTCAGGCAGTGAGAGAGACTTCAGCAGCTGGTAGCAGCTGTTTGGGCTGATACTGCCCTATGTCGGGCAGCTGCACGAAGTGGGGGAGCTGCTTTTGCTTTGTTTTAGTGCAAAGTGGCTCAGCACTTACTCAGTTTCCAGCTGTCGGGGAGAATTAGCCCACGTACATCCCATAGCCAAGTGGTTGCATCCTCTGCAATAGCTGCATCCCTCTCCCCATTTCCAGGTATGAAATCATGTCTGCATGCTGGAGAACCGACCCCGCTGACCGGCCGACGTTCTCGCAGCTGAAAGTCCACCTGGAGAAGCTGCTGGAAAGCCTGCCCGCCCTGCAGGGGCCCAGGGACGTCATCTACATCAACACCAGCCTGCCGGAGGACAGCCCGGACTCCACCCAGGATTCGGGGTTCCCCCAGGCGGACTCTGACTTGGACCCTGGGGACATTGCCGAGCCCTGCTGCTCCAAAGTGGAGGCAGCCCTGGTGGCCGTGGATGTCCACGACAGCGAACAATGGGGGTCGAGGTACGTCCTCGAGGGCGCCGGCGAGGAGCAGCTGGTCAGCCCTATGGAGGATGCATACGTCCCACTACTGCCGCACGGGGCGGCCCCCGAGGGCTCAGCGTGGACCCAGGCCAGCACCTTGCCAGCCGGCAGCTCCCTCGTGCCCGAGCCACGGTGTGCCGATAGCTCTGAGGACTCCGCAGTGCTGCTGTGAACGGGAAACCTGCACAAAGCAGAGCTCAGAAAGAAGGACAGAGAGATTATATTTTAATAAACAGTCTTATTTCTTCTTGCGTTATTTTCACGGGGGAGCCCGGCCCTTCTTGGGCTGAAGTCACAGGGGTTTGTTCTTATTTGGTAATTAAATGCCATAACTATTTTTTCTGTAGTGAGAGGCTGCGCTAGCACCAAAAAGGTGATGCAGCCTTGCAGCTGGCCTCGGGTGGCTTTTTCTTTCCTTTTCTTTTCTTCTTTTTTTTTTTTTAACCTTTCTCAGCATTTTCCATGGCTTTTTCAACAGGCAGCCCTGTGGGTGGTCAGGGCTGACATATAGCCCTCTGGGGGGCTTTCATGTTGCGGGACATCCCTGTTGAAAATTGCAAAGTGGACCCCAAACAGGTGCACCAGGTGCTTCAAAGTCCCCTCTTGCAGACCACAGGTTTTGTTTTGTCCCTGGTGCATCCCTGTGGGGCCAGTGGCAGGCAGCAGGAGTGGCCCTGCCACCTGTGCCAGCCACCGAGCATCCTGCCCGTCTGAGCACCGAGAAAACCATCACTCCTCCATGAGGACGGGGAGATGAGAGGCTGTAATGTGGAGGCCCAGGAGGGATGGAGTGGCCCTGCGATGCCCTCCTCTGTTTGGGGGGGGATTTCTTCTCTTCCCATAGCATGGGCTCATTTAAAGTACCCTGCTGCAGGGAGGGGAGACCCCCCCTACAAAAAAAATCTGCCCCAGGAGCCTCCTCAGCCCTGCCCTGAGCCCTGAAGCCTTCCAGCCCCAGCTCTCATTTCTGTGCTGTGCCCAGCAGATGGTGCAGGGACCCCACACAGTGCAGCATTTATTAAATACTGCTGTGAGTGGTGGTGTGCCGGGCTGGGGCAGGGGACACAGCGGAGGACATGGGCTTGGGGAAGGGGCTGCAGTGTGGGGCTGGTGGGCGAGGGGCTGCACAGTGCTCACTTGCCCCAGCAGCTACAGGAATGGCCTTTCTGCAAAAAAAAAAGGGGTGTTGCAGAAGAGGATCGCGCCAGGTGGATCTGGCCACAAACATTTTCTTTGCACAGGGATACGTCGGGCTGACAACATGGGCTTCGCCGAAGATGGGGCACGGCAACGGAGGTTTGTCGAAGTCAAGGCAGCCAGCACGATTAGGTGACAGCAAAGTGGAACGGCTGATGGTGGCAGCAAGTGTGACTAACCACAGACAGCCCCCCCTTAAAAAGCAGGCCTGGCACTGCTGGGGGGTGTCCTGCAGGCAGAAGGGGGGCACTCAGCCAGCTCCCCCAGGCAGCATTTGGGGTGACCGTGGCGGGAGCTGGGGCGCAGGGAGCGCCTGGCATCCGCCTGTGCCGCTCGCCAGGGCTCGGCTTCCCCGGCCGCGGTGCGCGGGGCCGGCGTGGGAGGGATAACTCATCCCAGCCAGGAGGCAGAGGTGCCGGGCGGAGGGAGCTTGCAGCCTTTCCTCGCCGCTGAAAGCCCTGCTTGAGCCGCGGGACCATGACCTGGGGGCTTCGCCGCAGCCTCCCGCTGCTGCTGCTGCTGCTGCTGCTGCTGTGCCTGGCGGCACGGCCGGCGGCGCGGGCGTCCCAGGTGAGCGGTGCTGGGTGTGGGTGCTCATCCTCGCGTGGGGCTAGGGGTGTCCGCATGCGTCTCCCTGTGTGGCTTCATCCTTCTGCCTCCCATGGGACAGGAGTGCCACAGGGTTCTTGGAATGCCTCCTGGTGGTGTGGGGGGGGGTCTCTTTCCTCTTTTTCCTCTTGCCAAAGCAGGAAGCTTAAAGCGTAAAATGCATTGTGTGTTCCCTGCTCTTAAAAGCCTCCTTCCCAGCTTCAGGCAATTTGTGAACACCTCACCCCGGCTCCTGGAGCCGGCAGGTGAGTGATTGGGGAGCGTGTCCCAGTGCTGCTCTGCTCCCCTCGCCTGGAGCCTGGTGGGAGGAGAGGTTTGCCTGCACCCGCAGCTGCGGGAGGGAGCTGTGAGCAAGGAGGCTGTCAGTGTATGGCAAGGCTTAAACAGGGCTTGTGTATTTTTTTTTAAATAATTTTATTTTATTTTCACCACACCTGAAATCACGAACAAGTACACCGGGAGCAAAAAATACGACCATTTTTGCAGGGCAATGGGGGTTTGTTATGGTTCAATGTCCCGCAGGGAGCTCTGCTGGCTCTTGAAGCTAACTAAAACCAGCCCTAACAAAGAGCTGTTTATTAAAGTGAGCTGAATGCCAGGCATCTATTTGCTTTTTCCTCCCTCCTCCTGTGCGGTGTACCCCAGAGCTGCAGGCAGGACCCAGCTCATCCCCCACGACCCCGAGAGGCACCAAGCATGGGCAGGGGATGGTTGTGGAGTGGTCCGAGCATGCTGGCTTCTCTTTTTCCTCTGCACCCCCTTGGTCGCTGTTTGCAGGGGTGGATAACTCCCTGCCATGTGTTGTGGCTGGGGAGCCACAAATCCCCCCCCTCCTTCCCCCCTCCTCCGCCAGCTCTGCTTGCCCCCGGCCTCATGCTGCACAGACCCTGGCCCTTTCCCCATCAGCAAAAAAGGGGCTCCCCAGGGAGTGTTTGTCCCCCGCCCTGCATGCTCTGCAAATCTCTGAGCTCCAAAACTGACTTTACTTTGCTCAGCTCTTGCTCTTTTTCTTCGGTTTGCAGTCAATTCCACAGGAAACCTATAATAACGATGCCCGTCGCCTGCATGAGTCAGTCTCTCGGTAACCATTAGCTTGCAGGCAGAAGTCCCACAAGTGTTTCTGGCCCCAGAAGAACTCGCAAGACATCTGTTTTCCTATTATTTTGTAATATGGAAGTGGGACATGGTTCTCGCTCCAGCAGGACTAAACATGAATTACGGCATCTCTCCCAAGGCTAACGAAATGATTACAGCCTGGCTGGGAGCGCTGTGTTGCCCTCTTAGATGTAGGAGACAATGCCCAAGATAGGGATTTCCTACACCACGTTCAAAACTCCCCTGTGCGGTCACAAAATGGGACCGGGGAGGAGCCATATGGGTGGCAGGGCTGGGGCTGGGGCTGCGGAGTGCCATGTGCCCCACTGAGCAGCCGCTGCACCCGCAGAGCTGCCTGGGCAGGCAGCAGCTCCTGGCCGCTGTGCGGCAGATGCAGCAGCTGCTGAAGGGGCAGGAGACGCGCTTCGCCGAGGGCCTGCGCCTGATGAGGAGCCGGCTGAGCGCCCTGCACGCCGCCCTGAGCAAGGCTGCCATGGAGCCGCTAGCCGGTGAGTCCCGCAGTGGGCAGGGGCCTCGGAGGGCTCCACTCCAAGCCTCCACTCGGGATGCCGAGGGCCGAAGCACGGGCGGTGGTTTGGGCATCTCTACGGATGGAGCCACAAGGCACGGGTGGGCTGGGAAAGCAGGAGAAACCTGCAGCTGCAGGGGGAGCCACTTGTGGCCCCCCCCTTGCCTGATCCCTTCCCCACAGCTCCAGCTGTGTCCTGTCCTGCCCTGCAAGCCCCAGCTGGCGGACGCAAGTTTGGCACGAAGTACCTGGTGGAGCACGAGGTGCACTTCGCCTGCAACCCTGGCTTCGAGCTGCTGGGCTCCAGCACGCGGACGTGCCAGGCCAACGGCAGCTGGAGCGGGCAGGAGCCGCGCTGCACAGGTACTGCTGCGGTGCCCTCATCAGGGGCTGGATGGGGTCACCCCTGCTGGAAGCGTTTCCTGGGGTAAAATTGGCACCAGGCAGGCTGGCTGGTGAGGCTGGGGTGGTGTGGAAAAGCGTGGTTTGGTCTTGCTTAAGGGTTCTCCAAACTGACAAAGCAGAGTGAAGCTGCATCACCACCTACAGGCGTTCTTGTTGCTCCTCATCTATTTGGGTGCTCCAGGTCCTGATCCCAGCTCCACTTGGCTGTGGAAAGAGCCTCTGGTCCCAGGCTTGCCGAGGGGACGGGAAGGGGTGGCAAAGCCTCCCAAATAGAGTTTCTGGGCGTGGCATCCTTCACTGCAAGCTGCAACGAGACACATTTTGTTTGCAGGTTGTGTTCCCTGAGCAGGCCTATGGGGCAGCAGCCCATGCTTGTCGGGCGGTTTTGTGTCCATCTGCTTGGGCTTGCTGGGTCCAGCTGCAAGAGCGGGGACAATCCTGGCTTCCTGAAACAAGAGGGACTATTGGGGTCCACCAAAGGGGAGGTATCGCGGCTGTCCCTGGTCACTGCAGCCTGCATGGCGGTGGTTTGGCTCTTCTCATTGAGAAAAGCAGCTAGAGCCAAACAGGGAGCCCTGCAGCAGAGATGGGGGGCAAAAAGGGCATCTGAAGGCTCCTTCCATTGCAGCAAAGCCATCGCACTGGGGCAGCACCACCGCGTTGCAAACACTTGGCGTCTGGGCTCGGTGAATGTGCCATGGGGTGGCTAAATGCGCCTAAAAAGAAAAAAAAAAAAAAGGGAAAGAAGAAAAGAAAATAAATGAAATGTGTGGTTTTTTGCACGGCAGAGATCAGCGCATGCTCCAGCAGCCCCTGCCAGAACGGCGGGACGTGCGTGGAGGGGCCAAGCCAGCAGCGGTGCCTCTGCCCACCGGCATGGAGCGGAGCCGCCTGCCAGCACCGCACGCAGACGGGTGGGTGGCTCTGAGATTCGGGGCTGGCACATGGGGCATCGGGTGGATGGGAGCCGAGCAGGGATGCTCTGCGCTCACCATTGCCCCGCGGTGCCCCCCAGCACCCCCGCCCTTGAGCGTCACGGCCGACCCTGCCTTCAGCCGCAAGCCGCGCTGCGCCCAGGTTGAGCGGACCCAGCAGTGCCGCTGCGAGCCCGGCTTCCACATGAGCGGCACGGCCACCGCCAGCCTCTGCCAGGGTAAGCGGTGGTGGGTCTGCCAGCGGGGCCGCTGCCACCCACGAGGGCTGCGGCTGAGCATGGTTGCCTTGTTTTCCCACAGACGTCGATGAGTGCGAGGTGTACCAGGCGGAGGGGGCTCCGCGGCTCTGCGCCCACGCCTGCATCAACCTCCCCGGCTCCTACCGCTGCGCCTGCCCCGGCGGGTACAGCCTCCTGGCTGACGGCAAGAGCTGTGAAGGTGAGGCCCCCTGCTTCTCCACATGGAAAATGCCATCTTTACTTCCTTTTCCAACTCTTTTCTTTTCCCCTGCCCTGCTTTCAAGCATCTTGGCTCGCAAAAATCTCCATGGGTTTGTATGAAGAGGTGGTTTCCCTGCTGGGTGGGGAGGGGAGGGGAGGGGAGGGGAGGGGAGGGGAGGGGAGGGGAGGGGAGGGGAGGGGAGGGGAGGGCAGGGAGGTGGCTGCAGCACATGTAAGTGGTGTACGATGCTCTGGGGCTGTGCCTCGCTGGCAGAGAGCAGGGAGAGCATCGCCGAGTCACGGAGCTGCCCCATGTGAATGGGGTGGTCCCCAAGAGGAGATCCAAACTAAAAACAAGACTGTAAGTGGTGATGCCTGATCCGTTTCAAATTGCTCACCTGTTTTCTGCCAAAATGAGCCTTGCGAAGAGGATGTTTAGGTCCCCTCGGAGGGTGACCTGCTGTCCCACCCTGTTTTGCAGACATCGATGAGTGCGCCCTGTCGCAGGACAACTGCACGCAGGGGAAGACGTGCATCAACACAGGAGGGAGCTTCCAGTGCGTCCGCCCTGAGTGTCCCCAGCCCGGCGGCAACATCACCTATGTGAAAACATCACCCTTGTAAGTATGGCAGGGGCCCTGTCCCCTAAATATTTCTGTAGCCACCAAGCTGGTCCAACGCCACCTCCCTCCTTGGGCAGGGAGGGGGACACGGACCTCCACGTCCACCCGGGCTCTCTCAAAGCCTCCTTCTCCATCGCCTCTGCAGCCAGTGCGAGCGCAACCCCTGCCCGATGGACAGCAGGTCATGCCACCAGGCACCCAAGACCATCTCCTTCCACTACCTGCCCCTGCCCTCCAACCTGCTGACCCCCACCCCACTCTTCCGCATGGCCACGGCGGCGGCACCCGGCCGGCCGGGGCCCGACAGCCTCCGCTTCGGCATCGTGGGCGGCAACAACCGGGGCCACTTCGTGATGCAGCGCTCGGACCGGCAGACCGGGGAGCTCATCCTCGTGCAGAGCCTGAAGGGCCCCCAGACCATCCAGGTGGATGTGGACATGTCTGAGTACCTGGACCGCACCTTCCAGGCCAAGCACCTCTCCAAAATCACTGTCTTTGTCTCTGCCTACGAGTTTTAGGGGGGGCTGGGGGGCGGCTGCGGGGTTTGGGTGGTCTCACATGCACGTGGCCAGACCCATGGTGATGGTCCCTCCTCAGCATCCCCCACCTGGAGCGCTGCAGGTGGTGGCATGTGCTGAAGCCCCACAGCCAGCTGTCCTCCCCTCTGCATCACAAGCCTCCAGGTCGCTTTTACACTTGCCTATGTGGAAAAAACAGCAAATGAGGTGCAACAGAAACTGGGTGCACGGGCTGTCTGCTTGCTGGGCTGTGAGAGCTGAGCATCGTCTTCACCCGAGGCTCCAGCAGGATGGCCCATCGCCTCTACACATACGTGGTGCAAGGCAGTGGACAGAAACCAAGCTCCTTACTTCCTCTTTAATTCCTTTTTGTAGGAAAGAAGCTAAGCTGGTGCTGTCAGCCCTCCTCTGTGCTGGCCTGGGCTTGCTCATGTGAATGCTCCCCACTGATGCTGAGACCCCCAGCCTGCGGGGCAGGGGCCGCTCCCAGCGTTTCGGTGTTTCGGTGCTGGGCTTTCCACAGCCGCAGCTGGGAAAATCCCAGTCGGGGCTCGCAGGGCAGAGCTCGAGCACTTGGTGCTGCTCAGGGCAGCAGATGCTGTGCCCAGCGAGCCCTAGGGCAGTGTAGAAATCTCGTGTGGTGTAATGCACGTCGCTGCTTGTAGCTCTCGGCATGTGTTGAGAAGCCACAAGTTCTTCCCAGCCTCTGCTCACAGCCTGTTTCCAAGGCAGCGAGTTTGAGACTGTCTAAAACTGAAGCCACTGCGTGGGTGCCTGCATCGTGTCCCACAACTTGAGGGAAGAGGCGCTGCCCTACAGCCGGTGGAGCAGCTCCTGCTCCCTGCCTCCCACAACCCCTGGCACCAGCTGGGGTCAGTTACCCTCAGGTCACCGGAGATGCACGGGGAGGACCTCACCTGGTGCTTTTTTGAAGTAGCTGGGGGGAAGTTGCAAGTGCTTCTTGCCACCTCCCCTGTGCCATGCTGGCCCGTCAGCGCGCCATCCCTGCAGCACCATCTCCTCAGCCACCGCCCGGATGGCTCTCGTCCGCATGAGGAACATCGCCAACGGGCAGAGGATGAGTCCCAGAGGGATGAGTGAGCCCTCAGCATCATATTGTGCGAGGAGCAGAGGGGAGGGATGGGTGGAAGGACCTAAGGGCTGTCCCATGCTTCAGCGGACAGGCAGCAGCTCCTTAAACCCCTGGCACATGTGCTCACGCACCTGCATCCGTCTGCAACCATGTGGAAGCCCTGGGTAAGCCAGCATGAATGTGACACAGGGACAGTGACCGCTTCGGCTGCATGTGGTGCTCATGTTGCAGGAGCTCGAGGTGTGAATATTTCATTGTTTAACACCCCCCTGCCTCCACTGTCAATGCAGCTGCAGGAATAGCTCGGGTGCGGTGGCAGCTCCTGTCCTGACGCAGCTGTAAAAGCCGTGGGGAGGCACCACTGCAGTCTCCCACCTCGCCCCGTTCCTCAGTGCAGCGCTTGTGCATGTAAACCACACCAACATTATGCATGTTTCTTCATTATTCTGGTTTTAATACAATTAAAGGATGATATAGCCTCTGAGTAGGTGCAGAGCGGAATGAAGTACCCGATGCGCGTGTGGCCAGCATGCCTGTGGGGATGCTCACCCCAAGCCATCTGGGAATGGGTTCTGGGTTTATGTGGCAATAACCTGCCCTGGTTATTTTTTTTTTTCTGCTTTATGCTGCTTGGGAGGGCAGGCAGGAGGTGCTGGGATGTACAAGCATGGGGCTCGGGGCTGGGCACGGGCAGCTGGTGGCACAGGCAGCCCCCAAAGCGGCTGGGGACAGCAGGCACTGCCTGGCCAAAGCACCCCAAGCAGGGCTATGCG
Organism: Anser cygnoides; assembly: GCF_040182565.1. Lineage (NCBI taxonomy): Eukaryota > Metazoa > Chordata > Aves > Anseriformes > Anatidae > Anser > Anser cygnoides. Next base: position 10,218,512 of record NC_089875.1, read on the forward strand.
GAAGAAGGGTTTGTTCCAGCAGGACAAAAGCACCTTCCTAAAGGAAAACTGAGTGCAGCAGGGCTCTGCGATGACACCTGGTAGTCCCTCAAAAAGCAGCTTTCTCGTTTCCCTTGAACTCAGCCCAGATTTGAAAAAATCCTGCTCCTGGGAGAAAGGGGATGTCCACCTGGTAAGGGGAAAGAGGCCGAGCAGCATGGCTGTTAGGCAAATAAACCATTTTGAGGCACCCTTTGATCCTTGGGCTTTACAAGGAGCTTTCTCTGTGTAGGGAGCTGGCCTTTTTCCTTCCCCTCTCTCATGTCCCAGCACAAGGCACCTGCACTGCTCCATGCCCTGGGTGAACCAGGGGAAATGTCCCTTGAAAAGGGACTGCAGGATTGAGAGGGCTTGAGGAGAGTGAAAACTCTTTGCAAAACCCCAAATCCTGTCCGTTGCAAGAAAAAGCTACCAGTTTCTTACCAGCTCAGAGAAGAAACTTTGGGGTTCCAGCAAAGGAGCTGGGCTGAGATGAGAGGGGGCTTTTCATTTTTTATATTTTTGGAAAAGCTGAAGGTGGGCAGCTTTGGGGAAAGAAAACACAGTTATGAGCAAGAAGATGATGGATGGGGCAGCTCAGAGCCTGTGGTTTGCTGGAGCAGGGTCTGCCCTGCCGCAGCTGCACAGCCTGCTTTGGGATGCTTCTGCAGCACATCATTGCGGTGTTTAGGGATGGTGCCGAAATCCCTGTGCCTGGGGATGCGCTTCCCACAGCGCCTGGGCCTGGCTGGGCTTGGGGCTGCCAGGAGGAGCTGTATGTGTTTGGCTTTTCTTCTTTTATGCAGGGCTTTTCCCTGCATGGCAGAGCCCAAATCCTGCCCGCAGCCGGATGGGACGGATGAAACGCACCGCTGCAAGTGTGCTTGCTGCCCAAGAAGCAGGAGAGGATGACTTTCTGAATAGTTTCCATCTGATGCTTTAGCTGGCTCATGGGGCTGGAGATGGGTGTTTGGACCTTCAGGCCGGCTTTCCTTGCAGTGTAATCCTTAACTGACAGCATTTTCCCAGTTCCCAAGGCCAGGGTGAACTGGTTTCCCCTCTCCAAGATGGGATGGGACACTGAAGACTGGCACGGAGACGCGGAGGGGCATCTCTGCCACCAGGGCTTGTGAAGCAGTGCCTGTCCTTCCAGGTGCTCCTGACCTGCCCTGAGGGCCAGGATCAGAGCTGGGAAGCTCAGATGTCTCTCAGCCTTAGCTGGCTGCACATCTCTCATTCAGCCCCAGAAATGTTTAAGATTGGCTCTGGAGTGCCTGGACTGAGCTGGAAGCCTCTGACCAGCATTTGAGCTGACTGCAGGAGATTTTTCCCCTTCCCAGAGAAGTGACTGCAGCATCTTGCAGCCTGGAATGTGCAGTGAGAAGCTCTTCTGGTCCCAGTAAATACAACTTCTCGTTGGGATAATAACATTCCAGAGCCCAAGAAATAGCTAGGTTTGCCTCTGCTCCCCTTACAGGCACTGAAAGCAAGCTCTCCCCATGCAGCTGACTCCAGATGTGCTCTGCATGCTCTGGGAGAGCACCAGAGCCACCAAGGAGGGTGGCTGGGGACACAGTAGCAATGTGGAGTGCCTGGTGGTGGGATGAACCTCCGTCCCCCTCCAGTACAGGGTTCCCAAGCCGGTGCTGTGGAGAAGCAGGAGGAGGTGGCTCCATCATTGGTGTGGTGGTGTCGAAAGGGGACATCCCAGCACAGCCACTGTGCCTGATGTCTAGCAGCCCAAACCCACATCTGATGCGGACCACAGATCACCTGCATCCCAATCATCGCTGGTCAAAATCCCTGCCCTGCAAATGCTCTGGCCACGGGGGAGCCTGCAAGCAGAGCAGAGTGCTGGCAGAGGCCCAGCAGCAGCAAGGAAAGGAAGGTGTGAGGTGACTCAGGAGCGAGTCATGGGCTCCACCAGACGCAGTGATTCCTTTTGGGGCTCACGGGCATGAGCCGAGCCCGGGACAAACCCTGGATGCCCCCTTAGGTGTGGAGCAGCTGAAGACCTCGCATGGAGGTGGACGTGGGATGCATGGAGCCACGCAGGGCCATGTGGTATGCACCTGACAGGGTGAGAAGCAGCAAAGAAATCAGGGAAGAAGTGTAGGTGTAATTAATAGAGGGTGAAGAGCCCTCGTGTGTGGCAGACATACTTGAATGCTCTTGGCAAGTGGGGCCGAGAAACAGCTTAGATAGTTGAAGTCCAGCACTAAGTCCCCAGCATTGCTTGGAAAGCAATAATCCCCAAATCTAAATACATAGAGAGATGCCTGGAATGTCTACAAGGCCCAAAAAACACATAAAAGGAGAGGGGAACCAAAATGAGAAATTGCTCCAAAAGAAGTCATTAAGACTTAACCTTGGCCATGGCCCTGGACCTCCTGAATGTTCTACCAAGTGACCCGCACCGACCTGGTCCCACTCCGGGAGGGAATGGTAGCTGTGACAAACAGGGGGATCCTTAGGCAGCGCTGTCTCAGAGAGGACGGGGCATGGCACGTGCCTGAGCCCACTCCAGGTCCCCTCACGAAGCTTCATGGGGTTACTCTGTCTTCTCCCAGCCTCCCAGGCCAGGTGGGAAGGAGAACCTCACGAAGTGCAGAATGACTGTGCATTCCCCGCTCCTCCACCTCCTGTACTGGCAGCAGGGCTGGGATTTCGCCTGCCCATGCTGAGGGCTCTCTCTGGAGTCACCTTGCTGTGGTCTGTGCCTGCTCATAGGGCCTGAAGAGAGGACCAGACGCTCCTGACCACCTGTCCTGTTCTGCTACTCTTCTATCCAGCCCAGAGCAAAGCCAAAGGAACAAAGCGGAGCCAGCGCTGCCTGCCTGAGCACATCCCAGCCCATCCCAAAGGGCTGTGATGGAGGAGGAAACAACACCTTATTTCAACTGTTTCCCACTTGGCAGCCAATGAAAATGCAGAGCACGTGGGGCATGCGCTCAGCTAAGGACCATCCAGACTTTCCAACAGCTAAAGTAGGCGTGGTTGGCATATGCCACTGGGGAAGGACTGGGGTATTTCTTTCCTTGAGGCGCATGAGAACGGGGCGCTGGAGCCACTGCAGGCATCCCTCCTACTCACCCGCGAGCCTACATGGTCACACAGGACATCCCAATGTCGGAGAGCCCAGGAATGGGGTCTTGAAGCTTTCTGCACAACTCTGGGCAACCCAGTGAATTGGCCAAACCTTGTAGGTACCACAGGTACCATCACTCACCCACCAAACAGACCCTCAGCTGAATGAGACAGATCCCCACAAGCAGCAGTGACAATTCTCTTGCTATACACAGAAGAGAACACCAGCAAAGCTATTTTTAAGATCTGAATTTTATTGCAGCAGCGCCAGGCCAGCAGCTCCAAGAAGGCCATGCTGGCATGCAGCACATACATTAGCGCTGTGCCATCTCCTCCCACCCCGCAGATTTATATCACGGTTTGAATCCTCACTAAAGTGAAAGCACGAGCACGCATTCCACACCACTTATTAATCCTGTTACGGGCCTTAATGAGGAGCTGAACCATGACATTTTTATTTGTTATGGTTGCTAGGTATGTTGCTAAGCCCTACACACCATACCCCAGATCCCAGTATATCTGTGATATCTGAGAGAGCGTACTGGGGAATTCGTTTAGCTGATATTGCCAAATTTAGTTATACTTTGAAAAGGCTGAAAAAAAGAGCCATTCACGAACTTCTCACAGGCATACCTTTTTCCTTGACAACGCAAACACATGTAAGGATATTTAAATAAACAGTTTTACCCTGCTTGTGCTGACACATTTTTCTGCCTGTTTAAAATTAATTTTGTGGGTATGCCTGAGGAGCACACACAGCTCTTGTGCCAACCCACAAGGTGAAAGAGGAGTTGTCCACCCGAGCAGGGAGCAGACCCAGTGCTACAGTCCCAAAGGGGTCCGGACACCAATAGGTGCCAGGGTCCCCCTGGAGCTGCATGGAGAGGGCTCCACATGCCCCACACTGGAGAAGACCTGTGTGTGCTGCAAGAAAAGTGGGACCCAGACTATTATTTTAAACCTGAAGTTCTCTTCTTTCTCTATTGCCTGGGGAGATGGTGCTGACAAACAGCACATGGGGATGCTCACATACCAAGGGCACTAATTAGTCTTAATGGCCCTGACCAGCCCCACCTGGAGCCACCACCCATTCCCCTGCCCATGCTTCCTGGAGCCCCATTTCAGTCCCCGCCTGAGTTGTACTGTGGCAGCACTGGTCTCCAGCTCAGATTGCTTTGCTGGTTTGACCTAGGACTTGCCTCTTCTCCATGAATGTGCATGTTGGCCTGGATGCTTGGTTGAACCTGGCCGTGATCTCCTGCCCTGCTCACCTAGCCAGGAACTAGACTGGCATGCAGCACCGCAGCAGCAGGGATCCTAAGGTCCTGGTGCCTGGCCGCTGTGGCATGGAGGTGCGGCCGTGGGGAGATAGCTCCTCCATAGCCTGGAGTACAGCCAGGCTGCCTGACAGCATGCGAACCAGAGATGGGAAACGGGGAACTGCAGGGACAGGAACTGTCCCAGCTGCAATATCTGAGGGATCAAAAGGAGCTGGCTTCCCTGGGCCTTTCTGCTCTCCAGAGGTGGCTCGGTGGGGAACAGCATCGCCTGTAGCCACTCGTAGCAGAGCCCTTCTGGAGGGCAGGGGCAGGAGGATGCTCTGGAGGTAAGGAGCCACCTCAGGCTGCTGAAATCAAAATAGGCAGGGAGAGGAATTCTCTGCAGTGCCAAGCGGAAAGCTGCAGCATGAGTCAAGCCATTGCACAAGTGAAACTCTAATGGGATAATGGGAATGCTTCTGCTACGGGAAGCGCTTTGTTCGCAGAATGCACTTCAGCAAGCTTGGCCAGCAGTGCAGAAGGCAGGCTTCATTAGCTTTGCTGTGCACTCAACTATTTCTTCTGTCGGACTTTGTAACAAGCCTCAGTAGTAAGGCACTGTAGGTGATCAGGCATAGGAAAGGGGAAAAGACACTTTTTTGTTTGTAGGGGGAAAAATGTTCTATGTCAGAGCAGAGCAACTGTAGGATCACCCCTCCCAAATGGGGACCAATGTGGGTGTTCTCATCTTTTATTTTTGTGTTAGGATTGCTGGCACTGGAAAAAGAGAGTCATATGTCCTGAAAAGCCCTGTAAGCCAAGGAGACTAGCCTGTAAAGGAAAATAAGTTGATGTAACTTACTTGGTTTTATTCCAAAACGTTTTGACAAAGTCCCTCAAAAGACAATCTTAAAAGAAATAACATTAAAATTGTTAGAGAACAACAAACAAGGCTCTCTCAGGGACTATGAACTGCTGAGAGTCAGCAGAGCCAGGGCAGGAATGAATGGCCAGCTCTCAGCATGCAGGGGTCTGGCAGGTGGGATGTCTCTGTGTTGGTGCCAGTGTTGTTGTAAATAGATATGTAGGAATAAGTTTATGGAAGAAACGATGAGCAATGAAGTGACAACACTTGCAGCTGATGCTATTTATTTGAGTTGGGCAAGACTATCCTAAGGTTAAGGTACGTAACTTAGAGACACAGTACTGCAGAAGAGGATGAAATTTATTGAAAATGCAAAGCAACATGCACAGAAAGAGATGCTGAGGAGAGCTACCGTCCATGTTGATAGACTACAGAGTAATAAGAGCATGGGAAACGTTGGACTGTGGCTGGCTGAGCTGCGTGAGCCAGCAAGTGCTGCTGAAGAGAGGTGAGACCTGCCCCAACCATCGCGTGAGATAAACCACAAGGCCTTCATTTGCTTTTGTTGCATTATTGGTTTCAATGTAGCTCTTCAGCGTCCTGCTCCATGGCTTTGTTATGGATTTCTGAATGAGTGTTGAATGTCCTCCCTTTTAATCCACCCACACACACAAAATCACTGAAGTGATGATAAAAGCATCTGGATTGCCTTTTCAGTACAGATTTTAATCCTGTGCTGGCCAATAATTTCTTCTCTAAGTAACAATTTTATTATCAGTCTGAATTAACATGCAAATTTCTATAGGCCCCGGTCATGCTGATTTTAAATGCTCTTATTTTGAGGAGAAGTGTAGTCGGAGGCTAGGAGGATGTTGGCTCCAGTTGGAGGCTGGTCACTAGTGGTGTCCCCCAGGGCTCAGTACTGGGGCCAGTCCTCTTTAATATCTTTATCAATGATCTAGATGAGTGTACCCTCAGTAAGTTTGCAGATGACACCAAGTTAGGTGCATGTATTGATCTGCTTGAGGGTAGGAAGGCTCTGCAGGAGGATCTGGATAGGCTGAACCGATGGGCTGAGGCCAACTGTATGCAGTTCAACAAGGCCAATTGCAGGGTCCTGCATCTGGGGCACAACAACCCCAAGCAGCACTACAGGCTGGGAGATGAGTGGTTGGAAAGCTGCCTGGCAGAGAAGGACCTGGGAATACTGGTTGATAGTCAGCTGAATATGAGCCAGCAGTGTGCTCAGGTGGCCAAGAAGGCCAACAGCATCCTGGCTTGCATAAGAAGCAGTGTGGCCAGCAGGGCTAGGGAAGTGATTGTCCCCCTGTACTTGGCTCTGGTAAGGCCGCACCTCGAGTGCTGTGTTCAGGTTTGAGCCCCTCGCTACAGGAAGGACATGGAGGTGCTTGAGAGAGTCCAGAGAAGGGCAACGAAGCTGGTGAGGGGTCTGGAGAACAAGTCTTACGAGGAGCGGCTGAGGGAGCTGGGGTTGTTCAGCCTGGAGAAGAGGAGGCTCAGGGGAGACCTCATCGCTCTCTACAGGTACCTTAAAGGAGGCTGTAGAGAGGTGGGGGTTGATCTATTCTCCCACGTGCCCGGTGACAGGACGAGGGGGAATGGGCTAAAGTTGCACCAGCGGAGGTTTAGGTTGGATGTTAGGAAGAACTTCTTTACTGAAAGGGTTGTTAGGCATTGGAATGGGCTGCCTAGGGAAGTGGTTGAGCCACCATCCCTGGAGGTCTTTAAGAGATGTTTAGATGTTGAGCTTAGTGATATGGTTTAGTGAAGGACTTGTTAGTGTTAGGTCAGAGGTTGGACTAGGTGATCTTGGAGGTCTCTTCCAACCTAGACGATTCTGTGATGATATAGGGTTTTCTTTTCTTTTCTCCTTTTTCTTTTTCTATTGTATCAGAGAATAAGGCTGTTTCTGAAGCTGTTGGTCATCATGGTTGGGGCTCTCATTTTTGCAATCTGGCGCAGCTCAGTTGTGGATGGCAGTCTTCACAGTTTTGTTGGAGAGGAACTGCCAACATGGTCACCAAAAGACCTGAATTTCCCATGTAGCCTGAAAATTAGAGCTATTGCCTATGTCATGTCTAGATATTAATGCGTACGATGGCTTCAAGGTGTTCTCCAGTAAATATATCCTTGAGCTAATAAGATACATTGGTCTTCTGTGGTTTCACTGAGTGGAAAGGACTCCCCCCCTACCCCCAGTTTGGTTGCCCTAGGGATTTGGGACTAAACAACTCTGAAGTGCCTTGGTCTGGCTGAAAAGAGTCAAACTTGAACTAGACTGGGGCGGGGGCAATTGATTTTTTTTGAAGCGGAAAACTCTGAAATACTGGACCTGGTGAAGTTGGTTGCCTGGAGGCTCAGCTCGGTATGTAGGCTGAGAAGATTAATAGCTCTTTCAAATAATGACCCTTTAATTCTGGTACAGGAGCTGGCTGCAACCTCTGTGCACAGGCTGTTCGGACGAGATGAACGCAAGGGCTATTTTAACAGCGTAATGCAGTTTATTGAAACATACAGCCATGCTGTCTAAAGAATAAGCGTGGAAATGAAGGCTAAATGAGGTGCTGTTTGGCAATATTGTTTTACAGTAAGTGTCCGAGCGGCTGTGATGCTGTGAGGAAACCTCAGACCTGCTGAGGATGAGCAGCAGGCCTGTGCCCTGGGGAGGATTTCTCTGGGGAAACCCAACGTCCCTTAGAGGTGCTGAGGCCAGTTACCCCGTAATTACCCGTGCTTCACCCGTGGGGCTTGTTAAGGTGGTGGCTGGGCTGCTTTTGGTAGTCACAAGTCATCGCTAAGATCGCTGAGGGAAAGGAAGGTGTGTTTTTATTATTATTATTATTTTTATTCTGTTGGGATATATTGGTAGGTGCTGAGTACCCAGAGTTGTGTTCTATTTTTTTTTTTTAAAAAAAACCACTTATGATTCTCTTTTTTACTTTTTGATTAGGGAAGCTGAGGCGATTCCAGATAAGAAAGGGTTAAGAATGAAACTATTAAAGGAGAACAGAACATTAGGTGTAGGGCAGGAAGCAGATGTACGGACAATGTATCTCAAAATAGGACATACGGACAATATATCTCGAACAAGACATTGGAATCCAAGATAAGAAATAATGAGCAGAAGATTCGAAGAAAAAACAGTCCTTGCGGTTAGGAAGAAAGCTAATTCAGCAGAATCCTGACCAAAGGTGAAAAGTACACTGTGAGGAAGACTTATGGCCTTCCTCTCTGAGACCACCGACCACAGCTCGACGACCCCTGCCCAAGACCACTGAGAGGATCTGCGCAGGCGCAGGACACAAAAAACTGATTAGCATGAGAAGCGAGAGTAGGCGGGGTTAGATAATGAATATGTATAGGCGTTAATAAAATATTAATCACTGTGATGTATAAATTTGGGACGGCTTTTCACTTCGGGATGCACGATAGGCGGAAAGATCCCCCGTGCATCCGGCGCCGTCAATAAAGAATAAATCACTTAAAGAAATTGGATTTATGATCTTTGAATCAATCTGGCACCCCAGATGGGACTTCTTCTCTGTCGGACCGCAGGACCCGCTGGGAACAGGACTCCCTAGGGTACCCCCGGGATTTCCCGGAGGGACTCCTCGACTCAACGGATCACTGCGGAGGCAGACACGGACCCCATCACTGTAAGTGATTATATTCTTTATTTTGGTTTATTTGGTTGACCGGTCAATTGGGGTCGTCTGTAAGTCAGAAAGTAAAAGTTTTCTGCAGGACGGCATTTGGTTTTTTGGAAAGCACTCAGTTGCTGTTGGGAAACAAGTAACCTTTGCATGCGAGGTTGGTATTACGTTGTGTTTAAATGTGGAACTTGACCTTGGCTATTGTCTTTGGGATTTTGATTATACTCTTTATAACGTTACTAGGATCTTGGTGTTATTGTGGAAAGCTGCCGGCTTGTATTGTGTAACAAGAAACATTCTGAACTGTAACATGGGGGGGCAGCAGAGTAGTGGGATTCCAAAGAAAAGCCCGTTGGGATGTATCTTGAGTCATTGGAAAGATATAGGGGGATCCCCCGGTGGAACTGAAAATAAGAAAACGTTGATAAAATATTGTAATCAATGGTGGCCACTTTATAAGTTGGATTGTGAGGGAAATGGCCACTGAATGGAACCTTAAATTATAATACTTTACTACAGTTAATGTTGTTTCTAAGGAGAGAAGGAAAGTGGGATGAGGTGTCATACGCAGATATGTTTTTCACTTTGAGAAACCACCCGGAATGGCAGAAGGAGTGTGGAATTAACTTAGCCCCACAGGATCCTTTGATCCTGGCAATAGAAAAGGATATGAAGAAGGAAGGGGCAGGAAAAATGAAAAGATGTTGTTCGGCGTGCAGTATCGGGCAGAGATGTTTGAAATTGAATGAGTCAGAGGAGAGAATGGAGGATTATGTCCTCCCGCCCCAGATAATAGAACGAGGCGTGGGGGCGAGTTCAGGAAACGGCAGAATAGATAAGAAAAATGAGAGTTGGGGGAATGGAGACTTTACCCCGATCACGGCTCGAACCTGAAGTAAGGTCGGGCCCATTATTCAAGCCCCGTTACGACAGGCTATGGGGGCTAACGGACCAGCTCGGATAAAAGTACCTTTCACAACTGCTGAGTTAGATTCATGGAAGGAAGCTGTGAAAGGATACCGGGATGATCCAGAATCAGTGGCCCGGAGGTTTGAGCTGATTGTAAAGAATTTAGATCCCGATTGGAAAGATATAGAGATAATGCTGGCAGCATTATCGGAAACGGAAAAGCAACTGGTAATTAAGAATGCACAAACTCAAGTACAGACCCAGGTAACGTCAGGAGTTTTACCTGGAACTGTGGAGGTATATGTGCCCAGAGTGGACCCAAACTGGGACTATAATGATGAGGGTGATTATAGGTTATTAAAAAGATATCAGGAATGGATTAGGATCGCCTTGGAAAGTGCGATACCAAAGTCTGTAAACTGGTCTAGGTTATATACCATAAAACAGGGGCAAACTGAGACCCCATCAGAATTTCTCGATTGACTAAGGACAGCAATGCAAAAATTTACAACGATAGACCCCTCTTCTGAGGAAGGTAAAGTCCAGCTAGTATCACTGTTCTTGGGTCAGTCTGCGGACGATATAAGGCGGAAGCTTCAGAAAATGAAGGAGCCGGATGTGAGAGATTTAGAAAGGCTGGTGGAAGAGGCATGGAGGGTATTTAGGAATCGAGAAGGGAATGAGAAACAAAGGCTGGGTAGGGCTATTGCTGCGGCAACTGTTGCGGCCTTACAGAGGCAAGAAGAACCTTTTCGGGGAAAAGGAAGAGGGAATGGGATAAGGGGAAGGTCAGTAAAGCCTCCCCTGAGACCGAATCAGTGTGCATATTGTAGGGAAGTGGGTCATTGGAGAAGGGAATGTCCGAAACAATGGGAGAAGAACAGGTTGATGGTAGCTAGTGTATCTCCCGACCAATGAAGTGGACCGGGGGATTCTACCCTAGCAGATCCGCTGGTTAAAATTAAGCTAGGGAAATCAGGACAGGAAGTGGAGTTTTTAATTGACACAGGAGCGACTTATTCTGTGTTAAACCAGAAATTGATACCAGAGGATGAGGATTTTGTGACGGTGATAGGAGCTACAGGCCAGCACGAGAAAGCCTTTTTCCTAAGGCCTTTAAAATATAAGTTAGGGAAACAGATGGGAATACATAGGTTTTTATATTTACCAGGATCCCCGAAGTCTTTGCTGGGGCGAGATTTACTAGAACAATTAGAAGCGGAAATTGTCTTTGAAAAAGGGAAGGTGGGGTTAAAAGTGAGAGAAGAAAAGCTGATAACCGCGCTAAGCTTAATGCTGATATAAGCAGACCCCATCGGTAAAGTACCTTCGGAGATTTTAGACCAAGTTTACCCAGGAGTCTGGGCTACTGACATCCCTGGGCGAGCCAAAAATGCAGCCCCGATAGTGGTGAGATTAAAGCCAGGGGAAAGGCCAGTTAAGATTAAGCAATATCCCCTAAGATTAGAAGACAGGAAAGGAATTAAGGGGATAGTGGATAAGTTTTTAAAACATGGACTGCTGGTTGAGTGTGAATCTGAATATAATACTCCTATACTACCAATTAAGAAGCCAGATGGGAAGAACTATAGATTAGTGCAGGATTTAAGAGCTATAAATAAGATCACTGAAGATATACACCCTGTGGTAGCCAACCCGTACACATTACTGACTAAATTAAAAGATAATTTAGTTTGGTTTACCGTACTGGATTTAAAAGATGCCTTCTTCTGCCTGACTTTAGCCCCAGAAAGTCAGAAGCTTTTTGCTTTTGAATGGGAAAATCCAGACTCAGGACGAAAGGCTCAATTGACCTGGACCGTATTGCCGCAGGGATTCAAAAACAGCCCCACGATTTTTGGGAATCAACTAGCAAAAGAGCTTGAGGTTTGGGAGGCCCCAAACACCGAAGGAGTTCTGCTGCAATACGTTGATGACCTTTTGATAGCCACTGAGAATAGGAGCAGCTGCATGCAATGGACAATAAGTCTCCTTAATTTTTTGGGTTTGAATGGGTATCGAGTCTCTCAACAGAAGGCTCAGCTGATTCAGTCACGTGTAACTTACTTGGGGTTTGAGATTTCAGGGGGACAAAGGGAGTTAGGAACAGAACGGAAAGAAACTATCTGCCATACTCCAGAACCACAGACCATTAAGGAATTACGAACTTTTCTAGGGATGACAGGTTGGTGCCGTCTATGGATTAATAATTATGGACTAATTGTAAAACCCCTATATGACCTCATCAAGAATAACCAATCAAAATTGGTCTGGACGGGGGAAGCACGGGCTGCCTTTAAGAAGCTTAAATTGGAGTTAATGCGAGCACCAGCTTTGGGTCTACCGGACTTGTCTAAACCCTTTTGGTTGTACTCTTATGAGAGACAAGGGATGGCTCTGGGGGTGCTGGCACAGAAGCTGGGCCCCTACAGGAGAGCTGTGGCCTACTTCTCTAAACAACTGGATGAAGTAAGTAAAGGTTGGCCGGGTTGCCTTCGAGCGGTGGCCGCTGTCATCATGAATATACAGGAGGCTCGGAAGTTCACTATGGGACAGAAGATAACCGTGCTGGTATCACACACTGTCTCGGCAGTCTTGGAGCAGAAAGGGGCACACTGGTTATCCCCTCAAAGATTTTTAAAATACCAAGCAATACTGGTGGAGCAAGATGACGTAGAAATTGTGGTTACTAACATTGTGAACCCAGCTTCTTTCCTTAGTAACGTTCCTGACGAGCCAGTGGTCCACGATTGTATCGAAACTATGGAAACTGTGTATTCTAGCCGACCAGATCTCAAGGAGGAGCCCTTGGAAGACGCGGACGAATTATGGTATACTGATGGAAGCAGCTTTGTGAAACAAGGACAACGCAAAGCAGGGTATGCGGTGACGACCACTCAACAGGTAATTGAGTCGAAACCATTACCCCCTGGGACGTCTGCTCAGAAAGCAGAAATAGTTGCCCTTACGCGGGCATTGGAACTAGCAGCAGGAAAGAAAGTAAATATCTGGACAGACTCTAAGTATGCATTTGGTGTGGTGCATGCACATGGGGCTATCTGGAAGGAACGAGGATTATTAACGGCCCAAGGAAAACAAATAAAATATGCTGAGGAGATTTTGAAGTTGTTGAAAGCGGTAAAGCACCCAGAGAAGGTGGCTGTTATACATTGCCGGGGACACCAAAAAGGAACCGCTGACTTCGAGGTAGGGAACCGACTGGCTGACCAAGAAGCAAAAAGGGTGGCCGGATTGGCTGAGGCAGAAGCGCTCACTTTAATACCAGACGGTAAAATACAAACTTTAGGTGAAGGACAGGAACCTAGGTACACACAGGAAGATCAAAAGTTAATTGGGGACCTGGGAGGAAAAGCAAGGAGTGATGGATGGGTATACCTGAAAGATAATAGGGTTGTACTACCCTCTAATTTAATATGGCCTACGGTCATGGCAGAACATAATAAGACTCATTGGGGAGCAGACACCTTATATAAAAATCTGAGTCGAGTCTTGGTGGGAAGAAATCTGTATACTACGGTAAAACAAGTAACCCAGCAATGCAGTATTTGTTTGCATCATAACCCTAATACAGAAAATAGGGTAAAGTTCGGAATAATCAGTAAAGGAAACTATCCAGGACAACAATGGCAGATAGATTTTTCAGAACTGCCAAGAAAAGGGGGGTATCGATACTTGTTGGTTTTGACAGATACTTTTTTCGGGTGGCCGGAGGCTTTTCCCTGTCGAACCAACAAGGCAAGAGAAGTGGTTAAGGTTTTACTGAATGAGATAATACCGCGTTTCGGAATTCCGGCAGCAATGTCCTCGGATAGAGGCTCTCATTTTTGTGCGCAAATAGTTCAAGAAGTAAGTAAGGTCTTAGGGGTAGACTGGCAACTCCATACCCCTTACAGACCACAGGCAAGTGGACAAGTGGAAAAGATGAATCATCTAATCAAACAACAAATAGCCAAAATAGGGCAAGAGACTAATTTATCATGGCCTCAGTCTCTCCCTTTGGCTTTACTTAGAATTAGAGTAAAACCACGGACAAAGGAAAATCTAAGCCCTTTTGAAATATTATACGGAAGACCCTATCAGTTTTTGTTCAGCGGGGAGGACCTGACGCAACTGGGGTTGGGATACTTGTATAATTATTTAATAGGACTCCAAAAACAGTTGGATCAAATATCTAAAGTTGTCTCAGGAACCAGGGCTAGAGGGCTGGACCAACCAATCCACCCCTTTAAACCTGGGGATTATGTGTATGTAAAAGCATTTGCAGGTCGCCCTTTGGAAGAAAAGTGGACGGGACCATACCAGGTGCTGCTGACAACACATACCGCCATCAAGATTAAGGAGCAAACGGCCTGGATCCATTATTCGAGAGTGAAGAAAGCTCCAAAAGCCCCCTGGAAAGTAACGCTGGGTGACGGTGAACTGAAACTAAAGTTCAGTCAAGCAAAATGAAGACACTATGGTCAGGAGTATTTAGTAATGTAGTTAGCAGAAATTTAGTTAACAGAATTGTTTTATTTCTGTGGCTTATAGTTGTAATTGTGATTCAAGAATTGGAAGGTGCTTCTATGATGATAGAGAATGGTGGGTGGCCTTGGTCTGAAGCCGTAACCACAGAGGATAAGAGCAATCATCCTTACTGGCATTGGGAACTAGCCAATGGCAAGTTTCAAAGGTGTTACCAATATGGGAAAAGGCTGAAGACCAGGACCACAGACTAATAATAGATGCACTTAGTATGGCGCAAGATAATGTATCTTTAGCTCTTAGTTGTATACAGGTACAGTTATGGATGCAGGCAACGGCTGCCTTGATCATTAGGGAAGGAAGTGAAGGCATTTTTCCGGCTGAAGTCCGAAAGATTGTTTGGGACAATGCCAATGATTTTGAAAAGAAGTTCCAATCTTGGTGGACTCTGGTAAATTTTACCTATGATCCCATTATTAACATGGCTACCGCCCTTGTGCTTACCATACGTAATGCTACAGTTTATGTTATCCACCCCATTGTTGCACTAGGGTTAAATCATGAGGAAACAGTGCTCTATCCTTCGGAGCATAGAACCTGGGCCCGGATGAAGAACAGGAAATGGCAGTCTGTGAATCTAGAATCATGTGTTACCCGGGAACAACAAGGATTTATTTGTGAGAGCAGCACAATTGATGCTCAGGATGTCTGTCTTGACACTGAGCAAGGTGTTTGCCACTTTGAAATTCATCCAAATACTAGTCAAAAGACTGTGCTTGTATATATTGGTCAAGGCTGTGTGTGTTTAAGAACTGCTTGTGCTTTTGTAGAAGTAGATAAGGAAAACATAACTCTACCTAGCAAAAATCACTCTAACTTTTGTATTTGTAACTTTGTTAGAATCATCGGGTGTGATTTTTTATATTCAGCACCAGTGGTATCCCACCAGTTGATCAAGTCCAACCACACAATGTATCACAAGTTATTACCCACACCTATTGGGATGAACCTCACGCTAGTGAAGCAATTACTTAAACACCAAGACCTGATCAAAATTTTAAAAGGCATTCAGGAAGATGGAGAGAAGACTTTAATCACTGTCCACCATGATACAAAAGAAATAAACAGAGTTTTGCAAAGAGTAAAACAAGACACAGATCATAGCTGGTGGGACAAACTCTTTGGATGGTCGCCAACTGCAACTGGGATTTTGAACACATTGTGTCACCCAATTATTGTTCTATTGATGTTAGTTGGTATAAGTTTAATATTGTCTTTTGTAATACTTGTTTGGAATTGGAAATTGTTACAATGAATGGCAATATTAGCTTCCCTGACGAAAGTACATGGCAAGGTATTGAGAGATACATATCGTAGAGGCAGGGAAGAAGAATTTTTGTATTCGGAAAGGTCTCTACCGACATAGAGGAATATAGAAACAAACAAAGGTTCTGTATAAGATTAGTAAGGATAACATTTCATGGGGCTTTGAGGAAATATGGAATAAGTTAACTTCATGGTTACCCAACTTTCAATAGTTAGAACAAGTTTTTACTGATCTGGTTATGTTATTGGTAGTAGGAATATTTGTATGTATGTCACTGCGATACTGCTAATGATAAGGGCATGCAATGCAAAAGAATTTGCATGGGGAAAAGAAAAGGGGGGATTGATTAGGGAAGCTGAGGCGATTCCAGATAAGAAAGGGTTAAGAATGAAACTATTAAAGGAGAACAGAACATTAGGTGTAGGGCAGGAAGCAGATGTACGGACAATGTATCTCAAAATAGGACATACGGACAATATATCTCGAACAAGACATTGGAATCCAAGATAAGAAATAATGAGCAGAAGATTCGAAGAAAAAACAGTCCTTGCGGTTAGGAAGAAAGCTAATTCAGCAGAATCCTGACCAAAGGTGAAAAGTACACTGTGAGGAAGACTTATGGCCTTCCTCTCTGAGACCACCGACCACAGCTCGACGACCCCTGCCCAAGACCACTGAGAGGATCTGCGCAGGCGCAGGACACAAAAAACTGATTAGCATGAGAAGCGAGAGTAGGCGGGGTTAGATAATGAATATGTATAGGCGTTAATAAAATATTAATCACTGTGATGTATAAATTTGGGACGGCTTTTCACTTCGGGATGCACGATAGGCGGAAAGATCCCCCGTGCATCCGGCGCCGTCAATAAAGAATAAATCACTTAAAGAAATTGGATTTATGATCTTTGAATCATTTTAGAAGCGTTTTTCTCTCTTTAAAAACTCAGGAGAAGGGGACATCAGAAGCACAGGACTGCTACGAGCTGAGACATGTCGGGAAGGCCTGCAGCCAGCCGCTCCCAGGTGTTTAAAAAAAAAAAAAAAAGGAAAAAGACAAATGAACCCCCGGGCCCACGCCCGGCGGCAGCTCCCGCCGCAGGCCTCGTTGCCCCTTGAGGGGCCGGCGGGGCCCTGAGCGCAGCGGCTCCCTCCTGCCGCAGGCGGGGCCCCCCATCTCTCGCGAGAGGGCGCGGGGCCGGAAGCGCCGCAACGGGCGGCGGCCGCCATGGCGGGCGGCGGGGCGCGCACGTGACGCCAGCCCGCCCGCGGCGCGGCGGGGCCCCGCCCCCCTGCTGGCAGGCGCGCGCACACGTCGCCCGCGCAGGGCGGCGGCGGCGGCCGGGGGGGCGGCGGGGGGGGCGGGTCCCGACGTCACAGGCGCGTGACGAGCGGCGCGCCGCCGCCAATGGGCGCCGCGTCCGGCGCGGTGACGTGCGGCGGCGGCAGCCAACGGCGCGGCGCGGGGGGCGGGGCGGTGGCGGCGGCGGAGGAGGAGCCCGAGCCTGAGGCGCAGCCGGAGCCGGAGCCGAGCCGGAGCCGGATCCGGAGCGTGCCGCGGGCGGCGGCGGCGGCCAGCGCCAGGCGACGCCGTCTCGGCCCCGACGGGCGCGGAGGACGCAGTGGTGGCGGCGGGCCCGCGGGCCGGGGCGCTGAGCGAGCTGGGGGCGGCGCCGGGGCCGCTGCTGCCGCCGCCGCCGTCGCCGCTGCCGCCGGGGTCGCTGCTGCCGCCGCCGCCGCCGCCTCTGCCGCCATTTTGTGAGAGTGCCTCGAGCGGGCGCCATGTTTGTAAGGAAGCAGTAGGGCAGCCATCTCCGGCCACCAGCACCTCCCCGCCCCGTGTGTGTGTCCTCTCGTTCTCCTGTGCCCCGGGCCTGCTCCTCCGAGCCGCCGCCGGCTCCTCCGAGCCGCCGTCGCCGCCGCCTCCGCCTCCTCCCGCCCGCGCGGGGCGGCCGGGCGCAGCCTGGGCGGCCTCGCCCTGCGCTGAGTGCCCGTTAGTGTCCCACTAGGTAACCGTGAGTGCGACCTTCATCGTCTCTCCTCACTGGGGGACCGGCCCTCCTCCTCCTCCTCCTCACCGAGCCGCCCCCAGAGCGGCCGTGCGCGCCGCCGCCGCCGCCGCCTCCTCCCTCGGCACCACGGGCAGCGGCAGTGTCCTGCCTTCCTCCACCTCCCTCCTCCTCCTCACCACACCACGGCCAGCACGATGGCCTTTGAAAGCCTGTTCTCCAAACCCCCAAACCCAGTTCTTGACCCAAACATGCCCGACTCTGACAGGCAACATGCAGGGGACGAAAGGTCGAGTAACATTCTTCTATCTCTCCGCTTCTCATAATGGTGATACTAGTGGGGTGATGGTGGTGATGATGATGATGATGATGATGATAATGATGCCGGGTGTTAATGTGCCGAGGGGGTTAACGATGGCGGTAGATTTGCGGGGCAGGTCACCTCCAGGCTGCAAGGCTGGGGTGAGGGGGGCGGGGGGCCGGGGGGCTCACGGGGCTGCAAGGGCATTGTTAGCAGGGTTTTATTTTCTCGAATGCATGCCTTTTATACATCTTCATTTATTTATTCTGCCTGGGAAGGGGGGCTGTTTTCCATTTCTTTCCATAAATTGCACTTTCCAGCGGGTGTCTGTTGAATGTCACCATTGTTCTTTTTCTCCCTTGCCCTGGTGCTGCTAGTCAGGTAGGAAAGGGTGTTATGAGTTGCTTTTTTTCTTTTTTTTTTCCACATTGTTTTTGTTTATAAAGAGTCTCACCAGGTCCATGTTTAACGTCATTTTCTTGCCAGATTACACCTTACACGTTTAACTGGATTTTTTTTTATGCAGATTAAGGTCTGACTGACGTTATCTTTGCCACCTCTCAGTCCCCATGCGCAGAAAGCCAGAGTCCTGTTCCTGGTGAAAGGACCTCTGTTCCTCCCTCCCTCCCTTTCTCTCCTGCAGCTGCTGGAAATTCATATCCTTTCTCCAGGCAGCTCTGGCCTTCCTAACTAGTTCCAAAAATACTGTTTCTGGGTGACAGCTACCAGTCCTTCAGCGTACATCTACTCACAGTGTTTGTAACACAAGTGCAGGAGTTAAAATGACGGTTTTTGACAGCCGCCTTTCAGTCCTTTCCGCCCCACACAGCTCCACAACCATGCTTGGTACTTGTTTCAGAGGACTGAAAAACACCTAAGGGGCTGTGAGCGAATGTAACAGTTCCCTCACTGGAGAAAGAGTCATAAATTCTGTGTTATAAAAGGGGAAATGGAGGGCCATACGAGTTGATCAACTGGTCCAAAAATCATACTGGGATTTAGCGACTGGTTCAGGGCAGACCTCAGAGCTTCTGATTCCTGCTCCCAGCTTCCTAAGTTTAATATTGAAATAGTGTAAGCTGTGTCTCACTGTGTGTTCCAAAAGCGATATGTAGAAAGCAAAAGAGTAATACACTGGGATGGCTGAAGATATAGCATATACTTGTTATGTCATTTCAACAGTAGCAGCAGAGATGTGTTAGGGTGTAGGCATTCCTAGGTCTGTGACTTTTTACTGCAGATGCTGTTTCAGGGATTGAAGATGCTTTGTGTTTTAAAGTTCTCATTGAGGACGAGCACAAAAAAGCTTCATCCACACTTCTGCTGGAAGCATATTTTTTCTAGTTTAGAGTTCCTCATGTGATGTTGACAAACAGAGTTCCTCTTACCAGCTGTTCTCACCAGTGCACTTGTCCTTACACTGGTAAATTATGAAATAGAATAAATAAGTGCTACTTAGTAGCCTGATGTACTTTTAATACATCTGTTTATAAACACTGCTTTATAATGCTTTAGTTTCAGAAGAGCAGAAGACTAACAAAATCAAATACCTTTTAAATAATACTTTTAATCAGCAAGACTTCTGGAAAACTCTGTCCTCTGACCTGAGATGTGTATGGTAAACCACACTCTTAATACACCTAGAGCGTTATTAAAAAAAAAAAAAGCCCTAAATATAAGTACTGGTATTGTATTAGATATGTAAATGTAATCCTGTCAAAATGTAATATTTATCTAGCTGAAATTTACAGAGTTTCCCCAGGAGCTGGTTACTTGTGAGGCCTAGACAAAACCAGGGTCTTTCCCTGCCCCAGAAGTCAGTGTTGGCTGGAGGGGACAGGACAGCTTTCAGTGGGAACGCTCTTGTAGTGCTGAATTGGTTTGTCAAGTCTCCTTTGTAGTAAGTTGAAAGTGAGATATAGTATTTTGGGTCAGTTCTGTAGAAAAGATGCAAGAGCCTGATATACTCATTTTCTAAGTTAATGTGAACTGGAGTTTTACTCTAGTGCTAGTTTGGTGTTTTAAAAGTAGTACGTCTAGTTTCATTATGTTTTATCTTGCATTCAGGTTTTTTGCTGCATTGGTAGCTCAGACAGACCAGTTTACTATAGATGCAGACCATAATGGGAAGGTAGTGAGATCACGTAACAGATTAGATCGATGTGTGCAGCATGAATTAATAGCATTTCTCTGAACATTTAAGAGTTTGGTTTTGAACTGATCTGTAGAGCTATGAGGAAGTTGGTTAGTGCTTTGAGCAGTAGGAAATAGTGAAAAACCTTGCCTGGCTGCACTCAGAGCATTCTAAGATGGAAGTGTTGTTCTAATCCAGGGTCTTTGTTGTCTTGCTTTATAGATGGGGCAGCTGATTACATAAGGAAGGGTTTTCATTCTTGAAATATTTTTAGTTAACTCATTGTGGGGACGTGCCCTCTCCTGGTGTGTTTGAGACTTTGTGTACACCCAGATAGCAGGTATCTTGTCATTTTGTCCTGTCAGGTTACATTTTATTGTGGATTGCTTGTTATGTAGGTAATTTTTCATGAGTAAGAAAGAACTCAGAGGCAGGGTGCAGGCAAACTCAGCAACAGCAAATAAATTCAGAGGAACGAAGTCCCCTTGGGATACACGCAAACTCGGCTCTGGCTTGCCATCAGCAAGGCAAGACTGTGGGAAAAAGGAGCGCAGCTTTAAGGAAGGAGCCTTGGTGTATAAACTGCTGTGTGTGCAATGAGTGCGTTCTTCCGGACATCAGCACGGCCTGCTTAGTGTGATAGTCTGCGGGTATTGTCACGCCCCCAGACAGGGCGCTTGCTATTCCGCCTGAACTCTTGTTTTATAGGCATTGTCCTGTCCTGCATGCGGCCAGTGGGGCACCCGCTTGAATGCCTACGTGCCTCAGATAAGACTGAATGCTTGCTGCAAACGTAAGAGTTCAGTCCTCGTGCAGATTTCTGCAGACTTTGATTTTCTGACTAATATTGAGCTGTTACAGACAAGAGAAGGACTTGTTTGCTACAAATAGTTCTGTTTGAAACCAGTGCCAGATTTCCAGTTGCCAGAAACGCAAGAAAGTATTTTTTTCTGTGAGTTGGAGGGTGTTTTTTTTGTATATATATGTAATTATATATAAAATGTCCTATTGGTATTGGTTCTTTCTGTTTGCCATTTCTGCTTTACTGTCATTTAATCTCCATACACAGAGTTTTCCTATAGTATTAACTGCTTTAAAAATAGCAGTGACCTAATGATAGGTCTGAGCAGTGAGATGCTAACTCACAGATCACGGAGGTGCAAGTAATGCCTCCATAGCCAGCGTGGTTGCATTTAAGTAGCAGGCCCCTTTTTACTTGTTCATGGTGCAACAAAGTAAATTCTGCATCTAAGACAGCTCTCTGATGGACACCCAAACGTCCTGTACAAAGTTTCTTGAGAAAATTGTCCTGATTTCTGGAAATGCCACTGCAAAGTCACGCTTTTCTATATTTTAGGTTCCTTTTCCAAGAACTATGGAAACCCCCATTGCACACTTCTTTGTTATACATTGAATATCATTTTTACATTTTGAAATTCATTTGATAGTCACTTTCTTGTTCAAGATAAACCGATTTGTGATTCGGTCCAGACAAACCAGGCGAATAGAGACTCCACCCAGTTGCTCCTTTGTATTTACTTTATTTTCCCAGTTTCTTCTTCCAGCTTTCTTAGGCATTACCTGTTCCCTTTCAGTGTACCCGTTTTCCACTCGTCTCCTTGGCAATTATGATTTTAAACTGCTGATACAACAGGTTGGGCTGGTTCACCCTAATGGAGAACTGCTCTGGGAAATTAGTCAGTGGGAAGCAAAGGGAAAAGTGCAAGTGGCTGGTTGCAGACGGGATGGGTAACAGTAAATTCAAGTCTGTATTGTATACCCCAGTTACACGCTTCCTCTGCTGCTGCTCAGTCAGCATTGTTTTGCAGGCTGCTTTGCTGGTGTCTTGTCTTGATCCTTATGGCTCGTCAGCTCCTTGAAGCACCGTAGCAGCACAGATCGGGCAGCGTTTGTGGAGCTGAAGGGCTCAAGATCTCGTATAATCCATTGTCATACCATCCAGCCCACCTGGCTGTGAGGCTCCCATCCATATTTAATATCACAGTGGATGACTTGCATGTGTCTTTTATTCTGCCCGTTCATTAATGCCCTCTGTCGATGTGTGCATAGTTTGATTTGAAAATGTTTACTTGTAGCTGGATTCGGAGACTTTTTTTTTTAGTAATAGTTAATCACCAAAGAATGCATTCATGTTAACTTGAAGTTGTTTGTGATCCCTGTGTGCAGCCTTGTAGTGATTTATTGGTTCTGAACATGATTTCAAAACTGGCTTTGACATTAGGAAAATAGGAAATGAAGAGAAAACCACTCCCAAATATGCCCTATGGGCAAACAAGGCTTACTTACTGTCCAGCAAACACTGCAGGAGTGGCAAAAATGCGTCTGACTTGCATGGCTGTTAGTCCTCATCCTCCTGGGGCGGAGGGGTGGTCTGTGTGAGTCTCTGTCACTTCTTGTGCAGCAAGAAACGTCTGCAGCTGGAGGTGGGTAGGCAGCAGGGTGAGAAAGCGGGCCTTCTGGCGGGCTCATTGGCCTCCACTGCCACCACCACTGCCACCGCAGGAACCTGGCTTTTTTCTTCTGCCTCCTGTGTTTCCCCCATTGTCAAAGCCAGCCTAGGGATAAAAGATTAAAAACCCAAGCAATCTGCTCTGTAACTTTTCTCAATAACAATTTCACTTCCTGGCTGTAGGTTAAAATAGCTGTGCATTTGCAGAGTGGTCAAACTTAAAGGACAACTACAAGCTGCTGTAAGTAACCAGCGTAACGCTGTGGAAAAGGCCAGCATCAGTTGTCACTGGACACTGGCTGGCTGACTGAAAGAACATCTGCTTTTTGTAGTTCTTCCCTTACTCATTCATAAAAACTAGCATAGCAGATTGCTAGGGCAAATTCATGTAATAAATTTTAGACCTCTAATAGACATTACTTGAGACATGTAACTTTTGTGCCATGGAATGCAGCTGAGTTCTTGTGCTTGTGAGGATTTTCCAACAGCACCATGTTAGCTGTGAGGGTGCTGCAGGTTGATCACGTGGCAGCGGGCAGGAGAGAGTGCGCGCATGGATGTGAGACGTGGCGAGCCGCGGGTCTGTGCAGTCACCTCTGTGAGGGGTGTGTCATTTCACTAAATGGCTCCTGACCAGCGCCCAAACCACCTGTGTTGTCTCTCTCTTGCATCATATGGCCTTATTGCAGAGGTCAGCAGCATAGGTGCACTACGCTGTTACCAGCTCCTGTGAACTGAGGGCTGTTAATATGCTGTTCCTACGTGAGAAGATGAGATTTTGGACATCCTGGATGTTTTATGATACCCTATCTCTTTTAGAACTAATTGCAGGAAGAAGAGGTGAAGGTTTAACAATGCACTCATTTTAGGAAGAAATAGACTTGTGTGTACATATATATATATTTGGACAGTAAAATTCATTTGTCACCAGAAATTAGTAGCTGCTTAAAAATAATTTATTGCTTAATGTGCTGGAGTTCTGATCGTTGGTAATGTTTGCAGTCTTGTTACTGGGTCCTTTCTCTACAGCAATCCTCTGTGTACAGGAAGTAAAAGGGAGAGGTTTGCAACTTTCACTTTTTTGTTCTATATACTTTTTCTAGTGTTGGTAATGCTTTCGGAAATTCTTGGTTATTAACGTTCTCTTTAAGGCTTATTCTAATAAGCAAAGTCAAGGGCATCACATTGTAAAACAAAACTAAATTTCTAAATGAGACCTTTCCTCAGCTATGAATTAAACCTACCAAAAATGAACTTAACAGAAAATAATGTTTGATGATAAAGTTTCCCATTTTGGTTGTATGATGTTGTTCCTGTAAGTTCTTAAAGCATACAGTAGTATTCTTTAGATTCTCACATGGCACCTGCTGTATTTGCATGTATGCCAAGTAATTGCATTGGGAGGATTGAAAAAACAGTCCCAGGAGGGGAAAAAAACAACTTCCAGTTTCCTCAAAATACTTCAGAGCTCCGATCATTAGCATACTGAGAAGATGCAGCTAGTTTTGTGTATCTTGGGCTTCAGGAGCTTGAGTCATAAATCTTTGAAGACAGAGAATGCTGTTTGTAAAACTGAGGGGGGTAAGGGCAAGAAAGGTAAGTTAAAGCCAAGTTTGAATGTTAGGTGTTACCCTGGAAGTACTGGAGTGGTGGTGGGTTACTTTACGTGTGGATTTCTGTTTTCCATAACCTAAGAATCGTCTAACTGGTCTTTCAGTGATTTTACCAGACCGATTCTCCTCTAAAAATTACTTGGCTTCTGTGTCTCTCTAATCCATTTTGGAGATGTGCTAGAAATACGCTTGGGGCAGTGGAAATGCTTTATAGGTTTATTCCACATATCCATCAAGTTCCAAGTGTCCAGGGATCATGGAAGAGGGAGTGATCCATCAGCAAGTTTAGTTCTTTCCCCGGCCTTTGGAGATGAACCAAGTTTTGTTGTGCAGGGCTCGTAGGACAGGATCGGTGCCAGAGTGCTGCCTTCAGACAGGCTTTGTTTAGCTCGTGGTGTTTAGGTGGTGTCAGTTTTGCATCGCCTGTGTTTTGGACAGCAAGATTGCCTTCACTGTCCCGTGGCTTAGGAGGAAATAGCAGTACCATTTGGCAATGTGGTTTAATCACTAAGCTTCTCCAGGGCTCCTTGTGAGGAAGTTCCAGTAGGTCAGGCTATGGTAGCCAAACAACCTCCCAGTCACTTAACACTGGGTATTTCAGGAAGTCGCTTTTGTTCCCCTTCCAGAAGGACTTAAATTGCAGTGGGAAATGCCCGGCTGTGAGGCCTGCTGGGGTCGGCAGTGAATGGCTGCCTCACCTTGGGGTAGGCCACCTTGTGCAACGCTTCTTCCCAAGTGTGCTTCTTCCCAAGTAAGGCTTCGGTGCTCAGGAGGGTTCACAGCATAAGGAATACAAAAATAATTGGTGTCCCCTTTTAAGGTGGTATACTTTCACTAGGGGAAAGCTGTAGTTTTTCCATGCCCTTACAAGTTGGATCCTGTATTCCAGGTGTCCTTTGTGGGAACTGATGAGGAGAATCTGTGTTAACCTGTTGCTTTTTATTAACGCTTTGTCTTGCAGCTTCCAAATGTGTGTAGGGGCAGTATCAAACAGCTTGGGAATCCCGCTGTTTTTAATGCATGTCTGCATTGTCAAAAACACATACAGCACTGCCTATTCAGTTTGGAGCAATATGTGTGGAATCTAGCTAAGCGTGACGCTCTCATAGCTTCCCTGCAAAATCCTTCTTTGCTCTGATATTTTTCTTTCCCTAGGGAATCTAGAGGAATATCAAAGAAAGAGACAAAAGATGTGTCAGGTTTAGCTCAGCCTTCGCAAATACAAGTATAGAATCCAGGAAGGTAACACATGGCAGAAGTTTAAAAAAATAAAATGCCAGTGTGTATTCCCTCAACGTAGAGGCTGTCTTTGTGACTCCTAAGGTATGCAATGTGTAGGAATTGCATCCTAAACTGTTCCCCCCACAGTGTGTTGGCATTATTTCAGTGAAGGGTCTTTCTCTGTTGTATTGTTCTGTGGGGTAGGGTAGTTGAAAGAGAAATAAAGTCTTGAAAAAGAAAGAAGATGACAGTTCCTTGCTTTTCTACATTAAGAAAATTTTGGTTTTATGTCAGATGTCTCCAGCAATAATAGAAGCATTCTAAGATCCTGTGTAAATCCATAATATTCTGTAAGCAAGCACTGTACTGTGCAAAACAGAAGTTGATATTGTCTGTGGTTACATCAGTGGTGTGACTGTAGTTATCTGCCAAAGGGAAAACAGCATAAAGCTAGGACTCATTTCCTAGAAAATCATCTACTAGCTATGTATTTTCCAGATGACATCTGTTTGTTGACTTTTATTACTCAGTAGTGGAAAAGGAGGTAGTCTTGCTTCACATCACTGAAAGCCCTTCCCAAAGCTGTTTGCTATAGCCAAGTCCGTGGAACACATGTAGGAAGAGAAC
This sequence comes from Anser cygnoides, assembly GCF_040182565.1. Taxonomy (NCBI): domain Eukaryota; kingdom Metazoa; phylum Chordata; class Aves; order Anseriformes; family Anatidae; genus Anser; species Anser cygnoides. The sequence goes on from NC_089875.1 coordinate 10,244,508, forward strand.
TTCTGAAAGGGGGAGGTTCTGCACTCGCTTTCTAGCGTCTAGCTTCAGTTTGGATTTTCAATAAAAAAGGAAGCCTAAACCAAAGGTAGTTTCTGCTCTATAGCTTCCTCCAAGCTTTCTCTGAAGAAGAATTAAATCATTTCCTGGAAATATGTTTTAGGCCAGTATCTTTTCAAATTATATTTATCCAGTGATTTTATTTTTTTTTTAACATTCTTGAAGTTCAGTCCTTGGAAAATTTTAGGATTTTGAGGAGATAATTTAGGCATTTCGGGAGTAGAGAACAACTTTTGTAACAGTACCTCTGAAATACAATACAAAAGATAGTATTCCTGAGATTCTGCAGTTGTTTTTCCTAGAAAGATACTTGAGTCGTGCATGCATCCCAGAAGTGTAAATATATGATGGCAGTTCCCAGAGGAACTGGAAACTGGCAAATGCCTTATTTCCCAGAGAGCATTTTCAGTAGCTGTTTTACTGAAGAGGATATTTTAATTGAGTAGATGTCCTTGACCCAAGTGAGTTTAGCTCACTTTGTCAAAATAGGAAAGACTGTTTTTTTTTTCCTTATAGTGGCAGGTGTTTCATAAATATTTGCATTTCAGTTATGCACAGTTTGTCACATCTCTCCAGGAGATACCTGACTAATAAACACTTTCATGGGTTATTAAATGATGTACTTCCGAACTTGTCAGGGAATGCCTGGGATAACGGACTCTGTGGTGTTTGAAAACAGGATTTGTTTTATGCTTGGGATAGATATTCCAATGTATTGTCCCTGGCCTTGGTGCGGTGCGGTGGGCTGGCCCCAGGTGCTAGGAGAGCATGGCATAGGCTGCAGGGCCCGCTGGGAGGTATGGGTGAGCAGGGAGCCACCCCAAATAGGTTGCCTTCCTTTTTTTTCAGGGCCTTTATGGGATTTTGTGAGCCAATAACTGCATGTGTTTTCTTTGTTCTTTTTCCCATTTCTTCTCCCTAGTGCATCCATTTACTCAGCTTACAAAAATCAGTACTATGGCTTGCTTCTAAGTTTGTAACCACTGTGTATTTTCATTTTTTTATCTATTTATTTGTTTATCCATCTATTTATGCAAGGGGGTGAATGGAACGAGGCAGATGGAAAGACCAGATGCCGGTTTCGTTCCTAAAAGAGAGGAATCTGAACTTGAGACTTCAGCTCAAAAGAGAGGGAGATCTTCCCTCTCAGTAAATTTCTCCTATTTATTCTCCCCATCTGGTCTTATTGTAGTTATGTAATTTCAATTTAAGGGGAATTTTAAATTCTTTTCTCTATCGTTAAGTGTTACTGTGGCTTGTCTAATGTGGATTTATTCTTGCTGCTCTAACATTATTCAAATTGGTGTAGCTCAAATGCAATTGTTTAGTATTTACATCATACTACTGGACCAACAACAATTCATAAGTTGTTTTGTGGGCCTCTTTGGAAGACTTTCTGTTGCCTTCAGGATCAGTGTACTGGAGTACTGCCATTCTGGTTTCAGAATGGCCAGGCTTGCATGTTTCTAGGTCAGCAGTGGCTGGTACATACATGTTTTATACGTATAAATACCACTGCTAATTTATTTTTTCTTAATAGATACAAAGTGATTTTAAAGTACTATTGGCCTAAGGTTACCAGAAATATCTCTGGGCCCTGCTTTCATTTAATTTCTGCTGCTGCTTTCTTTTACACCAGAACCAACTGTCGAGCAGAAGCACGTTGTTTCAATGATGGTCCCTCAGGATCGTTCCAGAGCAAGGAGCATCAGACGTGGTGGATCATAAATCCTGTTAGGTAGCTACCCCAGGCAGACTGCAAGCAAAATGGGTTTAGTTTAGGCGCCTTTTGGTTTGTATGCCAAATCATTTTCCTTTTTCATCTAGCTCTATTTGCCAAGTGAGAGCAACGAGGCCTGTGCCCCTCTTTCCTTTCACAGCAGCAAGGCACAGCAGATAAAGTGAATGTCATCGTTTTCCAATGATAGCTGTGTTCACATCTTGACTTTAAGTTCCTTCTGTTTCAGGAAGGCAGATCTTTATGCAAATGCCACAGGGCCTGACAAAGTTACAGCTTTGCCAGGCTTACGAGTCTGTTGTATCTGAGGTCTTCGTAATGCTTTGTCACTTCTTCCTACTCCGAGAGACCAAATTTCAACAGCTTTAAGTTTTTTGTTGTCAAGTCCAGTTTCCATTCAGATACCAGAAGTTATCCTCAGTAGATGCATACCGAAAGGTTGGAGCACTGTGCATCTCTCTGTGCTTTATGATCTTTTGTTACTGCTTATAGACAACCTTGTCCTTAACAAAGATTAAGCCTTGGTATGAAATCTTCAATCTTCTGTTTACGAAGCTGTTAATCTAATAATTCTAGTAGTGTTTCTTGGCTGTTGTACTGAGAGACATCCCAGTGCAATTGTGATGGATGATTTTTTTTTAAAATCCTGTAATGCATTTTCAGTATGTGTTTATGGTAGCCAGTCAGTCAGAATGCATCGCAATAAAGAGCTGATTTTTCAGTTGCTCCTTTTAAACATGCTGCAGTGCTGGAGTCCAGAATGTGGACACAGATGTAGAACAGTTTTCTGCTTAAACTCTGTGCTTTAGGAAAAAAAAAAAGTATGTATGCGATTCTAATGTAAGTGTTCTGAGCAGCTGCATAACAGAGATGTGAGCAGATCAGAGATGAGGAGGGCTGGCTACATTGTTCCTTAGGTACAAAAGGCTTTGAAAGCCTCTGATGCCCGGTTTCTCAGATGTTTGAAATATATAGAGGCATAGATCACAACCGGTTTAATATGATTCTGGGTTCACTTGTCTTCCCTGCATCCCACTACTCCTGCATTTCCAGGGACATCAGAAGATATTTTGCAAGGAACTCAGCCTCATTGACTAGGCAAAAACTTCAAAGCTTTATTAACAGACACTGTTGCATTCCTGTTTCATGCAGGATAAAGCGTTTGACTCTTCCAGACTAACAGTACACAAGGAATATTACCGTTTTAACAATCTCTCCATCAAGTGGAAGATTGTTTTGTCTTAATTTTTTTCTTTCTTCATTAAAAACTGTATTTTACTCTGTACCATTTTCCTCAATGGTCTAGATCAGCAGATACTTGCATTCCAAATAACAAATTACTTCCCAATTTCCGTTAATCTCAGGGTTTTCGCAGTAGTTCATCATTTTGTAAGTAATTTGGTTGATATTAAATATACTACATTGTTTGTCTAAATGTCATACTAAGCTTTTTTTTTTTTTTTTTTTTACTGTTTTGTATAAAGATGAAAGAATGGTAGTCTCGAATCAAAGCATACAGCAGTGATAGTCTGTATGTGTTGGCAGAGAGGAGCAGAAGTTGCCCACCCGCAGCAAAGAATAGTATGTGCAAGAGTAGTTTTAGAACCACCAAGTGATCCTCCATAGTAAGAAATACAAGTTAGAAAAAAGCAAAACAATACATAGATTCATTTAACTACCTTTTTCACTGTGTTGATTTCACAGCTGGTTTTGCCAGCTGTTGTTGGCAGTGCCCGCTTCAGGATTTATGATGTCTGTTCACTAGTAAATGAGGATTCTGTTTACAGGGTAGAGATTTGTGACAAAAACCTGAATTTCCTATTTTGAACTTGTATATGGTTTTGTAGTATCTGTGGGCTTCTCCCCTTGCTGCCCCCACCCGGCAGCTTTTCTGTTAAGTACCTGCTGAATCTGGTACTTTCACAGGGTGATGGTTTCAGGCATGATAGGGCTTCACACCATTTTCAAGTAGTCTCCATGTAAAAATACAGTGTTGTGTTTGTGTAAGGTTCTGTGATGTCTACAAAGTCTGAATTCCTGGCGCAGTGGAAAGTAATGTAGAAAGAGTTATATAGAGCCAGTTACGTAAGTTTGAAAGTAGTGTATTCTTCCACAACCAAAACCCCAGCAAATAACAGGAGGGGGATTGGGATTGCTTCAGCAGTCTCACAAAATAGGCTAGAAATAGGGATTGGGCAGAGGTTAGCTAGTGTTTTGTTGGATGTATTTATTTTATGGCAAAATATTTTCAGGGTTGTTATTAAAGGCTTACGTAATCATATATATAGATCCCCCCCCCCCCCCCCCCCCCCCCCTTACAGGTAGAGATGAGCACTAACCTTTCTCTTATTTAGTCAGCAAGCACTTGAAGTGACGCATTTTGTGTTAATATTTATATGTTTGCTTTTGAATCATCTTTTGGTGTTAATTCCAATGTAAAGACTTTTGACACTGTCATGTTCATCTGCACAAGTTATGGTTCCATCTACAATGATTATTGTATCAGTTATTGCTGTGCTGTGTGAAAAGAAACCCTACAGAAGTCAGGGCTAGAAATTTGGAAAAACAAGCAAACAAAAACCAGGCATCTTAGAAAAATAGCGTAATCTGTGTGTTTAGATTCCAGCAAATAGACTTCAAATGTTAACTGCTCCCTTCTTGTCATCCACTACCATTAATTTATTTTAAAGATTCAGTTTAACCACCAAAGTAATTTTCCTTTTTGGAACTGCTCAGGCCATTAGCCATTGCACACTAGTTAGCACAGACTCATCTGAAGTTCCATGAAACAGTGTGTTGAAGGAAAAGTGTGCATAGGATGGTGCATTGTTTTTCCTGCAGTGCCCAACTGCTTGTTTTTCTTACTGCTATTCCTAACTGTATGGCTTTCAGAGAGTTTTAATTGCCTTTAAATTTGACCATATCTGTTCTGCAAGTACAGCAACATAAAGAGAAGTAATAGCATTGTAGTTAAGTATTTCTAGAAATGGTCAAACTATGTTTTCAGTTTGAAATGGGTTTAAGTGCAGCAGTGGGCGATATATTGAAGCTGTGTTTTTAACTATGTTGGAGGAAATTATGGAAGAAGGGAAGGTGTTTGTTCTGAGAAGTAAAACAAAGCAAAAAACACACCATAGTTTTATTATTATTATTAATTCTATTTTATTTTGCAGTACAATTCAAGTGCGTGTAATGGCTTTTACTCCATTTTTCTACACAAGAAAATCCTAGTAGTTTTTGGGGTGTTACGTGTATTATAATATGCATAAGCTTGTGTATGAAAATGTAACTGGTGGAAAGAAATATTGGGTGGCTTTGTTTTTATTGTGCTGTTGGACAGACAAGAGAGATAATATTATGTAATTTTATTGTATTGATATTTTTTCCTCCTACAGAGAAGATGGGGAGCTTGAAGATGGTGAAATAGATGATGCAGCTTATGAAGATGTGAAAGAACATGGTTCAAAAGGTGATGATAAACAGAAAAATGAGAAAGGACATAGAAAATCACGGAAGAAACGCAAAAAAGAAAAAGAAAAGAAAAAGTCAAAAAGGAGAAGACGGGATAAGCATAAGGTTAGAAAACGCAAACCAGAGTATTGAAAGTGCTTATTTTAGTTCCAGGTTTCCAGATTTAGACAAGAATCCAGGAAATGAAAGACGTCTAAAAACGGCATTATTACTATTTAGGCAGTTTTTGGACTTGAGTGCATTTTTTGAGTTTCCTATCTTATCAATGCATTTCAGCATTAAAGAATTTAAGTAGACCTTGACATGTGGCAGTGCATATTCATGTATTTCAGCGATAGTTTGTGTGGAGTAAGAGGTCATAAATCATTAAGTAATCCAGCTGTAGCACATTTCAAATGATAGTTTAGAAACTTACTTGTTAGCTTTGACTAAGTGTATTTCATAAACTTGGTTTTCATCAGCTTGTCTTTAAAAGAAATGCATAATCAGATTGTGGGTTTAACTATGTTATTTGTGATACACGTTTTCATTGGATGCTTATTTATTTCAACATTTCTCTTAATTGCAGTTTACAAAACACTCACATTTGGGAGCATTTTGCACTTTGACATTGTCAGTGGTTGTGGCAGTTCTGACATAAAAGACCAAAGTGTTAAACCACTTCTGAAATTGTTTATATCTTAAGCAGCAATATAACGTAAGCACTGGCCACTAACAAAGGTGATGGCAGGCAAACCACAGGGAGTGAGAATTTCTTTACAATAACAAGCATAATGTAAATTTCTCAATTTCATTTGTTCAGTTTCTTAGCATACTTATGGAAAGAAAAGATTTCATGCCAGTTGAGTGAATTCTTCAGTACACTTAACCTTAAGATAATGCATAGAACGTATTTTAGTTGACTCTTAAGTAAATGCAAGAGATTCACAAAATCTTCACCTAATAAATTAAACTTGATTGCCATTTTCTACAAATCACGGAACTATAGTGTTATGGTATGGTTTTGAGAAGGGGAGAAGAAGAATTACAATTGATTTTTATGCAGCTAGTTTCCCCTCTAAATCTTCTACAAACCAATACATCTAAATGCACTTGTAATGGAGTAATGTTGAGTTTTCTCCCAGCAGAAAATGACGGGATGCCAATCTATTCTATAGTCATATGCAAGTTTCTAGATGGCTCCCAGATTTTTTAGCCTTCTAGCAGCATCTCTGCTATGTTGCAAAGAAGTAGGTCTCAGAGAGAGAAACCCTTGAGAAACTGATAGAACCTAGAGTAACCAGATAACCCTCAAGGTTTTCATTCAAAAGCCTCATTGGATCAAATCTCTTTCTCTGATAAAGAGAGTGGGTCGTCAAACTGTGGTTTCTTTGGTCTCCCCCCAGAGGTGGATGTTTGTTAGAGTTAAGAAAATACTGCCATATTTTGGGCTAGGGGTCTGTTTAAGTTCACATGCAGCAAACCAGTTACATAGTAAATTATGTAACAGCATTTTAGAGAGCTATTTTCTTCTGTTTCTTTTTTTCTCCAGCATAACTCCCCTTCCAGTGATGACAGTTCAGACTACAGCCATGACTCTGATATTGAACGTACAGAAAGATCACATAAAAAGAGTAGCAGTTCTTCATACAGAGATTATGATTCTTCATTCAGTCAGGTAGTAATTTTTTTAAACTTGATTTCCCATGTATTTATTTGGGTGCAATTTTAAAAATGTTGTGTTTTTCGAAGGTTGACTTGATCACAGAGCCTGTTCTCACAGATTTCAGGAAGTACGTATAGTTCTCATCTCCTTTGGGCAGATTTCCAAATGTAAAGTGTTATCTGTAGCATGAGTGTAGGTGTTGTAAACAAGATTTATGCTATTTTTCTTCTATCAGGTGATTATTAAGATGTCTTTACTATTGCCTACCTCGGATTTAGACAGTACTAAGGAAACAGCTCTTGAAAAGTCACCTGTAAATATCTAGAGTTGCTGCTGCTTTCTGATAGCTCAATTTGTCCTGGTTTTTCTCAGTCTGTGCAGCTCAATAGCCCTCCTGAGACCACTGGGTGAAATAGAATGCCATTCTCTAAAGGTGAGATAGAGTAGTTAGAGGCTTGTTGGAACTGTATTACTTTGGAGAAGAGGAGACTTTCCTTTTATCCTGAAACCATTCCAGAAACCTCTAAGCCAGCCTGATTTGTTAGTGAACTGAAGATCTTGTCTGCAGAAACTGGAGAAGGGACAGTGCTGGCTTAGGAGGGGTCAAAAGAAATATTTTATCCTGACTGTCAGAGACAGGGCAGATTGCATCATCTGTGTCCAAGATTATCAGGATATGGAGATCATGAGGGAAAGATTTCATTTTAATCATAGTTCTAATTAACCTTTCAGAAATTGGATATAACAAGTTAAATTTTAATTCTGCCTGCTGTTACTAAGAGAGAACTCTGTTATTAATGTAAACATAGGATTCTTGTTTCAGTCCTGCTGACTTTCCCAGAATGTATACTCTTCAAACTGTTGAACACTGTACACCGAAGTAGCCTGAGTTTCAAGAAGCAGCTCAGTTGCAGACTCCACAAGTTAATCAGCTTTGCTTCTTGACAAATGTCCAGTAACTTCTCAAATTTCAGCAAAACAAGCATTAAAGAATCTTGTTGACATGCAGTATCAGTACAAAGTCTTCCAACTAAGTGTGAAAGTCTTATATTTAAAATTGTTTGTGTACTGCATTGCCTATTGTAACATAGTTAAAGTAATTATCTAAACATAGGAATGCCACTATGCATTCTTATATATGTGATCTAAGCTCAACTGTGAAGGATCTGAATATATATTTATGGGATTTGAACACCTTCTAATCAGTAATTTATTTTTTACTAATGCTGTTTGTTTTTAGAAGAAAATCTTTACAGACTAGAAGTAGTACTTAGAATGCTTAGGACTGCATACATTAAAATTCTTTGTCAGCCTCTCTAAGAAGCTTTCTGGAGTATAAATCCTGATGCTGTTCTTTTGTTTAAAAAAAAAAAAACAATCTTTTTTTTTCCCTACTTTGATGCACTCAGAGTCAAACGTATTAATTTCTACTGAATAACTGACTTTTATTGTTTATTATTAATGCTTGTTTATGCAGATCTGTAGACAGCATGACAATAAGACTAAAAACAATTGGTTTTGTAGAGCAGTTTGGAGGGGTGGTGTTTGAAATATTGAGTTGCTTCTAAACAATACAATCCCTTTCATACAGCATGGACACCTATCAGGAAATTACATGAGTTCACAGAAAATGCAACATAAAAAAAATGTAAAAAGTAAGGAGTATGATGACTATAGTCATTACAGTGATGAAAACTTTGGTAATTATAACGAGGAAGAAAAAGATGAAGATTTTGCCGATCAGCTTAAACAATACAGGCAAGCTAAAGAGACCTCCAGTAGTGATTTAGGACCTCCATTTCCGAAAGAACCAGTGAAAAAACAGGGGATGAAAGGGATCCAGAAAGGTAAGATAATTTGAATTGTTAGCTGTAGTAATGGATGACAGTAGCAGTTGTATCATGCACCATTTCAGGATGTTTGTGTTTAGAGCTGAATGAAGAGAGCTGCAAGCAGTGGCTTTCTTGTGAGGTAGCAGCCTCTCATCCGTAATGGTACGCTGTTTATTGGTAAGGAAGAATATCATATGGTTGCATTGTTGCATTTATTGATGAAAAGATCAAATGTTGGGTATTATATATGTAGTAAATAAATAAATAAAACCTTACCCCCCCCCAAAAAAAAAACCAAACAAACAAAAAAAAACCACCAAGCTCTTGATTATGTAACTACTAAGGAATCATAGGGCTGTAAAGTGGCTTTCTGGGGCATTTCATGGAAGTCTGAAATGGGACTTGATGCAGGGGAGGGGAAGGAGTATGTATTAGGTGAATTCCAATACCCAGTTTAGGCCATGTGTTTGTGTGTATGCGTGTGTATACATGTATATAAAATTATGTAAAGTACTTAGAAATTTTGATAGGTGCCTGAATACATTTATCAGCTTGCCCTGTAAGTATGCTAAGATCCTTTTGTTTTTCTTTTCACAACTTTTCTTTCATTCAAAGCTGGACTGATACAAATTTTGATGAAAAAGTGTTCTGAAAGAGTCCTGCTGCCCTTTTTTCATGCCCTAGTTACATAAACTTAGTTATGCAAGCATTCTTGCTTGCACCTTTCATTTGGTGTCTGATCATTTCCTTAACATGGCAGTGCAACTCATTAAGCCAGCTTACATCTCTGGTTTCTGTATTACGAAGGGACTTCTGACTTCCCCCATCTTCTTATATTACTACCTGTTGTCTTAGGGTGTGGAAGGTTAGACAAGGGAGACAGTGCATACTGTTTTTAGAGGTATCCTGATCTGTCATCTAGAAATACTTCACTTATTCTCTTTGCTTTTTCTATGAGATAAAAGGTTGGCATCAAAGTTCATATTTCAGAAACTGTTGATTCAGTCAGTTTGCAAAATTGTCTCCCTTTAAATGTGGCTAAAGGTTTGTCTGCCACACAAAATTTGAGCAAGGTATTGTATGACATGACTATCTGACTAGTTCTCAAGAAAATGAGGTGTTACATAAAGCTAGTAAGCTTTCTTTCATTTACTACTGGGGTGATCTTTTGTGTTCTATTTTGGTTCAGAACAAAATAAATTGGCAAAAGATTGTTAGACTCTACTTGGCTGAGACAAAAGTGTTTTTCATGTGCTGTTTGGTAATGCTGCTTCAAGATCTCTGTCTGCAAGTCACCTGGAATCAGCCTTGCTGTTGTGGGGTGGCTGCCACCTGAAGCAGATGTGATGATGTCTGCAGAGCTTTGTTTTTCTTTGGTTTTAAGTTAATGAGAAAGCAGATGGATACTCTGTCTCCATGTTTTTAGTTGAGGCTATGACTGCTGACATGCTCATAGCTATAAAAGTACTGCCTTGAGGCTTCTAAGCAGTTGTCATTAAATATTATTGCATTCAAAGTTGTTCTGTTATATTCCTTAGGTTATGATCTCTAGTTTCTTGGATGTTGTGATGCATATGTGTGCACCTGGGTGCCAACTGTGCTGGTTAGTTCTGAGTTCAGAAAGCGCCCAAATAGCACACAAATATTTTAAGTGTTTGGGCTAGTTAGAAGTCACGTGTTTGTACTTCTAATTGTGAGAAGCTTTTTTGAATGAGATTAATTTTATATTCAGTTTATCAGTCTGCTATTGATTTGAAGAGCTTTTCAAAGAGCAGGCAGTTGCATAGAATTATAACTGGTTGGTGTAGTTCTACTTGCCAAGTCATGATTCGAGACAGTATTTGGGAATTCAGACTGCAAAAAGATAGATAGTTAGCTTTATATTTGTCTGCATTTGTTGTCGCTAGGTAACTGTCTGTACTTTCTGAGGTCATTTAAAAAGGTCATTGCTGTTTTTCAGGTATTTCTCAAAGAGGTAATAATTACAATGTTGGTCGAGGGCGTGGAATGCAGAAGAAATTGAAGCGTAAGGATCGTGGAAGGGGAAGAGGCAATAAAGGATCTGATGGCTTCCATGAGGTATGTGGAATTAAAGTTGAATTTCTAATGCAGTTGTTTCAAATGACTGGACATCTTGTTTTAACGGAAGACTAAAAGTACATGTTTTTTCACTTTTTGTTCTCTTCTCTATAAAAGTCAGTTCCCTTACTAGAATTTTCCTGCACTTGATGTACAAAGTACAGTTGATAACTTAAACTAACAGGTTGTTTTCTTGTTTTTCTTGGAAATAAGAAAAACTAACAGAAGTGGTTTATGAGCTTTGATTTTGAACGGCGTATGAGCTTCCATGTTAACTGTTTCTAAAAGATGACATTTTGCTACTACCAATTCACCTCAGTTTTTTCAGTGGAGAAACTGGCAGCCTTCACATGTTTTGCTAATTTTCTTCTGAATCGTGAAGGATTCTGCTTCTTTCCAGAGCTATGATGGTGGAAATGGAAATATATATGACCTTGGTTTTCGTTTAGTAATTATTTATTACAGGAATTACCAATTATTGTTATAGGAATTAGAGAAAACTTGGTGTTTGATATTGCCACGGTATTAATAAATTTGTCACACCAATCTTCAACTATCTAAATGAAAAAAAAAATACAAAATTACTGATTAAAGGATCAAATCCATCTATGGCTGAAAACATCGTTTAAGCAAAATCACATTTAAATGTATACAGCACATTGAGATCAGATTCTGAGGCAATGGTAGTTTATCTATCTCCGTAAAATATCTGCGGCTCTCCTCCCTCCTGCACTGAAGAATGCACGTGGCTGGCTTCTAGCTGATGCAGTAATAAGTAGTTCAGCCATGGTAATTTATCTCTGTGCTCTGCAGATGGCCCAGCTCTCGGGGGCTCCTGGGTGGTCCAGATCAGATTTTCCTTTCCCTGCCCTTTATGTGGTAGGGTGAAGGGCAGCCGTTTGATCTGTTAGGACGATGCTTGTTCGTAGGACTCCTCCTTCCTGGTGCTGCCAAACATGCCCTGTCATCCAGCTCTGTCTCCAAGCTGTGGGGAAGGGTGGAGACGAGGAGGCAGCTGCAGGCAGGCCCCAGCAGGGCTAGGAGACAGTGAACAAAAAGCTGGGCTCCTGGCTGCAGCGAAATTATGAATTCTGCCACACAGATGCCGAATTGTGTGGTGGGGTGACTGATGAGATTCTTCTGCCACGCAGCTGCGTCCCTGGGACTCTCAGTGACACAACTGGAGCATTTCAACCTTCCTCGAGCTGTTGTTTCAAGTGCTTTGAGGTGTGGGATGGTAACTGGCTTTCAGTGCTCTCAGAAAGGCTTGGGGCATTGTTTTCGTTTGGTATTTGAATTAATCTTGAAGAGGATCAAGTACTGGATTCAGAACTTCTTCGTTTGGGGCAGCTGAGATTTCTCTGGATTTAATGTGTTCCGAGTAGAGATGGGATCTCCACTGATCCAGGAGTGGTGTTCCTAGCTCGAAGCAATGTTCAAGACATTGCTTCACAACGTCAATAAAATCTGCTAATCATTCTTAGTGTTAATGTTTTGTGACATTGCTTAATTTGCCAAGCAAACTGAGTGCAGACACAGGGTGTGCTGATGCTCATGTTTTCAGTTTGATTGCCGTGAAGAACCACATCCATTCCATTTCAGACGTTCCTACTCAGCAGTCAGATCCCTGTTCATTTCTGTGGAAATCAGAAGTTGGAAAAGCTTAACTTCCTTCTATTGGCAGATCAGTAGGCGACCACCTATCATTGCAAATAAGGCACAAAAATCGCGTGAGAAGCAGGTAGAGGGGAAGGTTAGACTAAATATAGCTTTGTAGCTGAGGTGGTAGCCTGGATATCTGGATGATTGTTCAGCTTCTGACTCTGTTACAGGCATTACTACTATATTCACGTAGAAATTTTTTAAAATTGTAAAAACAGAAAATAAATTTGTTTGAACTGAACACCACGCATGGTGGTAACATGGGGTGATAAGTAGATTTGTGAAGGAAATGCAAAGATGAGGTGGTTGATGGTTCGGGATTTTCTCAGCAGCAAGAGCTCATGCACCACCAGCGCTGCTGCTCAGTCCCCTCTGCTGCTGTCTTCCCAGAAGCACTGGTGAATCGCCATTCCTACCCACGTGCCTCAAGTCTCCCCACTCATCACACGGGGAAGCAGCTCAGTCACAAAGTGCAGTGCAGTTTGGGTAGAGAACAGCACAAAAAAGTGGACCCTGAGGGAGGCATTCTGGCCAGGGTACCTGGTGCTGGAACAGGGTGTTGTCTTTCTCATCTCTCTCTGTAGGGTGAAAATGCCAGCCGTTAATCAGTGTGCTTAGCAAGCTGACTGATGAGGATTAAAGGCTGACTCCTGGTGGCCAACAAGCTGCTAGCACTGCATAGTTCAAGGAAAAACTAGGAAATGCTTTGTTTGGTCTCTTTTGCAACTGAATGTTATTTTACATTAAGGCTTGCAGAGGTGGTGGCACGTCATGGGGTGGTTACCAAAGCCTATGTGCAGAGGTGCCCTCAATCAGGGAGGTGGGAGCGGGCTTACTGGGTGCCTGTGAGCCAGCCCTGCCTTTGAGCATTTCCAAATTAAGTGTGAGAGGTAAATAAGTTCACTGAATGGACAGAACATCTGTTGTAGTGTGAGAAGTTTCTGATTTGATAGCATTTATAGCAAACATAGCATTAAAGCAGCTAAGTTTTCTTATGTGTAAGTTTTCTTATGTATAAGTGTGTGTGTTTACCTTTATTTTGATCTGTGGGTGTAATATTAAGAACCTAATCGTGGTGTAGTTAATCACATTTTGGGGTAACTACTGCACTAAATATGCTCTAATACTGTTGCAGCTGCACTTAATAAGTAAGCATCAGCAGGATGTTCATTTTCCTTACAGGATGGCAAACCAGTGAAGAAATGGGTTAACATGAGTCAGGAATTCATAAATCAGCATACAGTGGAACACAAAGGCAAACAAATTTGTAAATATTTCCTTGAAGGGAGATGTATTAAGGTAAATATGCACCATGTCTGTCGGTATACTTCTTTGGTGTGAGGAAAGGGAGAAGATTTTTGTTTTGTTTTGTTTTGTTTTACTTAGCTGATGTAAGAAAAACTTACGGGTTGAAACAGTTTTTTTACTTCTTATGTTTGACATATTTATAGATAAATGCCAACAGAAAATTTTGTGGAAAAATATTCCCTCTGTTACACTTCTACGATTATAACCAATTCTATTAAAAATGGTTGTTTGCTAATTAGTGTATTTACAGTAAAAACCTCTGTGATAGTATTATAAACTTAGACTGACAATGTGTCATGTAAATCTGTAACAAATCTTACGTGTGGAATCTGTAGATGGGCAAAGATTTCTGAAAGTATTAGATCATTTCTCTGTTTTATGGTACTAGAATTTTGAAACATTGAAGGAATTGCTTAATTATGCTGAATTATTTCTCTCTCTAAAGTAAAAAGTGGGGTTGTAGTAATAGTTCCCCTACCAAAGAACTGAAGTCATCTTCATTCAGCCAGCAAGTGGAAGGCAACAGAAGGAAGAGAATACTATTCAGAACAGTCAGCTGGCAAGCAAAAGCCCTAGTAAGACAGTCTGTTATTGCATTAAAAAATTGCTGTTGCTTCATTTTGAAGCTAATGCTGCTGTGAAGTTGAATCCTTTGATGTTAGAATAGTTCAGTCAGTTAGAAAATACATTTGAGAAAAACTCCATCCTTCTCAAATAAGTGAGTGCGCCATTTATATTCAGTTCCTCTGTGTGTTTCATGATAGAACATTCTGTTTCTTTTTCAGGTGGTGAAAGTGAGGGTGAAAATTAGTGTGCTTTTCTGCCTAAACCAAGGGGGCAAATTGAAAGGAATGCATTTTTTGCTGGCTTTATATATTTTAGTATGTTATGCTCCAGTAAGATGAGGATTTGCTGCCACCTTCAGTTGTAAAACCAGTAGTTGAAAGAGCATTTAATGTATTTTTCCTGAGAATAATTACAAAGAAGTAGAAAAATAACTTCTCCAGCAACTAAATCCTGATGTATAGCATGACGTGGTTGACAACTTGATGTTGATTGGACTCCATTTTTCCTACATGGAGTAGTTTAATATTTTGTTGGACTTCTTTTGGTTCTACCACATGATGTTAAAAGAGAATCAAATGTTCTGGTTAAGTGCACAATAGTTTGTATGGGGAAAAAAACAGTAAAATATTTAAATATTTGTTTAAATGTCTTTTTAATGTTAATTGCTAAGCAGAAACAGAGAAGAGAACTGGTGCCATAAGACCAGCTTGTTTTCTTTAACTACTGCATATATTCTTTTGAACCTAGATTCAGGAATTCTTTTTCTATGTCCAAGCACCCCCACCCCCCCACCCCCCGTTATTAATAGGAACATACTTATAATGCTGTGTTAGTAATGATAAAAAGTTTAAATCCAGCTAAGGAGTATGCTTTTCTTTAAACGTAAAGTGGAATTACTCAGCATTTCAGATTGATAATGTATTTCTCCTCTTTTCTTATTTATAGGGAGAGCAGTGTAAATTTGATCATGATGCAGAGATAGAAAAGAAAAAGGAAATCTGCAAGTTTTACATACAGGGTTACTGCACCAAAGGAGAGAACTGCATTTACTTGCACAATATCCTTAAAAAAAAAAAAATACTTGAATCAAAATGACTGTTGATATTTACTCCTAATTCATGTAAATGAGTTTAAAGGGTGGCTATGTCTTTTCTTAAGAGACTATACAAAAGTATGTATGGATTTACTAGAGGAAGATAATTTTTCTACTCCAGTAGGAGGAGAAAATATGAATGAAATTACTGGTTTTGTTTAGTTTAGGAAGATGTTTAATGTCTTAGAAGATAAAAAACATGAAGTTACATGCTTTTATCCTTACCCTTTTAAAATCCTGATATCCATGTACTTTTTAAACCCTGATTTGTTCTTTGTTTGTTTGTTTGTTTTTTTGTATTTGGAACTGGTACCCTGATCTTTTTAATCACAGTTTTAGTATCTAGTCAGAAATAATGTTCAGGCTACGGTAATGTAATTATTAGTAGAACGCTAAGTGAAACTAAGAGGTAAGTTGATTATTAGCTTTCAAAATTGTTAAGATGCTGCTGTGGAAAGATAAAGTATTTGGGAAAAATTGAAGGATAGCTGACAGCTGAATTTAATAAACTTGCCAAACAGTGCAAACTAGCGATCAGCCTTTGTTAGGAATCCTTAACATTTTGCTTACATGAATTCCCTTGCAAGTTTTACCACACAGGAGCAAAATGCTATCAAGGAGATAAGTGCAAATTTTCTCATGCTCCCCTGACTGCAGAAACAAAAGAGTTGTTGGATAAGGTGAGCAATTTGTAGTCTGAACGTGAGTTTCCCCCAAAAGAATGGAGGGTGCTGCTAGAAATTTCCATGGGGCTTTGGTGCTAAACTCTAATGGCGCTAAAATTCCCTGTTGCTCTTCAGTGCTGCAAGTCTGTGACTCGGTTCCATACATCAAATTCCCCTTGCCACCCATTATTTTTCAGTCATATCTGACTCACTTATTTTCACAGCTAGTAATTCTGCCCATGGACTTTTGGACTCCCTTTCTGTGGAAGTCTCCATGCACTCCATAACAAGAAGCGTAGCTTTAGTTGTCTTGAAGTTAGATATCATCTGACTTCTGAACTCAGGGTGGAGAAAGGAATGAGTTGCCTCCTCTGAATGATTCATGAAATTCTGACCTTTGTGTTAAGTAGGATATTCACAACTCCCCCCAGTTACTATACAAGAGGTCTTAAAAGAAAAGTGATGTGGGTTTAACACTAAAAGCATTATGAATTTTAGAATGTCATTCCATTTCTGTCATTTAAAATTTCTCTTTGAGGGAAACGGACCTCTGTAAAATTGTCCTTTGCTGTCTACAGTAATAGTTTTCTTCCTGGATGTGAATTGGTGTCCTGTGGAACAAATAATAATAGATTTCTAATTTTCCTGAGTTTGATGCCAATATATACTAGTACTGCAGCAGGTAATTACATTTCAATGGAAAATGCAAGACTAAATTGAATTGCATATACTGTAAAAATAATGGACTCTTTGCTATATTGCTTCATTCTAGGTTTTGAATAATGAAGAGGAACCACAAAATGAAGATGAGAAAGAACTGGAGGAACTCAGAAAGCGTGGCATAGTTCCTCTCCCTAAGCCACCACCAGGTGTTGGGCTTCTGCCAACCCCACCAGAGCAATATCCGTTTTCTGAGTCTGATATAGAAAATTACCAAGATCCTTCAGGAGAATATAAGAAAATACCATCTCTCTTTGAAATTGTTGTGAAGCCTACTGTGGATTTAGCACACAAAATTGGAAAAAAGTAGGTTTTAGATTTTTCTTTAGAGTTCTTAGAACGTGGCTACATAAATGCGTAAAATATTCTCTTAGTTTTTGTCAGTATACGCTTCTGAGTATATTGTTAAGATAATGATCCGTCAAATACTGGCTATCAATTATTTACTCATTTAATGCTTTCCTTAAAAGGATTATTTACTGAGCCTTGACCTTCCAGAAAGCCACTCCTTTGGCTCTTGTTTTGGCTCTGTGTCTGTCTTGTCTATCTCCATTTGCAGGCTGAGCAAAGTTCATTCTCCTTCTAAAGTCTTTTTATGGTTAGATCTTTCCTGACCAAAGACAGTGGACACTCCCAATGGAGATTGTTGGCTGTGACATGTTTAAAACTCTTAGTTGCAGCTAATGTTCAGTTTTGCATGTGCTAATTTAAAAAAAAAAAAAAGTTCTACTTGTAGACAAGCTCAGTAATGTGTTATGAGCTATTTGTAACATACGCAGTTATTCTTCTTGAAAATTATTTTGCTTTCAGATTTTTATCCAACTTGAAAACAAATATATATGAAACAGGCATTCGTAAGAGAGAAGATGGGGAGGAGATAGCTAGTAGGCTGTTTGTAAGTGAAAAATTTTTGCAAGTGATTTATTAGTTTTCTTTTGCCTACAGGCCACCAACCTTTTATAACAGCTCATCACCACCAAGACCACCGTTTCAGGGAAATGATCCCCATTCTCAGCATATGTATAATCCAGGTTCAAGTCCAGGGCCAGGACCTGGCATGTCGCAAGGACATAATGGACCACCAATGCACCCAGGTTCTCCTGGACATCATCCATGTGGAGGGCCTCAAGGCCCAGGAATGCCGCAAAGTCCTCCTATGCAGGGTGTTCCACCAGGCTTTCTAGGACCACAGAACCAGTCTGGTATGCCTATGCAAGGACAGCAAGGTGGTCCACCTCTGACACCACCAGGTCTTGGTGGATCTTACAGCGGCCCAGGAGTTCAGGGACATATGGTGAATATGCCGAGAGATAATCATTGTCCTCCAGGGCCACAGTACCAGCAGATGCCTGGTGAACGGCAACCAAACATGAATTACGAGCCTATTCAGAATCCAGCTGATTTCTACGACAATTATTATTCTCATCAAGCTGTACATAACTTCCAGCCAGCTAATAACTCTGGTGGTAAGGACATTTAAGAATTGTTGTTTCATATGGTGCTTTGTAGTTGTACAGTGTTAAAACATGGCTTGAAAGCTGAGCAGCTGAAAGAGTTTTGGAAAGAAAACCACACCTGTTTTAATGCCTTCACCATATGCACATTTTCAGATGATGCTTTCCATTTGTGTAATATGTTGTGCTAGTTTTGCTAGATTGTGTTTTGTGTCTTACTGCCTTTGCTCTAAAAGCTTGTATGGGGTACCTGCTGACTGTTTATTTTTTTTTGTACTGCAGATGGAACGTGGCATGGAGAATTTACAGACCACCAGGCTCACCTAATGGCTCAAGAGTCTCATCAAGGTGGAAGCGAGTCAGACTGCATGAGTAGTCATATGGGCCATAAACCATCCATTAATGTACCAGATTTTCTTCCAGCAATGCAGAAAGCCCTTTATGTAAGACTTAGTCAAAAGCATCAAAGAGATGGAGACTCTGTCAGCAGCCAGGGTCAGAGGGCAATGAGCAAAGACGAAGGTAAAGTTAATTTTGTTAATGTTCAGAATTTGCCTACTGACCATATATTATCCTGGAACAAATCCGTTGATTTGAATTTTTCATCATATTGCCGTTCATAATTACTGTGAGCGCACAAGTACCAGCTCAATATTTTCAGATCAAGGTACTTGCTTTTCTTTCCAGCTTATTCTAGGATTTTAGTATAGGTTTAGTTTCTGCATTTCAGTTCGAAGTAGAAAGATAGAATCATAGAATCATTTAGGTTGGAAAAGACGTCTAAGATCATCTAGGCCAACTGTAGATCTGTGGATAATTTTTGATGTAGTCTGCACTTTTAAAAGGTTCTCCTGCTGATAACTCAATTGCTTCTTAAAACCCCTGATTGAAACAGGGTTATTATTTCTAACTGCCAATACTGCAAGAGCCTCTTAGATTCTGTTTATTCAGTTGTGCCTCTTGATCTTTTTTGCATATTCCGTTTCTCTAGAGCAGTTTTTTTTTCCCTCTGCAATATCTGAAATTTGCAGTGTTTAATTTGAGTGTTTCTGTAAGCTATAGCCAATAGAGAACAGTAAATCTGCAGATCAGCTTGAGCAGCACAGAGTACGTTTGTCCCTTGGCCTGCTTGCTGCTGCACCCTTTTCTGTGGCTTTTAGAAGTACTTCTGTTATCTGTGTAATGAAGCAGCAAATTCCACATTGGTAATATATCTGTTTTTAAGACAACTGTAAGGTGCTGTTTTACTTTACCTATTCCGCAATGCAAGGTCACTTTCATTCAGACTCAGTTTTAAAATGTTGTTGTCTTTTACAAGTACTAGTAGAAATAATTGTTTGGAAGTAGGTTATTTTCCCAAATTAGTATCAAGAGAGAGAGATGTGGAGAGAATGTAGCAGAATTTGGGAGTATCTCAGCTAACTACATTTATTTTTCTTTCAGTTCCTTATTTAATTTGTTTTTTTGTCATATTATGGTGGTCGTAATACAGTGAGTGAGGACTTGATATCAGGCCTTAGTATTATTACTCAGTTCCATTATTTTATTGAGAAGTTACCCCTTTATATGAGTAAATGCACTGTTTTATTCCCCAGTGATCATTTACTTGAATCCTCTTTTCTCAGATGACAATGTCAACTGGTACTCCAGTAGTGAAGAAGAAGAGGGGAGCAGTGTTAAATCGATACTAAAAACCTTGAAGAAGCAAAGTGAAAACTTCAGGAATCGGCAACAGCATTCCACAGAGCAGCACATGCTTGGTATTCCTACTGATCCGAGGCTGGCAAAAGACAAAGGTGCAGGGCCTCAGGCTGCAGACCCAAGACTTAGGGCCTCGCCAAGGTCAACCCCCAGAAAGCCTTCAGAATCCGCAGCCTTGGACCCCCGACTTGTACGAGACCCCAGGATGCACAAGGTTAATGAGGGTGGTCATGCCAGCTCATCTCTTGGGGGAGCAAAGCTAGACTTACACCACCCTCACACCGGTGTAAAAGTCAAGCAAAAAGGGATGGATGATGATGAAGAGGACTCAGAAAGAGAACTGAGAGAACGAGCTTTTCTGATACCATTGGAACCTTTGCCTGGTGTAACATTGAGGGATCCCCGATCGCAGCTTAGGCAGTTCAGCCACATTAAAATGGACGTTACCCTGATGAAACCAAACTTTGCTAAGCATATTGTATGGGCACCTGAAGACTTGCTCCCGGTACCTTTGCCTAAGCCTGACCCCGTCTCCTCAATTAATTTACCTCTTCCTCCACTCATTGCTGACCAGAGACTTAATAAACTGCGGAATCTGAAAAACGATCCCCATCCAAATGCGATGCCAGCTGACCCAAGACTAGCTGCGAAAGCAAAGAACAACTTAGTGGGCAGGAGCAGCTATCTGGATCAGTCTGCAGATTCACACGCCAGTAGCTCAAGCAAATTAGGAGATCCTCGCTTACAAAAAAACGTTGATCCCAGGCTCCACAGACTGTCTAGTGCTGATTCGCATCACGGAGTTGCAAAGGATTCGCACCCTTCCAAGTTTGACCCCCGCCTTGCCAGATCTGCTGCCAGTTCCTCGCAGACCTCAGAAGCTGCGACTGCTAAGCCTGACCCAGATGCTCTGCCTCCCTACGCGCCCAAGTTATCGTCGAGTGGTGTCAGGCTGGGAACTCCGGGCTCGATACTGAGCGGTATTAGCTTGTATGATCCGAGAGATCACAGCTCATCATCGTTGGACACGGCTCCAGCTAGTTCAGGAGAGAACGGAGAGAACCAGAAAAAAAGTATTTTGAAAAATTCTGGCAAAAATGAACCCAGTCTCTCGGAAGATGCGTCACTGCCGAAGCCTGCCTTGAACGTGGAAAAAAATACAGAAGGATCAGCAGAAGCCACTTCAGATAAAGCAAATAGCACCAGTAAATCTCAGGCTAAACACTCCAGCGCTGCACCTGCGGTGCATAATCTTCCTATCCAAGCTTTATCAGGATTAATCAGACCGCAGTACAGCGATCCAAGGCAGGTTAGACAGCCTGGACAGGTAATTCAGACACAGGATAACGATCCGAATGGGGAATCAGATGATAAGTCGCTAAAAGATGTTTTCAAGACTTTCGATCCAACTGCTTCACCATTTTGTTAGCAATTGATTTTAAGTCTTTTTACTGTTGTGAATATTGCAGTTTTCTGCTGTTTTGTAACTGGTTTACCTCTTTGCTTTATTTATTTTTAAATTATAATTATCAACACTTTTCAGCTGCTAATCTCAGAACCACATGCAGTTATACAGTATGCTATAGTGTTTGCAAAGCTGTGGTATTTTCTATATAATACTTTTTCCAATTTCAGGGAGACTAATAATTGACATGTAGAAGAAAAAAAAACATGTATCGTGTTAGAGCTGATAAAAGCACTTTCATTGTAAATAAGTCATTAAGAAAGTCTGAAGACCTGTATATGTGTGAGCTGTCTCTTTCATAAACAACATTTAGATATGATTGCCACATTTGTATGATTGTATAAATACAAGCAATATTATGTACATTACTGTGAGAGACACTGTTTGACAAGGATTGTCTGACGCATCAAGCCAAACCTACTAACGGAAGTATACATAAATGATTTAAAAGGAAAATGTTGATCCTCCTTTTCAGATCAGTCGATGTAAGACATTGGTTTTTATTCATGCAGTCAATATTCTTAGTGTAAAAGAGACCTATATCACATATTGAGGAGTAAAAATGTCATATCTTTTAAAAGTATTTTATTCTATGCTGTATATAGAAGAAATTGTGAAGTACATAACTAGAAGAAAGTTACTGTTAAAAGTGGAGAATACCTAAGTTGTCTAATACAAAAAAGGTTTTTATTTAATTTTTTCACGCATACACAATTCTGATTAGTGATATAAGTTACATTGTGGTGTTCATGTATTTCAATGTATTTTTGTATTCAGCTGCTTAATTTGTATTGCTTTTTTTGTATTGATGTAACTGCAGTACTTGTATTCATTGTGTCTTTATGACATTTTTAACAAAAAATTAAAAAGGGTACAGCTAAAGTCTGGTAACGACTGTGATGTTGACGTGATGGCAGCTAGTTGACGGCTGGAGTAACAGCAGAGGGGGTGTCCGAAGGATGAAAGTGATTAAAGTTGCCTTTAGCTCAGCCGCTCAGCCACTTGCCAGTCAGATGGCAGTGGGTTTTGAAGCTGACCTTGCGTTGAGTCCCAATGAGTTAGCTTGCCAAGTGGTTCCGGGATCACACTTGTGTTGTCATTGTTTCATTACTACAAAGATCATCATCGCTACAAAAAATGTCGTGCGTGTTCTTTAATTTCTGAAGATGTTGCATGCCCAGAGCACAACTGTCCTCAAAGCCTCTCTTGTTTTACCTTTTGGCTTGTTTTTTATATAGCGGAAATGTAGTTATACCTAGCTAGCTACACTGAAAATAAAAATTTGCGGTCTGCTCAATTGCCACCTGGTTCCCGCCCATGTGGAATGGTTCTTTGCATTAAGTCTCTTCCTTGGTGGACCTTTTCCTCTTTCTTCCTGTTTGTTGACCCAGGGAACGCTTGTGACTGGGACGCATGATGGTTATCACAACTTCTATGGTTTTGTTTTTTTGAGCCTGTGAGACACACAGCGATCCAGGCAGGAGCTGTCTTGCATTGCTGAACAGAGCTTGGATGAGCTCAGGGAAGCTGCTGATTTCTGTGTGCAAAACATGGCAGGGGAGACATTGCTGAAGGCAATCATGGTTTCAATTTGCCTTCCCAATTTTTCAGAGTATAAATTGTATTAATTAAATGGTATTTTAAATAGCACTTGCAATAATTGAGAACTAGATAACGGAGAACTAGACACAAAATGTCAACGTTATTTTGGAGTAATCCACTAGTCCTACTTAATTACTTATTGCTTCTTCATCTGATGACAAGTTTGGTTGTTAAAGAATTTCATTAAAAAATGAGCCAGCATTGAAAGTCCGTATTGAAGCCAAATGTGTGGTTTCATGTTCAGATGTGGAAGGTAATTAGTCCATACTTGCAGGAAGGGCAGCTGTAACCTCAGGTTACAGCTTCTGTAGGGCAGTGAGGATATCATCACTAAACTGAACTCATTTTTATGTTGTTGTTTTTTTGTTTGCTTGGGTTTTGTTTGTTTGTTTGTTTTTCTTTCTTTTTGAAAGTATTGGGAAAAGAAGGGGCAAAGGAGCCCTAAGACCAAGGACAAAATGATACCAGGTGAGATAATTGAAGGACCTTGGGTGGCTTGCTGTTGGTCGGTTGTGGCTCCATTTTGGAGCTGCAGATGAAAACGGAATGTGTTCTGGCAGGGGGGTGTGGAGTGCTAGTTTCTAACCTTAGAGATCCACTGCCATCTCAGTACCTTTAATACAACACAGGTCTTTATTTTGGGCAAGAAGGGGGACAAGGTAAGAAGGAAATGTGATCTGAAAGGAGCTAGCTTGTCCCTGCAGCCTGTGGTCTCCACGTGTAACCGCTTCCTTCCTTGGTCCAGCCATGCCTGGCCAGCAGTTCCCAGTGGGCAGCACAAGTGTCCGTGGGCTGCTGCTCAGCTCTCCTGTCCACTCATCCTCACTGGTTTATTCCTTGCAGATTTCTTCCCTGAATCCAAGGTTGATCTGGTGTGCCTGCTGCTATTCTCTTGAGACACGCAGGAGATTCATTGCTACGATGCAAGTACTGCCCTACCTGATAAGTCAAAGGGAAGGTGCTGGGGGGTGACTGAGCCCAGCAGAGGGGGCAGGAAAGTGTGTGGGGACAGTCCTGCCCCACTGAGGTTGGCTGGAATCGACTGCAGCCACTAAGCAAGTCAAGTCTGGTCTGCTGTGTGAACTGACTGTCTTTCGCAGGGGAGGCTTGCTTCCATCTCTTCCACAAGCACAGCATGCTGCTGGAGTGGCGTTTCCCTCGGACACTCGCAACTCCTGTCTGAGGCTGTGAAGTGGAGAGCAGCAGCAGAAGCAGCCAGAAACTCCTAGTTGCAAGGTCGGTGATCATCAGCATTGAATGTTTTACTGCGGCAGCATGTCCTAGAATTCTAGGGCTGAAAGGGATCTTGGAGAAAAGTCTCATTTCTCCGCAGGCTGTAGGATGTGCTGAGTCAGGGGCAGCAGGTGTGACAAAGTGCTCCTGCTGGCCCTGCAGATGTGAAAGAGTGAAATGATTCTTTCATCTTGTCTGTTCTCTGCACTTCAGATAGACTGTGTGTTCTTAGATTGGCAGCTGGTGTTTGCTGCCCCATGATAAAAGGACTCTTAAGGAGATCTCTAGCCTCCCTTGGTAGGCTGTTTTTCTACTATGATGAAAATACTTCAATATGAATCCTTCATAACAAAAATCAAGTCATTTTGTTCTTGCAAAATGTAGAATATTTAATTATATGCTTGTTTTGCATCTCAGAAGTCAGTGACCCTATCCCTTAGTCTTCCTTCTCATTCATTCTTGTTTCCTCCAGGTTTTGTAGTACCTTTGTTCTTGTTACCTTCTGAATTTGTATTTTGCTTGTGAGTTCCCCACTGTGCAGTGACTCTTCTGCAGGATTGTGTATCTCAGGCTGCACTTCTGTGCAGCACTTAGGATTATTACTCCTAGAAGAAAAGGTGATGGTTGTTAAAAAATCCCCTTCAGCTGCCGTTGATAGGATGGTGTCTATTAAAATTACACAATAGTGCTAGTTGAAGAGGAATTTAATAGTGTGCTAAAGATCAGGGTGCTGCAAAAGGCCTCCTAGCTATGAAGCTTTCTTGTGCAGGGAATGAGCAAAACAGGCATTTACAGGACCCCTCGATTCTTCCTACCAGCCAGATCTGCTGGTGCTGCTACAAGTATATTCCTACATCCTTCTGTTCATCTCAGGTGCTGGAGAACATAGCAAACTGGCAGTTACTAAAGAAATGTAATAAAGGTACCTCATCCGATGATGTTTTCCTTACATAACGTTCCCCCTGTCCCTGGCCCCAAAAGCCTGACTGACTAGGTAAGAGTCCCAGCCATCTCACACCCGCAGGGAGTTTGCATTATATGAATATAAAGAATTTGATTCCCATGTAGCCTGTTGGTGGCCACTGATTTACAGTTTTAGAGTGGCTCACATGCCACATAACAAAGATCCATGAATGCTGATGTTCTACTGAACAGGAAACCCTCTGGTTTTCCTTTCCCTGGGTAAAGTTCCTCTGATGACTCTTCCCCAGCTCCCTTGTCCTCTGTAGCTCAGTATCATGTTGTGTTACTCAACTTCAAAGACCATCTGGAGGAGAGGCCTCTTAGGAAATAACGCTAGCGTGTGGCATCGTTTTATTCCTCTCTCCATACAGTTGCCAAAAGGAAGCAGTGTCTGCAGGGTGGGGTTTGCCATAGGCAGAGCAGCCAGCACACAAAAGTCTTTTCAGGCCTTGCGCTTCCAGTCCTACGAGCGCAGCTCTAGCAGAAGAGGCGTGAGCTAGGCGAGTCCAGCACTGGCTGTGCTTTCTTGCCAGCTGGCGATGCAGTTCATCTGCAGCACAAGTCCCTTCCTGCTTTTAGAGGTGGCTGCCTGTAATTGCGTGTCCTTTAATAGGTTTCGGACTCTTGGGGTTGTTCTTGTACCATGGCTGTGAGGGTGGGCTCAGCCCTTGCCTGAGTCTTGCGGAGGCCTAGTTCATTCCTGTCTGAGTTTAAACACTCCTTGGCTCTATGCAGCAACAGGTTTTTTCTCCACTGGATACAAAAAGCAGCTACTTCCCCTTCTTCAGAGTCAGGTGGGGGCTGTTGCAAGCCCTAGTAGGAGACAAAATATTTGAATGCTTTAATATGTTGTTGTGCGTGAACTTGTTTAAAATATCTTGAACGATATAAAAGTCTAAATGTAATGATGTGCGTGCAATCAGTGTGGCATTTCTAACTGTTAATGCTAGAAAAAATACTTAAAATGCTTAAAAACCTGCTTACAGAGAGAGGAAAAAAAATGCCATCTAGTTAGCGTATTGGTAAGCAGACATTTCTATTGACATCTCTACATTTCTAAAGAGAAAAAGCTGGGTCATGAAGGACTTTGTAATCTAGACAATCAAGATAAAAGAATGGCTACTTAGTTCAGGCTGGCATCAGCAAAGTAAAAAATGGGTGTATATAGTATGCTTTTACCAGTATGGGCAGGTGAGCACAGGAGGAGCTTTTCCATGCCTGCTGATTCTCCATCAAATAAAATTCTAATCAAAACTGACTCTCAAAATGACATGCTGGAGCT
Source organism: Anser cygnoides (assembly GCF_040182565.1). NCBI lineage: Eukaryota > Metazoa > Chordata > Aves > Anseriformes > Anatidae > Anser > Anser cygnoides. The sequence continues at coordinate 10,271,045 of NC_089875.1, forward strand.
CAGCAAAAGTTGTAGGATTATATAGGAGGTTAAGCCACAAAGAAAAACTGAATCAGTGCAGAGTGTTGTTGTATTTGTACTTGTTTTCTAAGTGCTTTCAGATAAAGTCTGCTCTCACAAACTATTTACAATTGGATCAGTCAGCTGTTGTTGGCAGCTGCAAAACAAGCTCTTGGGACTTCTGATCAAAGCTCATCTTGAGACAACAGAAAGGCTAAGACTGACATGGAATATTTCCAAGTAAAGGCCTCCAGTGAGATGCTGCTGCTCTCCTGTCCAAAAATGAAACGGGAAGTGGACCAGCTAGAGATGACTTCAGAGTTGGTAGCAGTGACAGAGCAGATCTGATGCCTGGAAAGAGGCATGGGAGGCTTTGGAAATGAGGCACAAAGGCGTAAAACAGAAACATCACAGTAACAATCTTTGCCCATGGCTGGAGTTGACAGAGGTCCCACAGCAGCCAGTTCCCACCTCCCTGTAGCCTGATGTGGCTGTAGGAGCTCCCCATGTCATGGGCTTACCTTGTGAAACCTATTCGGTGTCATCAGCATTAACTTACTTTGATGCATGCTGCCTCGGCTGCCCTCAGAACGTGCAAAACGGCTTGAAGTAGGTTCTGCGCGTTGCTCACGAGCAGCTCCGAAGAGGACTTGCTCTCTGCAGTTACTGCTTTTACCCTAAAAGATATTTTGAAGTATTTTACTACTGGAAAAGCATCAGACAGTGGGCTTCTCCTGTGTGGCCAGGTACTCCAAAGCCCAAAGAGGTGTCCCCTGCGCTATTGTGGCAGGTTTCCAGATTTGGAGTGCAGGGGAAAGAGGGGCAGACAAGATAGGGGAGGAAAGGGCTGCTTACGGCAACCAAAGGAGGAGAGGGAGTGCTGTTGGTTGTAGCTGAGCTGTAAGGGCTACCCCCAGGTCCGACAAGGACTTCTGGAGACCACCGTGCACATCTCTTTGAGGAGGGGCCACCGGCCTTGGGGGGTGGCTGTCCCTGTCTGCAGCAACCCACCTGGCCACAATGCCGAGCTGGCTGCTGATGGTGTGGGTCTGCTCTGCGGCACGCAGCAGCTCCGAGGAGCAGCTCTTGTCTGGGCAGTTCTTCGCAACAATGCGGCCAAACTTGACAACCACCTGCCCGTCAGAGGCGATTTGCCTGGCACAGGCGACAAGCTGTTCATTGCTCTAAAACAAAACAGAAATGTGTTGCAGGAGAGAAGGAGAAAACAGACCCCTTTCTTGTAAGACAGGAGCATGTGGAAAGGCCAGGTGTGTTCTGAAATGAGGAAAGGACTGGACACAGGACTTGCATCTCTTTTCAGGAAAGTAATTCCCAGTGCTTTGTGCACTTCCCAGTGTAATTCCCAGTGGCACCCAGTGCCACTCTTAGAAGGGTGGGATAATGCTGGTGTTTCAGCAGGCACTGGGCAGCTTTGTCACTGGGTTTGACCACACTCTTGAGGAAAAAATCTTTTCTTTATGCCTATTAAAGTGCTGGGGTAGAGGGGGTGAAACACTCCATACCATGATGGGGCCCTTCTTCCTCAGAAAATGAGTCATGTGAAGCATCCTTGTTGCCATGTCCTTGGTGACCTGGGACATCCTGCTGGGGCCACTCTGCAGCATGTCACTGTCTTCTCCCTCATGCCTCCTAGGGCTGCTGGCAAGGGAGACTCTGAGAAGACCGCTCTGCTGCTGTCGAGACAAGAACTGAACAGATTTAAAGTCTGCTGAGGCTTTTGCCAGCTTCTGGCAACTGGCAGCAGTTGTGGTGGGAACAGGGTGGCTGGTACTCCCGAGGAAAGCTTGTGGGGAGGGGAGGTGAGGAGCTGAGCAGAGACGGGCAGTATTTTAGGGAAGGGAAGGACAGTACAGCCACCAGTTCCTCAGAAAGAGGATGTTGGAGATGGGTTTATTTATGCAAGGGTCTCTGTCAAATCAGATACCCAGAGCTCAGCGGTATGGGGTACCCAGCAGCTTGATAGTTAATGGACGTTGGCCTTGCTCTGGGCAGAGGATTGGACTACTGACTTCCAGGAGGTCCTTGCCTACCTCAGTTACCCCAGTACTCCCCAGTGCGGGTAACAGGGCTGACTGACGGCCCTGACAATTATGCTGCACTAAGAGTTGATGGGGGAAAAATTACTGTACCATTTCACGTGCCTCTCTGGCCATTCTGCTTGTGCATCCACTCCTGGTCAGGTGAGTTTCTGCTGATGTTGTGTGGCTCACAGCACCAAGCTCTTGGGCTATGGAGAGCTTGGCTACGCTGCTGTGCTGTCTTGGAGAGCACCGGTTCCCTGCATTCTGCAAACATTGTCTCAAGAGCTCCAGGACGTGCCCACCAATGCCCTGGACAGCCTGAAGCCGCGTGACGAGGTAGTGTGCTTGTGCTGACCAGTACCAGACAATGCTGTCTAGGTGGAGATGCCTTGGGTCCTGGTGGCTTTGGAAGAGCTGGCTGGCGCTGCTCACTACATCAGATGTCAGAATCAGGAGGTGGTCTGCGACGGAGAGCAGGTTTCCCTGCGACTGCAGTTGAGCAGTGGTCTCCAGGACATCGTGGAGGGTAGTTCTGACCCACTGAATGTTGGCCATTAGCTGACTTGCCTTCTGTTCAAAAGCCTGTTTGCTCTTCTCCCTTCCTTCCTCAGAGAGGGGAGACAGGGCTGGTCGAAGGACATCTCGGATGACCTGTAGATGTTCGGTATTGGCCTCCTCCAGGTGGAGCAGCAGCGCCTTGACCCTGAGGGCCAAGTCTCTCTGCAGGAGCTCAAAGCGAATGTACAAGCTGGCAGTAGACAGCGGGGAGACCAAGAGGGTGTTGGAGGCATCCAGCAGTGCTTCCATTAGCACCTTTATCTCCTCCTTGAGGGCTAGGATTTCACTGCGACCACAGTCTTCAGGGCAGGACAAGTAAGAGAGCCAGGCAGCCTCCTGCAGCCTGACGGAGTTCTCAGACACAGCAGCCAAGAGGCTCTGAGAACAAAGCTTGCTCTTCATGGCACTTCTCAGCTCCCTCAGGAACAGGATGTCCCTGCCTATGAACTGATCCACAGCACCCAGGAGCACGTGCATGCTGACAGCCCACTGGACACAGTGCAGATCCAGGCTGGCCTCTCCCAACCTGCAGGAGCCCTCAAAGGACATTGCTTTCCCAAGTAACACTTTGGTGTTCATCTGAGCATGTGAAAATTTGGCTTGGACCTGTAGAAAGTTCTCCCAGACACCAGGGAAAACAGGATTTTGCTTACTACCACACATGCTGGCAATGTCCCCTGCTAACTGAACTGCTTCTGCTAAGCCCATCATGGTCTCGTCCAAAGCCTGTTTGCTGCTCATGAGGTCAGCAGACGAGATAAAGCTGAGTACTTGTTGGGACAGGCTATACCAAGAGCCTGCCACAGCTGCTAGGCACTCTTTGGTCTCACAGATCCTTTCAGAGAGTGAGAGTGCCATTTGGAGAAGTCTGCCTGGATGACGGAGCTGTCCTGCGGCTGTTTCCCTGGCCAAGCTAATAACACACGGTGTCAGTGAGACAATCTTCTGGTACTGCCCCAGCATCTCCACCAGGGGAGACTCAGCCACAGGCAGTGCCTCCTTTGCTGCCTCGATACAGCAGGTGGAAATTTCAAGCAAGGCGGAGCAAGCAGCATTGACAGCTGCCATATCGTGCGCTCTCGTTGCTGCTAGGAGTGCTGTAATGACAGAGAGCGTATCTCCTTTCCTTGGAACAACATCTGGGTGTAAGTTACCTGCTTGTGAAGATGGATGACTTAAGGCATCTTCCTGCAATGTAGCTTCAGCAGTGATGGTTTTCAGCCCAGCACACGACGGGCTGAGTTCAAGCTCCCTTGTAACATCAGTACTCCGTACTTGTTCCCGGAGAGGGCTGAGGATATCTGGGTGGTTGGACCCATCCAGCCCATCTTGGACGTGGCGAGCAGTATCCATCAGACAGCTCACTGTCTTTGAAAAGACATCCCTAGTCTGGAGGCAGGAGAGTGTCTCTGGACAAAAGGCTGTGGCTGCTTTCAGCTCAAGAATGGAGCTGGCCAGCTGTTCAACCCAAACCAGCAAGCCGTTCCTGAAAATGGGGTCTGTGGCACTATCCACATACCTGGTAGCAGCTTCAGCGACCCACCGAGCCCAACGGGTGAGGTTAGCTGCATGCCAGGAGAGCCTTTCAGGGTCCTGACTATCTAGGGCCTTTTCACACCATTCCCTTTGCTTGGCCATTTCCTGGGTGGATAGCTTAAGGAATTCATGCATGCTGACTGTCTCCTCAAAACACCGCAAGAGGCTTTCTGTCGCTCCAGCCCATGTGTGGTACAGGGACTGTAGCTGCTCAGCACTGCTCCTCTGGGCTGTATTTCTGCTCACTTCTGTGAGCAGTGGAGGGAGACTGGCAAGGAGTCTCTTTAAATACTCTACCCAGTCTTGGATTTCTCTAGCAGTTTGTGTTTCGGTGCACCTGGCCAGAACAAAGTCTGCCACTCTGAGCATCTGCTGGGCGTGTGTGAAGAAGGTGGCAGTGAGGGGCTGAAGCTTCTTTAAAAGTCCTCCTTGCACTGCTGGAAAACACCCTGCACCTCCAAGGCTAAGGGCTTCTTTGACTAACTGCCTCAGGGGCTCCTTAGCTTCAAAGAAGGTGTCGAGGATTTGGTGCAGAGTAGCTGTAAGCACTGCCTGGTCAAGATTCTCCACCTCCTCTCTCATGGTGTGACATTTCTCCTCCAGGCTGCTTTTTCCCCAGCTTGGCCTTGTCTGTCCCTCCTCTTTGCTTACATGACAGCAGATACTTTTCCTCAGCTGCAGGAGAACACAGCAGTGTTTTACCAGATCCTGCTTGAGATCTGGCCCGGACGTGTCTGCTAGAAGCATGCAGTAGAAAATAACCACTTCCACATGAGTGCTGAACTCGCTGTCAGAGAGGTATGCTGGGTCTGGGTGAGAGAGGAGAGCCAGCAGCCTGCACACGTGCTGGGAGAAGATCCCATTTCTGTCCTGTAGCTCCTTGCTGCCTGTGTTGTCGACAAGCAGGGAAACAAGCTCTTTGATGGTCCTCTCCATCATCTGGAAAGCGTAATCCTTGGAGAGGTTGACTTGCTGATCCCAGGAGCATTTAAGCTGGCTGTGCTTGGCTGCATGGAGCAAAGGAACGCATTTTTGAAGGAGCTGCAAAGTTTGGACCAAGCTGGTCCTTCGAGGAGAATCTCTGAGTTCCTCGAGGTGCTTTGCTGTCAGGTTGTTCAGCAGAAGTAAGGCCTCAGAAAAGTTCTGGAAAGCAGCCAGAAGTCCTGGCATGTTCTCTGCATCCCGCAGCATGCTCAGGCACTCCAAAAGCCAGTTGGCAGCCTGAACTATCCTCCTCACCCCGGCAGCGTCTTCGATCTGAAGGATCTAACCAGCACAGCAGAAAAAATGGTCAGAGTGGCTAAGGCTCACACATCACTGTTTGCTGTTTCTTACCTTTGCACAGCCACGAAAATGACACTGCAGCCACCGCAGGGAAGAGCAGAGGTGTTTTGCCCAGCAGACCTGCCCTAGTGAGAGCATAAGGTGAAGAAACAACCATGGCTCCAACTAGAGCTTCCCCAGCCCCTGCCCTATGGAGGGGAGATCTTGTTCCTCCTGCAGCCTTCCCACTGCTGTGTCCTAGCCCAGCCTCCCCCACTGCTCACTTCAGCACCGTCCCCATCGTGTGCTACCTTCACGGCCTCTGTGAAGACCCTCTTTGCAGACGCAGCCAGCCCCTCCCGGTGGCTAGGGATGTCCGGATGTACGCAGAGCTTGCGGGCTGCCAGCAGCACGTGTCTCCCTGCCAGGACAAGGGACTCGGCCACAGGACGCGTCTCCTCCTTGTATGCCTCATCGCTGGCCTCCTCAGCCAACCTGGAGGAGAAGCCATGGGGCTCAGCTCGTCCCTGTCCCATGAGTAGTGCCCACACCAGGTTTCCTCTGCCCACCATCCCTTCCTCCTCACTGTTTACCGCCCGGCCACCTCCCACCTCTCCAGCAGGATGCAGGCAGAGAGCACGGGAGAGTCAGGCGCTGTGCTCTGTGAATGCCCCCAGCTCAGTTTCTTTGCTGTCCCTTTCTCCTCCTTCCCAGCCCCCAAATCTGGCTGGGAGACACCCAGCAAAATTACCTTCTTGCAACAGAAGCGAGTTCTTCAGTGGCTTTGGCAAATTTTTCTGCGTTCTCCTCTAAATTGGGAAAGGTCTGATGCATCCCATCTTTGCATTCCAGGGCGAGGATTAGATGACAGAGCTGCGCAGCCATGGGGCAAAGGATCTTTTGAATAGCTTTGTTTTCTGTTAGTATCCCAAGGTCATAGAGACAAAAAGGCTCCATTGTGTCCTGCCCAGAGAAGTGAAACAACACCTGGGATTGTTAAAATCCTTTGTGGTGCGTAACAGTGATCGGTTTTAATAGCGACCTTGGTTTTGGCTGGCAGTTATGGCTTTCAGTCCCAAGGGGATATTGGAAATGCTACCGGATGTAATTTCTCCCAGTCTTGCAATGAGGTCAGCAACCTGCATTTACCCCAGTTGGGGACTTCTGCCCCAGCTTTCCCAGTGTGGACCCCCCATTCTGTTAATTGTTCAATATTGATCTATTAATTATTCAACGTTTCTATTTCAATAGAAATAATTAATGGCATCTCCTGTATTCGCTGTGCAATCACACCGTCAGCCAGCATGGTGAACATCCCGCAGCAAACCTGAAAATGTGCCGCGAGGTGATCCCCTTCATGCCAGGGGAGGCCTGCCCAGCCTGCTCACCCACACCAGGATCCTGGCAAGGCGCAGAAATTCAGTGTGCCCCTGCTGGACGAAACGCTGCGGTAGGACCTCGCACCTCAGGGGCTGTGGAGAGTGGAGCACAGCACGAACCTGCCGGAGAGCAGGCTTTGTGTTGCTCTGCCGCCGCTCAGGCTGCCTGTGAAGTGTCCAGGGCATCTGTAAGTGGAGCTCCCCGTGAATGCATCCCGCCGGCACCTGAGCTGCCCTGGTGCTGACAGCTCGGTTGCTTATCGGATCCCATCGCAGCGGCGTTACTCGAGTCCCAGGCACCAGAGTATTTCTTTACTCGGCTGCCAGCGAATCATGGAGGTGGAGGCAAGTGGCCGGGGCAGGACTGCAGGCTGTGGCCACACTGAGACCCTGCGGCAGTGATGTTCTCCCAGGGCTGAGGGGCACGGGGAGTGTTCACACTGGCCCCTTCCCAGCCAGCTCTGAAGGATGCCGTCAGCGTTGCATTGTGCACATGCAAATAGCTCCAAAGCCAGGGATACAAACCCACATAGGCGAATTAGTTATATATTAATTCCTGCTGCAGATGCTTTGAAAAACAGGTGGAAAAGAAACACATGCTGTCAGTACAGCGAAAGCCTCCTCCAGATGGCAGGTTTTTGGGGTTGCAGCCCCGTTTTGGAGTTGCCAATCAAAATGGGGTGTATTTTTAACTGGGGAGTCAAAAACATGGTTTTCTGGCTTTGCAGAAGCACCGCGATGTCATCTTTAACAGCACACAAGGCTGTATTTTGGGCAAGGAGGGGACAAGGTGAGGAAGCAATGTGATCCGAGTGTTTCCATGGAGAAGCAGTGACGGCACAGCGCCCGGTGAGGTGGCTGGCACGGGGCTTGCCGGGAGCTGTAGTCCAGAGGCACAGAGTTCCCCGGGGGGATTCCCACTGTGGAGTGGCAGGCGGTGCTCCCCGTCCTGTGGCGTTCTTGGCACTGGGCGAGGGAAGGTGGGATGAGGATGGCAGGAGCCAGTGCTGCACCAAGCAGCTGGCTGCAGGGCTGCTGTGGATGGAGCGGGTCTGCCCTGAGGCACGTATTGTTCAGATTTCACCTTTTTAAGTGCTGTAACCACATGTCTGTGTGTGTATGCAGCCTGTCAGAACTTCATAGAGCGCGTTTCAGCAGCAGCCCTGGGATCCAGCACACAGTGACGTGAGTGCCAGTACAGCGTGTTCCCAGCATGAGCCCTGTGCCAGGGCTCAGAGCAGCAGCTTGGCTCACCGGCTGAAGAGCAGCATGCAATGCCTCAGGGTAGCAAAGTTGAGCCCAAATCAGGAACCCTGCTGGGACCTGAGGTGAGTTGCTGACCCATGGCAGCACCAGCCACCTTCTTTCATGGGGAAGAGGGAATGGGATTAACACAGGACCTCGGTGAGGCTGGGAGGTGGAAGGATGGTGTTGGTTTTTGCTCCCAGACTGAGCCTGGATGAATTTGCCACTCGGCAGCTGTTTGGTCGCCTTTGCAAAATGAGCCCATGGGCCTGAGTTAGGTTTCAGTAGCTTCATGTCACAAATTAATACTATCTCAGCCCACTAAAACACCTGGAGCAGATGGGCCTGGAGAGAGAATTCTCCCTCCCAAATGCGCCTGAGTGCCATGGTGGAGCAGCTGCCACATGGACCGACAGAGCCTTCCAGCTCCGCCACGGGCAGCCACGTAGTGAGGGCACTGGTGCTGAACTGAATTAGGAGGGACTCAGCTGTAGTTTGGGGGTGGGACACAAATGTGTGTGAGACAGAAAATGGGCACACTTCCTGCCTGTTCTTCTGGCTTTTTCTGTATGTCTTTGCTTGATGAAGAGTGGCCCCAGGAAAAGACCTTTCTGCCCAGAGCCTAACCTTCAGCATTACCTCCTGTGTTAAAGCTTAAATAATTCTGTGGAAACTAACAGAGGAATGTAAAAAGCAGTCAGATCTTCAAAAAAAAAAAAACAAACCAGGAACGCTGAAGTTCAGGTTGGGATGAATCGACTTCTTTTCTTTCTGGCGTACTCAGAGTGTGCAGCTAACGTGGGAGGGGGTAAGTGCTTTGACTGTGGAGTGGTAAGGGCTGATCCTGGTGAAGATGCAGCCATCAGCAATGTGCACTGTTAATGAACATCCGTCTAAGAAAGTGATGGAGCTGGGTTTCTCTGCATTGTTGGCACTTCATCCCAGCGGTGGCTGATTGTTCCTAACACCTACGCATGCTTTAAGCAGGCTGTGAATGAAACCACCCTTATAAATGGTGCCTGTGGGGTGATGCGTGCTGCCCCCTCTGCGAGCTCACCAACCCTTTGGCCACAGTGGGGCACAGGGGGGCCTTTTTGGGTCTGGCCCAGAAGTGCTGGGGTGCAGGATGCTCCGGCAGGGTCCAGCTGCCCTGAGCAGCCTGTCACCCTCTTGTTTTGCAGCTTTACCCACTCTGTATCAGAGCACTGCCTTTTTCCAGAACATTGTCTTCCTTAGTTCTTTTCCAGAGGTATATGCAAGAGTGAAATCCCTTTCAAATACCCTTTTAACTATTCTGATTGTATTGTATTAACCCTTTTTAACTATTCTGATTGTTTTTAACTCCTGCACAGTTCCCCCTTGTTGCAAAAGTGCAAAAGGGGATTGATTGCAGCTGCTAAGACAGGTGTTGGGATGTTTTTTTAGAAGCAGTTTTAAGAGTTTCTGCATGTTCTCACCGTGTTACTGTAAATGCACCAAGCGCATGTTGCAAGCACTCCCAAAATGCAGGAGGCAAAATCCCCGTGACCTGCCCCTTCCTTGAGTATGGGGTGGGCATCGTGTCCCTACTGTGAGGGGTGGTGCGGGGTGGGGGCGTGCGGCACGGAACATGCAGCGTGCATGGTGTGCAGTGCGCGTCCTGCAACAGGCGTCACATGCAGCGCGTCCCGTGCAACGTGCATCATGTGCATTGTGCATGCTGTGCAACGTGCATCCTGCACGGTGCAACAGGTGTCCCATGCAGTGTGTCCCATGCAACGTGCATCCTGCACGGTGCCGCACACACCACGTGCTGCGTGCATGCCGTGCAGCGTGCGTGGTGCAGTGCGCACCGTGCAGCACGCGCAGCGTGCAAGGCGCCGCCCGCCTCGCACACGCACTCAGCGCCCTGCAGCGCGCACCCTGCCCCGCCCCGTGCACGCGCCCGCCGGGGCCGCGCCTCCGGAGGAGGAGGAGGACGAGCAGGAGGAGGAGGAGGAGGAGGCGGTGCCTGGCCTGGCCTGGCCTGGCCGCGAGCTGCGCCGCGATGGACAGCACGGGCAAGGAGCGGGAGGCCGTGCAGCTGATGGCCGAGGCCGAGAAGCGGGTGAAGGGCTCGCACTCCTTCCTGCGGGGGCTCTTCGGGTAAGCGGTGAGGGGGCCGGGGGGGGGCCGGCGTTATCCGGAGGGCTCGCAGGCCGAGCTTGTAAAAAGTGGGGAGGGGTGTGTGCGTGCAAAAAGCAAAGGGGGTGCACGGCGTGCAAACGGGTAGGTTGAAAAAAAAAGGGGGGGGGAGGGTGCGTGGAAAACTAGGGGTTCAAAGCGGGTACGCGAGTACCCCCCATAGCGGGGGGGCAAGCTGGCGAGTGGGGGTCCCCAGGAGGGATCCCCAGAGCGCACCCCGTGCTGCAGCCGGGGGTGTGATGAGCTGCTCAGCCTTTGCAGCACCGCCAGCCCCCGCGGCGGGTCCCCAGGCGAGCGCGGCGGGGGCTTGCTGCTGGTTGTCCCTAATGGCCGTGGCCCTCACCAGGATTTGCCCAGGAGAAGGACCGTTTCTCCCCAGAAAACCTCCCCGCGCCATAGGCACCCTGTGGGGTGCAGTGGTGTGCCCCCCGGAAAGAGGGATGAGCTCCTTTGCAGCATCGCTGCTGCATCGGTGCTGCCGTGCAGGCGTGCGCACCGCCCGTGCGGGTGTGCAGGGCTGGCAGCGCATCCCCTGCTCGGATTGACGTGCCCGGCGTTGCGCCCAACTCCTCCGAAGTGCTGGAGCCCCCTTCGCTGGCGTCGCGCCGGCAGCTTGGCTGTTCCGCATCCCAGAGCCAGCCGGATTTTGCTGAATAATTCCCTGTCCCTGTGCAACAGCAAGGGGCAGAGTCCTTGGCCCTAGGAGCTGCAGCGCTCGCCGGGGGGGCTTTTAGGAACAGTGTTACTGCAGCAAACCGACTGGGAGAGGGGCCGCAGCTCGAGGGACCCCCAGATGGCATGATACAGGGGGTTTTCGAGGGCTTCCAAAGGGATCCCTCAGTCTGGAGGAACTCCAGTTTGTGGAATCGCCTGACGATGTCATGTTTTCAAGGAAACGAGCGCTGAAATCGTAATTCAGAGACTTTGTCTTGAAAGCAGGACTCGGCTTAAACTTTGCTCAGGGATGATACTGGCACAAAAAGACGGGGGAAAATCGCAAAGCTTTCTTTTTGCTGCACCCAGCCTGGCTTTTCCTTTAGAATAGGTATTTGTGGGGGTGTGAGAGCTGTGTCTGGAAGGGCTTTGAAAAACTAGTAGTTCTGTCTCCCTCAAGCTTTATTCTGTGTGCCATTTTAAAAATAGTTACTTAAAGAAAAGAGCATTTCTGGTGATGCTGCCACGGAGGTTTTGAGGTTTTTAAACCACAGCCTGGAAAAATGGAGTGCCCCCAGCCCAAAAGCAGAAGTTTTAAAAATAAATTCCTCGTGGCCCTGAGGCAGATGCACCAGGCGGGGCGCGCTCCAGGCATAATCCTGGCGGGCAGCTGCCCTAAAACCCTCGGTGTGATCCAGCAGATTCAAGAGGCGAATTTCTAATTTTCTTTGGCTAAAAATAGATGCAAGAGCGATTCCTAAACAAGCTTTGGACAGAAGAAAAATGGGCAAACGCTCTCCTGGCATTGTCCTCTCGTGTCTGCGCTGCAGGGAGGGAATCGCTGCCCTTGGAGCTTGTTGGCAGGGCAGCGCGGCGTTGTCTCATCGTGCAGTTGGATTCACCTGGGTTTCTCCTTTAGGCTTTGCTTTTAAAATATGAGAGGTTCTACTTGGGCTCTTCTGTGCCGGCACTCGTGGTTGCTTGGGGTTGTTCTGCGTGTTGGCCACTGCCTGCATTTCACTTTGGGTTTAATTCCTGGTAAAACGGGCAGTGCTTGCCGTGGTGGCGGGGCGCGTTGGCCTCCCAGTGGGAGCGAGGCCACCAGGTGTCCAGCCAGAGCCCTTATCGACAGCCAGGCTTTTTCCTGAGGAGCTTCCTTAGCTTGCAGAAGTGCTTTCTGCTTTTTCCTTTGTTCTGAGACTAGAAACTGGCCCATTTTGGATGTTTCGTGGGGTTTCCCATTACCTCGCGCCTCTTCTGGATGTAGTTTGTGCAAAATGCCTCTTGCAAGGGCAGGAAAAGCAGGCCTAATAAACTGGCTGTGCTTAGAAATGAAATGTGACTGGCTGTCAGGAGGAGGAGGAAAAAGAGACAAAACCACATGTTTTCTCCCCTGCTTCCCGCCAGCCAGGCTGGCTCGTCCAGGGTGTCAGGACTCTGTGTTAAAGAAGGCAGCAGCGAGTGTGCAGGAGTAAGTCCATGAAGAAACCTGTGTTCAACTAACAAAAACTCTCTCTGGAGATGAACTGAATTCTCGTTAATCGTCCTGGTCAGGAGGCTGAGTTATGGTGCTAAAGCCCAGCAGTTAGACTTGTTCCGAGTGCTCCTTTCCCTTGCGCTCCTAGCCAGAAAACAGTTGGAAGCGGGTGGCTGTGTTGGTGTTAGCTCCCATTAGCTTCAGGTGCTCATCCCTGACGAACGCCTGTTCGTTCCGCAGGCGGTCAGACAGTAAGTTTTTAATTTTTGGTTTGCTGTAAGTTACCTAAATAATGCCCAGTTTGTCATGTGCAAGGCTTTGTTTCTGCAAGTGTTTTCACCAGGTGTATCTCATGAGACTCGTATGAGCTGGCTCCACTTGTGCTCACAGATGAGTCAAAGAGCAGATCGAGCTCAAGGCTCCAAATTCTTCAGGAGCCTGCAAAACCATAAGTTGCTGTTTCAGGACTGGGCTCCTGTTGGCTTTTCTGTCCCTGCTTAATGCAGTGAAGATGATCTGCCTCCCCTTATAGCATCACCCGGCCGCTGCCTGCTCCGTGCTGCCGCAGGAGTGGGGAGTGGCGGCAGGGAGGACTGGAACTGCTGCCGTGCCTGGGTGCTGGCATGAAGCGTCGTCTCTCCCTGCCCCAAAACACCGCTTGGTGTTGCAGGAGAAGGTGGAGGCAAGCCCTGAGCGTGGCACAGCTGGGCAGCCATTCGCAGCCTAATGCCCAGTGGGCCAGGTCACCCCAGCGAGCCCTATTTGAACTTGTGGCCCCGTTTCAGTGACGTGTTTCACTCCAGCACGCAGTGACGGGCTCTTGCTCTGTTCCAGGGGCAACACCCGCGTCGAGGAAGCCTGTGAAATGTACACCAGGGCTGCAAACATGTTCAAGATCGCCAAAAACTGGAGCGGTGAGTACAGCCCACGCTGGTCATTGCAGCCTGCCTGCGGGCCCAGCTGCCCCTGGCAGAGGGAGCCAGAAACTCCATGGTGTAACATCTCACCCTGCTCATTGTGGTCGGGAGAGCCCACTTGGGGTGTCTGTCCTGGCTGTGAAGGGGACGTGGGGGAAACATTTCAGCCCTGGCTGAATGCTTGGGGAGATGCTGGGGGGGGGAGGTTCGTAGCCAGGTGACCCGCGCGTACCCGAGCATTTTCCTGCAAATTCTCTTGGCGGAGCTGTGCATCCCAGGCTGTCTTCGTGGGGATTATCTCTGTGGTGATGTGATTTCTAAGCTCTGCCCAGTGATTTAAAATAATGGGAAGGTGGGCAAAGAGGGGTGACCTGAATGTTTATGTTAAATCACCCATCTGGGTGTAGTTTATCATTTTCAAACTGAACCTAGTAGCCAGCAGGGAAGCCTGCTAAAGGCACTGCCCTGGGCTCGCTCCTCCTCGCTCCTCTCGCTGTGGGACTGGATGCTGATTTCATGGGAAGAGGTTGGCGTGAAGCAGAGCATTGCTGTGCCAAACCGGGTTGAAAATACCTTTGGGGTGGTTGCACCTCCAAAACTTGCCAGGTCCTGGGGAGCAACAGGTTTTGTCATTTTGCTGCAATTCTGCTCGCTGCGTGGGACCGTGGGGGTGCAGCAGGTTGGTGTGTGCTTCTGTCCCAGCTGCAGGAAATGCATTCTGTCAGGCGGCCAAACTGCATATGCAGCTGCAGAGCAAGCACGATTCGGCCACCAGTTTTGTGGACGCTGGGAACGCCTACAAAAAAGCAGACCCACAAGGTAAGAGGGACAAAATCCGGGATTGTTTTGTGCAAATCTTCTTAGTTGCGTAGGAGCCGGTGCGCTGAGGCTTTCGTAGTCAGCTGGTCTGTGTGCCTTCAGATCCTCAGTGCAGGCTACTGTAAAGCCTTAATAATTGCCTGGGCTTCTCCTTCTTAAAAGCAGTCAGGAAGGATAATTACTAAAGTTTAACGTTACTTGCAGAACTTGGCTCTGCAGCTCTGCCGCTGGGATGGCGGTTGTGGAAAGGAGAGAAGTCAGGAGACATCCTCAGGGGAAAAAGGATATGAGAGCCTGGGGAAGGGATGCTCTGCGCCTCTCCTGCGCAAGGAGATGGCACTCATAGTGAAGCAGGAATTTGGGGACTATTTTGGATGATGGGGCCTAGTCAGCATTCCCTCGGTCTGCTGCCTGGACCAGCACGTGCTGAGCTGTCCTCTCCTCTAGCTGCTCTCATGCTGTCTCTGATGCTGTCCTTGATAAGCTTTGGAGAGACCCTGGGCAGAAGCGTGATGAGGGATGCGCCGGTGCAGTTTGCTTCCTGGTTTAGCTTGGTTTTGGAGAAACATTCACCCGTCCAAGGAGGGTCTCGGTTCCGGGTGGCAGTGGGAGGTGCTGGAGGTCCCAGCACCACTTCAGGTGCCACCACGTGGCAGAGGGGAGGCAGGAGGGAAACAGATGGACCTCTGCTGGGATCGGGATAAAAGGATAAATGGTCTGGCTTACTTCAGTCTGGCTGTGAAGAGCAGGGTTGTGGTTTTCTGGGAGCCCGGTGTCTTGGCTGAGTGTGCGCAGACAAAACGGCCCAGGAGCATTACTGATGCTTTCCCATGCCAGAGAGCTGTTGCAGAACTCTGAAGAAACCACTCAGGGCTGATGTCATTGTTCTGTAATTGTGGGAGAAAAAAAAAATAAAAAATTTTCCTAGAAAATGGCAGCCCCTGTGTGTTTACAAGTCTGGTGTTGTGAGTTTTGCTGTGTTTGGGGATGCAGCCTGGTGATCGAAGGCCATGAGTTGTTTGTATTTTGCCCATCCTAATCACCTGTTAGCACTCGGTGTCAGGGCTTCTGCTGTGGCTACGCAGCACACAGGTGTTTGTGGTGGGTGAATTGGGATGAGGTTTGCAGAAAGGTGGGGAACATAACGTCCTCAATCCCTGGTGAATGTGATGTCAGTCATTCCACATGCACACATGTACACTTGTAAGCAGGTATTGATATAAGAAGCTGTGCTGTGATCTGGTGAAGAGAAATGTTACTGAGATCTGGTTTTGGAGGGGGGAGGTGTTGAAGTGGGGACTCTGACGTGCTGGCTGACTTTGTGTTGTTTTTCCTGAACACTCATGCTGCAGAGGCCATCAACTGCTTAAATGCAGCTATTGATATCTACACCGACATGGTAAGAAGCTGCACTGGTTGCTCGTGGGTGGATGCGTATTACGTGTGTGGTTGAAAGAGGCGCAGCTCGCTGTGGCACTGCCGCTTTGTTGCGGCATGTGTGCAGGGCACGGAGGGAGCCCCCCTCTCACGTGTACCCTATATCTTCTCCAGGGGCGGTTCACCATCGCTGCCAAGCATCACATCACCATTGCGGAGATCTACGAGGCTGAGCTGGTAGACATTGAAAAGGTAAGGATGGCAAGCCCTGCTGGCACTGCTGTGCAGGTGCTGCAGGCGCGGCTGCATTTCTCTGCCTGGCCAGAGTAGCGCCGGGGCCAGCGCGTATGCCAAAACTCGTCTCCCATCAGACACGAGGCTTCTCTGGGTACGTGCAGGTCACCCATAGTTTGAAGTTAGTTGAAGTTAATTCCCATAACGGAGATCCTACAGCAGGAAGCCTGCACCTGGATTTCTGATCAGGATTACATCAAACATTCGTCAGCTTGACCAGCTGCAAATCTTTCTCTGCTTGAAGTTTGCAGAACAAAAATTTACAGTCTCTAGGTACTGTTTTATAGAAAACCATTTGCCTCTTCAGCTCCACTTCACTGGGTCCTGTCCACCTATCTTAATGATTTCAGCGTTCACTGTCCATGTGCAGCACCACTTTAAGTGAGCACTGCTGCGTCAGGGCAGTTCTGCTAAAATATTTACCATATCGTGGCAAAACTGGCAGCAGCCTTGCTGCACTGTGGTTTTAAATGCCTGTAGTCAATACTTCAACAGTAGTGTCACCTTTATTAAACGTGCTGCGGAGCTTGGAACCATTAACAAGTACGCAGTCAAATTTTCAAGGGCAGCCTCATGTTTTGAGTTTGCTGGGTGCCTCGCTTCACCAGAAATCCTGCAGCACGCTGTCATCTCGCTCCTTTCATCTGCAGAGTGGAAAAGCTTTTGTAAATGTGGTCACTGTACACTGATCTAACCAAAAACTGTAATTTAGAAGTGGTATTCAAGTGTAAGGTTTCTGTCCCCAGGCGATTGCACACTACGAGCAGGCTGCAGACTATTACAAAGGAGAAGAGTCCAACAGGTAAGTGGTCTTTGTGAAATGGTCACTTACAGCAGGGAGGGGTCAGAAATGGGGATTTGTCCTAGACTGCACACTTGCTTACACGCCTCACCCAACAGGCTCTTCTAAAATGTCCTTTGATAAGATGCCCAAATTCTACGTAAATATTTACAGCTTTGCAGCTCTGATACCTTGGGGTGCTCATGCCTTCTTCATGCCAGCTGTTTCTAAAGAATTTCTGGGTTCTCACCCCAAGATAAGACTTGTCTGGCTTGGGATGCCCATTTCGGGTGCACAGAAAGCATGGAGGGGTTGAACAGTGTCTGAAACGTGGCCTATGCTGAACTGAAGGTCTTCATCCTTTTCCACGTGTATTAATTTCAGCCATAAAAAAAAAAATCTCCTAATTTGCAGCTTCTGGGTCCCACTGTTCTATATGCTAAGTAACAGAGAGAGTGCTGGGAGATAGCAGGGCACGGATGCTCTCCCACAGGAGAGCACTTAGTAGGTGATGGTATTGATTGCAGTTCCGCCAACAAGTGTCTGCTGAAGGTCGCAGCCTATGCCGCGCAGCTGGAGCAGTACCAGAAGGCGATAGAAATCTACGAGCAGGTGAGCGCGCGTTGTCCGACGGGCAGCCTCACAGCTCTCCATGTCTGCAGCTCCTGGCCCTTGTGCTGGCACCCGGACTGGGGTTGGAGAGGTCCTGCCTTGCTCCAGTTACAGAAATCTCAGAGTTTTGCACTATAAAACAGAGTTGTGCCTGTTACCCACAGATAAATTGTTAGGGACTCTTCCACACCTGGGGCACTTCAGGTTTGCTCAAGGGCTGAAAGGCTTTCTTGTTTAAATGATGCCACAGATCAGATGAGAGAGAAATTGGAGAAAGCGCAGAGCAAAAAATTACTTGAAAATGAAAAGCTGATCAGTGCATCAGTCTTACAATATTATTGTGACCTGGAAGCTTCTGCTCTTGCTTATTTTGGAGCTGATCGTGCCATGTTGACACAGATTGCTCCTTGGCTTTTACGAGTTGATCTAGCTTCTTTTTTTTTCTCCTTTTTTTTTTCTTTTCTTTCTTCGCCTCCTGAATTCATCTTTTTCTAGAGAAAGGCCAGGAAGGCAGGGGGGAGGAAGTCTATAAGTACACTTCTGATGGCATTCAGAAATATGTTTTGTCACAGAATTTCCCCCCAAATCAACCAACTTGATTGCTCTGCCTTTGTGTCCAATATTGACTTGGGAATACCGGCTGTGGTGCTTTTGTGTTTCTGGGGGGCTAATAGCAGAGCAGGCTTTCACGGAGCGGACTTTGCTTTCCCTGTTCTGCCTCAGACAGGCAGCCCTGAGGTTCCAGGGTGGAACCCTGAACCGGGGCAGCACAGGCAGTGGGCCCTGGGCTGCCTGTGGGTCTCAGACTGCTCTTTGGGGCACTTGAACTCTGTCTGGCTGCCCAATAGCTTTCTGCAGCCACTGACATTTTGCAGACAGTTGTGTGATGCTGTCTAATTTTAATCAGCTGTCATGTTTTTAATTCAGTTCTTAATGATGCAGTTTTCTTTCCCGACTCTAATAATGTCTTTTTACACATAGGTTGGAACAAACACAATGGATAACCCTTTGCTCAAGTACAGCGCGAAAGAGTATTTCTTCAAGGCCGCTCTGTGCCACTTCATTGTGGATGAGCTGAACGCCAAGGTCAGTGGGCTCGGACCGTTGCCACCCGGCCCGTGGTTTTGCAGGTGCAGGGGTTTGCACGGCTCTTGCACAGGCTGCAGCATCAATTCCCGTGCACTTGTTCTGTTCTGAAAGAGCAGCAGGGAACAACTGCGCAGAGCAGAGGGGGGCTGGTGGCCAGCATGTAGCTGATGCTCTCACCTGATGTTTGCTGGGCTGAAATGGCCAAAACACCAAAAAACACCAGTGTGAGCAGAATTAAGGGTGAGCCCCAGCTCTTCTGGAGTGGGAGGTGCAGAGGTAAATTGGGGCACACGTTGCAGATCCTCCTTATAAGCACCTGGCTCTGAAAGCTGCTGTGTTGCATGCAGGGAGTTTTCCTTGTTTCTGCTCTGCCTTTGGTCTGTCTGTGTTCCTGCTTTGTTCATGCCTGAGTGATATCTCAAGCCACAGCTGCCTCTGGTCAGATTGAGGCCAAATTCTGAGCTCGCCTCTTCATTTCCCTGCACTCTTGGATTTGCTGTGAATACTTTCTCGAGCTCTCTGTGTGGTTTTAGGACTAGAAGGTGAAAACTGAAATAAAAAGCAAGGAACTTTGTGTGAAAAGAGCTTAGGGGTGTGCTTCTCTCTTTCAGCTTGCTCTTGAGAAATATGAAGAAATGTTCCCAGCGTTCACAGATTCACGGGAATGCAAGCTATTGAAAGTAAGTAAAGCCAATGTTAAAATAACACTCTTGTGTTTGGAAATGCATACTGCCCTTTACTTTGTGCTTTTTCACCTTGCCATGTATTTGGTCTTTTACTGAAACATTTTAGAGGACATTAGACTCACTTTGCATGGGATTTACACCAAACTTGTGGGAGTAGCAACAGCAGAAAGATGATTACTCTAGTTAACTTTCAAAAAAAAAAAAAAAAATCTGGGTTGGCATTTTAATGGGTTACAAAGGTGTTGCTGCTGGACATGTGGGTCTGGGGAGGCGGTGTCCTGCAGTCCCCTTTCCTGGGTTTGAGAAGCAGCTCGTGCACCAGCTGCGCGGAGCACGCAGTAGCATTTTCTAAGTTTCTTATGGTGTTTTCCTAGAAACTGCTGGAAGCCCACGAGGAGCAAAACTGCGAGGCATACACTGAGGCTGTAAGTACTCGTGTTTGTGTGTTGTGTGGCTGGCTGTTTCTGGGGCTCTTTGATGTGGCCTCCCCTTTTGTCTTGGTTTTGGTGTGCTATGTTACGTGTTTGGTAACCGGAGGCCTGAGCTCTGAGCACAGCGACCTTGCTTGGTGCTGAGAGTCCAGGGGGGCAAAACAGCGGGCAGGCTTCACCATCCTGCCACAAAACGTCCAGGGGGAGGAGGTAGAAATTAGCAAAGCTGCTTCCAGCATGTGTTCTAGCAAGTCCCAAACACAGTACTTTAACTCAGAGTGAGAAACAAATCATTTTAATAAAGATACCGCCAGTTATTCATGGGGTTTGTGCCAACCCCTTCCTGTGCCCGACAATGGCTTGTAGTTCTTTGTGTATTATATTTATTTTTTTACCTTGGGAAGAGTAGAAGGTTTAAAAGAACATGCTTTGAGAAATGCAGAATGCTCCTTTTGCAGCAGTATTGTGTATGTGCTTTCTAATATGTTAGCTTCAACTGTTCTTTTTCTTTAATAGGTGAAAGAATTCGATTCAATATCACGGTTGGATCAGTGGCTTACAACCATGTTGCTTCGCATCAAAAAGTCAATTCAAGGAGAAGGGGATGGGGACCTGAAGTGAATTGTTCGTGGTATTTGTGGCATGCAGCCTAAGTAATCTGTTCTTGTGTTACAGCCAAGGACCACTATGGGATACGTGATAAAACTATCTAGCTTAATTTTGTTGCTTATATGACAAATGACTTACATGTTTCTTTAGTATCCTGCTCTTTGTTGTGATAACATGGGTAGATGAGAAAGGTTGCTCTGGGTATCGCTGGCAGATCTTTCTAGGGTGAAAGAAACACTGCTGGCAGAAATCTTTCTTTTTGTTAGCTGATGAGCCCAAAGTTTGCACTTGAACTACTTTTCCCCCCTGCTGTTCTGTCTTAAGGTTCAGTACCACTGAGTTGAGCATGTAAATATTTTGTCCATGCCCGTACAGTACAAATAATAGCTTCAGATCTGTTGCTGTGTTGTTACTGTTTCCTAGTTTTAAATGGACCTCTGCCAGATACCCTTGGATCTTGTTTTTTTTTTAATGATTGAGCTTTTTTAATGGTGCTAGTGAAAGGCTTTGTGACTCTTAGGTACAGTGTGCATGTGTGTGTATACATCCTATACAGATACATGTGTGCATGTATAAATACAGAATACGTAACAACCTAGTGCTAAATGCATTACACGTCGAGGACAGGACTGCTTAGATTGGTGTCAGCCCTCCGAATAGTCGTCAGGAGTAGAGCTAGTTAATTGTGTATTTTGTATCTAAGATCTAAATATGAAATGTAAGGCTCTTCTATATTTTCTTGGATCTATTTTTCCACTTATTTATTTTGTGGTGGACCCCATCCCTCCTACCCCAAGATGACAAGACCCAAGTAATATATTTTTCTAACTTCTCATCTACATAAACTCTTCCTGCTGTCTCTACTACCAGTCTTTTGTGTATGCCAGGCAGTACCCGTTAGTTTCTGACCCTTTTGCTGTTGGCTGTGCTGCCTTGTTGTGACATGCAAAAGTGTTGAAGGAGACTTGGTATTAAACAGGAACCTTGTCTTCATTGTGTGGGTGACAGAGGAATTGAGCGTGCTTTGAAAAGACGGAGACACTTTAAAAATTCTTGTAGTAATTTTAGAAACATATTTTAAAATGTCTGCAACCACGGCTCTTCTGTGCAATGCTTTGTTTAACTAGCGGTGGTTAAGCTACCTACTTCAGGCGTGTATGTTGAGGGACTTGTGATCCTATGCAATTTGTCAGTGGGAGTTGTCACTTAGTATTTCTCTGTAATGAAGTGTGTTTCAGTCGCACTGGTGCTGCACTAAGAGTGAAAAATAAGCTGATTGGTTTGGCACAAATGCTGTTTAAGTGGGCCTTCTTCCATGGCCAGCACAGGACTGACCTGGTAGCCCCATGCACAGCTTTGGTGGGCACTGCTGCCCTGTTGGGACTCTGCTCCTTTTTTGTCCTGATAAAACAGTTGCGTCTGCTTGTACTGCGGCAGCCAGAATGCTGGCTTTCACACTTCTCTTCAGTTTGTTTTGTATCTAGAAACTTATTGGAGTACAACATTTGACTGACTCCTTGACCTAAAAGGCTTTTAGTGTTATTGAAGTGGTACTGTTATCTACTGCTTGCTCATGCAAAAGAAAACCAAAAATTCTCCTGGTACATGCCTTTTTTTTTTTCCCTGACTGATCTCACCAGTCACTAATTTTCTCATAGACTGTTCTGTGCATCAGAAAGTGAAGACAAGGCCCGTGAACTGTGCAAAACTGGCAAGGTGAGTTCATTGAACAGCTGGGAAGATGCTGAGTCTTCCAAGCAGCTTCAGTTTGCTAACTTCTCAGATGCGTTTTTACACAACCAACCTCTGCCTGCACCAAAACTCTCTCTTCAATTTGAAACAAGGTGATCTATGTACATCTATTCCACAGACTTGGCAGAGAAATATTTTGAATTCCATTTAGGTTGTGGTCCTGGTCTGTCTTCACCTGAGATGCTTAGCTTATCAGAAGGAAGAACTGTCATTTTCCCAGCATGTCCCATGGCTGTACCAGTCTGTCACATGTTTGTGCCACAAAACACTTGGCTTAGGACACAGCTAGTGTGGTAGGTAGATACTCTTATAGCAAAATTTGGATTATTTGCATATATGGTTTCATTTTGTACGAGAGGGCCCAAAGCTGTAACTGCTGCTGAGCTTATGTGTGGTAGAAGGACAGGATTGGAACCCTTCTTGTTTAATCTGCTTCTTTCCTTGGTAAGCAAAGACCCCTTATATAGTGAGGTTTGTCTTGACTTGGCTCCAACACTGTAGGAACCCCGGTGAGGGCACGCAGTGGTTGTGAGGTTTCACTTTTGCTAATGTCACGCAGAACCGAGGTGAGCATTTTATGCCTCCTTTTTTGTTCATTTTTCCAATTGTATTGTGCACAGCTGTGGTAAGATGCTTATGTTGCTGGTGGACCAGAAGACCGTACCCATGGGGTTATGTGGTCTGTTACTGTGCTCTGGAGTAAATATCATTAGAATACAATCGTTACTTCTGTATGTTACCTCTGTATGTTACTTCAGCATGTCCTCCAGTATAGCAGTGGTAAATTGTGACAGTTTTAAAATGATGATCTGCCAATCTCCTGTATTCCCCCCCCCCCGGTACACAACTCTCTACTATGAACACTTATTAATGAAATGGCCTTAGCAAGAATATAACGTTTTGTGTGAATCTGTACATTAATAAAGTGAAAATCATGAACAGAAATAGCGCTAAATGTCCTTTACTGGAAAATGCGAAAGGCAAGCTATAAAGCTAGAGCCTGAGGTAACACGGTAGGGTGTGATGATAAAAGCCTACATGTGCAGCGCTGGTCTTTGTTTTGTTTGATGATCTTTTAAGGCACCGTGCTAAGGGTGGATGCTCACAGGCAAGTGTGTGAGCTTGTTACACCACTTAGTCACTTGCTGCAAGTGATGTACAACATACAGGAAATGTCCCAAAGTGTCACACTTACTATTTTTTCAGGATCCAGTCCTAAGGCTTAGCTCAAGTTAAGGGCCAGGACATGCAGCCCGAGGCACGGAGAGGTAAGGTGTAGCCCCTCAGGTGCTGCTCTGAAGCAGCGGGGCATCTCTTGCAGGGTGACGGGCTGGAGGAAGAAGAGTAGCACCCAGCGCCTGCAGCAGAGCCAGGTTATGACTTACCCCATCAATGGCAGTGCAGACAGCCGTGCAACGCTTGCAGCAGCAGAGATTTACACCTTATGTGCAAGGTATAGAAACATTTTATACAGTAACCAAGTCAGTGGAAGGTCAGTGTTAAGATTTCAAATATTTTAATAAGAACAATTCATATGAGTAACTCACTTCTGTACATTCATGGAGTACAAAAGCTTCCCCGGCTACAGAGACTAATGCTCAGACTTTAAATATATCTACAAACTTTTACGTTGGTCACTGGGAATACTGAGCTTCAACAGGACATCGTGCTTGAATAAATATTTCAAATATAACCTCTTGGAAATGTTCTCTTAAAAAAAAAAAAATCCCTTTCTATAGATTAAGTTAGGATTCTGTGGAAACACATTAGACATCCCTTTAAGGTTCAAAAATAGCTCTCTGCCACAGTTTGGATATCTTTATTGCTTTGCCAACCCCTAAGCCTTAATATGAGCCCTCATACGGCTTGATTGTGCTTACCTTTACACTAATGTAATCTTTCAGAAAGTTTTTCTCTCAGCTTCAGATGCGAAAGCATCTATGGAAATACTATATTGATATTAAAATAAAGAGAAAACAGGATAGCAAACCAGAAAAATGAATTAGGAGAGCTCCAGATTTTTAACGGGGGCACTGGGAATCTGGTTCTGAGTTGGAAGAGTTAACCATACCAGCAAATTGCCTTTGATTCATAGCTTCTTCCAAAAACCAGACTCATCCCAGTGAAATGGTTATTTGTCAGTGCCAGCTATTTTCAAGTTTCCATCCCTGCACATGGAAAATATCCCCCTACTCTTCCAGAGTACTCCAGTGAGGTTAATCTGAGGTCAGACAAATTAACTTTAATTTCAGTTCAGCTTCTGTGTTGGCACAGACCTCCAAGCATCTGGAAACACAGAACATGCTTACCCTGGACAGAAACTCTCAGTTTTTCCCAGCTATTGGACACGATGGGAGAGAGCCCAGGGCTGTACTCCTTGGGGAAGAGGAGGAGATACTTAAAGAAAGATCTTGCTGTCTTGGTAAGACATGCCCAAATTGAAGCACGATTCTCATAGTGACTGGTGGTGGTGGAATCCAAACGCAGCGGGTGTTGGAGCAGGCTGTGGGAAGTAGAGGTTTTAAGCATGCGGGTTGAACAGAAAGCGTATTTGCGACCCTCAGTCCCTGTGCTCACTGTGTCACGTTCCTTATTAGGCACCTTGTCACGGCTCTAAAAATTGCTGCTGCATTTTAATAATTAGGAAAAGCCCTCTGAGCGGCAACTTTATTTATCACCTATGTTTTTAATGTCTGCCCCTTAAGAGCTAACTTCGGACAAGTTAAACAAATATCAGCCTAAAACTGCCCTCCAGATTCCAACATAAGCTTACAAACAAGGTATTTGGAATCTGGGAAATCAAGGCCTAATTGCCTTGAACATAGTTCATAGTTCACTTATTTGCATGTGTTAATGCCATTTGTCATAGGAACGCTGGCTCCCTCCCATTTGCAACTGAATTTACCTCAGGAGACTTGTACTAGTGGAATTAGCTGTAGCAACTTGTCAGCAAACAGTAATTAACTCTTCCCACCAGAATTTTACTTAATGTACAAGGAGGTCTGCAGTTCTGCACAACAGCGATACTTAAGTGATGGTGGAGAAAAGAGCATTGCTGACGTAACTGGACCAGCAGCAAAGAGCTTAGGTACAATTCAACAGGAAAAAGCCAGTAAGCTGTCTTTCTACAGGGGGCTTCGTTACGCTGGCTTTTCCAGTAGAGCTCAAGTACCATTTTTCATAAACATTTTTACAAAAGAGAATTTGTTCTCTCAATAGCCAAGTTTTATGTAAACTGGAGCAGCTGGAAGATAAAGACTGTCTGGCTGAACACTAGTGTCAAACTGTACCGAGTTTCACTGTAAAGTAAAAATAATACCACCACCTGTACAGACACAGCACTGGGCTTCCACTTGCCTATTTTGCAACTAGAGAATTGCGACTTCTGGAACTCCAGATCTTTCCAAAGCTTGCTCCTGCTCACAGTCCTGAGGAGTGAGCTGGCTTAGTGCTTGGCTCTTTGGAGAAAGCAGAGAAACCAACATTTCCTGAAATGCAATTTAGCAAAACTTAATTTATGTAAGTATTTCCACTAGGGAAAAGGCAGTTCATATCACTTAGCTACCAGGCTGAGAAACACCACATCATTTCTCTTGATTGTACACGTGTAATCAAACCAGCTGCAAATCAAACTTGCACCTTCCTTATAGCCTATCTGAATGTAGGTATACCTTCACTGCAGGGCAGCTAATGCTGAACTGCACCTACCTCCAGCCTTCGTTTAGCTGCAGGGAACAAACTTAATCCAGTTGATGAAACCAAACTGGATTTGGTGTTACTCTACCCTACCTTCAGGGGATGGAGCTGTACGCATTGGAAGTAAATAATATTTTTTTTAAAGGAAATTCTGGTAATCCAGCATATTCCATTCATTTTTAGCCCTGCTTCCTTTTCGTAGCTTCTCCTAGTTCCCTCAGCAGGTTATTGGCAAAGTCAAAGGACTATACAAAGCGCGCAGCTTGAACTGGATTTGTAATGCCAACTTATTCCATATTCACCAGAGCATGAAGCTGTGGCTGAATAGAGTCTGTCTGTGTATGCAGTACTGTCAGCTCACTTAGGGTGGTAGCTATAAGGGCTTCCTGGGGTCCGGGAGTCCCATCTGACTTACAGTCTGTCCCTGGTGCAGACCCGCTGTCATGCAGTGCAGTCACGCTCCCTGGGACAGCAGCCAAGCTTTGATAGTGGCCATTTTCTGAGAAAGACAGCAGCTTCTCTGGCATTTTAGGTGACACGTCATAGTCTTCATCTGGGAGTTCTGTTTTGTGACCTTCATCGTTCTTAGATGCTCCTTCAACAATGACAAGGAAGGACTTCCACGGTGTGTTTTTATCGTGTATCTGAAAACGAACAGCAGAAGGTTGAACACATGACGAGTGGCAGGCAAAAGCCTGAACCCAGCTCTGGTAGAAAAGGTCTCCCTTTCCATCCCCCAGAACTGTCCTCAGGCTATATCAGTGTACATCAAGGCACTAAGCCGTGTCCCTGGTGAGTTCCTCTGGTGTTGTAAAGCATCTAACTGGCTCAGCAAAAAGCCTGGCCCTGAAAATGAATTCTCCTATCACTTCCCAGCTGCATGGGGAACACGGTCAGAGGGCACAGACCAAATCTGCCACCAAACAGGCTATGGGTGTGACCTATATGGGCCATGCCCCAATGGATCAAGAATGGCTTCCTTGCAGACTGCAACCACTGGAGTATTTTTAATGCCCTTTCACAGAGGACAATGTGCTAAAACCGACAAAAACTCTGCAGGAATCCCCCCTCCAGGCCTGGCAGAATATAGACCCATCAGTGTGGTTGTGAAAGAAGGCTCGAGGGCAGAAGGCAGGGGTAAGACAGGGCCTTACCGACGTGTGCCGCCGGAGGGTGGACTTGTCCGTGAAGGTTCGCCCGCATGCGTTGCACATGAACGGCTTCTCCCCGGTGTGTATGCGGTGGTGCCGCTGCAGCGCATTGAGCTGGGTGAACTGCTTCCCACACTGGTCACAGCAGTAGGGCCGCTCGCCTGGAAGCAGAGCACAGCAGCGAGGGTGACACAGGGATGGTGAGTGCTGCTCCCCGGTAACCTCACTTAGCTCCTGCCTCCATCAGCACTAAGTAGAGCACCTTTGGGAAACACCAAGGTGCTTCCAGGATTCTCACAATAGGTTTGGTTTTGACACATCTGAAGTAAGCAGATAATTGCAGTTTAAGGGCTAGACCCACAGCCAGCGTAGATCTGTGCAGCCACGGAAACCTCCACAACTTTTGACCTATCTATTCCACTAGCAACTAAACGTCCTGTCCCAGAATGAAATTTTGCCTATTTACAAGGTAATTTGTGCAAGCATCAATATTAGAGCTTCTCATAACCAGTAGCTTCACTCCAAATATGTCATAAACTGTCTCATTACACTCACTGTATTAAATGCTTTTTGGAACAACCACAGGGTAACACAGTCTCCTGTTTCCTACTTTCCTGGCTAAAGGAAAAATGAGGATACCAAAAACATTTGAAACAGATGCAAGTGGTGTCACAGAAAAAAGAGATGCCATTGCAGAACACGATGATGTTCCTGTTAGCACTAATTATTTACTGGTAATGTCCCCTGCTCCCCCTACAGTAACGCCACACAATAAGGAAAGAGCAAGGCACAGCAGCCAAACGAGAATTTTGTTAGCATGGAGAATGCGGGCAAGGATGCTGCCTATAGGGTGGGGCTGGATAAGAAAGCACAGTACTTACTACACGATCAAAATAACACAAACAGTTGCAACCCGCGTTATTGCTCAGTGATGTGGAGTTGAGAGGGCAGACAAGAAAAGAGAAAAGCATTTCTGATTCCCCAGCAGACATGAAACTCAGAGCCAGTGTGAGGCAGAAAACAGAGTTCTGCCCTCTGAGAGGCAGGGTAACAGACTGTAAAACAGACAGAAACGCTAAGGCTGCAAAGAGTGACTGTTCACTCTTCCTTTCAGCACTGAAACAAAGCCTACACAGTTGAAAGTTAGTGGTGTGCTGATGATCGCTGCTTTCCACTCAAAAAAATAGAGCAGCAGGTAGGAACACAACAGAGACTGAAGAGAAAATCCAAGCAGGAAAGACCACAAACAAGATAAGTGGGCAAGCAGACAAGGAACGGATCAACCCTCTGCAACGCTTTGCTCAGAGCTAAAATGGGCATACTGCTTTGGTCACTAGTAACCCTTCAGTTCCTCCTAACAGAGCTGCACTATTAGCAATATCTGTGTAGGTCTTGGGAATGTTTTAGAGATTTGCTCTAAGAGCCAGGAAGAAGCACAGGGAGGTACTAGCAGAAGCAGAGCGAGTGAAAGAATATCCTGCATCAAGAATCAAACCTTCCCCTTACTTGAGTCCTTGCTGGGCAGGAATTCAAGCAGTGGGAAATCCTAATTGAGAAATCCCTTATCTGAGTTGTGCAGCTGGGAGAGTCTTTGCATCGTGGTGGTTTGTTTCAAACAAAAATAAAGAGAACCTCCTACCTGTGTGAACCTTTATATGCTGGTAAAGCGAGTTCCTCTGTGCAAATGTTCTGAAGCAGACTTCACATTTAAACGGTTTGGATCCCGTATGGATTCTGTTATGGTGCTTCAAGTACTCCTTGGAGGCAAAGCTCTTCCCACATGTTTCGCACATAAAAGGCCTTTCTCCTGCAGCAAGGGTGAGGAGGAGAGTTAAACCAAGGTAGCATTTGCAAATGGTACAATGCATGCAAAAACTGGAAACTCCTGGACACGAACCACGTGCCAACCTCACAAAGCATCTGCACGCACCGCGGTGACAACAGCGATCTTTGCACAAAGCTCAGAGCTTTCTTCCAAGAAGCCTGCACAAAGCAGGCCAAGTGCAAGAGGAACCACGCCTCTCTAGATGAAAGGCCCCCACCTGTAAGCAGCTATTCACTTCTGGAAAAGCATTCTTGTAAATACATTTCTTTGACATTTAGTGTTTTCTGCCAGCCACGTTCAGTTACGAGTTAACCAGCAGAAAGCAGACTGGTTTAAGAGGATTCAATTAGAGATGCACACATGCCACACACAGCTCACCGGCAGGACAAAGCATCAATTCCAAACACCAATTGAGGCTCCAAAGGCTACCCAAGAGAAGGACAGGTGCTTTTAACAACATTGCTTTGCAGACCAGCACGTGCCAAGACAAGTTCGACATCCCTTGGGCAACTCTTCCAAGGCTTAGAGAGAAATCCTTTTTCTCTTAAGAATCCAACCAGACCTGTTACGGATGCTAGATCTTTGGATACTGATGAATACCCAAAGTGGTCCCAGTCCACACTTAGATGCCAGATCCCAGCTGGCTGGGAGCTTCCTTTCTCTTTAATAAGCTGCTTTTACTCTTTCCACTGTCTGCTCATCCACTTGTAAGAACATTTCTCAGAAAAACTGTGTCTAGGGATGAGGAAGTCTAGTTTTATATCAAAACCAAAAAGACATGTAGCTCTGGAATGAAAATAAGACCTCCTGGTTTCACAGCAGGCTGCCTCCAATGCACAGTACGCTGTCAAAGAAAGCCTTACCTGTGTGACATCGTTTGTGATATATTAGCATGTGATTCTGAGTGAACCTGGCACCACACTCATCACAGACAAAAGGTTTTTCACCAGTATGGATTCTGAAACGAGAAAGCAACGTTAGAAGACCAATGTCTATTTCTCTCCTTTGCAGTACAGCACAAGTTGTCTTTACTTTGTGAAGAATCGCTGCGTGCCTGCACAAGGCTTTACTGTCCTTTGGAAATACCTTTGGCCAGGCCCAGTTCTGTGCTTCCTGCAGGGCTGCTTTGATGGCATTGGGCTGCATGAGCAAGGCCCAGATCCAGATTTTTTTTTTTTTAAAGTAAAAACAAATTGTTAAGGTTAGAAATTGAGTAAGGTTTAGAAAAGCTTATATTCAAATTGAGAGACTGCAAGAAAAATGTCATCATCTTGTGACCTGAAGAGAAGATCTTGTGCTGCTGGCAGTACCGGTACACTATTCCACGCAGCACAGGACTGCTGCTCCCGCAGGGCCATCATTAGAAGATGAGTGTGTGGCCACAGCTTGAAGGAGCGGCACGTCACGTAGGGTGAGGAGTCGCACGGCGCCACTGCTGTGCAGGCAGCCTCCTTCCCGACACCCCCGCCTCGCAGCCTGACCCCCAGGAAGCTGGGTACAGGAGGAACAGCACACAGAACTGTCACCTGTGCCAGTCTCCAGGTCCCTCTAGCTTAGATTTTCACCCCATAGTGAAAATCAAAGATCCTTTGAATAGTGCTGCAGGATCTCAGCCCTAGATGTAAAAATTTCTATGAGAAAATGAAAAACTCCCACTACAGATTGTCACAACACGCACATTAGGGCAGCCCGCAGTTTCCCGCGCTCAGCAGGCTTACTGAATGCTCGCGGTAGCGCTTGCTGGAGGAGGAGCTCAGCTGTGCCAACCACTTGTTTGCGAGCAGCACAAAGCCATGACCGGTGGTTAGAGGACACGCGATGAACATGAGATCCCACACAGCTGCGCCAGCAGCAACGCCACAGGGCAGCCCAGCACAAGGCTGCTCCCGAGGTGCTTCCTACCCCAGTGCTTGGGGATCTTGCTTCTACACCTCCCTCCTTCCACCCTCACTCCCTGGCTACATCTGTGTCGGTCTCAGATCACTGCTTTGGGACACTGCTAAAAGCAGGACACAGCCCTTAGAAACCCAGAAGTAACGCCTCGCTAAACAGCCTCTCCCAGGAACTCCCGAGACTGTGTGTTTGTGCTACACCTGACCCCACCGGTTCTGCTCTGGGTGCCTTCAGTGCTTCGCTTGCCTCCAGGCAGCGCCACACTGGCCTCTTCCCAGTCCAATTTCAGTTGCTTTCTAGGCTTAGCACCCAAATCTGGTGCTCTTCCTTTTAATACAGTATTTTTGTACTTACTGCATAACATTTTGCTACTGAATATAAAGAGGCATCAACATAGCTGAAATAATTATAGCCCTGATCACACAAATGATTCAGCACAGGGTTGCTTTTCTCATGGGAAGCGTCCCACTGATTCTAGATAGGTGCACTCCCACAAGAAAACTTAGCTGCGCAGCAGCAGGCCTCAGCCCGTGCACCTCTACTTGGCTGAAAGAGAATTACAGCAGCTCCCTTAACCTGAAAAGCAGGAGAAAAGCCATGAAAAAGGAAAAACTGAAGCTTTCCAGTCAGTCCCGTTTCACATTCCCACTTCACTGGAAGGTTCAAGGTGTGATCCAGGGGATTCTGCTTCTCCCCCCAGAATCTAGCAAGGCCAGGTAAGTCTGTTCATACCTCATGTGTGTTTTAAGTGCTGAAGGCTGAGAAAATTTAGCCTCACACTCTGTGCACCCATAAGGCTTGTCGCCTGTATGCGTCCTTTCATGGAGCCTCAAGGCAGTTTTGGAGCTCAACCCCTTTCCACACTGCTGGCACTGATGACGCTCCCCACCACCCTCATGAACCTGGAGAATGTGCCTCTTGACGTCCTTCTTCCTCTTGAACTTCTTACCGCAGAGCTCACAAGGGAAGTGGCGCTCGCTGCTGTGGACATGGCGCTGATGGCTTTTTAGGTTGCACCGGTTGGCAAAGGTCTGACTGCAGGTGTCACACCGATAAATAATTTCGGCTGCGATGCCGTGGCTGTGTTTGATGTGCTTGAGGAAACTCTTCTCATACAGGAATTCCTTCTCACACGTGCTGCACTTGAAGTTACTGCCTCGTTTCTTTTTATCCTCTTCGGATTTGTTCAGGTTTTCCTCCGATTCGAAGTTGCCATCGCATTCTTCACTTTCAGGTTTGATGGCATTCTGCGCCTGCTCCTCCTCCCTCTCCCTGTCACACACCTCCGGGTCTTGTGGGTAGCTGTCCTCTTCTGCAGCACCCTCAGCGTTCTTCTGCTGCTCCCTCAGCCGCCTCGTGTACTTCTTCTTTGGGATTTCTACAAATACTTTCCTCCCAGCCAGCCTCCCACTCGCCCTCCTGATTTTGGCATAAGGAGGCTTCATCATTTCCTTCTTTTTGTCCATTTTCTCTTTTGATTTGGCAGCTGGCACCTCAGGGGGCACTCCGTTTCTGGGCTTGTCTGCTGGGGAATCCGGAGGATCCAGAGGATGGTCTGCCCGGTTAGCTTCTGCCACAGCAGCTGCTTTGGACTCATGCAAAATGCTCAGCTGGGCTGCACTCTCTTCCTCAGAGTTCTGTGATTCGGAGAAGTTTTGCAGCTCCAAAAGCACCGACTCAAGCATCTGCTTCTTCAGTTGAAAGCAGGTTTCTGATAGGTCCAAGCACTTCAGCTTTTCGGCTATCTCAAGCATCCGCTGCACTCTGTCCTCTTCCACCTCTACCTTAGCAGTATAGACAAACTCCAGAAACGAAGCAAAGTCAGCAACCTGGACCTCATTCAAGAAGACATTGGTTCTCGGGCCGTCCACGCTCTTCTCGTTAAGGAACACTTCCTTGAAGAACTTACTGGTTGCTGCCAGCACAGCCTTGTGAGCCACGAACTCTGCCCTGACGCCCTGGTACTCCACGCTGACCGTCACGTCACAGAGGTGGCCCAGGAGGCGCAGCTGATGCATCTCATTCAGCAGGTTGATGGGAGAAGACTTGGACTCAAGGAGAACCGCATTGCTTTCCATCTTGCTGCTCTCTGCAAAAGGCTGTTAACAACACTGCGTGTTAGCTATTTGCAGGAAGCTGATAAAACCCAGAGACTTGAGCAGCCACAAGTCCCGTCCAGACTTCTGAGTGCGCTTCACGACAGATTCAAGTACTTCAGGTGCTTGAGCGTAAACGACCAGGCTGTCAAAGGAGCACTGTCAGAAGTCTGGCTGGAAGCACTGACAGGTCTCCCAAAGTGCCCCCCTAAGCGGTAATATCTAAGAACGCTCTGCCAGTCACACACAGATTTCTTGGAAGTTAATTTCATTTTATATCTCAACCATAATTTTACCTGAAACACCAGAGAGTATTAGAAAGCATAACAGGGACAAAGCAAACAGAGAAAAATCAAAAGAAACGTTTTCATTTAGTTCTGCATGCCTCAGAAACTGTTGTCCCTCCTAATCAGGCAGTAGGAGAAAGGTGAGTCTAAGCGACCTGCAATCCTAATTAAATACTTCCTTAAACAGCCTTTTCCGATAAGACTTTTAAACAAGATTTGGATAAACTTCTGAAAGCCTGACTGACTGAGGCAAAGGAAACTGCATAAATATATTGTCAGATTGTAAACCTAAAGAATCACAAACCTTCCCAAAGTGGTGTCTTTTGTAAAGCAATCCCTCACTCAGACTTACAGCCTCCACTTTTTGAATGCCCATTTGCAGTCCTACCAAGGCTTCACCACTTCCAAAACTACTTGGTTCGTATCTTTTTCCAGCCAATGTTTTAAGTTGCTCCAAAGTTCTCAAGGGAACTGAAGTGTTTTTTTCTGTTTCAAAGAAACAAACAATGTTTCTGTGATCTTTGAAGATGGCCGCAGCAAAGCCTCGCCGGGCAACACACTGACTTTCGCTGTGTAACTACAGATGCCCACATTTTGCATCTGAAAAAATTCTTTCCACTTTCCAACAGTAAAGTTTCTTTTCCCTGTCCAATCTCAGGTACAGTAATTTGCAGCGTTTAATACGTGGGACACTAGAAATCTTGCTCAGAAGAACAGAACCAAGTTTTCAAGTGGAGCACAATTTATATTAACTGTAATGAAGCTATATTACATGATAAAGAGACAGGAGAACAGTATTTGGAGAAGAGCGAACACAACCCACCAATCCACCTCAGGTGCCCAAACCTCCATCCTAGATTCTATAGAAAAAGATCATCCCCAAATCAAAGCCTCCTTATTTCCTAACCTGTGAATCTTTAGCTCTGTAAATTTAATATTAAGTTTTGAAATAGTTACATTGACACTATTATAACAAATACCTAAAAAACTGTTACCGCATTAGGCTTACTACACCTCGACAGAAGACAAAGACGACAGAGAATGCACTCTTTTGCTCCACCAGCTCAGAGCATGGTGAACATCTCAGAACGTTGCCCACTTTTACAACCCAATGCTATGCTTCTGTTTTGACAGACTTTTTAAAATGAATGACATGATTTGCCTCCTGGCTGAAAGGATAACACATTAATAATCAGAAAAGAACGTTTTTAAACTTAATTTCCCCTCTCTGTACCTACCCAGGCCTTTCCTTCTCTTGGTTATGTGATACATTGGCACGCATTGAGTGCTTTACCTGAAATAACCGATGGTGGTGGAACTTAACGTTTTTTCCCTAACACGATTATTTTTTAACTACTTATCGTCCTGTTTTGCAGCTGCCTATCCACTTTCCATTTGTCATCACGTGTAGACTGCAGTGGTGCCCTGCAGGGAGGGAGAACCCAAGGCCCAAACTTCTCCCCCCGCGGTGAGCGAGCTCCTGACCGTGCTCGGGAGCCGTTTGTTCCAGCAGCCGGCTGCAGGTGCCCGCGGCGGCAGACACGCAACGCCGACGTTTGTTTATTAACGCCGCGCAGCGAGAGCTCCCTGCAGCACTTGCAGCACGGCGGAGGCCGCTCCTCGGTGCCAGCACCGCCCGGGCGCCGCTGGAGGAGGCGGCCGGGCCCAGCGCACCCCGGCCGCCCCTTCCCGGCTCTGCCCGGCGGGACGCACGCGGGGCGCCGAGCCGCGGCCCACCCCCCACCCCCCAGAGGGCCAGGCCGGTGCCGCGGCACGCAGCCGCAGGGCGGGACCCACCTCGCCGGCGGGGCGGCGCGGAGCCGTGCGGTGTCCGGTCCGGTCCGGTCCGATCCGTTCTGTGCCGGGCCGGGCCGGGTCGCTCCTCAGGCGCGGGCGGCGGCCGGAAGCGCAGCGGCGGGAGCCCCGCCCCCTCCCGGCGGCGGCGGAAGCGGCGTCACAGGCGGCGCGCCGGGCGTCGCTAGGCGACGCGGGTGGCGCCGGCGCGCGCCGTCACTTGCGGGCGGGCTCGTGCAGCGGGCGGATGCGGGACCAGTTGTGCGCGCGGCGCGCGGGCGGCCCCGCCAGGAAGCTCCGCCACGGGGCCGCGCCGCCGTGCACCTGCGGGGGGAAGGCGGCCGGCGGCTCAGCGCGGGCACCCCGGGCAGCCGGGCGGTGCTCGCGCGTCGAAAACACGCGGTGACCGAGCTCGCGAACCGCGCCTCCTCCTCCCACCAGGCCCCCGGCCCGGCCCCGCCCCGCCCCGGCCGGCTGGAGACGCGGCGGTGGCCCTGCAGCAGCAGGCGGCTTCGCAGTGGACAGCCCCCGACCCTGCGCATTCAGAAGGGGTTGTGCGGGCTCGGCAGTGGCACAGCAGCGGGGAGTGCGTTAAGCAGATAAGGGGGAAGGTCCCGCTGCCCCCAAACAAGGAGGATAGCTAAGAAAAACAGGACAAGCAGCGTGGGAGTAGTAAAAACAAAAATCACGTCACGAGAGAAAAAGGAAAAAAAAAAAAAAGGAAAAGGAGAAATTAATGGTTGGTCAAATAAAACTGTACAGAGGGTATAGAAGGGTGGTGAGTAGGTTGAGAACCTGTAGTACTCAGCCAAGGAGGAAACGGGGGAAGAATCAGGTGTCGGGTAATGGGGAATAATATAAGGTTATGATCTACTTTAGCTGTGCACTCCTGCTTGCAGGATGCCCACCATTGCAATCACGAATAAAATAGCTTCACAGAATACCCTGTCTGAAAAAATTATTGAGATGGTTCTCATGGGTTCCAGCCCCCAGCCCCAGGCCTCATTCCTCTACTTCTTTTTTCAATAAACACCAGCACAGCCCGACCGCACTCAGACAGGGCGCAGCATACCGCCACGTGTCTCCGCAGTGTGGACATGTCCGTGAAGGCTCTCTCGCATGCCCGGCACTTGTACGGCTTCTCCCCGGTGTGGATGCGCTCGTGGCGCCGCAGGGCGCCCTGCTGGGTGAACGTTTTCCCGCACTGCTCACAGAAGTACGGACGGGTCTCTGAAGAACAAGGGAACTGGAATCAGAGACCTGGAAGGCTGGTTCTTTTGGTCTTGATTTCAGCACAAAAAAAGCATACCGAAGTCTGAAAAGATGAATGCTGGGATAAAGCTGTGTAGCTAGGGCCCCAGGCACGTTTCTCTTGGCTTCTAAGGCCACCTGATAAATGTTTCTAAGCCTTCCCTGGCTGCGATGCAAAGCCTAAGAACAGCTCTTGCAAGGGGAATGCAGCAACTACAGTCACTACAAAGTGAACTACAGTCACGTTCTCCAGCAGCACAAAGTTGTCTCTGTCTTCTGTGCAAGCACCATTCGATAGTCATATCGAATAGTAAAAAAAAAAGTGCAGCACCTTGCACTTTTTAACAAATCAGGATCGTGAGGAGTCCTGCTTCTCCTCACCACCTAACTCAAGGAGCTTATAAAAGTGTTTCTGGAATAAAAAGTGAATAAAAAGTCACCATCCCAACTGTAAAGTACTTCAGACTCAAAATTCTATGCCGTTCATTTTCCCAGCCCCGACAGTTTCATTACCTGCATGGACGTTGCTGTGCTGAGCTAGCGAGGCTCGCAAGCCGAACGTCTTCCCACAAACCTCACACTTGTATGGCTTCGCACCCATGTGGCATCGTTTATGGCATTTTAGGTATTCATTGGTGGCAAAGTGTTTTCCGCACATATCGCATTTAAAGAGGCGCTCTCCTGAGAAAAAGGGAAAAGGCACTCTGAATTCTCGCAGCAGTCTGCACCCGAAACTCCCTCCTGGCTCTGAGCTGTACAGGGTTCCCTTCTGCATGTTTAACTTCCTGATGCTTTTCACTCAATTCAAATATTTTTCTCCCCAGAATCACTTATTTCACAATTTTAAGCTTTTGTTTATTTGAGTTCCTTGTGGCTCTGTTTATCCTTTGATTCTGTCCTTGGCCCTCTGCGTAGGAAGTCCCTTGGGACCTCGCTCACTCACTCAACCCTTAATTACGCTTTCAGCGCACAAGACTCCAACCCCACGCCACCACCCCCAATTCTCTACTTCAAAGTTAGTTTTCGTATGCCTTTCTACCCCTGTTAGTTCCTTCCCAGTACTTGAAGTTTCTTCTCTGAGTTAGTGAGCAAAAAATCGTGCACCTTCAAATCCCTACTCGTTCTTTTCTGGCAGCAGCAGGAGGCAATGTAAGGAACAGAAGTCTTTAATGCTTACCTGTATGTGTTCTTTTGTGGCCAGTCAGTTTCCCTTTATCGGCAAAGCAAGCCCCGCAGTCTTCACAGATGTATGGCTTTTCCCCTGTATGGGACCTAAATGAAGCAAAATACAAATGCCTGTTAATAAAATAGCTCCCCTAGGGTGTTTTTAAATACTTGCTGCTTGAAGTTACGTTCTACACGTTACAGGAAGCACACTTTATTGTGTCAGATGAAGGTAACTGGGAAAAAGCACGTTCTGCTCAGTCAGGAGAGAGAACGTTTACCAGCACTGGTGCTACGTAAAGCTTTCCTGTTTTAAGGATTTACCTTTTTCCTCACTCTAAGGCCCTCGAAAAATCCACCTTTCTCTCACAGGTTGCAGTTTGCAGCGTAAGCACTGGAAGGGAGACAACGGGGAAGATGACAGGCTGCTGCAGTGCTACCGTCTGAATGCATCCTGACCGTCCCCAGCACGCTGCCAGCAGCAGATCTCTCCAGACTCTGCGGGTGGCGTACTTGCCCTCCGTAATCCCTCACAGCCGCATGCCTCTGGCTTGCAGGCTTCAAAATGGAATACCCTGCCCAGTTTAAGTCAAAAGGCACAAAAGTCAAGCAAGCAGTTTTTCCAAGCACATGCTGGATGCCTGATTTTAAACCAGCTCATACCAAAGAAAGTCTGAACCAGAGGTCCTGACTTTTGATCTTAACACTGCGCTGACCTTCCTTACTGCAACCCACGCAGTATGATTTGCAAAATCACGCCTGATTTTGAGTTGTTGGGCAGAATGCTGCAGATATGAGACAGGCAGTTACCCAACACAAAACCCGTGAGTCACTGTTTTGTTGCAGTTGGTCCCAATTTCAGGCTTCGTCTTACCCTGTGACAGCACAGCCCTGCTGCCTTTCAGCTGACACAGCCACGCAGTTTATTGCTCTGCAATCAGCACACTTCACAATTTTTAGATCACTGTAAGAATGCTTAGGAGACAGAAAAACATTACCATCCCCATCGCGTGGGCCCAGTCTGAAACGATGGGTTTTCTCTCACCCAGTTTAGCCCTCCCACAGTTCACCTCCCGTTACAAGCTACCCGCTAGGCTCTCTGGAGAAAGATGGGAAATTCCATGGGATGATTCATCCCCTCCTGGGAGAGGAAACATCTAACACAGATCCCACTAGAGAGCAATTCACCCGATCTAGTTACGCTGACTACAGAGGGAGCCCAGATGAGAAGTCCAGCTCTTGTATCACACAGAAGAAATGAAATCCCATACCAAAAGGCTTGCTCACTGACATGGAAAGAACAGGGCTCTCCACCCGGGCCTCCAAGTCCTTGGCTCATTTTCAGCTCACTTCTCATCAGTGAGGGCCATCATCTGATTTTGAAACCTGTTTCAAGTGACTGGCTTTTGCTTACAAGTTTGGATAGAGCATCTGTTTCCAAATCCCTGCCAAAATTGATGCAACGACCAGATGCAGACAAAGCCTTTACATAAAACAATTAATCACAGATATTACAGATCACATCCTATCCCAATACTCCTGTCGTAAGGACACGGAGGGAGAATGACTCAGAACTGGGAGACAGAGGAGGAAAAAGAAGTGCTGAAGCACACTGGGCATGCAGGGAGTGGTAATGGGAGAAGCAGGACTGAAGGCTGACCTGGTATGGATCTTAAGTTGTGATGGCTGAGCAAACTTTGAATGACAAATGCCACATTCGTACGGCTTTTCTCCTGTGTGCGTCCGCATATGAAACACCAGCGCTGTTCGGGAGCTGAGGATCTTCCCACAGACGGAGCAGAGAGGGCGTTTGACTCTGCCTTCATGCTTCCGCATATAATGCGTCCTCACATCTCTCTTTCTTTTAAAAGTGGCATTGCAAAGGGTGCAGGCAAACTGCCTTTCTTCACTGTGGACACAAGCTCGATGCTCCTTCCAGCTGTTGTAGCTAGCAAACGACTTGCTGCAGACATCACACTGATAGACTTTGCCAGGCAAGCACTGATGGACATCTCTGCAGTGATCCACATATTTTTTCCGGGAAACGAACTGCTCATTACACTTATCACATATTATTACATAGGCAGATTTCTTATTCACCCCACTTTTATTTACCTTCTTCATTTTAAAGTCTTTGTCTGATTCACGTTCTTCAGCATCCTTCTCATTAGAGCGTTCTTCATCCTCATCGCCCTCAGCACAGGCATCCTCATTATCATCTTCAACTTCTGAATACCCTGCTTCATAATCTGCCTCCTCCTCTCCCTTCATGCTCATTTCACCTTCAACTTCATTCCCTTCTTCACTCGTTTTTTCCCTTCTTGCTTCAGTTTCCTTATACTTCTGCTTCTGTTCTTGCTCACTGATACTGTCTGCCTTGGGAGCAGATTCCTCCTCATGGCTTGCAGCCTCTTTGAGCACGGCACACTTCTGTAGTTCAGCCTCTGAGGCCCCATCCCATGTCTCCCTCTCAGGGTCTTTGCCGCCGTCAGCTGCACTTGGTCCGCGTGCAGGCGGAACTACCATCCAGTAGACCGGCAAAAGGTTCCTCTCTTGCCCAGATTCATGGATTTTTCTGTTGAAACAAACAAACAGAGCACAACTTTAATAGGTTTAATAGTTTCAATTCAGGCATGTTTGTCTTGGAGGAGGGGTTGTTTCCTTTTAATCGCTCCTCACATCATTCAGAGAATTAACAGCACAGTGGGAGAGCCAAATGGAAATTTTGCAAGGAGTTGGACCTTGCAATTAAACAAAACTGAAATGCCTCAGAGTTCATCAAGGTTGGAGTCTCTCAAGTATACTTAGTTGTCATCTGAACTGCAACCTAGGATGGACCGTAAGTTTTCCTCCAAGACCATGGTGGGCAGTATAAGACATTAATGACTTAAAACAAGGGAAATCTAGATTAACCACCCACATGAAAAACCAGAACAGAGCCCCTCATAAGCCACCAGTCGAGGCAGTTAACTCTACTCACCACTAGTCAGGACGTGGACCGTGAACTGCCACGGTTCTCAAAGCAGGTCAGACATGAGTCTGCCAGAAATCACGTCAGGACAGCGGACAGAGCCTTACAGTACACGGATGTGCTGGAGAGCCTCTTACGCCCCCTACAAATTTAGTCTCCAAACATGGAATAAACAAGTGCTTTTTAAAAAAAAATCAAATACAGTTTGAGGTCCTCTTGGTGGACCTTTGATTATTAAAATCAATAAATAACAAGACCAGATACTAGCAGCTCTCTTGCCCTGGAGAAGAGCAGTCCCTATGGCTCGTTTACCTGAAACTGGGATTTGGCATGAGTTAGAGAGCAGAAAGCATGCCCTCAACTGAAGGCCGAGCCTACACTAGAACGGCTAACAGGTAAAGGTTTAAAATCATTTGTCTCAGGGACTATGGCACACAACCTGTGTTACCTTCAGCACTACAGATAATCCAAACTGTAAAGCACAGTCTCATCTTGGATTTACTCTGGAAAGCACAGAGCAGAAGTGCAGAAGAACAATATGGAACAACTTCTAACACTTTATGACTCTAGGAGTTAACCTGGTCTTGTAACTCCTTTTATCCCCACTTTCTTTATTTCACCGGATTTTTGATTGATCCGATGGTATTTTCAAATAATTTAGCTCCCTTAATCTTTATTTTGGAATTCATCCTGGAGTGAATTAGTAGTATTACCATTTATTAGATATATTATTAAGAAGCAAGAAAGCACTGGCATTAGAGAAAGAGGAAAGACATTTTTTGTGCATTTTAAACAGGTGCTGGTCCTTTCCAGGCTCGTATTTAAAAACCGAACTCTGAGGCTTCCAAAATCACTTAGGAGATCCAGTTGCACAAGATCTCTTTGATTCAACAGGAAACGCTTGCCTGAATTCCCAGTTCGGAAACCTCAATACAGTAACCCAGACTGAGAGCCCGGTGAAGTAACCTCCCAAAAAATCTATGCCGATTTCAACAGCCTTCCGATCAGCTCCAAGGAATTCTGGAAGTGAAGCATTCAGGAATGCTTTTATCCTGCTGCCCAGAAACAGCATGCATTTTCCTGTGCACACACAGACACACACACACGCACCCAGAATGCTGTACCTGACGTGGGTGTTGTAAGCAGACCTCTGAGCAAAGCTGGCAGGGCAGCGCTCACATTTGTACGGTTTCTCCCCTGTGTGCGTTCGTATGTGGACCGTCAGGCCACACTTGGAGCTGATGACCTTGTCACAGTACGGGCACGCCTGCGGGTCCCGCTTCTTCTCGTGTACCCTCCGCACATGGTCGTTTATGTCCTTCTGGCGCTTAAACCTCTTGTCACATAAGAGGCAGGAAAAGCCCCGCTCCTCACTGTGAGCGGTGAGGTGATGCTGCCTGAGGTTTTGGTGGCTGGAGAAGAGCTGCTGGCACACGCTGCAGCTGTACTTGACAGCCAGATGCACATCGTGCTTGAGCTCCATGTGTGACTGGTACTGCTCGGTAACGTGGAATGATGCGTTGCACTTCTCGCATGCCGTCTGCGGCAAGACTTTGGCCACACGCCGCGGTGATTTCCTACGTTCTGTTTTACTGCTAAGTTTGGAAGTTAAACCGTTTTCATCTTCCCACTGCTCAGGCAGCGTACTGCTAATCACTACGCAGGCTTCCTTTGACTCAGTCTGAGTTACAGGAGAATGACTATCGTGCTCCGGAATAATGACACCCGTGCCGAGGCTGCTGCCGGTGTCTGTCTTGTTACATTTTGGTGGCTTTGCTGTCCTGGATTTTGGTTCTGGAAAGGCAGTGCCCTGCTGCTCCAGACTTGTTGGTTGGCCTTCAACGAGCTCATAACCAGCCAGCAGCTTTTTATGTTTTGGCCTGTCCCAAAGTTTCCCCTGCATGGGTACTGCCATCACTTGGGAAGAGCTGCTCCCTCTGCGGTCCTCTTCTTGCTGGATGCGAGGCCACTGTGCTCCGCCATTTTCGCATGGCTGACCTTTCAGATGGAGGCTCAAATCTAAGCCCTTCTTGCCCTCTGCTCTCACTTCTTCACAAACGTCAAGCAAATCCTTGCACTCAAGTCTTTCGGCTATTTCCTTCATTCGCTGCAGTTTTTCTACTTCAATCTCTACTTCTGCAGTGTATACGAACTCCAGAAAAGAGGTGAACTCTTCCATGCAAATGTCTTGTATAGTCACCGTGCAATTCTTGGTGTCCAGCATCTCATCATGCAGGAAAAGTCCTTTGAAATAATTGCTGGAAGCTGCCAAGACAGCTTTGTGAACCAGAAACTCCTCCTGAGTTCCTAGATACCGCGTGTGAACTGTCACATCGCAGAGATGACCTAACTGGTACAGGGAATGCAGGGCCCTCAGGAGGTTAGGAGCAGCAACCTTGGATTTCATCAGAATTTTCTTCTTCTCCATCCTGCCAGAAAAACAGATAAATGTTTGAATGCTTGCTCTCCCTCTTCCATGAGTTTTCTTTTCACTCCTATAAAACAGTCGCTTATATAAAAAGCTCAGTGTGGAGCTGTGTCCCGATTCCCCATTTAAAAGACGTAGCGAAGACCTCAAGATTACTTCTGTCAACGTAAACGTCATCAGCAAACACGCTTTTAAAATGCAGATGATTTACAGGGACAAGTTACATATCTAGAAACAATATATAAAAATATTTTTGGACAAGGCAGTAGTATTTTATTTGAAAAATATTTCAAAACTGCTTGCTCCTTCTCAGTCACCAAACAGAGGGGTCAGAAGTTTTTTTTTCACATTTTGACAATTTGACAAAGAACAATTTGCACTTTCCCAGCAGCTCAGGGACAGAGGCTGCATGTCCTTACAAAAAAGCACGTCTGAGAGCTCTGTGGCTTTCTCATCTCAACCCCCATGCATGTGACACCGATAACTCTGGAGCAATAAATCTCACAATGGACGATGCCAGCACCCCTTACTGTGGTCTTTAGATGCTCCCATAATGCAAGCTGTTCCGATCTGATACTGTAAGCTGATCTTCCTGACGCAGCAGTTTCTGAATGCCTGTTATTTAGCACATGTTTGCAACAGATCTGTAACCCAGGGAGGAATACTAGGCCAAAATAAATAGAC
The DNA here is from genome assembly GCF_040182565.1 of Anser cygnoides. Classification (NCBI taxonomy): domain Eukaryota; kingdom Metazoa; phylum Chordata; class Aves; order Anseriformes; family Anatidae; genus Anser; species Anser cygnoides. The sequence goes on from NC_089875.1 coordinate 10,313,969, forward strand.
CAAGTAGCCTGCTATTGCTTAAAGGCTCTGCTCAGGCTTGGCTCGCTGTGCTTGCTTTCACTTCTCATCTGAATTATGTTTGACATTATATTAAATACATTCCTGGCAGATATAAAGCGTCTGATTAAGAAGACAAATGCATCTTCAATATACAGCACCAGGAAGTTGAACACAATATGTAGCCTAGAGTGAATAGGTTTGAATAGCAGGCTTAAGAGATAGCCTTGAGAAACTCTTCCTATTACAAGCTGCTGCAGCAAGCACCACAGAGGATAATCATCTTCTAATCTGCCAGGAGTAAGTAATTCATAGCTTGTGACATCCCAAATAACGCTTTAAGAACTGCATTTAAAGGTTTAAACTGGTTTTCTAAAGACCCCTCTAAGTGTCACAGGAACGTGTACTGCCACGTTCATGGGGAAACGGGCGTGATTTCTACTCAACCTTAAGTGCCTGCACACCTGAGTTATGCAAAACCTCAATATTTGTACTCAGCTCGGGTTTGATCCTGAGTGCTCTCCTCCGTGAGCTCCCGTGAAAAGTCTCACCCAAAGCAGGGGTCTGCTTGGGATGCCAACCTTCTCATCTCGCTAGCACGCAACCTTCTGTCTCCCCTGTTCCTCAAAGGTGTTTACTCAGAAAAAAGAAAACAAAAATGTTATTAAAGGAAAAAGACCTCGGGTAAGTAGCTAAAAGGAAGAGTGAAGACAAATAAAGCAGGTGCTGAAATAGACCACAGGAGCTGGAAACGGGGGGATGTGCAAAACAACACTGACTGCATTCTATCAGAAAGGGACTGCTCAGATCCAGATCCCTGCAAGTGTCCAATAATTAACACAGTCTCTGCCTTAGGAATTCTGGACAGCAAAGAATCTTATCAATAAATGCACAGCGCTGTTGTTTTGCACCTCATTTTGGCTGAGATTTTTGCAACCTGCCGCAAACCCTACCTACTACTTTGCATCTACCCTGTAGAAACAGCAGGGGCCAGCAGATCCCAGCCTCTAGGTGACCACCCAGTCCCAGAAGACCAAGCAGGCACCTTCAAAACCCTGCCAACTCCTCCCTACCTGCATTCACCAGCTCTGCACTGGCATTGTGTGTATCAGCGGCTCCCATGGCACACTTGCAGGCTGCGGGAACAAATGCAGACCAGAGGCTAATACCTATACCCAGCCCACAAATTCACAAAAGCTGCCACTCCATCTGTGCCCTGGCTTGCCCTTCTTAATGTTTTCCAACGTGATATCCTTCCTCCTGCCTGAGAGCTGACCCCAGGGCTGAGCAGCTCACTGATCAGTAGCGCTTAAGGAAATCAATGAGCATTTTCTCCTCCTCCTTTTTAAGATCCCTGTCTGCGATAAATTCTCAGTACACACTCATGTGAACTCAGCTAACACTGATATCTGACACTGAGCCAAGCAGAGGTATGTTCCAGCACGATCTCTTTAGCTCAGCTGGTTCTAGATTAAATCAACGCAGAAATGGTCTACTGAAATAGCTTTCTAATGAAAACCACCACAAACTGAGGCCGCACCTCGAGTACTGTGTTTCAGTTTTGGGCCCCTCGCTACAAGAAGGACATGGAGGTGCTCGAGAGAGTCCAGAGAAGGGCAACGAAGCTGGTGAGGGGTCTGGAGAACAAGTCCTACGAGGAGCGGCTGAGGGAGCTGGGGTTGTTTAGCCTGGAGAAGAGGAGGCTCAGGGGAGACCTCATCGCTCTCTATAGGTACCTTAAAGGAGGCTGTAGAGAGGTGGGGGTTGGTCTGTTCTCCCACGTGCCTGGTGACAGGACAAGGGGGAATGGGCTAAAGTTGCGCCAGGGGAGGTTTAGGTTGGATGTTAGGAAGAACTTCTTTGCTGAAAGGGTTGTTAGGCATTGGAATGGGCTGCCCAGGGAGGTGGTTGAGTCGCCATCCCTGGAGGTCTTTAAAAGATGTTTAGATGTAGCCCTTAGTGATATGGTTTAGTGTAGGACTTGTTAGTGTTAGGGCTGAGGTTGGACTAGGTGATCTTGGAGGTCTCTTCCAACCTAGACGATTCTGTGATTCTGTGAATTCTCACCAGTTTTTTTCTCCAGAAAAAGATGTGACTACTTTCTGTTGCTGCTTGGAGAGAACATTTAACTTGACTTTTCTGAAGTACTGCTGACTAGCTGGTTTTCCTGTTTTCATTTCATGAGGTTAAGATTGGCACACAAGGTTCCAGTGATATCAGAACAGCATCTAAGGGTTAGGTTTTTTTGTTTGTTTGTTCTTCCTGAAAAGTTCAGTCAATAGAAGGTTTCTAAGTATTTTGCTTTCCTTTGAGGCGTATGGGAGCAGCTGCTTCTCCAGTGGATTAGGAAAGCAGTTTCCTCCTTACTTTTTACACTTCATTAAAACTTAATGACAAGAGAAGATTTTTGAGCAATTCCAACCCCCCCCCCCCCAAAAAAAAAAAAAGAAAAAAAAGAAAAACCAAGGATAACAGATGTAGTAAATCATTTCCTTATTGAATCAAAGAGAAGCACATTTTACTGTAAGGACTACAAGTTAACATCGGCTTGAAATTACAACCAGTAATTGAACAGAAGAAATGACGCCAGCACCATTATTAGTATCAGGCTTAACTCGGTCGCTCCATTTACGTGAACAAGACACCCTGGTCTTCACAATCCTGTCTCTCGACTGCATCTATCAAGCGAGCATTCCCGGAGCTTCACCCTGTCTCCTGCTTGAGTCGGCCCAAAACTCGAAACAACCAGCACTTCTCTTTCCTGCTGGACTTGAATCGCACCACCCTAGCCCCACGGCGCGGCAGAACAAGACCCCAAGTGGCGACGCGGGATCATCAGCAGGGCAGAAGAAGCCCAGCGCAGCACGAGGAGCGCTCTCTGTCACTCCACAGCTGCCTCCTGTTTTCTCACACTCTGCAAGACCCTCTCCGAGCTCTACTTGAGGGGCACAGGGCTCACACCTCACCGTCAGAGGCACACCGACCACCGCAGGTCGTTGTGAACCCGTCATGACTGACGGAATCAGAAGCAGAAAAGAGCTGGCAAGAGGCTAACAGCCCTAATAAATACCATTCTGCTGTACCCTGAAGCTACTTTTGCAATAAGGCAGCAAGCTGCTGGCCTGAGACACTGACTTCAGGGGGAAGATTTAAATGGGAACAACATTTTTTTCCACAGATTGCAATTTAAGTGTTTGTTTTCAACTTTTCAAATGAACTTCTTTCAACTTTTTGCCTGATAATAAAAGAAGAAACACTTTAAAGAGTTTGTAAGTATGCAACATTTCCAGAAAACATAATTAGCCTGAAAGAACCACTGCAAAAGCCATGTCTCTCCAATTCCAGTATTCTATTCAAAACCACTGGAATAAGTCCTAATAGCAGCTTCCAATCCCAAGAAAGGATTTACATTTGTTCTGTGCCACACCACTTTTGTATAACACAATGACACACTCAATAGCTCTGCTCTAATTAGAGATAATTAAAGTAAATGAAACAGGAAACCTGTGTTTGTAAGAGGGACCGTAAGTATTTCTAAAACAGTGCTGTTTCTTGACTTTCACAGTTCACGCTTAAGTAGAAACTTCTATGGCCCAGAGCCTTAAATGCTGTGACATGGCACAGCCCTTCTGAAAGGAAGACAGCGAACGTACGCCCATGTATCTGGGGGAAAACAACAACAACGTGATAGGTCACAGAACAGAATTTTTGATAAGCATCCAATTCAATTTATTTCATATAAATATGCTCTGCTTTTTGCAAAGTACACATTATCTTTGGTTGCTCAATTCTCCCTGAGCCTTTTCAATTAAATCTTAAGGTTCCCTTCAGAGAAGTGCTGAGAACTTCTTCCCTAGCTGATCTTCCCAGGAAGGGTTCCTCTAAGCCCTTGACAGCCATGCACACACACAATGAAGGGCCCTGGCAGCCACGGCAATAGGAAGCCCTGAACTAAATCAGTGGTGTGAGAAGAAAACGAGTCCTGGCACGCTCTCGTCTGATCACCTTGATCCCCTGCAGAAACTGCCCAAAGACCTCTTTGAAATACTGGCATGGCGTAAGAGAGCGTAATTGCTCTTTTAGATGACTGGGTTGAAACTTTGCAAAGTATGATAAACATGGGTAGATGATGGCAGCAGTGTAACTCTCCAGATCCTGGCCAATAACGTGAATCACCGTGGAGATCAGATTAAGCACTCAGGGCCATAGTACAACAGGCAGTACTCAGTAGCACACAAATGGCAGTAAGTCACTGCTGCAGACCCCTACCACCTTGTTTCAGTTCTCAAACAAGCCAAAGACTACCTGTGATGCCTCTTCTCATTTTCGCCTTTTTTCTCCCCTGTAAAATCAGACAGTATTTGCCTGTATTGAAGCGGGACTGTGATGATAAAATACTTTCATGACAGTGGGATAATTAACTGCTAGAGGTGAAAAGGAGTATTAAAAGGGCGTAAGTAACAGCTGGAGTCACTCACCTGCACTAATCATCTGGAAAATGTCGTTTATTGACACGGGTTCCTGCACAAGGCAGACGTGTTTAGTTAGGTCCGTCCGAAGGCCCAGGAGCAGGGCACTGAGCCACAGCTCTGCTGCCTCAGCCCCAGCCCGGCGGTGCTCTGTGGGACACCCTGGGCAGCCCGGCCCAGCGCCCAGCTCGTCCTGCTGGGCATGGAGCTGGGGCTACGCTCCCTGAGAGGGCTCCCTCACAGAATCCTGATTCTTCTTAAAACGTGTGAAACTTCTCACCCTGCCTCGCGGGCAGCGAAGGCACCGAGACACGGCCAGCAACGCCCGAGGTTCCCTCACAGCGCTCCTCACGCCAGGGAGCCGAGGCCGGCCCGGCTCCGCCGGCCGCACCTGAGGGCAGGGCCCACCGCCATGACGCCTCACGAGGCAACGAAGCCCAGCCCGCGCCGCAGGGGCGGTGGCTCCCGGGGCCCTGGGACACCCTCACGGCGGGCCCCGGGGGGGGGGTTCCCACGCCCCCGCCGCCCCCCCAGGCCCCGGCGGGGCTCCCCGCCGCCCTTACCCTGCCGCCGAGGTCCCGCTCCTCGGCCTCCCGCCTGGGTCGCGGCAGCCGCGCTCTAGCCGGCCGCGCACCGCCCCCGGGAGGAACCACCTTCCCCCCCCGCCGCCTCGGAGCGATGGTACGGCCCGCTGCCCGAAAGCAACATGGCCGCCCTCGGCTTCGTCACCTCGGCCTGCTGGTCTTGCCGCCATGTTGAGTGAGGGGAGCAGCATGTCAGGAGCCGGCAGCCATCTTGGGCGCGGGTCCTTTGCCCTCTCCCAGTCGTTTTTACGGCGCTCTTTCGTGTCTGGGAGGAAGAGTCGTGCTGAGCAAGGAGGGGGTGTCTTCAGCCAGTAGCTGAATAACAAACAAGCAAAAACACAACCCAAACCAACCAACCAGCAACACAAACCACCTGCTGGGCAGGGACCAGGGACAACATGCCCCAAGCTCACCTGCCCGCTGAGACCTGCCCTCCTGCAGGCCCAGGGCACATCCCACCCTCAGAAGTGCGTGCCTGGAGCAGCACCCCAGTGACACTAATTTGAGAGGGGCTTTATTGGTTTTTAGCCAGGGTAATCAGGGAGGCCTCTCACGGCTCAGTTCAACACTGTTACACGCTCTGTCTGCTTCCCGAGCATGATGCACCGAATTCCTCAGAATGGCAGGTGGGGGTCAGTTTTAGCCATTCCTTAGACTGCTTCTGCTGTTAAAATATTTCTGCACAAGAAAGTGCCGAATCTCACCCCACAAACAGCCCCACAATCAGGGCTATCAGAGTAAGAGGCAACCCCTGCTTGTACATATTTGTACAGACCAGCCTACAGATTTATTTTGCAGAGAGTACCCCAGGCAAAAGTGGGATTTTGAGGACCAGAGCTTACTTATTTCTGGGCTGTTTGTTTCAGGAAACCACCAATGTCTCCTTTACTGCTGTGCTAGTTTTCCTCATGAGAGAGATTCACAGGTGGTCCTGGTACCATCCTGCTCAGGGAAGACAAGAGATGGGAGATTTCTCTTGCTAGGGGTAGACAACAGGGAAATGAGGAAATACATGGCTTTAAAATGTTTTCTGACACTCAAAAAGAAAATCTCAAATCTCGGGGCAGCGTGTTCGTGCAAGTTGTGTGAAAGCATTTTGTTCCCGTGAGAAAGCAAGCCAGCTTTGTTGAAATCTTCCAGAAGATCAGGTTTCAGGGCCCCAGTTCTGAAAATGGTTTCAAGCTGGCTGCCAGGACTTCGTTCACTTGCATTTGGTACTTTACTGTCTCTCTACATTGCCAGGCTGGACAACAGTGAAACGAACAGTTTCTGTGGGGACTTTGTTTTTCCAGTGATTCATATATATCTTCACTAGCAAGGGCTGGTTGAAAAAAATACATGAATTTACATAGCTTTTGTTCAATTCTTTCCACAACACTGAAAAAAAATACAATTGAATCAAAAACAATTTGTTTTCACATTTTCAGAATGAACTGTTTCACTGTTCTTGCCCAAACACATCCCAAAGACTGCATCTGCCATCAAAGGCTATTAGTGCTAAAACCATTAAACAGAGAAACCACCAGAAACTGAAAACCAGCACCTCAGCAAATGTTTTTTGTGACTGGATTCGAAATAGCCCATGACCTTGCAAAGGGCACTGACCTGTCTGGAGCTGTCTGGCCACTGACAGGCAGGTTGTCCTGCCTGGAGGCCCTGTCAATGCATCTCTTGCTGCATTGCAGAAGACACAGCCCTGTCATGAGTTACCTCCGGAGGAGGCCAGGAAAAGGTGTCTTTGTCAAGGGGCTCTGGGCCCTAAGGGTCTCTGTTTTCACCCAGAAACTCAAGTAGGATCTGGTTAAAGTGCTCACATTGCCAACGGTTCCTCATGTTGTTCCTCAGAATCAGTAAATGCCTTCACTCATCTTACAGCCCAGCTTGCTTTGCCAGTGAGATCCAGCCTTTCCACACCTCCCAGTATGAATAGCCATTGATTATTTCCAGTGATTAGAGTTTATAATGACTGTGCATCTAACTTAAGTGCTTAAGCTTTGGTGGGGTAAATCTGGGCTTAGCAGAAGTACAGAGAGAGGCTTGCATCTCACACAACCACTGCTCCTGCAGGGCAAGCCACTGTTTTTCATCCATAACCCAGAGTTATGGTCATCTGGACAGGCGCTAGCACGGCAAGCTGTCCTTTATCACGTGAAATGATTTTAAACAGCCGATGGACATGACAAGTCACTCTGTGGGCTGCCAAGTACTAAAACACACAAATCTTGTCCCCAAGACAAATCACAGATAAAGTCCTCCTGGAAACCTTTTTTTTTAATTTATTTTTTTATTTTTTTATTTTTTTACCGAAGTGGAGGTTTTAATCTTTACATTTTAATGTCTTGTAAGAATGTTGGATGCTGATTGTAATTCCTCAAGGTAACATAAAATAAACTCCTCAATTAAAAATCTCACTAAGATGCCAACATCACTGGAACTTATCATGCTGTTTACCTTTCTTTTCTATACTTCTATCACACAAATTTGAACCTGGATCCTATAATTATCAGGCTACTGGCCAGATATTAGAAGATATTCACACAGTTATGTGGAAACAAGACTACTGTAGGAAAGAAAGAATAAAAATATTTAGAATAAAAATAACTAACGGAAATTCAACTTGCTCAGGCTCATATAGGCCAAGAGGCAAACCTCGCCTGACAGATATTTCCCACTGAGGAGTGCGTGCTTCCACCATGAATTTGGTTTTCAACACTGATTATTTTGTTTGTACTGGGAGAATGTTTCTATTGTCAAGATACAGCTCTAGGAGCGGAAAGAATGAGCAGCAATATGAGTGATCCATGCTAAAATGTCAGGATAATATTCCTGTATCTTAGCACAAGGGAATGGTGTTTGCTTTTACTTTATCTGAAACCTGGTCTGCTCAACAGTTCTCACCCAGAGGAGTTGGGAGAGAAGATGAAGTACAGACTCCTGTCCAATTTAGTCTTGCTTTCGTAAGGATTGAGTGAATTGCTGCAAAAAGTTGGCAGCGCTGTTGCTCAGGGTTGTACTGTGTGTCAATCTTTGTGGGCCCACTTTGGAGGAAATCTCTGAAGGCTGCTTTCACACGCTGGGGTCCCCCAGGGAGCAGGGCAGGCTGGATTTCATGCTGCCAGTGGTTTGTTTCTGAGGTCAGAGGAGAGGACCTTGACCCTCCACATGTCCTGGGTGCTGTGCTGCACTTTGGGGTTGCTCATGCATGTTTCCCCATGGCTTCTTAGAGCAGAAGATCAAGCCCCATTCCTGTTGAGCATCCTAATTACTGGGGGGAGAGAGAGAGGGCAGGTGACTTATTCGCCCTCTCTGATTCACAAACTCTTCTATGCAGTGTTTCAACAGGAGGGATGAAACAGCTGGGAGGTGGGAGAGAGGCTTCTGGATCCTCTCGGCCTGAGGAAAACGCTGAACTCAAGTGCCCTGTGTGTGGGATGAGAGATCTCAACACAAGGCTGCTGCAATAAAGCGGGACACAGACATCCATTTTGTCCTTTTAAGCCTAAACACTGTAAAGTCCAGGAAAGAATCACAGCCTGGGAACCCAGATTTTATCTACCTCCTTTGCCTGGGAGTGAATGCTGTGGCCTTTGATTGTGGTGACTAAGAGCAGGAAAAAGGGAGATGTTTGGAGCCAGGTTACTCCCCTGTGAACACTGGTCCTGCCCCTCGGGCACCAGGAGATTTGCAGACCTCCTAGATGCCCAAGGTCATCTCTAAGCGAAGGAAGGAATGGCAGTGCAGTCCCCCCAGTGCCAGGCTAATTGCTGGGCTGCCTCTTCCTCTCCAAAGCCCACAGGGAACCTCCTGCACCAAAGGGCAAGCACATGGAGGGAGCCGGGCTCCGGACGCTGACACACCAAGAGGTGCCGGACTGGCCACGAGAAGCGATTCCTAAAATCTGGGGCGTGCATGAAGCCCCCCACAGAAGACTTGTTCTTAAAGCTCTTCCAAAGGTCGCGTTGCAGACCAGTGACACTGGGGCACATTTCAAGAGGCCCAAAATTGTCCTGGCAATGCGAGACAAAACCTCATCGCGCCTCTCCCCTGGGCAGCAATCCTTTCCTTGCAGCTCCGCCAGAGGATGCTGCAGCCTTCAGAAATAGTCCTGCAGCCCTGCTCATCATTCCCAGGGTCCAAAAGTCCACAACCGGTCGCTCACTGACATAATCCCGGCCTCCTGGCACGGAAGATGAAATGACTGTGGTGCCCAGGCCATTTGAAGCTAGCCCTGCGGCTCTGCTGGGGCTCATCACCAGTTCCCTCTGGCCTTTGCCCACTGGCGGTGGGCTTGGTCCCTCTCGGGTGCACTGATAGTGCTGCGGATTTGCAGGCAGGGAGTGGGGATGGAGCAGGTCCCTGAAGGGTGTCCTGAAGGGACGAGCTCTGCGCAGGAGCACAGTCAGTGCTGGGCTGCCCCTTTGCCACGGGGAGAGGAAAAAGACGAGTTAAATGGTGAAGGAGCCAAGAGTGAGAATATACTGGGAAGGACAAAAAAAAGGTCAATTTGAATAGCTTCCTCAGGGGACAGATTGATCCCCCGTGCTGTTCAACTGACCGTGACATCGGGAGGAATCCAACCACGTGTCTGCTAGAGCCTTTGAGGAGAAAAGGGCTTCAAAATGAATTTTTCCCAAGTTTGGAGCTGATGAAACTGAAGCTCTCCTGAATGGGAGCCAAGCCACCACTCAGCAAACCCTAGTGCTGTCCCCAAAACAGAGACAGAGCTTTCAGCACAGTCTAAAAATGCAAATTCCAGACAAAATCTTAATGAGAAACAAACAGCAGACTCGCGGTCTGTATGTTAGTGGTATGTACTGGTTAACCTCGAATGCAATTCTGCATAATACATTCTGGCATGTGATTTTGCTACAAATCAAAGATACCATATATTCTCCCTCTTACACTGCTTATATGTTAAATTGCGAGGAGCCGGAGTTATGTATATTCTGGCAAAAAAATCCAAGATCTTGGTGCCACTTGATAAGCACATGAATTGATAAAAACTCATCTGCATTTTTTTTTCCTCAAAAAGGAGATACTACTGTACTAAAGAGAAGCAAACTGTGGTTCTTGGCGAGGCACAGTTAGTTTTGCCAGGGAGGCTGGAGCACAGCAAAGGAGACAGGGGCTCCTTCACCTCCAGCTGATCCCTAGCACCCTTCACCAGGGCAGCTCGAGGCAGCCACAAGAGCTACGCTCAGGATTGGGGTAACACTGCAGGGGTGGTGATGGACGGGAGACCAGACTAGATGGCCTGACAGCCCCTTCTGGCTCGAGAAGTCTGAATTATGGAGAGCAGCGCTTTTTCCATCTACTTTTTCTTTCTGGCTCACCCCTGTGCTCAGGCGCTTGTGACACGATATATTCCCACGGCGCTGGAGGGGCTGCTTTTGGGTTAATTCACTACAAAGCTGACACCACGCTCTTGACAAGTGGCGTGCTAGGCGGATGGAAAACAAGATGTAAGAGGTGGGTCCGTGGATGGTTTGCTTTGTTACCAAATAAATCCCCTGCACAGCTCATCCGTTAGGTGCCCTTGTTTATTACACATATTTAAGCCGTTGGCACATTGTAACCTTCTGCTTCTCCCTGTACCTTTGAGAGAAGCAAAATATTTTAACCCGTAATAAACTACAGGCATCAACACCAGCAATTGCCTTTGCAAGCCTGTGATTTCCTATCCTGCTCTAGGAAACACTGAAGGTCTGATGCAGCTCTGGAGACCTCAGCCAAGTTTTCCCTCTGTGTGCAAGCCTTTTTTTTTTTTTAACTCCATAACTCTTCCTGTTTCCAGTCAAGCCTATATTTAAATAGCTTGCTGAGTCTGGGGCTTGGTGAAAGGATATAAAGATCCTGTGTCTCTGTCAAGAGTCTAGAAAGCAGGTGGATGATGTTTAGTCTCTGGCCAGCAGACGCTGCTGATAGCTGCAGGATGCTAGCACTTTCCCCTCTTGGAAACAAACTGCCTCCTGTTTAGTTACAGGCTCTTAAATATTAACAAAAAAATGTAATCAGCAAAGGGGAAAATATATATATATATTTTTCTCCCTTTTCTCTCCTACATAATGTCAAACGGATTTTAGAGTAAATTAATATTAGCACCTTGCTCCCAGCCAAAAGAAATAAAACAGAAAATCAAAGTTATTCTTAACGCCAGCAAAACTGCAATTTCTTGCCAGATTTACAGTCCCAGCCTCGCGCTGCTAATGTTATCCTTTATTTTGACCAAGACATCTGTTAAAATAGCTGCCGATTTGAAGAAGTTGGTGCCAGACAAACTCCACCTGATCCCAGCTGTCAACTGATGGGAATTTTTAAGAAAAAAACAGCAGCAACAAAAAACCCGACTCACTGAAATCAGTGCAAAAATGCTGCTGTGAAGGCCAGGCAAGCAGCAAGGCATCCCTGGTGCCTGTAGGCTGCATCTGGCATCAAAATCCCTGTTCTGCACCGATGCGGTTCTCCAGAAATTGTGCTACTGACTGTAATTCAGGTGGGAAGACACGTCCAGAAGAGCAGACCACAGGAAGGGGCTGCCCCCTCTGCATCATCATAGCTGAGCCCCTTGACTTCTAAACGTCTGAAGTAGCCCATGACTTTTTTTTTTTTTTTTTTGTTATAAACATTTCCTGGATTCACGGTGATATACTGTCGTTTTTTCCTTAATGATGGGCCCTCATCGTGAACTGGGAATCCAAATTCTTTGGCAAAAGTTGAGAATTTAGGTTTGCATCTGGTCGCTCTCTCTGGAGGGCTGGAAGTAGTGTCCTGGACCTGAGTGTCTTCGAGGAGCTGAACTTTTTGCCTTGGGCGTACTCATACCTCCAGCAGCAATCGCTTGCTCCCTGCCTGGGCTGAGAAAATGCCCTTTCGATCACTAGATCGGGTGTGGAGGCTTCGTGCGATGAGTAAACATGTAAATGCAGCTGCCTGGAGAAACAAACACCTGGCAAAATATTTTTGGAGACTCGGCGATTAGTCATTGCCTGTGTGCTTTGCGAAGACCGTACCCCAGCTGCACAACGCGTGTCACGGGGAGCCTTCCCGGCCCCATCCCAGTGGGTGCGCTCCTGCTTCCTCCACCAGTGGGCTCTATGCACCACTGTGCCCCTGGTTTTCCAGCACGGGTGCTGCCTGTCTCGTATCACTGCAGTAGCTCTGGGGGACAAACCATCGCAACAAACACCTTGATAGAGCTGGGGGATTGTTGGTCGGAGCACATATATGTGACTTTACATTCGATTGAACATTGAATCCCATAATGAAGTGAGGATGGGCTCTGAAAGGTGCAGATACCCGAAAACACATCTGCAGGGCATCTTGCAGCCTGAGAACAAAGCACGTGCTTGTGGACGTGCCAATGCACGCCAGGTGTGATCTCTGTCACCAGAGGGCTGCTCCGGGTTTCCAGCAGCTCCCCTGAAACCAGTGGCCAGCCTCCTGTGGCGGGTGTCTGCGGTACAGCCAGACAATCTCTGCTCATAGCCACTGGGGTCCCGCAGCACCGGCTTCTTCCTGCAGCGGGATCTTTCCTCTGCCCAGAAATCTGGGTTAACGTCAGCACAAGGAGCCACATGTGGAGCTCTGGGATTTCATCCAAGAAAGCTGATACGCGTGCTTTGAAATACAGATAAACAAGCAAAACCACTGCAGGAAGGGAAGGAAGAGAGAACGCTGGGGGGGTGCACAACAGGAGAAAGAGGTGCTAGGGAAGAGAAGGAAAGCTGCAGGCAGGCCTTTTCAGCTGCTGTGCTGGTGGGAATAGGTGACAGCAGCCACAGAGGGTGATGAGAGCCCCTGCAGCTTGGGCTTAAGGGATCAACTCCATATTTGTACCCCAGCATCACCTCTGCATGCGCTTGCCCCCCAGTTTTTAGTGATGTGAGACATGGCTGGATCAGATAAACCAGCTCTCATCTGGCAGTGGCAACTGGAGATCAGCAGCATTTGCTCTCAGGCTTGGGGAATGCTCTTCCCAGGTGTAAAGCTCCATATAAACGGGTTCTCACCTTGTTTCTCACTCTAGAGAGACGATTTTGCAGCAAATTACAGCGGCAGCACAGGGAAGGGTGCAGGAATGCCCAGCAGCAAGTTGCTGCTTCCTGCAGCAGCTGCTGGTGGAGCACATCGTGCATACCAGCGCCCGATGGGGAGTGAAGCCTGCCTCCTAACTGCGTGATTCACGCAGATACCAAACAGCAGCACCTTCCTAGCCTCTCTTTTTGTTTTCTACAATTTATCAAGTTATCTGCTGAGTCTAACAGAAGTTCTGTATTTTGCAAGATCTCCTCTGATACTGTCAAGAACTCTCCTCATTATCTACCAGCTATCAGAAAAAAGAACAAGAGACATGAAAACATCTTTAGACTACTTAAATAATACCGGCTTTATGCTTCCCTTCGGGTTATGAGATAGCAGACTAACATAAAGGGAGGCATCTGACGCATTTGGTCTAGCTGCAATACCTCACTGACGCTGACACCTGAGTCAGGTTTCCCGGGTGCAGAAGGAGCCCGAGGCAGTCTTCTCATCTGCCTTTACCTGTCATCCCATCGTCCGGAGCTCCCTGCTGCTGGATCTCGGAGGATGACCACACCACCTGAGAGCGGGGCTGATAGCCACTGAGGGGACATCATGATCTCTGCACGGTCTGCAGCGAGCATCAGTCTCTGCAAATGGAATGTCTGAGCTCATTAAAAACACAATTAATCCCTTTTCATCCATCCGTATTTGTTCCCGGCATGGTTATTAAACACAGAAACGGAGGAGGGAAGTTTTGCACTGGCAGCTAACTAACTCATTATTTTTGGAATCCCACCAAGGAGTTCTTCTTTTCCATTGAGGTCCCCCTTGCCCTCTCCCAGTCCTGAAGGCTCTGGGAAACAAGGACTTATTTAGCTGAGAGAATCACTGTGAAGAGGAGCAAAGGAAATGACCAGGAGCATCTCTCTGCTCTCGGTCTGGAGCTGCGGTGCCCTGCCCTGTGCCTCGCCGGCACCCAGTGCCGCTGCTGCCTTAGGAGGCTCCAGGCCTGGGTGCACAGGGATGGGTGCATGCAGGGACCCACAGGGCTCAGAAGCATTACCCAGGGGCCTTCGTGCACGGGGGAGAAAAAAGAAGACGTGGGATGGGGCTTCTGGAATAGGGAGAGCGGACAGGGGTAACGTGGGGAAGGAAAAACACGCTCGTGTGCACGTGGGGGCAGCATGGTGAGACAGGGACATATTGTTACGGCCTGCATGTATGCATAATTAGAAAAAGGGAGGGCTGATCTGTATAAGAAGATTAACAAGGGGTCAGTGAAATGAAGTGTAGTCTGCACAGCAGCTGATGGGCTGAGCAGGCAGAACGACAGCCTGAACTGAAGCCTGCTTTTTGCATCTGTTTTTGCTTGCTTTTCATGGCTTGCTTTGTAGATAGGGAAAGTCAAAATTAATCCATGTCCATTCAAAATTAAGTCAAAATTAATTCACGTTTCATTAGCTCCAGCTGAGGGAAGAGGAGAAGGGCTGTAAGGGTGTTTGCCGAGGTCACAACTTGCCAGCTCTGTGCTCGTTTCCAATAACTGTGTGGCGCTAAGTCTCAGAGCCAGCTCTCCTTGCTGGCAGCACCAAGCAGGACTTGCTGCTCATCACATGGGCAAGCGATATAGGTAGAAGTGTCACCAGACAAATGCCTGATTTGTGTTTTGTTTTGTTTTGTTTTAAGAATGTGTTTCCCCAACTACCATTATAAGGGGATAAAAAAGTGTTCCTAAACAGTGGGAGGGCAACCAAGAAGCCTCACACCTCTGGGTACAGCAGCGGTGACTTCTGCTTGGGCCATGAGCTTGTTAAAAGCATCTGCTCTTACTTTGGGATATTGGAGGATTGCAGAACACCAGAAATGTGCAAATTCAAGAGCTGTAGAAGTGCCAGAGTGGAGAGAGTAAAACATTCCCTCAGGGGCATTTGAGTGTACAGAGTTTTACTTCACTTTAATTAGAATCCCAGAACATTATCCACCAAAGGGCTTTTTCATTGGTACTTTATTATTCTGTATAACGTTATAAGTGTGTGTGTTCCTTTCTTGACCCCGCAGAGCAATGCAGAGAAGTAAATTCGATGTAGATCGTGCTGGCTGGCTAACAAGCCCATGTCACAAGCCCACGGACACCACATCCCATGAGGGGGGTGAACAATGCTGCAACACACAGGAGACAGCACCGACGGTGCAGGTTTTCAGGCAAAAACTCAAAATGCACAGAGAGCCAGTTTTACTTGAATTCCCTCGTGACGAGGACCCTTTGGTACATCACCCATGTCCATCTGTCTGCGGCCTGGTATTTCACACAGCACAAAGCAGCAGTACCTCCAAGTCCCCAAAGTGCCTTACGTGCACCCTGGCCCTGCTGCAGCCACTGCTCAGGAACACCTGCCTTTTCCACTGGTTTGAGAAAAACACAGATAAATCACAGTGCTGGTGGGGCTAAATTGGCTTATATCCTGCTAAGGCTTCTGGTTCAGTTTTCTTTTGGGGGTATTTTTTTTCTTTTTTGTCAATGTGCATTGCCCTCTAGCACCAAAAATTCTTCATTTCTCTGTTATTGCTTTTGTAAGAAAACAATGATGGTGCCAATGATGACAACAAGCTGCAGGCCCCCCTGTGCTTCCCCAGCACGACCGCACCCCCTTGGCTTCGTCTCAGCAAATGCACGCAAACATCTCGGCCCTTGGCATCAACTCTCCTGGGTTCGATTTACTTCCAAGTGCTGTGGTTTTAGAGAAAAATCTTAGAGAGCAGAGCGGCAGGCTTTGTAGGCAATTGGAGAAGTGCACTGCAGCCTCCTAACATGGAGGAAAATCTGTGGTGATGGAAAACCACCCGGAATTCTCAGGCATTGTCGCTGTCGGAGCCTTTAATTTATGCAGGGGTTATGTCTGCAGATGGCAGTAAAGAATGCCTTTCATTCCTGGGAAATCGGGCAAAAGTGGGTTTCCAGCTGAAGGCAAAGAGTACCCCTGGCACCAGTCCCGCAGCACGGGGACTGAGCAATGGTTGGTGCCCACTGCTGCCCCTTGCCTCTTCAACAAGGTGAAACAAATAACACAACCTGGGGCGCAACTTCCTTGCCTTCAATCCGTCCGGACCTCTCCTGGTGGTCCTGAGCAGACCTTCCCCATGGATGCTTTATGCATTTGCTCATTGCCCCACAGGGCTGGCTGGCTGTGGGCTTTAGCTACTTGCTGCCAGCAGTAAGCAACCTTGCCTGGCCACAACACTCCCCCTGCAGCTCCCGCTCTCCTGCCCCAAAATGTCACCGCGGTGGCACGGGCTACTCAGGACCCACAGAGAGAGCAGAGACCTTTGGGAGCAGAGGAGCTGCCTTGGGAGCATGCCAGGTGTTGGCCCTGCTCTGTTAAAGCTTCGTGGCCTTGGTAAAATCATTTCATCTCCCTGCACCTCAGCCTTTTGTTTCTGAGAAGCCCGTCCTGGCTGGGTGCGTAGATGGGTGATTTTTAGCTTTATCTTCCCCTGAGTTCTCATTTTCCTTCTTCGGGCCCAAATTCTTCCCTGCCTCCCCAGGGGGACATGCTGAGGGGTGGTTGTCCATGACCATGTGAGCAGCAAGTCTCATCTTCCCTCCTCCGTCCCCAAGATGCCGCGGACGCGAACCTTGACATTTAAAACATCCCAGGGGAATTGGACACTCACGGGCAGGGGTTTGGGCGAAGCCGGCGTCCAGGTCTGTGTGAGCACAGCTCCACAAATAGCATCTGCACGCACACCTAGAGGTCCCTAAATGCCAGCCATCATGTGTCACGTACGTCTTCTGCCTTCTCGGGTGCACAGGGGCCCGTGACAGATCTGCAGGAGGAGGTGCAAGGTCGCACAGCTCCGGCCACTGGGTGGGCGGCCAGCAGCACCAGGGAGGGGGTTTTATTCCCCTGGAAAATGTGAGAGCGTCGGAAGGATTGGCCCAGCTTTTCTTCTGCACGGAGCAGAACAGAGCAGCGCCCGCGGCGTGCTGCAGGATGGGGCACAGCACCTGCAGCGGGATGGGGAAGAGCCATGTGGGGACCAAGCAGGGGCCGGTGGCCCGGCACACACAGCTGACCTCACCTGAACTTTCTCGGTGGGGCTGAAAATGATTAGGTGGCTTTGCTGGGCAACGTAGAGAGGAGTGATAGCAGCAAGAGGCTGGTAGGTCTCCTCCCCCCCCCCTTGCCAGAAGCCTCCCTGATGGCCTCGCACCCTTGGAAAGAGCCAAGCCCCCGGTGCTCCCCACAGTAAGAAAATATCGACTAGCTCACGACATTTCCTTGCACTTGCTTATGGAATGTTCCCAGCGCTTTCCAGGGCAGCACTCTGCACAGCTACTGGGCAGAGGGGTGCTGGGGACATGACCCAGCTCCTCCACCCAGCGCCAGGGGCTGATGCACTCCCCCAGCGCTCCCCCGAGAGATATTTGCCATCGCGATACCCTTTAAGGAGTCCTGGAGCATGTCCTGATTTCATGTTTTTTTCCATCCGGTTTGCCAGCTTAAAGCCATTTTCACACATAGCCAAAAATAACTTCATTTTTCTCACATGAGCTTTGGAAGCTGGGACTTGTGTTGGCAAAAGGACCGGAGCAGTGGGAACATTGAGCACCCGTGGGAGCAGCTTGAGATGCAGAGGGTGCCTCCGGCCAGGGGGCGGGGGACATGCGGGGATAGCCAAAGCAGCTCAGCAGCCTTGGGAATGCTGGTGGCATGGCTCAGGCATCCCAGAATAAGTCCTGTGCCATCCCCTCACCTGCTGCGTCCTGCAAGGCAACCCCTCCCCAAGGCCCGGAGGTGCCCGAGAACCGCCCCACTGAGTCACCCTGATGGGTTTCCCACCTGGACCGGGAGGGCCCGGACAGGGTGTCCCTTCCTCCAGCCCGGGATTCAGGTCCCCGCCTGCCTTTGTCGCCAGGCCCCTTTGTGAGGGCAGCTCCCAGCACAAGGCCCCATGCAGCACAGCTCCGTCGGCCGCCCCGTGGATGTGCAGCTCGCACCGGCCCTGCCCGCAGCACCGTGAGGGACGAGGCGAGGTGCTGGGGAAGGCAGGCGAGGTGCCACGAAGGCAGGCGGGCTGCACATGGTGACCCCGCTGCTGATGTCAGACCGGAGCTCTGCACTTGGTTTCCATGGCGATGGAGCGAGGACCACAACACGCGTTTTCTGGCGTGATGTCAGTGGCTCCTGGCGCATCCCGGGGAGCATGTTCTCACGGGACTGGAGGCTTTGCCGTCTCCGCGGAGGCTGCTCGCTTGCGGCATGCTCAGCCAGCACCCTGCTGCAAAGGCCCTGCACCAATGGAGAAATTCCCAGGCAGCTGGGTCAGGACCCACTCTGCCCTCATGTGGGGCCGGGGGCAGAGGAGCAGCGGCGTAAGGGGATCGGTGCCAGCACAGTCCTTTCTGCCTCCCCCGAGGGCTCGCGGGCTGCTCGCACCCCCGCGGCTGTATGCACTGCACGCAGGAGACGATGGCACAACCGATAGCGACTGGCATTGGAAACAGCACCAGCGTTCCTCTCTGCCAGGTTTATGACCGCAATAAATGTATAGGATGATTTATACCAAGTAGGAAGCCGCATAGTTCATCAGCCTTCAGCCAAGCCTCATGAGCCGGGAGAAGAGCCAGAGGTTTAAGCGAGCACACGTGCTATCGATCAGCGGGGCGTTCTTTCGGGAGGCTGAGCCACAGGCAGCTCACCCGGCTCGCACTGCGTCCATCACTCGCAGCCAGCCCTGGGGCCAGTCCTGTTGGGTTCGGCACCGTTTTTGCCTGTGAGCAGCAGGACTTGTGTGCAGCTCCTCTTCTCCCACCTCACCAGGGAGCGCCTGTAGCTGGCACAAACTGCAGGGAAGGTTTACGCCCTGAGAAATGGGTTTGCTGCCAGAAAACCTGCCTGTTGTAAACCTCAGAGCAATCTGGAAGGAACATCACAGGAGAAACATTTTAGTTCTTCTCTTGGTAACATTGCAGTCCTGTTCGTAGGTTCCTTCCCAAACATCACCTCGCCATTACCTCCTGGTAACACAAACCACTGTTTGCTTTCAGCCCTGGATGCTGTGCACTAGTAAAACTTAAGCCAGCGGTTAGAAGTGACGGCACACATGGCAGGAGCTGACAAACAGGTTGAGAGGGAGAAAGCACCACGGATGTGCAGAGGAAAACAGGGAAACACCGAGAAATACCATGGCCCTGTGCCCACACATAGCTTTTTTATGGCCTCATTGCAGTGCAGGGTCTAGCTTGAATTTGTTTTTTTTTGAAAGAGTTTCTCCAGATCTCCCCAGTTCCCCTCTCTACACACAAGTTGCAACCTCTTGGCTTGGCTGAGGCCACGCTGTACTCACCACAGCAAACCCACCCACACTTCCCTTCCTCCCTTCTCCGCTGCGTTTGAGCAGCTGCCGAGGAGCTTTGCGCCAGCAGAGAAAGGCTCGGGCAGGGCTTGGGCTGCCATGCAACACTGGATGTCCCTGGAGGATGTGTGCTGGTGCTGGCAGTGAAGCGCTGCAGCCGGACCAGATGTTGGGATGATGCGCGCAGACCGCTGATGCAGGACAAGGAGGTTGGTGCCAGCACCGTGCACTCCTGCAAACATCAGCTGCACTGTGGGGAGGTGCATTGCCACCCATGCCACTTATAGTCTGGCAGAACTGCAATAAGCAGCTCTTTGGTTGCACGATGGGAATCCTGTTCTCTTTATTCTCTGCGATGCCACGTGCAGGGCTCATGCTGCGTGTGGCACGAGACGCTTCCCACCTACACAGGCACAGCTCTGCAGGAGCAAGCCGAGGGTTCAGGTTTGTGCCGGCTGCCGTGATGCAGCCCTGCTGCTCCCCCACGCATGAGAGTGGAGCCTCCCAATGAGCTTTTCCAGCATTTCACGGAAATTTTCTGAAAATGACAACAAAGCCCCCAGGAGATGTTTACCAGAGATGAAGCAGCTGGGTCGGGATGGGTGAAGGGGAACTCCAGCCTTGGAAGCCCTTTCACTCGGTGCAAAGGGCAGCCTCAGGGGGCAAACAGAATGTGAAGCATGGGGCAGCTGGTCGCCAGGCATCCCACAGCCACCGCCAAGCTTTTGGGTGCAGGCTCCACACATTTTGTGACAGCCCAGGGCAGGAATTTTTCCTTCAGTCCTTCTGTGTATCCAATCCTTAATTCTGCACTCCTTTCCTTCCTGCAAAAACAGGGGGAGGGAATATTTGGGGAGTGAGGTCAGTGGAAAGGCTGCACTTGCCTCCAGCTGGGCTTGGATGAGGCCAGGGCACACAGGTGGCTGTGGGGACGGCCTGTGGGATGTGGCCGCGAGCTTTCCCTTCGCACCCGTTGGTGAGCAGCCAGGCCAGGGCTGGGGGCTTGCAGTCATGGTGAAAGCAGGCTGTGAGAATCACCACTCCTGTGCTTCAAACCAAGTGGCAAAATCATTGGTCACGTTCAGGGAAAGATCACTATAGGCTTGGAAAAAGTCTGCAAAATTTTTTCCTTGTTTTGAAGGAAAATATTTATCTGACTGTGCTGATTGTTGCTCACTTAGCAGTGAAGCTCCTGGCGCTGTTCGCTTCAGAGGAGCAGGAGCACAAGAAGCACCACGGAGGAGCAAAGCAGGGTGCAGGGGAGGTTTTCTTCTCAAACAACTTCTAGCATGATCATTTTATTTTGCATTAACCCAATGATTCACACCTGGATTGTTAGCAACACCAGCAACCGTTTGGTGTGGTTTGGTCTCCTGGTTGGCACTCCTCATGAAGCTAATGGCAAACCCTTGCATCCTGTAAAAGCCCTGTTCCCCTTTCTGCTCCCCTCAAGCCCTCGAGCACATACAGGCTGTGGTTTCATGACTGAGCGGGGCTGCCTGCTCAAGGAAAAAAGATAACTTGCAGCTGGAGGTTTTACTTTGTGCAAGTACAATGGAAGGGAAAAGCAATATTATCCAGCAGTGAGAAAGCTTGTGCGATTGCTGAGAGCGGAGCTGGAATTTTTCTCCCCCCGAGAGACAAACAAATCTGCAAAATCTGTGCCTGGGCTGTCCCGTGGCCCCTCGCTGCCCTGGCTGCTGGGGGGGACCATCTTTCACTCCCCACCTTTCTCCTCCCGTTGCTCCTTTTCGGATAACAATGGCAGGATCCAGATGCTTATCTGCTGAGATTATTTCATGGGAGGCACTGCAGCAAAACGGCGTAAGGACTTTGTGTGTGAACGGTGGCAATGCAATCCCACACCAGCTGCCGCCCTGGTGAGGCGCGCACGTGCGTTTCTCACCTGTTGGCAAATCACCGAAGAGCAGGAAAAAATTAAACTTTGCCAAGGGGCGGCGGCGGCCCGCAGCACAACTCCAGAGCAGACACCTTCATCACCAGGGTAGCGTGCGCCCCTCGCAGCCCCGGGGCTGCTCCCCAGCCCTCCCAGTGCCAGCAAACCCAGCAGTGGGTGCCTGCGAGGTGCAGAGAAGGGGAAAATGTGCCTTTTAGGTCCCCTGGCCAGTGCTTCCTTGGCTGTTTGCTGCAGTTTGCTACAGAGCAGAAGCAAAGATAGCTGGAGCTCAGTCTAGGGGCACCTGAAACGTGCTGTGGAGCCGGGCGCTGCTCTGTACAACTGCAGAGCAACACCAGACAAGCAGATATTTACTACTCAGAAAAAAAAAATTAAAAAAAAATTGATGGAGCTGAAACTTTTTCTCTGCGTTTCCTTTCCCCATAGCCCAGGCCCTGAGGACTGGCATTTCCAACACCCACATATTGTGAGGATGCACGCATTGAGGACAGTTTATTTCCCCCCAAGATAACCAGAAAGCACACAATAAACAACCCCATATTTAACTGGCAGCCACAACAGGCCTGAGGATCTCTACCAAAGGAACCAAACGAATTTTTGGAAGCAGATTTTCAGAACAGCACAGCCCCAGAGCAGTGCGTGGGGACAAACCCTGCTCATGTAACACAGTGACGAGGCATAGAAAGCCAGATGTGGTGGAGATAGGCTGCACAGGTTACGTGCTGTGCTGCCTTCTGAGTCACGGCTCTTAGCATAAGCTTGCATCACTACATAAATAGATTTATGGCAGATTTTGCTGGAAGAATGCCTGTATTTTGATTGTTCTTGGTCTCAGACTGATGCTCAGCAGGGAGGTTTTGGAGCCACGGTGATGGCTGGTGCACTGGGCACCTTTCCCACGGTGATGGGAGGAGCAAGACGGGTTTTCCATGCCAGCATCCTCCTCCTCTAAGTCCTGGTTGCTTTCCAGAGGGGGGATTTGTGTTTGCTCTTTATTTTTATTTATTCTACGTTCATACACAGGCCATGCTTGGGCTCAGGCAGCCCCTGGCCCCAGCGGGGTGATGTGGAGGCTTGCACTGGATGTGGCGGCAGAGCTGGCTGAGGCTGCCCCAAGGGCGCGACGGCCGTAGAAAACTGCTGATGCTTTCCTGTATTGCGGGGTGCCTCCCTGCAGGAAATAATGCATTGTGGCGTGGGGCGCTTCGGTTTCCTGCACGGCCCCAGCAGCAGGCACTGCTTCGCTGGGAAAATGGGTTTTGTGCCCCCACCGAATGGGAAAGACAGCATAACATCCCAAAAAGCTCTGAAGGGGTTCAACAGACAGCCCCCCTAAACAAAGACAACTTTAAGGACACGATCCCCAAATGCTGTCAATTCACATGTCATTCTGCTCTAAGATTGAACCATTACATGCTACAGCAGCAGAGACACAGCTAATTACTAATTGCTTTACTATTTGGTAATTAATGCCACAAACACAAGGCTGAGGAACTGGGGAGGAGGGAGGGGGCTTTGGGAACTGGAGCGATACAGCTGGGGGAGGGGACCCTGTTGCCACAGCGACCTTCGGATGGGATCCGTTCCTCTCCATGAATGTCTGCGTTGAGGTTTTTCTGTGCCACGTCCTGCCAGGGACCACGATGCTCCGCTCTGAACATATTTCCCAGGACAAGTCCTGCAGGGCTGAAACAGTAATGCTGGAGCAGAGAAAATGCCATGCAAACCTGAGCGCTGCCTGCACGTGTGCTTTTTTTAATGCACAGCGCGGCATGCCTTTGAATTCAGCCATGGGCGGCTGCCGAACAATGCTGAACATCATTTCCAGGATAGGCTGGCTTGGGTAACGCCTTAATGAACTTTTCCCTTTGTTTGAAATCTTGGTTTCCTTTTTCTGGGTCGTTAAGCTGCTTCCTCCTGTTCTCTTGGGTTCTTCAGATCGAGGTGGAGACGCATTCTGGATAAAACCACGTTGTTGTCTTGGCACGGAGGTGCTGGGTGAACGCCTTTGCCGACCCCATGTGCATGCATTATCTATGTACGCACACGTACCTATCTGTGTGCAGTTATGCATACATTTATATGCACATCCATGCATGCACTTGAATATGCACACGTACACCAAGTGAGGAACAAGCAGCCCCATGTGCTCTGGAAGGGCACGGAACAGTCACAGGGGCTCCCAAAGTGTCTCCCAGAGGCTCCGGGAGCCTGCAAAGGTCTTGGTGGGGCTGCTTGTGTTGTCTCTCTGCCAGCCTCAAGGCTCTGCCACCAGGGGCACAGGGACCCCAGCCCAAGGGCCGCTGCATCTCAATGGGCCCAGTCCCCACCTGTGCCTGCAGGTAGCTTTTTATTTAAAAACAACAAACAAAACAACAACAACAACAAAACCACTGTTTTGTTTGCTTTAGTTTAAGCGCAAGGGTTGGGCAGATCTCCAGGGATTTCTCTGCAACGGGACTAGACGCTTTTTCACAAAATAAAATCTGAAGCATCATGTAACTCTAGGGACTGAGACATGAAAGAATACATCTAAACCCACGTGTATATATATATATATACACATATACACACACGTATATTTTGGCATGGCTGCGAGTGGATATTTCCCACTTCGCAAATCCTTCGCAGTTTGCTCTCTGACCACAGCTCCTGCTGCACTGCCCAAAGCTCTGAGCAAGCAAAATGCTTCGCACAGCAGGTGAAGGGCTCGTTAATGGGGGAGTACAAACAGTTATTCTGGTGCATTTACCGGACATGGGATCAAAACTTCCAGCACTCAGCCCCGGCGTCCAGGCTCATGGGGACGAAGCGTCGGCCACTTCTTGCTACCTCCCCGCTGAGCTACGTGCAAGGAAACCTGGCCAAAAGAAGGGGCCATATTGCATGGACAGTGCTCAAAATTTGGCTGCCTTGACTTTCTGTTTATATAAGGTTAGGTTATGAGGCTTCCATGAAATAATGCTAGCTAAAGATAACCTGCTTGTTTATGCTGGGCGCAGCCAGCTTTGATGATACCAGAAATGACGCTTCAGCAGCGCTCAGCAGCTGGCTCCTGCCAGCTCCTTCTCTTGAGAGCCGCACAAGGACTGGGTGCGGATGCTTGCACAGGGACTCTCAGCAGCAAAGCACAACCCCAGGAGCTCATTCTGGCTTTGCAAAGAAACACAAAATCCCTTTCACCTGCAAGCAGATCCGCTGGCTGGGCCAGCATCTGGCCCAACCTGGGGTCGAGCTACCTTGCAAATATTTCAGGTCCATGTGGGTTTTCAGACAGAGCCTCCGCACCTTGAGGCCTCTCTGTTAGAGTGCTCAGGGAAGGCTGCAGGGCGATATCTTGCTCTTGTGAGGGGCAGGAGGACGAGCGCAACCCATCGGGGGCACCCAGGCGTGGGGCCGGGCGGGAGGGACGTGCCCCCTTGGAGGATTTCCACCTCCACTTCCTGCCAGGCAGCCACCACCCAGCCCTCGGCTCCATTCCCGACCCCGCCTGTTCCTCGGGGCCCCCAGCCCGTCTCCAGCACGTGGTCAGAGCTGGCGGCTGGAGGGACACACAGGGTGCCACCTTGAGCCCAATTTAAGCTGTTTTTGGCCACCTTCATCCCCCCTCTCTCCCCTGATTCATGCATTTCCCACTGCCTGCTCAGAGCTCCCAGGCAGCAAACCTTAGCCAGGAAATTTGGGGAAAGACCTCAAACATACAAACCCGCACAGGAGGCTGAGCGAAAGCAGGCAGGAAATTGTGCGCTGAGAGTAAACATTCCATAAGAGGAGGAAATTCATATTTAATACAAACCCCACCACTCCTGTGGCTCTGCTCCAGAAAGGAAGCCACAGAAATTCGGAGACACCTTCACTTGTGCACGTGTGTGGATGTCCTGGGTGTAAATGAGGGATTCCTGAAGTAAAGGCGACCCCGAAGGCCTCACCCCCAGGTCCTGCTGACTTTACTGACTTTTGCTGTCCCCAGGGCTGGGACCACAAGTGATGGAGGCTGGACCTGCAGTTGCAAGAAATGATGGCACTTCCTTTGGGATCGCTCTTCTGGCACCAAAAGGAGAGGGCACAGTGGGGGTGCCCCCCTGCAGCCAGCAGGAGCCCAAGCACAGCTCTAGCTCAGAGCTTCCAACATCCTGACGTTCCCACCTAATGAGGACCGGTTACCAGTGGGAAAGAAACCTTCTGAACCATGAGCACCGAGGGGAACAAGCCCTCACCTATCGCCTGAAATGGTGCAATTGCCTCTGGCCATGCCAGTGCAGCGTTCTCACGCAGGCAGCAACTCGAGCAATTAAAGATAACAAAAGCTGCGTTGCCTCATCTGCGCTGCACCTGGAGGAGCCGCTCCTGTCCCCGGCAGGAACAGGGCTTCGCTTCTCTCCAGCTGCCACGCAATGTGCCCTCCGGCAGCCCTTCTGCAGCCTGCTTTTGGGATCCAAAGCACAGCCCTTCGCGTGGCACTTCGGCGTCCTGGTCCCGGTGCTGCAGGGGGCGCTGGTAACAGACTGAGTGCTGTCTCGCTGCCTGCAGCCCACCAAAAAGAAAGAGAAAGAAGGGAAGAAATGGGGTGTTTGCTGGCTGTGGCACTGGGGCCCAGCCGAGCCACTCACGCCCCACGTGCAGACCTGTGGGATGGATGTGCACCAGCGCCCTGCAGTGCTCATGGGTGACGTTTTTCCTCACAGTCCATTGCAGAAGGCAGGTCAGCAGCTGAAAAGGTCTCCAAGGTTTTGGAGCTGGGCTGAGCACCTTCACCTGCTGGTGAAGAACGAGTCGATGAAAAACTGGGTGAATGTTTGAGGGATGCATTGTTCTGGGCGATTGGTGATGTCCTCCCTCAGCACAGCAGGAGTGCTAAAACCTGCACTGGAGAAAAGTGAAGGTCCCACGCTGTGCCTGCCATGTGGGGAAGCCAGGGGTGCTCGGTGAGCTCATGTACAGCACTTGTGAGGCTGCAGCCCTGAGCTGCTCAGGTGTGCCCTGCTTCGTTCTTCTCCTCCCGTGCTTGTACAGGATCTTTCTCATGGCACTGAGGGTAAGTGCTTTGGAAGGAGAGTCGGTTTACTTAGAAAAACCTCAGCTTTGAGGCTGTGAGTTTTGCTTAAGTTTTCGAGTTTCAAAGGGAGCACAACAGGAGCAAAAGCTTCAGAGAAAAACATCAGTGAAACCATTTCTCCCTGCGCCTGGATCCAAGATGAAAGCAAGCACATGGGCATTCAATAGTTTGTAAGCAAAGGTTCACCTCATTTTGAATCACAACATGAAACACTGCAACATCACTGCTGTCACACAGCATCACTTGGTGCCACTGCATGGCTGCGGTCCCTCACCAAGCACCCAGAGGTGAGCCTTCCGACACCTACTATTAACGGGGGAAAATCTCAAGCTACACCAACTAAAGAAAAAAGTCATTAAAGCATACTAAAGATGTTTTCTCACACATTTTTCACCCTCGCAGCCAGTTTCCCACAAAGAACAAGCACACCACTCTGGGAAAAATTGAGCAAAAATTCCCTGTGCCCTTGGAAAGTGCAATTATCTTTTACCATTTTGTGTCAAGGCCAGTAGTTACAGGAGCAGATGAAAGGACATGATTTTCCTTCATGTAGGCAATACCTGCCTGGAAAGGCAGATTGCAATTCCCTCTGGCCATATTGCCACAGCTGCCCAGCGCCTGGCTGTTGTTCAGCACATCCTCGCCACAGCCACCTCACCCACACCACTACTGGGGGCAGGAGCAAAGGCACATCCTTGCAGTAGCAGCCAGCCCGTCCAGCGAGGCATGCGAACAGCAGGGTTATTACGAGACTTGGAAATAGCAGTGCTAACCTCCCCCTGCCATTAAAAGGAAGGTTTTGGTCTGTCCTCCTCTTCTCCCCAATACAGCCTTTGCCCTGCAGCATCATCTGCTCACAAGCCCCAGGGGACAGCACCCGACTTCATCCTCCTGCTCTCCTCAAAGCACCCCCCCCACCCCATTACTTTTTATTTATTTTTTTATTATTATTATAATTATTTTTTCTTTCAACCTATTGTCAGTGCTGTTGCATGACAGAATTTATTGGTTGGCCTGAGGTTACCAGGGACCCTAAAGGGTCCTGCGGCTGCTTGTTTGTGGGATTGAGGGAAGAACAGCCCAGAGACCCGGGCTGCCAGGCAAAGGCAGATCCCCATCCCCATCCCCCCCCCCCTCCTCCTCCTCCAAAAGCAATAAAAGGGAGGAAGGGAGGCACGCAGTGCCAATGCTCAGAAGTGATGCGATACTCGGGTGGGAACGCACCACTCATTTCCTTTCATCGAGATAAGTATTCACTTACTCTACCAAAAAACATAAGCTGCCTCTGCCATACAGTTACACTGGGATTTCGCAAGGGTTTTCCTAGAAAAGGGTGAAAGTGCCAAAGGACAGAGCTCCCCGTATGAGCTGTTTTGGATGGTGTGACAAAGGGAGAGCAAGACAGTGAACAGACACAGCCTGCTCTGAGAAGCCACCCCAGCGCCTCCCTGTCCCCAAGCCTCCCCACTGCTCTTGCCACTCCAAATTACGTTTTTTTCCTTCTGTTTTTTTTCCCCCCTCCTCCTTTTTCCTCCCCCAGCGCTGACTGAGAGCCAAAGAAGTGGCGTATCTGCTGGGAGGGGAGGGAAGGGAAGGGCCAGGGCTCAGCGCAGCGCATGAGGCACGAGGTGAGCTACTGCCACTCGCCAGCCTCCCCCTGCTCGCTCCTGGGCTGCCTGATTTTTAAACCATGAGGTTTTTGAAAAAATAAATGTCATGCTGCTGCGGCTATAGCAATATCAAAGCCGTGTGTAGGAAGAGGAAATTGTCACATCTTTTCGCAGTTAAATCACAGGCAAGCGTTGGGTAAATGCTCTGACCTGCGCCTTGCCAACAGGTTGCACAAACATGCTGAAGTGTCATGCAAACATGATGCTGACATCTCTGTACAGCTAGGACCCCCTCAAGGTGCAAATCTGGAGCCCCATTTCCCCTGGGTTTTTCCCCAAACAGCACACTCTTCAAGAGAGTGACCCCAAATAAGAATATTTTTTAAAATTGCACCTCCACTTAAAGCCCACAGGACATCCTGGGCAGGAAAGGTTGGTTCCAAGGCTACAAGAAGCAAACTCACACAAGAGCTGTCAGCAGTGACCCCACAGGGTGATTAATATGTTCCTGGACATGAAGTCACCCCTAGGGGAGCAGCACTGACCATGTGCAGGGCTCAGAGTGATGCATGACACAGAGAAGGTCCTTGTGGCCCAAGCTCCCTGGAGAAACATGCCACCGGAGCAACCGGGTAAAATAGCCTCAGCTGAGGGAGCCTGAAGCTCATCAAGCCCTAATGAGCACAGCTTTGGAGCTGCTTAGGGGGCTGAGGGCTCTGGGAGTGCAGGCCGAGAGCAAACAGCTAGGTGTCACCTGGCCACATATGCTGGGAGAGGAAAAAATTCTCCTCCGGTGTGAGAACAGCAGCTGCAGCCCAAGGGGCTGCCTGCCATGGGTGAGCAGCAAAAGAAGTGCTGTCAGGCCAGAGCGGAGGAAGCAGCCCCACCAAAAGCTTTCCTCTCCGAGCAGCACTGGGAGGGGGTTGGGAGCTCCACGCTGTGCCTGCTGTGGCCCCACTGCTTCTCACCCCTGCTGCCTGGCTTGCTGCACCAGGAGGTATCCCAAGGGCACGGCTGGGGGCTGTGGTGCAGGGGGATGATGATGATGAGGAGGAGGAGGAGGAGGAGGAGGAGGAGGAAGATGCTCAATGACAGCAACCACTCTCAGACCCTCAGGGGATTCATGCTGCAGAGTGGCAGCATATTGTGGCAAGAAGAAGGGCGAGAGGGAGATGGTGGGCTGTGATAGTTCAATGCACTAAATGGGAATTAGGAGAAAATATTTATCTGCGGAGTATGGGGCCTGGGGAGATGCAGATATGCAGCTCCATTGTGCTGCAGAGCACTATACCAACAGAGCGGCTGGACTTTTACACCCTTCTTCAATTGCCCCCTTCCTGCTAAATTAATTGGAGAACAAGCAGAAGCCTTCAGATGGCGAATGTCTGTCCAGAGAGAACAATTACATCCATCTCCTCTAATGATGTCCGTGCTTTCCAGCAGCAGTGCAGCCATGGGGCTCGCGGGTGGTCTCGCTGGTGGGACGACTTCTGAACACAGTGCAGATTAAACTTCCCAAAAACCAGCTGCACGATGCTGTGCAAAAACAGGACAGAAACATTTCTGCATTCATTGGATGTGTGGTTTTTCTTTTTTTTTTCTCTTTCCCAGTGGACCCCCCACTGCCAAAGAGTTAATTGATTTTTTTCTGGGCAAAGAGGTCAGGATTAGCACTATGGGCCTCAGTGTCTACGCCCTGCTCTGCTGTATTGAGGAAGCCCATGTGTTTTCTCAGGGAACCATCTCCCCGAGGACACCACTGCGGTCGCAGGCATCAGATGGATGATGCCTGCAGACTGATGGATGCAGCCGGTTCTGGCCCATTGCCCACATCCAACGTTACCCGGGCTGTAGGCTCTGGAACAGAGGGACTTGCTGTGATGTATCATGGGGTGGTGAAACAGCCTGGGGTCAGCAAGGTATAGCAAGCTCTGGCCCGCAGGGGATGCGGGTGGGATACTTAAACCTGCTGCAGGTATGGCCACGTGCTGCACCGCAACTTCACCCCCCAGCAATCTGCATTTTACACTGTGGGCCAAAAAAGGAACTTGCCGTGGGCCCATCGGTGCCTTGGGCTGGCTGCAGGGCAGCCGAGGGCAGTCTGGCCCTCACTGCTTGGAGTGCCCAGGGTTCGGGACCCAGCAGCGCTGGCACAGACCCGTGGTCCCCCCACGGGTTACGGCATGCCATCCGTGTCTGTGCACAAAAATCCCGATTTTCTGACAATAAAATGATGGAGAGGAGTGATTCCAGCCCACTGCATTACAGCAGGCATTGAAAGGAGGGGATAGATGGGATGCTGAACCCAAAGGGTGCCACAGCAGGACCGGTGTGTGCTGCCCTCCTCCTCGCATGCATCCCGCTGTGCCAGGTCTTCCTCCCCAGCGCTGCGTTGGAGCAGGGAAATGTTTTCCTTCTCCTCCGTTAATCCCAAACACATGGAGGGGAGCGTGCGAGCACTAAGAGCGCATTGCGAACAGATGTGGAGAGCTAACCTTTGCTTGATGAGTTAGCGCCAAGGCATCCCCCCAGCATCTCGGTGCCTTTTTAAACACGGAGCAGTAAGAGGAGAGAGAGCCTCTTAGGCAGGTTAAAAGCTCCTCACAATGTACACAGGAAAGTGCACGATGTCATTGTTGGTTACTGCTTACAGAATGCGTGATGTGGGAACACAAAGAGGGAGACTCAGATCCTGAGAGGTAACAGAGAGCGGCCCCCCCAGCAATAATCTGCGTGTGGGAAACAGCTCAGTGTGGCTGACGCTGCGGCTTGGCTCACTGCTTCGCTGCCAGGGCAGGTCAACAGCACTTTCGGACCCTGTGCATCTGGCATCTGTCGGTCAAGCTATCACATTTTTCACCTATTTTCAGACCCCTGGGGTGCTACACCAGAGCTACTGGGGTGCCACGAACACGATTTCTGCAGAGGCTTTAACAACATCCCCCCACAGATATTTTACATCCAAAAGCACTTTTTTTTTTTTTTTTTTGGTGGCTGCAGCTTTGCAGGGGCTGCAAGCACCCTTGTCCCCCCACCACACACCAGCTGTGCTCCTGCGCAGGCTCGGCAGCATGCTGCAATGGTTCCCCGATGGGATCTTTTGGTTCAAAACCTCTCCAAGCATTTAGCTCAACCCTCCTGCCAGTGGTGTGGGGCAAGGACATTCACCTCGCATTGCTTCACCCCCTGACTGTAAACGGGGAGCCTTCCACTGAATTTAACCCTTTTCTTCAGAAAAAAACTGTGTAGATTACAAATATTTCTAAGGGATTTTTTTCCTTGTTCATCCCACAGCAAAACATCCTTGCTTGCTGCCAAGAATATACGTATAGGTTTTCCATGGCCACCGGGATCACTCCGACACGCGGCAGAGGGGATGGAGCTTAAGAAACCCATAGGAACAATTTGCCCCCTGAATAGCCTGCTCAACTGGGGAACAAACTCCATGAAAATGACGTTTCAGAGCAATTCCCCAGCCCCCAATAAAGACAGATACACAGTTTACATAGGAAACATACCCAGGAAAACAAATGAACGCAATAAAAACAAGTGAAAAGGGGACAGTTTATGACTTTGGATCCGCACTGCCTCTTCCTCCCATCGTGTTCTCTCCACATGTGTTTTAATTTTCCTCCCACTCCCACCCTCACTGTGCTCTTACTCACAGGGAGGCAGCACACAGCTCTCCCAGCTCAAGCTGCCAGCGGGAGGAGTACAAATGCATGCATCCTGACCCTGCTTCAGCCGTGTTCCCCCACCGTGTCCCCCTCTCTGCCACTCCAATGTGCTACACAGGCACAAAGCCCTTGCGAATGAACTGCAGCAGAGCAAAGCAGAGATCAGCAGTGGGGTGTCGAAGAACCTGATGGCACTTTGTGATCTTCTCCCCTTCTGGGCACAGAGCACATGCATGGGACGTTGTCACACGAGGTCACCACTGTCTAATGGTAGCCCTGAATACACAGCGCTCAAAGCAGCGATGCAGAGAGCTCGGTGATTTTCTGCTTGAAAAGGCTGCGGGTTTCTTGAGCTGTTAGCAAAAGGGATGTGATTCCCCCTGTTATCAGAAGAGGAGGGCACGCCCAGTCACTCCGTGCAAGTATCACCAGTTGGTAGTAAGCCACAAGTCAGCCACAAGAGGGAAAACCCACAAAACTCACCACTTTGGAAAGCAAATGCTAAAATCAGCAGCCTCATCTGCAGCTCACACAGCACACACCTTGCCTGAACAAGCATAGTACCTCTCCTAAATGGTGATGGCAGTGGGGTTCAGAGAGAATAAAGCCAGGGAGGAAGGCGCAGCAGCACGCTGGCCACCGTGCTGCAGCAGAGAACTGCGAGGTCTCGGCATCCTCCCACCCTCTCTCCAAAGCAAACCCCACTCTCTTTTCCCTAAGACCACCAACATGCTCATAGCTGTAACCCAAACACCCTCTGTCTCATAAATCAACAGCACAGCACTTTGGTGATTTTTTTTTTTGTCTGAATCTCCAAAGGTTTGTTAGAGCCGCAGCTGAATGAAGTAAGACTATTTGTACAAGTGCTTACGTGATGTGAGCGTTATCTGGGTGTGGGATTTGTGTTTTGGGCAGTTTTGCAGAAGGCAGAGTTTAGATCTGTAACCCATGTCATTAAAATATAGGAGAGAGGAGAGTGTTGTGAGGCCTGGCACCTTTGGACCAATCACTACTCGGGAGGTTTTCATTGCTGCTTGACCCAAAAAAGCAGAAAAACCAACAAACAGAGGTGCTGGGACTTTTATCGTCCTTGGCCTTGTGAGGTACTTTCTGGGAAGACCGTGGCATGAGGACAGGGTCCTGGAGGTGCCACAGGCAGAGGAGCTGTTTGCTCTTTGGCACAGCAATTCTCAGCCAGGGAAGAGGCTCCCTGATGCCTCCCTCTTGTGCATAAACAACTGATCTTCATTATTATGACATAGCAGTGTGTCTGGGCCAGCTTGCATAATTGCAGCAACATTTCAAAGTCAGTGTCATCTTCAACATGATTTCAATTTGCTCTGGCAAAGGCGGCCACTTTCTGCAGTGAACTTTGCAAATGCTTTCCTCCGGAGAAGGGGAATAACACATTCCTGGACACGAAAACCCACCCATGAAGGCAGCACGTGCTGCAGCTCTTCCTTTCCAAAAGGGTGGCACAGGTGGAAGGTGGCCACATTGTCCCTTACTCCACGGCTACCTCCTGCCTTTGCCCATGAACAGCTCCATTCCCAAGCTAGCAGAGACTGAAAAACCCACCGCATTTGCAGGACGCAAGAGCTGGCCTCACGCTTTCCATCAGCTGAAATGCTGCCAAACTGCTTTCCTGCTGAAACCCCTGGTTAGGTTTTGAGTGTCCATACCCCAACACGAACACTCTCTGTCTCAGCGTTGGAGCTGTGATGGAAGGCATTTTCTGTAGCACAAAGGCAAATGGAGGACAAATAGATAGGAGTGCACATCACAATGCCCAGCTTTGCACCACGCACTGTTTCTTTCCGGCCAGGGGGGCAGATGGAGGCACTGAGAGGTTTGTGGGATTGGGAAGTGCTCTCCTCCTGGGGCTGCCTTTCAAGTGGGCTACTGATAGCAGCTTATCTGCAACACTCGCAGCTCAGAAGCATGCTGATCCCTGCAACCGCTGTTTGCACAGCCAGATGTGGTCCCTTCGATGTCCCTGGACGTGGGCATCAGCTGCACCCCAGGATAAAGGGGCTGCAGCTCATGCCTGGTGCCAGCTGCCTGCTCAGCCTCCTCCTCCTGCCATCAGCATCCACTTTTTGCAGCATCTCTGCTGGCACAGCGGGGAACACCCGCAGCATTACCACTTCCCAAGCCTTCCTGGCTGGCTTGATGACTGAAAGCAAGGTGGAAGCGCATCCTTTCCTCTCATGCTGAGGCCATTTCTTTGCTACAGTCACTTAACAAGCTAGCAGCACTAAAATAAGGGCTTAGAAAAATAATTCTGAATGATTACCACCAAAGAATGCAAAATCTTTGCATTGTTTTTTCTTATAAACTTTGTTAGGTTTATTCACAGGGAGCACTTTTCTTCCTCTGTGCAAAGGCCCACGCATAAATCCTGGGAGGATCTGCAGAGCGCGATGTGATATTCCCCAGTGTGATTAGGGTAACCTCCCGCACCACGAAGGGAATCCTAATACACTTGCTGATAAAAATATGTAAAATAATGTTTATAAATGTGTATATAAATAGGCATGTGCTTGTGTGTGCAATACCATAATGGGTGTGTAAATAGC
This sequence comes from Anser cygnoides, assembly GCF_040182565.1. Classification (NCBI taxonomy): domain Eukaryota; kingdom Metazoa; phylum Chordata; class Aves; order Anseriformes; family Anatidae; genus Anser; species Anser cygnoides. Next base: position 10,348,238 of record NC_089875.1, read on the forward strand.
TGATAACTTCAGAGGGTATAGGTTTCCTGTGAAAACAAGTATTGCAACGGCGGGTACGTGATGGCACCAAGCCCCACTGCGACCACACTCTCCTCCCCCAAACCAATGCTGGGTGACTTCCTCTAGGGCTTGTGATGAGGGGTGCAAGGACAAGGCAGCCTTCTGCCAGGGTGATGCCTCGTTTGCTCACAGCCTGGCGGTGTGGATGTTTCCTGCTAGCAGCACTGGTGCTCGCTGCTGTTTGCAAAGCCTTTCTGGAGGGAGTCACTGATCTGTTGTCCCATTACGCTCCAGGTTTTGGAACTGTTTTTTCTTTATGTTGTTGTTTCCCCCTTGTATTCAATGTTGTTTGCTTCTCTACTTCCTTCCAGGCATTTTTAAATAACTCCAGGGTCTCCACGAGTTTGGCCAAAGCACCACGCTCTGCACGCCAGCTCCCAGTGCTGGTGTCCCAGCAGGAGCTGGCAGGGGGAGGGCAGCCTGGGTGCAAGGTGCCTGGCATGCGGGGCAGAGCAGGATGGAGCGGGGAACCCCCCTGTGCCTCACAACGCTCACCTGCCTCCTGCAGCTAGGTGGTCTTGGCTCAGAAACAGCTGGGTTTGGGTTGCTGAACAAAGAACAGAGTAACACCTCGTGGCTTCCTAATGTGCAGCTGTAAGAATTCACGTTTTGAGAGTCTGTGTTCCCCCCACATAACTGAGAAGTGACCTTCCAGATCAAGTGCAAAGCTAACCCTCTATCTCATTTTCAAAAATAGGAAGGGAAGGAAACCAGGGAAATCATCTGTCTGTAACAAACAGCCCAGCCTTTTGCAAGGCAGGACGGGAGGGAGCTGCTGCTATTTTTTCCCCGAGAGATGCTAAAATTTCAGCAGAAAGACGACGTACATGTGGACAGACCAAGCCAGCCAGTCAGCCATAGGAAAAATCAGAAGACACTATTTTTGGAGCCCATCCATTATGCGGGAACCCATCCATTATACGAGAACCTTACCAAAAATCACTACTCTTTTTTACCTGACTGCCAGGCATACAAGCCAATGTACCTATTATTACCATTAATGTAATCCAGATGATAGCTAGAAACTAAATACAGCAACCTCTTTTTCCTGGTAGTTTTTGTTTTTGCTGCAGCCTTGCTAATTCCTGCTTATTAGCAAGGGACTACCATCACCAGCCACTAAGCATCATCCCCAGAAAATGTTCAGCTGGAAAATGTTCCAGGCAGTAAGATTTTCTTACTTTAAAAGTAGATGACACAGATCTTACTTGGATATTCATATCCTCATTTCACGTTAATCCAATAAGGCGTTACTGCAAGCCCCCAAAACCTGCATGCACCTCTCCAGGGGCCGGCACTGCTTGCTTCACGCTGCTCTGTGGCAATGTCCTTGAGGACGTCCCCAGAGGAAGCCCAGTTCCTCCTATTCTTCTCAGGCTGCTACTGGTGCAGGTGTCCCCCTGCCCCCAGGGCCATTGTTCCTTGTCCTAGCCTTGAGCTGCTTGCACAAACACTTGGTGCTGATGTCAATCAGATGGTATACATTTCCTTCTTTGGCCTCTGAGAAACGTCTTTTAACCAGATCCTCCAGCGGGCTGATGTATTTTTACGTGCAGCATGCCGTCGGGCAGGATTTCTGCTCTTAAAAAGATAATTTGGTTTTGATTAGTAGCCCAGATGGGGGTTTATAGACTTATTCAGCTGAGGGGGTTGAGAAACCAAACCCTTTTTAATTTAGAACCAGGTCTTTTCTTGCTTTTCAGATGGGAACATCAGCCCAACTGAGAAGAAAATTTAATAAATATGGCGTATTTAATAAATACGGTTTATTTAATAAACTCAATAGAAGCACGATGTGTTTTTAAGTTACCAATTCTACTCTCCTGCCAAATCTGTGGGTAAAAATATTAACATAAGCTTTGCAGATGAAGATCTCACTTAAAAGTGCCGGGGAGTGGAGGGGGGGAGCTTCCTGTTCCTGAAATTGCAACCAGCCTGTAAACAACTCTGTCAGGAGCAGCCAAACATTTATTGAAAAACAAAAAGCCAGTGGAAAAGAATATTACCTGTATTCTTGCAAGTTAAAGGAAAGGATCTGACGCCACAGATTTGATCTCATCCATCACACAGGGACCCTGATTCCACATCTTATCCCCGATTGCACCACATGCCCAGCGTAACAAAAACATCACCAGCGATTGATCAGTCTGCTGGGATAACCCCTGAAACATAATCCCTCGTGGGATGTCTAAATACTTCTGGTTTCGTCCATAACCCCAGCTGGAAAGCGTTCAGAGGAGCTGGAGTGACAACTGGACATTTTTTGTCCATGGATCTTGACAAAAATTGCTGGGTTGCATGGGTTGACTAAAATAAATTGTAGATTGAGCACTCAGTCTGACTGTGTCAGCTGGGGAGAGAAAACACTAGGCGTGTTTTCATAAAAGCAAAGATATGTTCTGGTGAAACAGAAAGGAAATGCTTTTGTGTTGAGCACTGTTATTTTGTATAATTTGAAAGAGAATTTCTCCCATTTCTTCCAGTAGGAAATTCTGAATAAAAACAATTCTAGATGGCATCAAAGTATTTTCTCCTCCCAAGCCAGTGCTGGGGTTTGGCCGCTGAACCAAAAGGCTCCATAGCTTGCAAGTGCTAGCTGCGGATTGGACCGCTGGGAAGTGGCAAAGGGCCTGGGTCGAATTTCCTCCCCTCTTGGCCTGGCGCCCTTTCCTGTCAGTCTGTCCTGTCCTGTCTGTCCTGCACTTCCTTGCCTCATTCCCACTAGTTTTAACACTTTATCTGACAACCTGCCCGAGGCAGAGAAGCCCAGCGCAGAGCACTGAGCGGCTCTTCTTTCATATCTCCCTCCTCGTGGTCTCCAGGACCTGGCTTGGCCAAAGTGAGGAGAAAAATGGGCAGATAAGGGCCCGCTGCCAGCAGCCAGGTGCTTCTTCTCCAGCAGGAAGCCACCAACCACATTAACACCAGATATAAACTCATTTTTCTCTGTGTGCTCCTCTTTCCTCTGTTCTCTGCATCTTACTTGGCCAGAAGAGTCAGGAGGAACACCTCCTTTATCTACAAGACACTTTTCCCTTTGCTCAGTGAAGTCAGTTAACGCCATCCAGTGCTGGCCCAACCGTAGGTGTCATGAGATCTTGGTGAAGGGACTCCAGCTGCAGACCTCTCCTTTGGACTGAAAATCTTGGCAACCTTCAAGGTCTGAAAGTCAGCACAAGTACTCCAGCACCCATGTGTCCTTCAGGGATGTTGTTCATGGGCAACAAGAATAGAAATCTGTAGTCTTTAGGTTTTTGGAAACTTTCATATTTAAGGTATGAAAGGGGGAAGTGAAAAATGAGCTTTCTTGGTTTTGTTCCTCAGTTTGATTGCTGTATCTGACTACTGGGTTACTTTGCTAACTCAGCACATAAAAAAATTAACAAACAACAAGAGTGCTGGAAAGAACATGGAACTAATGATAATTACGGATGCCCACTAAGCAAGAAAAGATGAGACAGAGTTGCAGGCCTAGAGGTTAAGATCTGCATCAGCAGCTGAGAGAAGAAAGCTCACAGAGAGGAGTGTGGGAATGCAGACAGGTGGGTGGCTGTTGAGGGGACCAGCCATCCTGGAGACAACTGCTCTTCAGCCCCAACCAAGGCCTGTGAGGGTGCCCCCAACTCGCTGTGAGGGGTGGCAGGCATGAGGACATCCCCGATTGCAGCTGTTTCTCATTCCACCTCTGCTTAACACACTGCTTTTTCCTTGCCTCCGGTGGCAGCTTCTTCATGTGCCAAGACACTCTGCTCCTCATTAGAGCTTTGCTCTTTTGTTATTCCACCTTCTTGTGTACCATACGTTTGATGATTGTGCAAATAAACTGTCCCATGTTGCTCGATGCATACGAACCCTCTATCAGCTGTTGTCGAGCCTCCTCAGCCCGTTCATCTTCATCCAGGGATCTCCAAACACTGAAGGGAAAGTGAAAGGAGCCCTGTGTCTGGAGAGGCTCTTGTGCAGCTCTTCTTTGGGATGGGCCATTACTCATCTCCACTGCCTGTAATGCTGTCACCATCTTGACCTCGGTGCAGACACTGCTCTAACTGAAATGCAGCAGGCAGGAATCGGCTTTAAAAGGACAGTTTGCAGCAAAAATAAAAAAAAAATAAAAATATAATAATAATAATAATAATTTTAAAAGTGATGTGTCTGTTTAAACATTACAGCACACTACATTAACATCTTTGTCCTGTAATTGACAGCCTTCTGCAGAGCTGCTGACACCAACAAAACCCAGCTGATTTTCTGCCCTGCACTGGGTTCGAGGTCAAGTGAGGAGTTGTTAAGGTGGAGCGCGGCAGCAGCGATGCTCGCCCAGAGCCTGAGGCCACTGCAGTGCTTCCTCGTCTTGGGAGCGGGTTCAGTGCAGGCAAGCGGCTTGGCTCCCTCCTGGCAGCCTGGATGTTCTCATGACCCAGCTCCTAATCCAGGGCTCGTCCAGCTATTTAAAGCGCACCAAGAGGGGAAAAACACGTTGGAAATTTAGTCTGCTCATGAGACATTGCGCCAAATATTCAGTCTCTTTCATAGGCAGACAGTGAGAGATCCCACGGCTTGTTTTTTTTCCCTGCTTTCAGCAAATGCATGGTTGAAAACTACAAGGCCCTATTAGGGATTAGAAAAATTATCTACTGGGTGAGTGAGTAGAGTAAGCCCTCCAAAACCAAAAAAAGCAGGATGTAGGCTACTTTCTCATACAGAAAAGCAGCACCGGCCAAAATAAAGAAAGCCCCTTTGCAGTGAAACGTCTGAAATGGGAATGAGCAGCCTGCATCGCTGGAGGAGAAGAGAAGAAACGGAGGCAAACATCCCAGCTGTGTCCAACAAGCAGTGAGCGGCGCGGCCACACTACAGGAAGCAGTAGCCTCCGGTGATAAATAGGAGCCCCGGCAGCACAGGATGCGTGCGGGGTGAGCTTGGCGAGCTGAGGGGATGTGAGGCAGTGTCCGTCCATCCGTCCAACCGGCAGGATGGCTGCGGCCCTGCTGTTGCTGCTGCTGCTGCCGCCGCCGCTGCCGGTGACACGGAGCGAGAACGTCGAGGTGCTCTGCGCCGGCACCGCCTGCTACACGCTGCACCGGGATGAGCTGGGCTGGAACGGCGCCCAGGAGCGCTGCCGACACAACGGCGGTAACCTGGCTCCGGTGGGCAGCGCGGCCGAGGCTGAGCGGCTGGGGCAGCTGATGGCAGCCAGCGCAGCCGGCGCAGCCTGGATCGGGCTGCGGCTGGAGCGCGGCCACTGCATGCAGCCCCAGGAGCCGCTGCGGGGCTTCACCTGGGTGGCCGGAGGGGAGCCCGGCAACTACTCGGCCTGGCTGGCTGAGCCCCAGGTCACCTGCCTCAGCACCCGCTGTGTCACCCTGCAGCCCGCAGGCCCTGACAGGACCCTGGGCTGGGTCGACCGCTCCTGCCGTGCCACGCTGCCTGCCTTCCTCTGCAAGTTCAGCTTCCAGGGGATGTGCGGGCCCCTGTGGCTGGGGGGCCCTGGCCGGGTCAGCTACGTGACACCCTTTGGGGTGCGCAGCCCCCGGCTGGCGGCAGCCCCCTTTGGCACGCTGGCGGAGGCGGTGTGCGAGGGGGCCAAGGGCCCAGCCTTCACCCTCTGCAAGGGGCCGCTGGAGGGGGGCGGCTTCGCCTGGCACCCCCCCGGGCCCCTCTGCCCTGCCAGCTGCGCCCACAGCAATGGAGGCTGCCAGCAGCTGTGCCTGGAAGAGCCGGGGCAGCCCCTGCGATGCACTTGCCAGCCTGGCTACATCTTGGGCCCCGACATGGCCTCTTGCCTGCTGGAGGACGCCTGCCACTCCAACCCCTGCCAGGGGTCCTGTCAGCCCCGGCCGGGAGGCTTTGAGTGCATCTGTGAGACCGGCTATGTCCTGGCACCCGACGGCCGCCGCTGCCTGGATGTGGATGAGTGCCTGGAGGGGCCCTGCCAGCATGAGTGCCACAACACGGCCGGCAGCTTCACCTGCACCTGCCAGCCTGGCTACCGGCTGACAGGGCCGGGTGGCCGCCACTGCCACGATGAGGATGAGTGCGCCCAGCCTGGCACCTGCCCCCAGCTCTGCCTCAACCTCCCCGGCTCCTTCCAGTGCGCCTGCCGACCTGGCTACCAGCCTGGTGGTGACACCTGCCTGGATGTGGACGAGTGCCTGCGGAACCCCTGCCCTGGGCCCTGCCGCAACCTGCCTGGGAGCTTTGAGTGCCTCTGCCCGCCTGGCTTCCTCCCACAGGAGGATGGACATGGCTGCCGTGCCACCCCCACAGCCAGAGAGGAGCCTGCAGGCACCCCAGAGACCACCAGCATCCTCCAAACAGCAGGCGCCCCGTGGACCACGAGCACTCGCAGCCCTTCTGCCACTCCTAGCAGGATGATGCTGCCAGCCCCCACAGCACTGGGGTCGGATCACAGCCCCGAGCATGGTGCCGACGGCCCCCGGCTGCTCCTCTACTACATCCTGGGCAGCCTGGTGGCCATCCTGGTGCTGTTGGCCTTTGCCCTGGTCATGCTGGCCTGCAGGAAGAGGGCAGCCAAGCGGGAGAAGCAGCCAGCCAAAAGTGCAGCGGACAACTACTGCTGGGTGCCCGAGCAGCCGGAGAGCCATGGCGGGGCGGGCAGCGAGCGCAGGTAACAGCGCCCGCGCCTCCAGGGGAGCGGGAATGTGGAGCTGCAAGTGGCAAGGAGCGTGTTTTGCAAAGGGGAAAAAAAAGGGGGGGGAAGGAGAGGGGTGATGCTATCTGTCCAAGATGATTTTGAGTGCCTTCACGTCTGAAAGCCAGTCTTGGGGCTTCAGAGAAGGCAGGACCTGATTCTCTCTCAGAAAAGGCAGGTCTGGGAGTCAGATGCACAGATATGAAGGCAGCCAAAATCATTCCTTACGGCAAAAGGTCTGGAACATTAGCTGATTTATAAACCTCTGCTCCTTGAAGTAAAGGGTTAATAGGGAATAGACAGGTTTAGATGGGATGGGGTTGCAATTACCTGCCCAGGTTGCTCTTCAGCTCTGCAAAACCTAACTGGGCTTAAAAATATCAAATGTGAAATGTTGATTTGGCTTCCAAAGGAAAAGCAATTAATTTCCTGTGTCATTTGGTCTCCCCTGCTTATATTTAAAATGCAGGCATGCAAAAGCAGCAGTTTCCCTGCTGCCCTCCCAATCTTTTGTCATTCCAAAAAAAAAAAAAATGCTACTGTACCCCCCCACCTTCTCTACACTGCAACAGAAATCTGCTGTTCAACCCCCATCTTCCCCTTGTTCTCATTGAAACGGGTTTAAAATTCTTAAGTGTTTTACGAAGGCAAGAATCGGTAACTGCAGCCACAAGCAGCTAGTTTTTGTTGTTGATGGTTTTTTTCCTTTTCTTTTTTCCTTCTAAAATGTAATTACAGAAGTAATCAAGTAATTGAATTAAACTTTTTAGAACTCCAGCAGCAGAAACCTCCTCCAGCAGAGCAGGGACTGTAAGGGCAGTGGAGCTCTTCAGCCCCACACCACTCCCCAGAGCTGTACGCACACCTGTGTGGAAGCACTGCGTTTGGAGGAGTGAGATAGTGATGCTCCCTCCCAAAGCATCAGACCCCCTAAGGATGGGAGCTTAACCACCTTGCTGAGCTTGAGAGGTGCAAGCTTGCAGGAAAGCTGCATAATCAGGCCTTTTGGACAAGGGGCCAAGACAGAGAGCATAAGATAAAAAGGTAGGAGAAACTATATTTAGGAAGAACCATTCACCCATTTGCAGTGTATTCTGAGCAAACACACTTGCAAAATACACAAAACAATGCTCTCCTTCAAACACAGCCAGACAAAAGACCAGACTTTTCCTGTTGTATCATATTTTTTGGGCAGGATTAGTTCCTGATTGCTTGGGCTAAGCTTGTGTGGGGCCCAGCCTGAATGTTTTTTCCATCCTTCTCCCTGTAAACAATGCACTGGATGTTGTATGTTTGCTAACTAATGTATAAAGCTTCTAATTCCCCTTCAAAGCAAATGCTCTCTCAGGGTAAAGCTGCTCCCCAGTCTGTTTCAGTGCTGCAAAGCAGAGGGAAGGTGTGTCTCCCTTTGGGTTTGCATTCCCTGTGAAGCAGCAAGGGCAGAAGGAGCTGCTGGCCTCTCTGCCAGCTCACAGGGAAATGCAGGCACCCGCTGCAGCACCACAAAGACCTGACTGCTGTGCTTTCGGGAGCAGTCCTCTTCGTTTCGGTGGGACTTGATGCAAGCAAGCACCTTTCACCTGAGCAGGAGGGAGGCATCACACAGCCTGCAACAATGGTACAGCCTCCAGACAGGACAGGAGATTTTTCCTGACTTGCTCCATGCTTTACTAGAGATCAAACTGTAGGCTTGCTCCCTTGGAGGAAAGGGAACTCTGTAGGTTTGAAAACAGTCTCAAGTGAGCACCGGCATCACTGCAAAACACTGCCTTGGTTCAACAGCAGTACATCTCTCAGGGCAAGCATGGCTAGCTAGTTTCCTTACGTACTGCAGCAACCCAACGCTCTACAAGGCAAAAAGGTGTTAAAGAATAAGCATGTGATTTGAAGGGTACATAAGTTTCCTGAAGATTCTGCTGTTTTTATTGTATACTTGAGGCTTAATTGCAACAGAAATGGGAACTGAACACAAAGGATTTTGCTGTGGGCAGCGACCTGCATCCTGTTCTTCCGTGTGTGGAAGAAACCCCTTTCCTGCTGTTTTTAATTCTTCATTTCTCCATTGTAAAATAAAAAACAGGAAAATGTAGCTCCTAGCTGATAGAAATGTTTTTTTAATGTTCTGTTCATGCTTCCTTTTCTCTGCACAGTGGTTCAGAGAAGTAGTGAATGCAGCGGTGGCATTCTTGGAAGTCCTGCAAAAGATTCATACCATGTCTTTGTTGTGACAACAAGCCAGCAGAGCATTTGGAATACATGAATAAATTAAGCAAATGAATAATCCTACTGAAATCAGTGGGACAACCTACATACATAAAATTAAGCCTGCACGGTCAGGCGATGCTGACTCAGGGTCTGCATGGGGAAGAGGCAGTCACAGCGATGCACCCCACAGTTCGGGGACTGCTTGGCTTGCTTGATCAAAAGCTGAGGTGTTTGCAAAACCTTAATAGCCTTGGGAGTTTTTCTGCCATATTTTTCAATTACAGTATCCATTAATTGTTGTAGGTAGCACACTGATTCCACCCTGAAAAAGGGAAGAGGAAGCATGAGTAGAGACTCAGAGCTGGTAAAAATCTGAGAGTTATTTATTACAGAACCCCCTCAGTAAAACCTATAATCCTGATTCCTGCTACGGACTTTTGTATTCTGATGTGTGTACTGTGTTATCAATGGAGTGTTGTAGTGGGTCCAGCAGAGGGAAAACACTAATTTGTGCCTAGGTTTAGGTCAGGTTCTCTCAGGTGAGATTATTTCCTGATGTAGCTTCCTCCCCCATGTGCCATTACACCTGGGTAACCTCCATCTGCCTGCTTTCCTCTGTGAAAGCAGCAGGAATGTTTCAGTCCTCATCAGGGAGTTATCCAGGGCCTGGTGAAAACCATTGGCTAAAGCAAATAGAAACGGGATCAGACAGTTTTGTACCCCCAGCATAGAGTCAGAAGAGAGGGGATGATCAGCATCATCATTCCATCTGTATAAATGAGGTTTAATGGTCAGCAAGACCTGTAACTGTCTTGCCATCAAGATGGCAGGACTGGCTAGCCAACATGTCCGAAACGCTTTGAGTGCATCAAATGGTTTGTAAGTGTTGTTATATTTTTAGAGTCCAGAATTAAGGTGTGCCTCTTCTTTCATGAGAATTGCCTATCAGTACTGACTTTGTCATCCATACAGAAATGGTACAGCACTAAAGCCATACAGTTGCCTTCAACTAAAAGAAAAAGGTTATCTCACATATTGAATAACACTGCTACTTTGCTGATGAAACACCAAATAAAGTCTGAACAGAATGTGTCTTCAATTATTTTTGATACATATATCATAAAAACCTAGTCACTTGGTACATGTAATTAATTTCTTACAGCACAGAGCAGTACTAACAAATCATCTCACTGTTGGCGCTCATCAGGCACACAGCCATGCCAGTGGGATCTCAGCCTTTTGTGGGTATCTCCTCCACTTTGGGGTGGCTGGGCCCCAAGCAGCATCCAGCACTGCTGCCCTGAGCAGGGCCCATCTGCTTCACATCCAACAAGGTCCCAGGATGATCTCTGCCCCCATGCGAAGCTGCTGCTTTCAGCTTGTTCTATAGGAGGGCAGAAATCTGCTCTTCTGCATTGCCAAGGAAAGGCCAGCCTTGAAAGTGTAAAGGTTAACACTCAAAAGACAGGGGAAAAACCTCAACAGCACAGGAAACCACTAATATCACCCATGCTTGCAGTGACATTCATGTGGCCCTTGACCACTCACTGGCATTTTCCTTAAGTAGTGTTTAAAAATAAACAAGAAAAGGACACTACATGTTGTGGTGGATGTTCAGTGCCTCCACACTCCATAAAGAAGCATGTCCAGCCTTGCTCCGGCTGCCCCAGAATTGCCCCGTGAGGCTAAGGCATGGTCCTATTAATGCAATTTATTTTGCATGGCTGAGGAGCAGCTGAGGTCAGTACATGTTGTGTAGGAGCAGAGGACACAGAGTTCCTCCTACAAGGGCTTCACACCTGAGCCAAAGGAAAGGAGCACAGTGCAGTAATTCAGCCACCCCCGGCACATTTTTTTTTCCATTTCATGAAGAAACGTGCTGCAAGAAAAGAGCCTCCACCAGAGGAATTCAGAGAAAAGGTATTGAGTTAAATTAATATAATCTACAAAAATACCACATGCCTTGCTTCAAGTCCCATAGAGTCAGACACTGCAAAAACAAATGTTTTAAATGTCTGCTCATTTCCTTGTTTTATTATTTATTTTTTTTTTGTAAATACTTCTTGGCGTTTGGCTCCTTGAAGCCCCTCTGAGGCTGGTAAGCAAAGCTGGTTCCTTGCCAAGGAGATCTGAGTGCTGCTGGTGACAATGTAGGGAAGGAACGAGAGGGCTTTCCTGAAGAAAAACCCAGTGTGCTCCTCAGGTGGCTCCAGCTGCTGTGCAAGCACTTGAGATGAAGCAAGTTTCAACAGAAAGCTCACAGCAGAGGTTCAGAGTGTCATGTAGTCACATAAACAAAACTCTCAATATTTCCCCAGTCCTAGGACCTCAAACTTTGTCCAGCTGAGCACAGAAGAGCTCAAAAGCCTTTGTCCTCTGTACATTGAGCTGCCTGGGAACCATCATTTAAGAAAGACACCAATTAATTCCCCTGTACTGGCTTAGGGCAGGAAGACATTAAAATAAAAGAAATTCAGGAGCCTCAGGTCTTAGTCTAGAGAAAAGAAGTGCTGGTCTTCTCCCAGGGGAGCAGGAGCTGGACACACACAGCCACAGAGAGGCAAGGGGCACTACTGCTGATCTCACCTGGCCCCTCCAAGCACTTCCCAGCTCTTCACAGCCCCTGTCCCCCTGGAAAGTGGGCACAGGGCAGGCTTGGGGGCTCTCTCCACAATCAGCAGGCAGGATTTCCTAAAGCCTTGCTGGAGGATAAAAATCCAGCATTCCTAAGTGTGCCCCCTGCACCTGCACTGAAAATACGGCTGCAACAGGCAATGGAGACACAGGCAGAAAAAAGTTATTTTCCCTATTAAAAACAAACAAAACAAACAAAAAAAACCTTCACTCACCAAGTGATGTGACCTCCCCAACCCTGCCTTCTCCAACACCATTACAAGGAAAGCAGCCCAAGCAGAAAACCAGCTTAAGTAGTTCTCTTAACTGATCTGCAGCCAATTAAATGCCCTGGGTGCAGTTGTGCTCTGTGCCCTGCTGGTTGTGGGATGGCCGGGCTGGGTGCAATCGGGGTCAGCCACATGCCCTGTCAGGGCAAAAAATACTTTAGTTTTTTTTTTTTCCAAAATCTGAAATCCCTGTTTCTGAGGCTGGGCCCCCAGTTGAGGCAGGCTAGCAGGGTAAAAATATTGTCATAATATCCTCTCATTTTTGCAGTCAGATTTATGGCTTTGCACCCCTGAGGCCGTGCTGCACCTCTCTCTGCAAGACACGCAAAATCTGCTTGGCAAAGCTGGAGAAGGAGCCGCGTTTCCCAAATCCAACAAGCAAGCCAATAAGATCCACATCACGTACCCTGTAACCACAGGTCAGCCACCCTGGACATACCCGCTGTCAGCATCCCCCTGGCAGAGGGGTGACAGTGACATTTCAGATGACTCAGGCTGGAGTAATGCAAAAGGTCTCCCTTCTGTTATCACAACGGACAGCCGGCAATAGTCTTGCAATAACTTTAAATGGCAGAGCAGCATGATTAATAAAGGAAAAGTGGGATGTCAGCAGGAAAGGCATTTCTCTGTCCGTGACTCAGCCTGTCGGGGCCACATGAGCAAACGCCTGTGGTGGTTGGAGGCACCGGAGGGAAACGACCATTGGGATAGAAAAGCGTTATCAAAGCGTGCTTGCCCTCATGTCTCCTGCCCCGGAGACGTGTCCCTGCTCCTGGCAGGCCTGCGGCTGGCTGCGGGAAGGGACGCGGGCACTCCCCCCGTGGCTCGGGGGAGCACTGCCTGGGCGCTGCTGTAGCTCCTGCTGGAACGCTTCAAAGCACTCTTCATCACGCGGGTTTGAAGTGACACTTACGTTCGTATAATATCTTAAAAAAACAACAACACAGAAATCTTTTCTTTTTTTTTTTTTTTTTCACTGATTACATTTCGTCTTTTTGCTTTTTCCGTTGTTTTCCCTGACCCTTCCCCATTATTTTGCTGTGTTTCTTCTGAAAACAAAACAAATAGAACGAGAAGGGAGAAGAGAGTTTAGGCACAGAAGTGGGAAAAAAAAAAAAAAAAGACACAAAATGAAAACAGGGGAAAAGCTCTTATTAAAGCAAAGGAAAGTCAGCATTACCAAGTGTCAGTGACAATTCCCCCTCCAGGACAGCTCTGGGAAAGGGGGGATTGCTCCTTCTGCAGAGGTGAGGAGCAGCAGAGCTGCTGTCGGAGGAGTGATTTCACCCAGGGAGCGGTAGGTGCTGGACAGAACTCCTTTTTGAGGTCCCACAGACGGATTTGTCCTGCTCTGAAGCACTGGACTGTCCCACGAAATCAGGGCAAGGGAGTCACCCTGGGACAGGGAGGGAGCCGATTACAGTTATTAGGGTTATTAATGACAGCTATTACGCCTTTCCCCCATCTTTCCCTTTTTCCCCACCTGGAGTTGCTGCCGCCGGCCCCCCGGGAGCAAAGACGATGTCTGGGGAGCCGAGCCGTGATGCTAAATGAAATAAATGAAGTAACCTCCGTGCAGGGAGCGGGGCGAGGCGGCACGGCCCTGGGGCTCTGCACGGGTCCCCAGGGCTGACTGCTGTGGCTGAGCCTTCCAGGAAAAACACCGCTATTTAAACTGGGGAAAAAAAAGGTCGGACGCCCATTTCCTTGAGTGGCAAAGCTTTAGATGTTTGCTTTTCAGTTTTATTTTGCTCTTGGCCATGTTCCGATCATAGAGGTGGATCCTGCGAGGATAAGAACCTGGAAGGGGCCAAGCTGTTGCAGAGCCTGGAGCGATGGCTCTCCCTGTACTGCTTGGACGTGGTCCTGGCTGGCTGTCCCTGCCACCTGTCTGGCTCTCTGTCCCCACGCTGCTTGTCTGTCCATCCCCACAGGGCTAGAAGGGCCTCATTCTGCTCCCTGGGTGCTGCTGGGCCTCCACTGCTCCCCTCCCAGCTTGGCCTTGCTGTGCCGGGGGCTCCTTGGCAGCTCCTGGCTGCCCTGTGCTGCTCCTTCTTCTCCTTCGCCCCCTGGGTCTCTTTTCTCCTTACGCTCTCTTCTTTTTAAAAATTATTTGCTGTCTTTTCTGTTCTCTTTTCTTTTTTTTTTTCTTTTTTCTTTTCATTTTCTCTTTCCTTGTTTTGCTTTTTTCTTTTCTTTTTCTTTATTATTTTATTTTATTTTATTTTATTTTATTTTATTTTATTTTATTTTATTTTATATTTTTATTTTATTTTATTTTATTTTATTTATTTTATTTTATTCTGTCTCTTTTTTTCTTTTTTTCTCTTTTCCTTCCCTCCCCCGCCCACCCCTGCGGCACCCAGCCCTGCCGCCCTCCCCCCGAGGGGGCGCACACCGCCCCCTTCCCCCCCAACCTCATCCCCATCCCGCGGGAACGCCCGGGCGGGCCCTGCCCGGAGCCTTGCGGCGCGGGGGGGCCGGGCGGGGCCGGGGGGCGGCGGGGATTTACTCAGAGCCGGGGCCGCCCCCGCCGCAATCCCTGGGCGCAGCGGCGGCGGCGGCGGCGGGGCCCGTCCCCGGAGGCGCTTCCTTCCTGCGGCGGGCGGCCGGGCGGGCCGGGGCGCCTATAAAGCGGCGGGCGGCGGCGGGGCCATGCCAGAGATTTGCCGTGCCGGCCGGCCGCCATGCGGCGGCTCCCGCTGCTGCTGCTGCCGCTGCTGGCCGGACTGCGGCCGGCGCCGGGCGAGCCGGAGCCGGCGGAGGCCGCCCCGTCGGGGGCGCAGTGCCTGGAGCACGACTGCTTCGCCGTCTTCTGGGCGCCGCTGCCCTTCGCCGCCGCCAGCGCCGCCTGCGAGCGGCACGGCGGGCACCTGATGACAGTGCGCTCCACCGTGGCCGAGGACGCCATCGCGCTGCTGCTGCAGAATCGCGGCGGGCGGCTGTGGCTGGGGCTGCGGCTGGCCACCCCCTGCACCGAGCCGGCGCAGCGGCTGCGCGGCTTCCAGTGGGTGACCGGCGACAGCCGCACCGACTACGCCAACTGGCAGCCGTCGGGGCGCAGCTGCGGCAGCCGCTGCGCCACCGTGTCGCGGGAGCTGCGCTGGGAGGAGCGCGGCTGCGAGGAGCCGGCCGACGGCTTCCTCTGCGAGTACAACTATCCCGACAGCTGCCCGCGCCTGCCGCCCGCAGACGGGCTGCCCGCCGCCTACCGCACGCCCTTCGGCGTCCGCGGCGGGGACTTCCTGGCGCTGCCCCCCGGCAGCACGGCGCTCATCCCGGCGCTGGGGCTGGAGCTGCGCTGCGCGGCCGCGGGCGGCGGCGGGGGGCTGCGCTGGGGCCGCGCCGAGCCCGGCGCCTGGCCCTGCCGCCTGGCCGGCGGCGGCTGCGAGGGGAGCTGCGCCGAGCCGGGGGGGCGGCCGAGCTGCTCCTGCCCCGCCGGCAAGGCGCTGGGCCCCGACGGCCGCGGCTGCGCCTCGCCCTGCGCCGGGGCACCCTGCCAGCACCACTGCGTGCCCAACGGCGACACCTTCCTCTGCATGTGCGAGGCCGGCTACCAGCTGGCCCCCGACAAGAGCAGCTGCGAGGACGTGGACGACTGCGCCGTGTCGCCGGGGCTGTGCGAGCAGGCCTGCATCAACACCGAGGGCGGCTTCGAGTGCCGCTGCCACCACGGCTACGAGATGGTGGAGGGGCGCTGCCAGCCTGTCTCCAGCTGCTACGCGGCGCCCTGCGAGCACCGCTGCGAGGATGTGCCCGGCGGCTACCGCTGCAGCTGCATGCCTGGCTATGCAGTCCACCCGCAGGAGCCCGCCCGCTGCGTGCTGTACTGCAACCGCAGCCAGTGCCCAGCCGAGTGCAGCTCGAACACCCGCTACTGCTACTGCCCAGAGGGCTTCGTGCTGGACGAGGCCTCCAGCAACGACACGGTCTTCTGCGTTGACATCGATGAGTGCGAGATGGGCTTCTGCGACCACAACTGCACCAACCAGCCCGGCAGCTATGCCTGCCACTGCTCTGACGGCTATGTGCTCGTCGACAGGAACCACTGCCAGGAAACCCAGACGGAGGATGGCGGGGGCTCCTCAGGAGACTTTGAACTCTGGACGCCCGTCCCCAGCCGTGGCCCACCAAAAATGGAGCACCTGCATCCCGGTGCACTGGTGGGCATTGCCATGGGCGTCCTGTGTGCGGCCCTGGTCCTGCTGGCCGTTGGGTACCACCTGGCCAAGAAGCGCTGCCGGCCACCCGCCTCCATGGATTACAAGTGCGGCAGCCCCCACGAGAAGGAGATGGGACTTCAGCAGGTGACCACGGGCTGTGCCGCCTCTGGCCAGAAACTGTAGGGAGACCGGGTGGGACGGAGTGAGAGGGAGGTGAACTGGAACTGGGTAAAGTTTATTTTCAACTCCCCTTCCCCCCCCCCCCCCGGTTTTGTAATGATAAAGAGAATTCAGGAGAAGCTGTGATCACCCCCTCCGCCAAAAAATATGTGCTGCTTTTCAG
This sequence comes from Anser cygnoides, assembly GCF_040182565.1. Classification (NCBI taxonomy): domain Eukaryota; kingdom Metazoa; phylum Chordata; class Aves; order Anseriformes; family Anatidae; genus Anser; species Anser cygnoides. The sequence continues at coordinate 10,364,564 of NC_089875.1, forward strand.
CCAGCTCTCGTGAACGTGTGCCGCAGTGAGCGGGGAGGGCTCGGGGCACGCTGCCGCGCGGTTCCCATTTCTGCTCCCTTTCCTGAGCCCACGGGCGGGGAGGCTCCAGAGGGGAGCTCTGCTGGAGGAACAGCCCCGCTTGGACCTGACTTGAGCTCAATACGCCTCGCCACGGGGTGAGAGCACGCGCCCAGCAGCTGCCTTGAGGACCTTGGGCTGTGGGAGGTCGTCTCGCCTGAATTTTTCCTCTTCTTGGCCGGAGAGCGCTGCAGGCTGGGGATGAAGGCTTGTCCAGGGTGAAGAGGAGCTGGGATGCTCCAGCTTTTGTCTAGATTTGGTTTAGTGTTTTAAAACTGATAAATGGTGGGAGAAGGAGCACGGGTCATTTGGTCAGTACTTTGCCTTCCCTCTGTGCCCCCGTCACCCTCATCGGCAGAAATTTTATCGCTTTTTTTCTCTTCCCCATTTTTTGCGTATGTATCTCTGCGCAGCTGAGCACTTTTCTAGTAAAATCACTAGGGGCAGCAGGCACCCTGCTGGGCGTCATCATGGGGCAGGGGGGGAACGCTAATTTCTCTTCCCTTTTACCATTTTGGGGCTTTTGGGGGGTGCAGAGGTTAAAAGGGGATACTGAGAATGCCAGGGTAATTTTTTCCGTGCTAGGGAGGGTCGTTTTCAGCACCATGAGACCATGCCTTGTGTTCTCTGCACGTCTTCCATCGTTTTCTGCCGCTGCTGGATTAAACTGCTTGTTACAGAGCAACTTAACCCACCCCTCCCGTCCGCAAGCTTTTTTCCTGTTTTTTTTTTTTTTTTTTTTTTTCCTCCCCCTTAGTTTTAGTCCAGGGCTGAATCTAATTCATGTCGAAGTTCAACAGCAAAACTTCCTAGTGGTGTTTGCAGGAGCAGGATCCGACATGGAGCTGGAGGAAGATCCAGGGAAAGTGCTCTGTGGGGTTTTCCTGGGGGGTGAGATCAGGGGCCGTGCTGCTGGGGCTGGCGGTGCGGGTCCAGGAGCTGTGCCGTGGTGAGCGGTGGAGCCAGTGCTGAGGGCTTTGGGCCCCGTTTTGGGGCTGGGAGTTTGGGGTCAGGGCTGGAGGGGCTGTGCCCCCCAGGGATGGAGCTCCATCACTGAGACAAACACCAGCTGCGCGCTGCGTGAACTGTTGCTTTCCTCGTGTAAATGGTTGACCCCGCTGTTTTATAGACCCAGCACGTGTGTAAATATTTATTTATTGGAAATGTACCCTACGCAATGCACAATCACGTTGTGATTTTGTGTGTAGACCAATAAAGCTTTTACTGTCTGGTTTATAGAAATCTGGGAATGAGCTGTTCTTTCTCCCCTTCCCCAGCCTTCCCCGCCTGGCAGTCGACATCTCGCAGCTTTTCCAGGGGCCACAGGCTCCAACAAAGCAAAAAAGGAGCTGCGGGCTCTTAGCAGAGACTCGGGCTGAAAGCACGCCCTCCTGGTTGTTTCACCAGCAGGATTAAAATAGAAGGAATGAGCCATAAATAGTGGAGAACAAGAATAACGTTAAAAGGACAAAGTTATAACCAAACAAGCTGGAAATGGCTAATTTAATGCTACCTCAGTGCAGCCCAGTCGGTGCAGCTCCAGCGCCGGTCTTCAGTTCCTATGGCTATGTGCTCAAGATGCCCTTGAGGGCGATGCTTGTCTGCAGCAAATGGAGCAAGCAGGGCTCCGGTCTCCCAGGCTTTCTTGTGGAAAGTGCCATTTGGGTCCTGCATTACCAAAGTCCTTTTCCTGGGGAATTTTTAGGGGGGAGGATTTTCTGTTTATGGGACCTGAAGTTTATCCTTATAGATGAAGGTAAGCTCAGGACTCCTTGGCAACTGCTAAAGCTTCTGCTGAAGCTGCTGTTAAATTTGGCAGGTGCCTTTTTTTGCCATGACCTCCGCTCCTCGAGTCCACTTTCTGCCCCGTGAGGAATAGAAGCCCTGCAGCAGCTTGCCAGCTTGGTCCTGTGTGGCAATGGTGAGCCCAGGCATGTGGGACGGGGCGCATCCTTGCCGTGACAGCAGCCTTGTGTCCCCCATGGGCAGCAAGTGTCCCCGCAGCCTGGGCATGGGGCTCATGCCTAACTCTGCCCTCCCGCAGCCCCCCCGAGGCCAGGACCTGGCTATTAGCTCAATTACTCGCCCGGTGTCAAGGGGCCACAGCGAAGGCTCCTCGGTGGTGAGGGCGATAGCAATGATGACTCAGCTGAGGCTGTTAGCTGTATGACGGGCCAACGTTATGGCTTTTTATTTCATTGGACTGCACAGCACTACTGGAGAGCGCAGAGAACCGGGGGGGCGCCCCAGCCTAGCGCCTCGAAAAGCAGGGGTGGGAGCAAAGTCATCAGCAAAGTCGTTCTGCAGAGCAGCCCCCGCTTTTCCCCAGGGGGAGACGGCCTGGCTGTGCACATCCTCGCCCCGCGGCTGTCCCCGCTGCCTGCCAGGGGATGGGAAGAGCTCGGGGTCTCTCCTCTGTGTTTGACAGAGGGCCACGTCTTCTCCCCAGACCAGTGGGAGAACTCAAAGCATTGTCCCCCATCGAAGAGTTCGGATGCAGCGTTTCCAGCGGCCCCTGGTCACCACATCCCCACAGGAGCAGGGAGCTGCAGCGCAGCGGGGATGGAGGGGCCATGCGTGTCCCAGGGGAGGTGCCAGCATCCGGGCTGCAGAACCGGTGCCACTGCCGGCACAAACCCTGCGCAGCAAAGCCAAGCACCAGCTGCCCTCTGGTGTCCTCCCGCCCAGGTGCGCAGCCATGGGGACAGAGCTGAAGGGGTTTGCCCCCTCTCCGTCCGGGATCCCCTTTGCCAGGGTGATGGAGGCTGAGTGCAGGGCACCCTAGAAGGTGGTGGTCTTGGCCAGGAGGGTGCCAGGCTTGCAGCAGGGCTCAGGGTGTGCAGGCTCCTGCTGGCAGGGCAGCGGTGGGCACATGCAGCCCTTGCCCTTGTCGTTACCCCGGGGCACGGCACAGTAGTCGAGGGGCTCTTCCTCCTCCTCCTCCTCCTCGGTGACCCCCGCCTTGGTGTGGCAGCAGCAGAGGCTGGCGTCGAGGCAGCGGCGCAGCACGCCATGGAAGGAGTGCCGGAAGTTTTCTGAGAGGAAGCCATAGAGGATGGGGTTGGCGCAGCTGTTGGAGTAGCTGAGGATGAGGGAGGCGTTGTTGACCATGGCATCCAGGCGGCCAGGCAGCAGCAGGTTCACCAGCTGCACCACATAGAAAGGCATCCAGCAGACCACAAACATGGCCACCACCATCAGCACTAGGCGTGTCAGCTTGCCCTCGGAGCGCCGCCGCTGCTGCCAGCCCACCCGCTGTGCTACCGCCCGCATCTTGCCCACGATCAGCAGGTAGCACAGCCCCATGGCCAGCACCGGCAGCAGGAAGCCCAGCAGGGTGGTGTAGACCACGAAAGCAGCTGACCAGGCTGGGCTCGGCCACAGGAGGTTGCAGGCCACCGCCTGGCCGTCGCGGGTAGTCGCCGTGCCTGCGAAGATGGGGATGGGCGAGGCCACCAGCAAGGAGAGGAGCCACACGCCCCCATTGACCATCTTGGCCACCCGTGGGCGGCGGTAGGTGGCCGCCCGCAACGGGTGCACCACGGCGATGTAGCGGTCCAGGCTGAGCACTGTCAGGCAGAAGACGCTGGTGAACATGTTGAGCCCGTCCACACCCAGCACGGTGCGGCACAGCGCCCGGCCGAAGGGCCAATGGTGCAGGGCGGCCGAGGTGGCCACGAAGGGGATGCTGAGCATGAAGAGCTCATCAGCAATGGCCAGGTTGAGCAGGTAGATGTTGGTGGCCGTCTTCATCTTGGCGTAACGCAGGATGACGAAGATCACCAGCGAGTTGCCCAGCAGCCCCAGCAGGCACACCAGGGCGTAGATGCACTGGATCACCACCATGCCGGCGATCTCGCCTGCCCTGCCACCCCACGCCGACAGCCCCTGCAGCCTGCCAGCCTCTGCCGAGGCTGTGCTGGTGTTGGGGGGCACCTCGGAGGCGGCCCAGAGGGGCAGCTGCTCAGCGTCGACACTCATGCTGGGGGGTGGCCCATGGGGGGGGGGGACACCGGCGGGACGGGTGCCAGCCTGCAGGCAGGGTGCAGGGCAGAGAGAAGGAGATGGGAGCTGCGGCGTGTGGTGGACGCGGGGCTCACTCCCCTGCCAACCCCTCAGATCGTGGCCGAGGGCCCCCGTGCCCCCCCAGCCTGTCTGTCCCCTCCCTGCGTGCTCCTCAGGGCAGCAGTGTTGCACCCTGGGCCACCCTCCACCTTAAGGAACCTGTACAGATCCTAATGGTTTCATTAAACCCCGCCGGGGGAAGCAAGCAGAACGTGAAAGCAATCTGGAGATATTTTACCTCTCAATCCTCCAGGGATTGAAAGACCCCCCCAGCCCGCTGCTGAGGGGCAGCGGCGGGCGCTGCAAGCCGCACTGGTGAGGAGCTCCAGGGGCTGCTGGCGAGGTAAAGTCCTGCTTGACCTGGATCAGATGACCGGCAGGATCCGAACCTTTTAAAGTGAAAGACAGACCATGCTCTCCGGTTTTGAATGCAGGCGAGTCTCACTCGCCTGCATCACCTGTGCCATGTAAATAAGCTTTCCCATATGAATAAATAAATACATATATACATAAAAGCCAATTTCTGATTGATGCTCTCCACTTGCCAATCCAAAACAAAGCACCCGACATACCCTTCTCCCTTCTCTTTCAGGTTCGCGGCGTTCCTCTTGCTCCGGCCGTGGCCGAGGGAAGTGCGCTCCCGCCCGCCGCCGTCCCCAGCCCGCTGCGGAGGCGGGGATGCTGCAGTCCAGCACCGCGGCAGGGAGGGCCTCGTGCCCCCTGCATCGAGTGGGGGCTGTGGGGGTCCCCCACGGGTGGGAGGCGATGGAGGCCGGTTGCCCTGGCGACGGGAGGGAGGCAGCGCGCCCCCCGCGCTCACTCCCGCATCCTGCCGCGCATCCCTCATCCTGCTGCGCATCCCGCATCTTGCCACGCATCCCTGTGTGGTGGCTGCCACGGCTCCTGCCCAGGTCCGTGCCCCCAAACCCGGCCTTGGGCAAAGAGCTGGTGGAGGAGGGTGCAGAGAGCGGTGACGCACCCAAAGCCTCATCTGAAATCAGAGCCTGGATGGAATTCATGGTGCAAAGGGCAAAAGGGGGCCGTGAATAAAAGGGGCTCAGAGGGCTGCAAAGCCTGTCCCGGCCAGGCTGAGCGCTCAGTGTGACACACAAGGTGTTTTCTCCCCAGCTTTGGGTAAAAATCAATATTTTTTTTAATAAAAGTGCTCCCACTGGGACCTGGCAAAGCATCAGTGCTGCTTGTGGCCACCACCCGCAGGGACTGTCCTCCTGGGGGCTGAGCTGCAGGACAGGGTGGGAGGCAACCCCCAAAAGCAGCACAGAGCCCTGCAGCACGTGTGCGTCGCTGTGACTTTCTGATTTATCTGAACAAAGCTAACCCACACGCTGTCACTCCCTCCTGCACTGGGACATCACTGGAGCAAAGGAATTTTTTCTCACTTGCCCGCATTTCGTGCTCCCGGGTCCCTGCATCGGGCAACCTCCTGTGGGAGATTCTGGGAAGTCAGGATGGAGCGGAAAGCTGACAGACAGCTGAGTGAGCGAGCGCATTTGTGTGTGGAAGGGATTTTGGCCACAGGGAGAGGGATATTGATAAATGCATATATTATATTACTGAGAACAGGCTCTATGTGCATGGGAACGCAGGTGCGTGTTTCTTCTTGGTGCTTAAATATACAACCATAGTTAATTGTGCAGCTGGCAAAAATTTTGGTGAGGACATCCTGGCTTAAATTTCACAGAGGTGGAGAAGCACAGCAGGGGCTGGTGCCCACAGCTGCAAGCTGTGCAGCAAGGGGTGCCGGAGGGGGGAGAGCAGTGGCAGGTCTCCTGTGCCCATACAGGGGCTGCCTGGCTGTGCGCAGAGGACTGGGGGGGACACGGTGCTCCAGGGGTTCCGGTTGCAGACGGCGACCGGAAAGTGTGTAATAAAACAATGAAACTGCCTGCGGGTTGCATCGAGCCCGTCCACCTCCCAGGAGGAACAGGAAACTTTTAAATGCTTTTTACTGTAACGGAGGAAGCTCCTTAGCGGCGAGCGGGACTTTTGCTCATATCAGGCTGCTGGTACCAGTCCTTCTGTGGAAAAGGTTTGGGTGGGGAGGAGCAAAACTGCTGCAGGAATGGTTAATTCTTAAAATAAAGCGCACCCCATTTCCACCAAGGTAGCATGAAGAGGTATTTTGATAGGGAAAGAAAACCAACCCCAACTCGAAACCCACGGCCTGCAGTAATAAAAGCTGTCAAACGCCCATGCTCTCCCCAGGAGCTTCACTGCAGCCATCAGCACCATGGGGGCAGTGGTGACATCCCCTGAGGCACCGGGTCCCAGCAGGGCACACAGATCCGAAGCCTCTCTGCCATAGGGACACCAGCTCGAAGCCAGATCCCAGCCGGGCTGCATGCAGCTTTGCCCAGGGAGCATGGAAATGAAGGGGAGCTTGCATGCTGATGGTGGGTGGGGAAGGCAGGCACCCCCAGTTTGCACATGGGGACGATTTTTTGGATGCTGAGCATTCACCCAGCTGAGTTTGCAACCCACTGACTTAAAGCCCTGTAAAAGCAAAGCTGTGCACTTTTTTGGTCATGCCCGATGCTGGGGGCAAACGCTGCAGAACGCTGGCTGCACGTGTTTGCGCTGGCATTTTCCCCTCCAAAGGCAGTGTACAATCACCGCTAGCTAAATATTTGTAAAGCCCAGCCTCCCCTGCCAGGTCTCCCAACAAAAGGCAGTCTGTGCCTTCTTTTTAGTGGCTGCAACAAAAAATCCACATTGAAATACAGCCAAAAGAGGTAAAAACAGCCAAGCCTGGCCCGAACGCCTAGCCCACTGTCACAGGCGAGGAGGGAGCAAGCAGTACATTGTTGTCCCCATTGGCGGTGGCACTGGGATGCTTTGCCACCCATGGGGTGCAGAAGAACCGGGGTCAGGTCTCCTGCGATGCTTGCAGGGCGCTTCTTGCCCCGCAGCCCCAGCACCCCTCTGCGTCCCAAACCACCACAGAACAGCAGCTTGTTGTTGCAGGGCCTGGCTACCTCTGCGAGCTTGGCCAGACCCGTCCATTGGAGGAGCAGCCAAGGCACACAAATAAAGCAAAATAAAGTAATCCTTTTGGGCTGGCCCAAAGAGAACAAGTCTTGCTCTTCTCTGGCCCATGGGAGAACCCAGTGAAATGTAGTGCTAGCTAGAACAGGCCTTGTTTCCTTCCCTTTTAGGAAGTTTTTGTGTTTTATTTATTTATTGGTAATCTTTCCTACAAAAAGGGAAATGTGGTTTCAAAGTGGAACAGGTGAAATATTCCAAATTGAAAATACCTGACACGTGTTTTAGAGTAGTCCCTGGCTATTGCCCCGTGCTGCAGGGAGGGTTCCCAGCCGTGCGGCTGGCAGAGCTTGCAGTGGGCCTGAAGGTGCTGCCTCTAGCCATGACAGCACACGGCTGCACCCAGCAGGAACATCCACACGGCTGACAACATGTGCTTGCCTCGAATTAGGCCAATTTCCATGCCTCACTGTTGATGCAGACGCTCCTCATAAGGCATGTATCATTTCCTTCAGTTAACGGTCCCCGTGGCTGATTACCTCATTATTACCAGCTTACGGCTGGTTTCTAATCAGATTTTCTTTCCAGCTTCATTTCCAGCTGCTGGGTAATGGCTGGAGGTGGAAGGATTCCGGGTGCCCCTAGGATTGAACATCCCTTTTAGCATGTAGGGTCATCCCTTCAGTGTGTAGGGACATCAATGTTTAGCACATAGGTACCCCTGGGCTGGGCTCATGGTCCCACTCCTCGCTGCCGCTCTCCATGTGCCTCTGCCTCCAAGGCAAAGCTCCCGGCAAGGTGCTTGAGCTGACGCAAGGATCCATCGGCAGCCGACAGCGGGAGGATGCCTGCAGCAGCGCCCAGCACTGCGATCCTGGGGGGGAATGCAGGGCTCCCCCGTGGACTAGAAGCAATGCTTCCATCTCTTCTCACTGTAGCACAGATGTGAGATTGGAGCATGCAGAGCCTTTTCCTTCTGCAGAAGCACAGACATCCAGACGGCACTCGTGTTGTCTGGCAGGGCCTGGAGCTGGCCTGCCAACAGCAGATTCATTCGGTTCTCATTTAAACCCATGCCCCTTGGTTTTGTTGCTGGACCACTCTCCTGTGGCTAACGGGCAGCCAGGGGTGCTCACTGGGTGCCTGGGCCTGGGGGAGTCTCTGACCATGTCCAGCCTGCGCCCTGCATTGCCCCAATCCCCCCGGGGGTGCAGCGCCCTGCTGCAGCTCGGCAGGCGGCGTCCGGCCCGCGGGCTGTGAGCTCCGGGGCTCTGCATCCCAACTGCAAACTGCAGCTGCTTTGTCAGCATCCAGTAGCTGCTTTCTTTGCTAAAAATAGGCTAATCCCTGCAATAAGATCTGAATTAATATAAAAGTGACATTGCCAAACACACATTTTCTCAATTCTTAGCCTTTCTAGCTTGAGCATAAAACCCAAGCTCCTTTGCTTTGCAGCCTTTAAACATATTTCCCTCTGGTTTCACTTAGGCAGAAGCCAAAAACCTGCATATACTGAGCTGTGCGGCTCCGGCCGGGACAGATGAAGCAGAGCTGGAGCGGAGCAGACGGCTGCGGGGCTGTGGTGGGGCTGGTGCTGGGGAAGAGGCAGCACAGATGGCTCGCCCTGACAAAGCAGCGGCTAAGGACAGCTCGCCCTGAGCCCGGGGCGTGGGGGGCTGCAGGGAAGGAGGAAACTTGCTGAAGTGTAAATATGGGCTGGAGGTGGTGCTGAGGTTTGGCTGGAAGTCGCTTTGTCTCTGCCTGCGACAGCTGGCTTCATAAGTAATAATAATATAATGATCACCATATTGCACATGTATCGTAAAGTTATATTAATATAATAATAATAATTCACAGGTTAGCAGGAACTTGGGGCAGCATCCCTGGGAAGAGGGATGGCCAAGGCTGCCCAGTGTGCTCAAAGGAGCACAAAGGCAGGTTTCTGCACATAGTTTTACTACAGCGTGGGCCAGCCAGGATTTTGTCTGAATTGATATAACATGCTGCCTGGAGAGGCACGAGCCATCACCAACCGGGTCCTTGCAAGCCAATCCATGCACAGAGCTACAATTTCAATTATAAAAAATAAATAAATCACAAAATCGGGTAATGTCATTACCACTGGAGCAGAATAGTCAAGCACAGAAGGAAAAGAGATTTAAAATATATTAAATCATATTATAGGGAGGTTGTTTTTTTCTGCTTCCAGTTTCTTGTGGGAGCAGCCATTGCACTGCATATCCCACCCTTTCCCCCAGGCAAATCTGTGTTTTCTTCAATTATTGTGTTCCAAAAGAGCTGGCAGAAAGCCAGTGGAAACCTATGACATTCAGACATAAGCTTTAGCCTCCTGACTGCACAACAGTGCCGCCTCAGAGGTGGAGGCTCCTAAAGCCCTCCACTGGTGACCGCTCAAAGACGTGGGAGTGTGCATGGCCGTGTCGAGAGGTTCAGAGCTTGAAGCAATGGGCAGCAGCAGAAAACTCCTGTTTTTTCCCCAGTCTCAAGGAGGCTGTGCTTGGAGCTCCATCCACTTCCCTTTGAAGGCAGGGGGAAGGCCCCATCCCCACTGATGCACTCAAAACCTGGCATTGCAAGCAGTATTATTTTCACATTTTCCCCTGAAAGCTCCCCCTTGCAATTTGCTAAATGAAAAGCATGTTGCTAATCCTGGATAGAAGCACTCCATAAAGCCAGGTATGTCTTTATTCCTCCCTCTCTCTAAACTCCTCCGAAGCCTTTGGGATTCAGAGTTGGCTTTTGGGGTGGCAGCAGCAGGAATGTGGATTTTGCTGCACCTGGAACCTGGACCCTCCGTGGCCGAGTGCTGCCTCCTGCCGAAGCATTAGCCTCAGAAAGGGGAAGCAGCCACCAGGAGTGGTGCTCAGCACGCGTGGCGCCGTGCAGCGTTTGGACATCTCCCATGTTTCGTGCCTCATTTTCAGGGAAAAAAGCAAACAGCAAGGACTGAGGTTCCAGCTTTGGCGCTTCTGAACCAAAGGTTGTCAGAAATGGGAAAACCAGAGTGGTTTATTAGGGAAATCTTGCAGTGATGCATTTCCTTGATTTTATTTTTTTTTTATTTTGCCCATGCTTCCCTCTAACAAAGTAAAAGCAATGAAAAAATAAGTTTGCATCAGGCTCTGTCCTGAAGGCCATTTGGTTGTCACACTCCAAAAATGCTCACTGAAAACCTCTGCCAAGCTCTGTTGCCAGAGGATAGGACGTTATCACTCATTATTCCATTCTCCTGCAGCACACAGCTATTTCTACAAATCACCTTTGTCAAAAAAAAACAAACCCACATTTAACATAAAAGTGACAATAGAGTTCATGGAGATGTAAACCATTTCTCCAGGGTTTAGGATTTCCTGGCAGAGCACACATATCCTTTGTTTCTGAAAACAAGGATCAGCAGAGAGCACCACACCTTTGGGCGGTGCAATGAACTTTACCGGCAGCAAGAGCAGTATGTGCCGGGCCGCGGCTCCCGCTCCGCTCTGCGCACGGTGCCTCTGGCTGGGCCTCCATCCTGCCTCCTCCTTCGCAATTCAGACCAAAGCCAATATTTTGCATTTTTCACTGGTTTTGGGCAAACACGCGCTCCCCCTGTGACCAGCAGCGGGGCACAGACTACAAAGCAAAGCACTCGGTAATATGCTGGTGACCTTGGTTTGGGCACAGCAGAAGCAAAAGCTGAGCTATTGGCCCTGCAGCTGCTGCACCATCACTGTACCACTTCACACACCTATTAAATATAATATATATAATGGTATATAAGTTGTTTTTACATCCACCTGCACCTGCTGCCAGTACTGGCTGGCAGCCTCAACTCAGGGTTCGTGGATGCAGCAGCCCCATCTGGCTGCAGGCTGGCTCCGAAAATAGGGGCGAGAGGAGGGAGGGGAGCAGGAGCCAGCAGCGCCCAGCACTAGGGTGTCCCCTGGAGTCCCGCTGCCACCAGGACACACTTGTGGGGAAACCAGCCCAGCCCTCGATGAATTGTTTGGGCAGCATCAAAGGGCGCTTTCATCCTCCCAGCGCAAGGAGCCTCTCCCAGGGCTGGCATCTTCTTGGTGGATCATGGGGCTGGGAGATGCTATCGGAACTGCTCAGGGTGGTGAAGAGCGGGGAGCGCCCAGGAGGGTCCCCCGGCCCAGGGCTGTGGGATGACAGATGGCACATCCTGCCTTTGTTTGCTGTGGGTGGAGGGCTGGGGAGGCGCTGATAGCATCGTGCTGAGCTCGCTGCTGGCTGGAAGGGCCTGACTCTCTGCAGCAAGAAAATAATGTCCTTTTTTCTTTTTTTCTTTTTTTTCTTTTTTCCTGGGTTATCTCCGGAAATCGGCCTGCGGACACACGTCGGGGGTTTATTTTGAGCACAGAAGAGAAGGCTTTACCCTGGCAGACATCCCTGCCTCAGAGCTGAGCCTGCCCCCTTTGCCAGGGGACATTGCTCCCAATGTTCCCCATTTACAAATTGCAATTTTTATTTTAGAGGGGCTCAGAGGTAGAGTCACTTGGGAGTTCTGCTGGCTGCACGGCCAGGTTTGCTCGGAGCACTAAACCTGGGCCGCTCTCTGGTTTTCCTTCTCCTACCCCAGTGTCAGTGGCTGTGGCTGTTGCAGTGACGCTCTTTCTGAAATGCCAGTGCTCTTCCTTCCAACTGCAAAGCCATCAAGCCAAAATGCAGTTCATTAGGTTTTCAAATTTCACATATTGTATATTTTTCATGGATTTTCCCCAGGGGTCATAGTTAAAAGCTATGAAAACTTATCTTTGTCATAGATTCTCTCTGGTTTCAGCAAAGGGTGGGTGTATTAAATAGTCAGCATGAAAATCACTCTGGACTTTTTTTTGTTCTTCAAAACATCATTATATTACAACTTTCCTACCATATCTACAAATCCTCATTCCTCTGCGTCCTCATCAGCATTTACGACTTCCCTTTATATATATTTACTTTAGCTCAAGCGGAGCAAGGTAGTGCTGCTGGGAGTGTTTTGCAGAGCCAGGCAGAGGTGCAGCCCCTGTCCTTTCGGAGGCATCAGCCTCCAGACTGGTTTTCTCCTCAGGCCGCAGAGGGGAGGCAAAGCCACTGCTGGTGATGCCAGAGGTGCTGAGCACCTTTGCTTGGCAGTGCCAAGCAAAACCACTGGCATGCAGAAGTGTGGGATACCAGGACAGCTGGGTGGCAGTCAGGAAAGGGTCATTTAAACCACAAACACTAAAATGTGGGCCAATAGCAGGTGCTGAAAGACTCTAATGGTTTTGAGAGGTTATGTTCGGCCATGTAGGTGACCAAAAATTTAACAGCTGCAAATCAGCTGGAGATCAGGAGGTGATGGGAGAAGCAGCAAAAACTCTGAGCACCACCATTAGTGGTGGGGACAGCTCGGCTCCGATCATCCCATCACACTGTTCGGCAGTCGAGGGTTGCTTTGGATGGGGTCCATCCTTACGACAAATATTGGGGAATGGGAAGAAAAGGCTTGAAAACTTGCCCAGCATGGCCAGGGTGCCACGGAGCGAGTCCCACAGGGCTGCTGGTGCCGTCGTGAGATAGGGTCAGTGCTTGCTGCTGGGAGCAGAGAGAAAGTGGTGATGTTGTGCCCCAGAGCACGGGCAGCGAGTCCCTGGCAGAGGATGTTATTTTATTCCAGGGACCAGAGCGAGCCTCCATTGGCTTTTTAGGAAAAAAAAAAAAAAAGAAAGAAAAAGAAAACCTGATTTTCCTGATATTGTTCTGCACCTTTAAAGGAAATTCCAGGACCGGGAGCCTTCAGTGGAACAATGAAGCAAGCCAGGGAGTGATGAGGGCTGACAGGGCAGGTCCCTGTGCCCGCGCCTGAATGCCGTTTCGGAAAGGAGAGGGCTGGGGAGGGTCCGGGGACAGGGCTGGCCGGGCTCACCCACACGGCTCACATGAGAAACACGGGGGAGAAGCAGCAGTGCCCCTTTGGACACCCTGCTGGGTCAGCACCCTGCCGCACGGGCCATCGCAGTTGGCAGAAGTCTGAGTGCTCCGGCTGCAGCAATTGCAATAGCTCGGTGAGGGGCCAGTGAGCCATAAGGCGTGGCGCAAACACCTTCTCCACCACGGTGGGGTTGGGTGGGAGCTGCCGGTAGAGTCAGGTCTGTCGGCACCTTGGTGATACCCAACGTGCTCCCTCTGCAGCAGGCGTCCAACAGATGTGCTGTGAAGCAAGTGCTGAATGCCCAGCTGAGCGAAAGGGTCTGGTGTCAAGTGATTCATTTCAGGATTTTGTGAGGAGCCTGTTCATTTACAAATCTCCAGCTGGAAGTTATTAGGCCCTAAAAACAAAATAGATTAGGACAAAATTGTGTCTCCCTGCAGTTGGTCTGCTATTAATTTGCGCTGAATGCTGGAGCCAGCCAAGATCCAGCATGCTGGCTCGCTCCTTCTCCTTTGGCATCTTCCTGCACTGGTGCCAGCTCTGCACAAAGGAGATGGCCCTGCAAACTCTTTAGGAAATGGCACCGAGATGCAGGTGCCATTTGGGTGGAAAATGGGGTTTGGGGCTGCCTGTTGGTGCTGGTCTGTGGCCACATGGCACGGCGAGGGGCTGATGTGCCCACTGCCCACCACCACCCCTGCCCCTAACTCAGTAGTGTTGTGCGGATTTGTGAAGGGGCGAGGGCTTGCTGGTGGGCTGGCAGGAAAAACATGCATGAGAACATGGGAAAATGTAACGTGAGCTAAATATGCTTCGACATTTTTCAACTATGCTCTATCTTCAGCGTTTGAAGAGGCTGGTTTGCTCCGCAGAGCTGCAGCACGTTGGCCCCAGCTTGTAGCCCAGTAGCCCAAACCATTGCAATCACCAGCATCCAGTGAGCGCCAGCAGCACTGTGGCACGGGGAATTTCTTTCAGCTGACAGCAGCAGTGCCATCTGGTGACACAAAATAACAGCAGATCGGGCGCATTGTGTCAGAAATACAAAACTCCGTTTTGCCTGCAGCCCTAATGGTAGCAAAGCCTGTGCCTGGGGACGTGCGGGCTTCGCACAAGCAATGCGGTTGTGCTCAAGCAATGCGTTATGCACAAGTGATGCACTGTGCACTAACTATGTGTGCCTGTGCTTTGGACCCTGTGCAGTGGGGATGGATGAAAACCAGTGCAAATGAGGGGAGCATTTCCTCACTCAAGTCAGCCAAGGCCAGTGTCACGTGCTGTAATTCTTATTTCAAGCAATAAATCCTTAATGCCAGACTTGCAGGAGCTCATGAGGAGCCGCAGGGACAACTGAGACATCTTATTAAATAGATGTTCTGCAATCATCTCCCCCTTGTGTCTCACTGCTCCTGAACCCTGCTGGAGAATGCTTCACCAGGGAGCATCCCAGCACCCCAGCATCTGAGCAACTCAGCATCCCAGCTGCGGTCCTCAACACCCCTTGTGCCCAGCGAGGGGCCGGGAGCTGTGTCCTCCCCCTGGTCGCAGGCTGCAGCTCTGCTCTGTGTTCGCAGCACGGTGCTGAGGTGCAAGCCTGGCTTGCACCGCAGCACAGATCCAAGAGGCACGGCTGAGTTTCACTCATCGCTTACTGCTGGCCAACACACACATTTCTAAGTGAGCAAACTGTTTGCAGAAGTATTTCTTAGAGCTTCCCCAGTTCTGCCAGTGTCAGACACATCCGCCTCATCCTTCCCACATCTTCCTTAGCAGCAGATCAAGTTTCTTTCTTTTCATACTCAGTTTGCTCTGAATTAAAAGGAAATAAATATGCTGCAGAGATTTCTATGACCTGATTCTGAATCACTAATTCAGATGGACAGTTTCAGTGCACGTTAGCGTCCCATCAACTCACAAGAATGAACTGAATGTGTCTTTCTTTGTAATGCCTGCCCACCTCTATCAGCAAAATCCCACTCGTGACACAAAAGGGGCTCTTAGGGGGCTCCCTGCCAGCCCAGGCAGGGTGCCCCCCACACATGAGTCCCGTCCTGTCCCCCAGAACAGCCCCCCTCCCAGCCAGCCCCACAGACATGTTTTCAGGAGGAGGGTTTGAACCTCAGGAAGCAGCATGAATTACTGTGTGTCAAAAAAAGAAGAAAAAACCCTGCTTGAACTGAGGGCATCTGACAGCATGTACTCAGCCCCAGCCAAACTGGAAAAAAAAACAAAGCCAGGGTTCAATGACTCAAAAAGTGCTTGCTTTGCTAAACACATCGAAGTACCTTCCTCTCACTCAAGGGAAAGCGAGAGGAACTGGCTGGGACCCAGGCATGCCTCCCTCCCTCCCTCCCTCCCAAATATTTTGAGTTATCAAAAAGCCTGAACAATTTCAGCTGAATCAGAACAGTTCCTGGCAGTTAGTAAGCCATTGCTCATAAGCGAAGCATCCTGGTGTGGACACGTCCCACCAGCTCTGCTGGCAGCAGGGCTCACAATGCTGCTACACGAACCCCAGTGTGTCCTCTCTTCCTCCTCCTCACCCAGTCCAGGGAATGGGCTCCTGCAGGAAGGGGGCTGCTCAGCTTGTGCAAGAGCTGTTCCCGTTGTGCTGACAGCATGCTGGACATGTGCTCTCATTCCTTACCATGGCAGCCAGTGCACCTCCAAACTAATTATCTTCTGCCCCAAAATCACAGCCGAGGGATTGGTGCCAGGTAGCAGAAGAAGCAGAAGAGCCTATGGATGCTGAGGGAAAGGTAAAGAGATAGGGAGCAGGCAGGTCTCTGTATTAGCAGCTGAGTAGTTAAATAAATGGATAAATGGGGGCTCATCAGGTAGGCATCTGGGCCGATTGCTGCATTCCCATGTAAGTGCTGCAGAAGGGGCTAGTCCTCCTTTGGGAGGTTGGGCAGTGGGGTGCTTCTCCCTGCTGTGGGTGCTCTGCAGGGTGAGCAAAGCAAAGGGCTGCATGTGCTTTGTGCAGCTCTAAATCAAATCTGGCTGGGATCTACATGCACCGCAGGAGTAGCTCTGACAAATGAGGGTCAGCACATCACTGCCTGGCATCCTACCACAGCTGGTCTCAGAAAAGGGATGACAGTGGAGACTTGTCACTTGCATGGAGCACACGTAGAGTGCCCCGGCTTTGGCAAACCCCCAGGCAGCCACTGCCTGGCTTTGGCAAACCCCTGGGCAGCCTTTTCTCTGGTGAAAAGAAGAACCATCTACATGGTAACACGTGCCCCTTGGCTTCGGCTACGGCAAAATGTGGGCTCCTTGCCCTCGGAAACGGCAGAGCTTTGGTGAACCCTGGGTGCCTCTGCCCCGCCTTTGGCAAACCCCATTTTCCTTTTCCTTGCTAAACAGAAGAAGAATGATCTATGTCACAATGCAGGCCTCTTGGCCTTGGCTACAGTAAAATGCGGGCCACTTGGCAAAGCTTTGGGAAACCTTGGGTGACTCTGCCCCAGATTTGGCAAACAACCAAGTCCTTATCTTTGACAAAAAGAATGATCTACAGCACAATGTGGGCCACTTGGCCCTTGGCTATGGCAAGATGTGGGCCTCATGGCCTCAGCAACGGCAAAGCTTTGGCAAACCCTGGGTGCCTCTACCCCGACTTTGCCAAAGCCCGGTGTGCTTTTCTTTGATGAAAAGAAGAAAGATGTGTGGTAAAACGTGGGCCTCTTGGCCTCATCTATAGCAGAGCTTTGGCAAACCCTGGGCACATCAGCCCGGGCTTTGGTCAAAACGAAAAATGAAAAAAATGAAAATAAAACAAAAATGAAGCTCATTTTCATGGTTGAACAGGAAAAGAATGATCTAGGGAAGATGCGGGCCTCTTGGCCTCGGCTATGGCAAGATTCAGGCCTCTTGGCCTAGACTACAGTAGAGCTTTGGCAAACCCTGGGCGCCTCTGCCCTGGCTTTGGAAAACCCCAGTGTGCTTTTCTTTGATGAAAAGAAGAAGGATCTATGGCATGATGCAGGCCTCTTGGCCTCAGCTACGGCATGATGCAGGCCACTTGGCTTTGTCTACAGCAGAGCTGTGGCAAACCCTGGGTGCCTCTGCCCCAGCTTTGCCAAACCCAAGTGTGCTTTTCTTTGATGAAAAGAAGATGAACGGTCTACGGCATGATGTGTGCCTCTTGGCCTCGGCTACAGCACGATGCGGGCCTCTTGGCCTAGACTACTGCAGAGCTTTGGCAAATCCTGGGTGACTCTGCCCCAGCTTTGGTGAACCCCCATGTCCTTTTCTTTGATGAAAAGAAGAAGAATGATCTACAACAAGATGTGGACCTCTTGGCCTCGGCTATGGTAAGATGCAAGCCTCTTGGCCTTGACTACTGCAGAGCTTTGGCAAACCCTGGGCGCCTCTGCTCTGGCTTTGGAAAACCCCAATGTGCTTTTCTTTGATGAAAAGAAGAAGGATCTATGGCATGATGCAGGCCTCTTGGCCTCAGCTACGGCATGATGCAGGCCACTTGGCTTTGTCTACAGCAGAGCTGTGGCAAACCCTGGGTGCCTCTGCCCCAGCTTTGCCAAACCCCAGTGTGCTTTTCTTTGATGAAAAGAAGAAGGATCTATGGCATGATGCAGGCCTCTTGGCCTCGGCTACAGCAAAAGTTTGGCAAACCCTGGGCGACTCTGTCCCGGCTTTCCCTAACTGTGGTGTGCTTTTCTTTGATGATAAGAAGAAGTAAGATCTACGGCAAAACATGGGCCTCTTGGCCTCATCTACAACAGACCTTTGGCAAACCCTGGGTGCCTCTGCCCTGGCTTTAGCAAACCCCAACATCCTTTTCTTTGCTAAACAGAAGAAGAAATATCTACGTCAAAATGCGAGGCTCTTGGCATTTGCTACAGCAAAATGTGTGCCAATTGGCCTCTACTACTGCAAAGCGTTATCAAACCCTAGGCGTCTCTGCCACGGCTTTGGCAAACACTGATGTCCTTTTCTTTGATGAAAAGAAAAAGAACCATCTACTCAAGATTCGGGACTCTTGGCCTCAGCTACGGCAGAGCTTTGGAAAACCCTGGGCATCTCTGCCCTGGCTTTGCCAAACCCCAGTGTGCTTTTCTTTCTTGAACAAAAGAAGAACAATCTACAGTAAGACACAGGCCTCTTGGCCTTGGCCATGGCAAAACTTCGCAAGCCCTGTGCTACTCTGCCCCGGCTTTGGCAAACCCCAGTGTGCTTTTTTTTTTTTTTGATGAAAAGAAGAAGAACAATCTATGGCAACATGCGGGCTTCTTGGCTTCAGCTACAGCCATGCTTTGGGAAACCCTGGGTACATCTGCCCCGGCTTTGCCAACCCACCTTGTCCTTTTCTTTTCTAAACAGAAGAAGAAATATCTACATCAAAATGCAGGTCACTTTGCCTCTACTACTGCAAAGCTTTGGCAAACCTTGGGCGACTCTGCCCTGGATTTGGCAAACCCTGATGTCGTTTTCTTTGATGAAAAAAAGAAAGATCTATGGCAAGATGCGGGCCTCTTGGCCTCGTGCACGACAAAATTTTGCAAACCCTGGGTGTTGCTGCCCTGACTTTGGGCAACAACAAAGTGGTTTTCTTTGCTGAAAAGCAGAAAAAAATATATATATGGCAAGATGGAGGCCTCTTGGCCTTGGCTATGGCAAAACTTTGCAAACCGTGTGTGTCCCTGCCCTGGCTTTGACATACCCCAGCCTCATTTTATTTGTTGAACAGGAGAAGAATGAGCTAGGGCAAAATGCAGGCCTCTTGGTCTTGGCTATGGCAAAACTTTGGCAAACCCCATGCTCGTCTGCCACAGCTTTGACAAACCCCAGTGCTATTTTGTTTGTTGAAAAGCACAAGAAAGATATGTAGCAAAAATTGGGCCTTTTGGCCTCTGCCCTGAATTTGGTGAAACACAGTGGTGTCATTTTCTTTGAAGAAAGGCAAAAGACTGATCTATGGTTAAACGTGGGCCTCTTCTCCTTGGCTACAGTATGCATCTTTAGCAAATGCCCAAGTGGCTCTGCCCAGGCCTGGGCTTCTCTGTTTGGTCTTTTTTTTTTTTTTTTTTTTTCCAAAAGGCAGTACATTTATCTTTGGTAAAACCCATGTTTCTTTAATTTGACTTATGTTAAACCCCAATATCAGTTTCTTTGCCAAAATGTAGGTGATGCATCTATGGCAATTCCTGGGCAGCTCGACCCCGGTTATGGCAATTCCCAGGTGGGTTGGCCCTGGTTTCCTTAAAACGCAGGATCTTTTTCTTTTCCAGAAAGCAGGAAATGTATCTTTGGCAAAGCCAAAGGGGTGCTTGGCCCAGGACTCGGCAAAGCCCAGGATCATCAACTTTGTCAAAAGGCAAGAGTTTCATCTTCAGTTAAACCCAGGCTTCAGTTAACTTCTGGTGAAACCTAGAGGTCTTTACCTCAGCCTCAGTGAAACCCAGGCTCATTTTCTTTGCCAAAAGGCAAGAGCTGCATCTTTGGCAACCACCAGCTGGCTCATCCCCAGTTTTGGCAAACACCTGGATCATTTTCTTTGCCAAAGAGCAGGGGATTTGGATTTGAAAAAACCCATGTGAATCTGTTTTTGCTTCATCAAACCTCAGGCTCCTTTTCTTTGCTAGAAGGCAGGAGATTCAGCTTTGGCGAGACCCAGGCAACTTTCAATCACTAAATGCAGTTGTCTGGCACCAGGACAGACCCTTTTTCCTGGTCATTGTTAGGAATTTTCAAGCTTGTTGCATTGTGTTGGTTTTGGAATTGTGGTGTTTACTGGCTCTCGGGGCTTGTTCTTCTCTGTCTCCTGCATGCTTGTAACATATATAAATCTTTGCTGCCCTCTCCTGTTAGTTCTGCTTTAAATTCCAAACTTCCTCCACTCTGCCTTGCAAGCAAAAGAGGGAAAAACAAATAGCTGGAATCCTACTGGTATTTTTGAAGGATTTCCTCTGTATCTTTAATCTCAACTATGTGGGGCTGCACTTAGAGCATCATCGTTCCCTTCTTGTGCTGTTCTGCAGGGCTGGAGCTCGCAAGATCTTGAGACTGTTGGCTTGTCTCGAGGGACTTGGTAAAACTGGGCTGCTGGTTAGGAAGCTCCGTCTGTCCAGAATATTATCAACTGGTGATGTTGGGCCAGCTTGGGTAAGGCCCAGTACTTTGGGAGGGTCTCTTCCAATGCAGCTATGGCTGTTTTGTTTTCCAGAGAACTGTTGTTTGAACTATCACACCTCTTTTAAGTTTTCATTTTCAGGTGCTTCATGGGAGGAAAAACTGTTTTCAGGAAAGCAACCATTTTTGGCAAATTAAAGAATTTAAAATACATTTCAAAGCTTTTTTTTTTTTTTTTTTTTTTTTTTTTTGGGGTGGGGGACAAGTGTGAGTGGGTGGTGTGAAAGGCCAGCCGTGCTCCTACCCATGCTGAGATTCCCACTTCTTCCAACATGCTGTGCCTCCCCCTGGGGTCCTGCACAGGGCGAGGGATGAACTGAGCTGCCTGCCCTGCTCTGCTGATGCTCCTCAGGACTTTTAGCTGCTTATTTTTCACTAAAACACCTGGATCATCCAAACCTGATTTTGTTTCTGTGCAGCATCACCTCTATTTGCAGAAAGCAGTGAGGCCATGATGTGAGCATCCCTTGGCCTTTATGTGGGAGAGCTCAGGCCGGTGCTGGATGCATTTTGGGCAGCAAGCTGGAGTGAGCAGGTATTTATTTACTCGGTCTGGGGCATCACAGTGGTGTTACTTATTCCTACCCTGGCTGGTGTCCCAGGAGCGCCTGGGCGCTGGCAGCCCCTCGGTGCTGGGCAGACACTGCTGCGTTTCAGAGCCCTGCTCAATGCCGCCGTTTGTGCTCCTCTGAATGCTCACGCCTGGGGACGGGGCAGCTGCCAGCACAGGGTGCATGGGGCTTGGGGGCAGCCACGGGGCCATGGGGGGAAAACCTCCTTGTGTCCATCCCTGACCACCCTGGCCAGCTATTGCAGAGGGATCTGCACTGCAGTGGGGGGGATGCAGCACACATCCAGCTGCTGAGTTGCTCTGGGGTGCTGGCCAATGTACACAGGACACGTCTCAGGAGCCAGGGTCGGCCTGTGGCGCCCTGTCTGACCCATCCACGCTGCCTTGTCCCTGGCAGGCTGGGCAGACGTGGCACTGTGGGGCTGCAGGAGGGCTCCAGGGTATGGACATCCATGGGGTGTCCTGTCTGCCTCTGATTTCTGCCTTCCCAAAAGCCTGCTTCATGAAGGGTTTGGCCCTCGCGCTTTCCTGTTAATAAGTTATTTTTGTTTGAGCAGAGCAAAGTACAGTTTTTTGTGTACCTGGGCAGTGGCCTCGATTTGTGGCACTGGTCTCCATTGCTGAGAAATGCTGGCTGCCTTGGGGTGAGATAGGGCAAGTTCCTCCCCCCTCCAGCTCAGTTCCAATCAGATTCCTTCTGCATTCTCAAATCTTGCCTTTATTGCCATAAATATTCAGGTTTTGTCAAAAAATGCTCAGTAAAGCTCACAGAAAAACTAAGCTGATGAAGCGGGGAAGGGGCACAAGCTGGCATTGAGCAGGTGGGGATGGTTATTCCCCTTGAACCCTGTGGATTTGCAGAGCTCATGCCGACAAGTATATTTAAAAACCTGAAATCAAGAGGAGAAAACTGGCAGGCAACTGGGTTCGCCAGGCTCCTCAGTTCATCTTCAAGAGCCCTGCTTGGCTCTCGATGAGCCTGGGCTATGGAAAGGCAACCAGGCTGTGTCTTAGCCCTGTGCCTGCCTGGCACCACTGCCTGTTTACCATGAACCTGCTCAAAAAATGTCTCCCAGATTTGGAGGGATGAAAGCTGTTTGAGAGGATATGCAGAATGCACTAGCTGAGAAATCTTAATTAATATTTAAATAGCACAGTGGAATTTGTCTAAATCCTGCTAGATTAAATGCAGGCATGATAATAGATGAGCTTGAGTTGCTGATGGAAATTGCAGCAAGTCATGCTGTACACAAATACAAGGGCCAAATTAGTGTTTGGAGGCTTTAGTATCTGGTCCATATGCTGTTATGCAACAGCCACGGTGCTTTTCTTCTTGATGGGAATTGTAGTTTATTCTTTTCTTTATAGAGAGAAAAAATAGCAAGGAGGAAAGAACTAAGAACAGGTTAAACTCAAACAGAGCTTGCAATCACTAAATCTTATGATTTTCCTAAGTTCCTCACTGGAGATGATTGGGCCATTTCTTGAAGCCCATGGTTAGTGTGAGGATTTCTCTTGGGGGGGGGGGGGGGGGGAAAGGTTGGATCTCTGTGGTTGCAGGGAAAAAAGAAAACAACTCTGAAGATTGACTAGTGAAACCTTTCACCAGCAGAAAGTAAATAAGACCAAAGGCAAACAATTTTTGAACCACTCTTTTGGGGCTACTGATATTCTTAGTTATTATGACTGCTACTTGTGTACTTGGAAAGCTTGAGCCTTGCTGTTTATCAGCTATCCTGGACACGGTCAAGCACCTCTGGGCAATTGCTTCCCACTCAGCAGCTGTCGGTGTTGATGCTGCTACCTGTCATGCTGCTGTGGCCAGGGCTGGGCTCTGGGACCTGCTCTGGAACCTCACTGGTTGAGTGAGCACCCTGGATAGGGTCATGCTGCTCACCTCTGTCAAGAGCCAACTTGAGCTCAGATTCCAGCTCTTTCATGTCTTCTACACATTATTTGCAGCTCTCAGCAAGGCCAAGACAGGTGCATAGCAGTGATCCTTTGCACTTGTGGGGTCAGCCCCTGAGGCACTGTGGTGCCATGCAGCAATAGAAGGGGGATGCTGGCAGCAGGGAACAACGTGTGGGCTCCAGGCCTGAAAACTAAAGCATTTACCTCCAATCTGGCCAGTTCTGGGCAGAGAGGAACACAGCCAGTACAGAGATGCATTTATCCCCTGATGCTGCTTGCTGTAAGGCTAATGTGACATCACTTCTCCAGTCACTCACACCATATTAATTTAGCTGCACCTTGTTTTGGAGAGCAAGAGCCTGAGGCTTTGCCATTTCCTACGGTCTACTAAAGCCGGCTGAGGTTTCCTGGCTGCAAAGACAGAGAAGCAGGCAACTTTCACAGCAGGGCACCGCCGAATCTGAACGGTGGATGAATAGAGCCCGTAGATAGAAAAGCTGGAGCAGCTCCCTTCACAAAGCGCCTCTGCCCAAGTGCGCACACTCTGGCTGGAGAGGGCCGGGACACCAGGGAGCACCTCGACCCTCAAGGGATGGTGGCTGCTAGCCACAGGGATGAGGTCCAGCACCCAGAAGCGTCCCCAGCTGGCCTGCATCTCCTGGCTTCAGTGCTGTGCCTTCGCTGGAGGTGCAGGGTGCTGTGGTCCAGCTGGTCCCGCAGCCACTCATGGTGCTGCCAGGAGCACCGCGTACTGCTCTGCTGCCCTCCCTTTAATCCGGGCTTCTGTTTAGCTGTTTATGCAGTGTCAGAATGAGCGAATCTCCCCTTTCCCAGCAAATCTCCCCTTTCCCAGCCCTACCGACAGCCGGTGCAGCCCCAGTCACCTGCTGCGTGCTGCGGCGGCACATCTAGCTGTTTGCACTGTGCGGAGCCGCCAGGCAAGGAAACACCCCTCTACTTTCTCAAGTCTCTGGCACTCACGGAGGAAGGCCGCTACCACCTCAAAACCATTTGCAAATAGCTTCTGTTTGCTCAGACAAATACTGGAAAAAAAATATTTTTTTTTCTTGGCGGCAGCATGTTTATTGCCTGCTGTGCGTTAGCACAGATTTAGCCCTCTAGTGCTGGTGAACACCCTTTCTCATGGTCTGCTTTCAATGTGGCCACATTCTCAGCAGTTTTTAGCTGGTGATTTTTACCAAGTGCTGCAAATGTTGGCTTTAACCCTGGCTGCAGCTGGCATCCCCTGGCTTTACCGGAGGTGCACAGGGCAGGTCCTGAGTGCTCCCTGCCCAGGTTGTGTGCTGGGGACGCTCTGAAACCCACCCCAGCCTCGGTTTAGTGAGCTCAGCACTCACCACCTCATGGACTTTGCTGCTTGTGTGCACAGCTGGCGGAAAATAACTACCTGGGGCATTAGCCGTGCGATTGAACTACCCGAGGAAATGTTTTTTCCTGACTGCAGGCCGGAGCATGGTCTGGCATCTGGGAAAGCAGAAAGAGGCTTTAAGACTGGGCTGCTGTTGGCTCGAGCAAACAGCAGCCTGCTGGAGATGTTGCCGGTGCTGCTCCCTTTTTCCCGTTGCTTCTCGGCATCCCCATGCCCAGCAGGGATGCCGGGACCTGCCTTCTCCTCCATTTTATAGTCATTACGTTCAGCCCAGCCTGGAAACTTCATTTTTGGGGAAGGGCATTTCAAAATTCCGTCTTTTTTCACACATCAATCACTTGTCCTCTGGGCCCCTGCCTTTTTCTAAAGCAGCCAGGTTGTTTGCTAGCTGCCTGCAGGAATAACCAAGCTGCAGTAACAGCACAGCACATCCACAGGCAGCTCCTGAGTGTTGCAGGAGCTGCCCTGCCACCGCAGCTGCCTTGCTCAGGACACAAATCCTCTCCCATTTCCCCTCCTGCTGGAGAAAAACACTCAGATCCTAAAAGAAAACACAGGATTTTACTGTGTTAGGTTGGGGAATTCAAGGGAGCTTGAATTTGCCCAAATCCTGTAAAATTTTAGTGGGATTTGGATAATAAACCTCTTGAAAATCCTAGCAAAAGGGGTTTCCACAACAGCAGTGGCTTTTCTTCTGCCCCCTCTCTTTTATCCAGTGGGTGAACAAATAAAAACAACCAAGCAAGTAAGGGGGAGGATGATGCAAGGGGCAGGAGGCTGGTATCTAAGCTATGTTATTACAGAGAAAATGACCTGGCACTGAAAGAATTAAAATAATGTCATTCCTGTTTGCTCTGGCTCATTTTTAATACGCCAGTCACCTTGACATTTCTAAAAGAATTTTTCAAGTATGTAAGTTCAAAAATTATGCAACTTGACAAAAGGAAGGGGGATGTGTCAGGCTGGAGGAATAAATTCGGAGGCAGTGGCAGTACGTGACCAGGGGGAGCTGGGCTGGATGGGGCCAGCTCCTGCACCCGGGACAGGGGATGTCCTGGGGATGTTCCGTGTGCTGGTGGTGGGCAAAGTGGGTCTGTTTGCCACTGTCACCTCCTTGGGTGACACCACCATGGATGCAATCCTAGCCTGGCTTTTCTAAGATTCTTTGGACATTAATTGCTGTTGCAATTCAAAAATGCTGCGAGAAGCAAAGCGGAGCAGCTGGTAGCTTCACTCCAGCATCCCTGCTGCCTTCAGCCTCTCTTCCTCGGGTGCCTGAGCTGGGACAGGCATTTTTGAGGGGCCTGATCTCCAACCCCACGGTCCAAGATGAAGCTGTGCGATTGCTCACGCACCAGCTATGGAAGAGATCATTTGCCTGTGTAATTGTATGCTTTGCTGTTAAGCGTATTGATTCTGAAAAGTTAATCAGACAATTTGGAGGTGCTATATCTAAAAACATAAAATCCCATTAAACTGATTAAATTAAAACTGAATCCATCTTAAATAACCACATGCAACTTAAAATTGTTGAAATAGCATATTGTATTCAAACAAAATTATTTCAGTCAAACAAGGAACCCGTGGCCGTGGATACCTGCTGCCTCTCAGATCGCGCCCATGCTGGAGCCGACGGCAGCATCCTTATCGCGGCGCCTCGGCAGCATTTTGGGACCATGATGATGAGGAAGGACTGTCTGTGATAAACCCCTGGGCGGTGACGCTAGGGTGTGACTGATGGGCAGTTGGGACCTCTCATTGCAGCTTGGAGAAAATGCAGTGCTTGACAGCGGTCTGTCCCCAGAGACACCAGGTCGAGTGACCGAGTGACCGCATCTGAGCCAGGGTACACTTTACAGCACATCATGCTTAATGCTGAGACCCATCTGCTTGGGGACAGCTGCTTAGAAGTGATGTTTTTTGAAGTAACTGCTCATCCTGGGTGCCTAACTCAACGTGGTGTTTGATGCCAGTTTGGAAGTGAAAAGGCCTTTGGAGAGGCTGTAAGGTGCATTTCACATGCCTGCATTTCACATGCAGCAGCTGGGCATGGTGTGAGCAGCAGTGCAAGTGTGAGCAGGCGCTGATTTCTGCAGTCCCCTGGCTCTGCCCACTGTCCCCGCTGTCTCCATTGTCCCCACTGTCCCCACATCCCTGGGGTCAGCCCCACACCAGCTTTTTGACGTGAGCTGTTTCAGGTGGGCACCAGGCTTTGGGGAACTGGCTCTGTCGCAACACCAGCGCTGAGGAGTATCAGGCAGACACGGCTGTCGTAGCTGATTTCAGCTGTCTGAGGGACAAGAAAAGGTTTTTTATCTGCCAGGAGCCGGGTTCAGGATTGTTCCTGATTGCATCACTCAGCTAAAGCAGTGCGGAGAGCTGGGTGCCTTATATTGCCTCCGCGATGTTATCATCTGGCACCAGCAAAGCAGGACTTGTGACTCGGAGATAAGTGGAGGATTGCTCAGTTAGTTTGCTTCCAAATTTGTTTATTTTCCCCTTTCTGAGACTACCATCTCTCCTTCTTGATAAGTTCAGATTGCGAGCCAACCTCTATTTATTTTTAAAGACAGCACTCCTTTTCACCTTTGCAGCGGAGCAACTGTAACAATAATCACATCCCTGTGAGGGAAAATGCCCACGGGAACGCCTTGCATGTGCTCAGCCCTGGGATGCCAGCACGGAGGAGGGCAGGGGATGAGCTGCTGCTCGAGGCCAGCAATGGGTGCATCCCATGGCAGGGCCTTGTTCAGCTCCATAGAATAACCACATAGTGCCCTCCGGCAGGATTTCACCCTAGGTGGGTTTAGTGGGAGTTTTAAGGCAAGTTCTGTACAACCCCACTGATTCCTGCCTGACTGCGCTGACTCGGGACTGGGAGGATTGAGAGCACTGGGCCAGAAGGACTAAGGACACTCTGTGTGGACAGATGCTCAGAACCCAACCAGCCTTTCTGAAGCCAGGGTGCTAAATGCAAGATGCTTTTCTGTCAACAGGGGCTCAAAGGCAAAGCCTGGTCCATAGTGGCTGTAAAATTCGGTGGTTACAAGCCTCATTTCCTGGTGTGGGAGGCACACACCCCAATGCCTGTTGGGGCACACATCCATTGGTTCCCCGGGACCCTCCCGCAGCCCAGGGCAGCAGGTCCGTCCCTGTGCTGAGGGCTCCCCGAGCACCCAGATCCATCTGCCCTGTGGTTTGCTGTGAAGGCAATTCCTGCAGACTGACCGCCGTCTCTGCCAGCCTGCAGGACTGGCTTCCCAAACGTGCCAGGCTCAGGGGGCTGGCACCAGAGCACAGAGGTCACTGCTGGTGGAAGTGAGGGGAAGCAAGCAAGCAGAGGAATCCGGGCCCGCTCTCTGGCACATGGCTTTCCTTATGCATGTGTCCACCAGAAGCTGGGACCAAAAGCACTGCCTTTCCCTAGGCTTTACCAAAGTAAACTGCATCTTGTCACCAGTATGACCTCTACAAAGACCGAAGGCCACTGCAGCTCGCTCAGGACCATGACGTGTCTGGGAGTCACGGGGGTTTGAGGGCACAGAGGGCTTTAATCCCAGTAGGGAGAGGAGAGGAGAAGGCAGCTGCAGTGCACAGAGAGGGCTGCGGGCTCATTCCTCTGCTCTCTGGGCCCCAGCTGATGCTTCTGCCTGCGCAGAAAGCATGCAGCTCCTGAACCTTCCCGGCAGCATCTGTTTGCCTTTGCTGGCCCCAAGGAGCGGGCAGGGAAGGTAGCAGCATGCTAAATTTCCAGCCCTGACCTCTGCGGCACTGACACACTGCTTTATCTCCTCCGCAGTGGTGGGGGTGCTTTTGGCAGCATCCCGAACAAAGGATGTGCCGGTGGCTGCCGTTTTTCACAGCGTCGTTCATGGCTGCAAGCTGCCACCGGAGAATAAATCCCGGCCCCCCACCACCGGCAGTGGGGAGGCTTCCTCCCAAGGCCACCAGGTGCTCTGAGCCCAAGTGGGAAAGCCTTCAGCGTGGGGAGAAGAGGGGAAGCATCCTTGTTGCAGCGGGTGCCGCTCACGGGAATAATGAATCGCCCATTGGCCGAGGGGTGCCATTAGCATGTGTATGCCGGGGGGCTCGGGGAGCAGCGGGGTGCGCGGGTGCTTCCTGAATACACATCCGTGCCTCCTCGCCCGCCCAGGTGCTGTTTGTCCACCCGAGATGCTGGCGCGGGAGGAAGAGGAGGCAGCTGTGGCCGGGGGCAGGAAGCGTCCTCCTCCCGCTGCCACCCCGGGGGCCCTGCATCACAAGGCCCGGGGCATTTCCTCGGCGGGCAGGCTGTGTTTGCCGGGGCCCCCGGGGAGCTGATGAGGTGCTAATGTGAGGGCTGCCAGCAGCTTTTCAGCCTGGAAGCCACCGGCAAACACGGATGGGAGGCAGCGAGGGGCTTACGCCCACTGCTGCTCTACTCCTGGGTCCTGCTGCTTACTTGCAACCAGCGCAGATCGCAGCGGCGCTAGCAAAGCTGCCTCCAGCTGGTGGGGGGCAGAGCTGGGGGAGAAGGCAGAGTTTTGTGGGAAAGTCTCAAAAAGCCTAGTGGTGAGGGGCTGCCAGAGTACCGGATGGCAGCGAGGGGCTCGGGACGGACAGCGATGCTCCCAACAGGGCTGGGTGCTCCTTGAGGGGAAATGGGAAGTGGGGGGCAAGGGCTCGCTCCCTTCCCCCCCCCCGTATGGGCACCCCAGCAGGAGAGATGCCAGGTGCAAGGGCCAGGGAAAAACTCAGCCTCTCTCTTTGCTTTTTGCCTGTTTCAGTTTTTTGGTCTTTTCCCAGGTTGTTGTCGCTTGCTCGTCACTGCGCCGCCTGACCTTTCTTCCCTGATTAAAGAGCCGCTCTCTGGGGCATCTTTGGGTATTAAAATAAACGCGTGACGCTGGGAGACACGTTCCTACTGCTTCACCATATGCAAACGTACACAAAATATGAAGCTGGATATAAAAACCGTAACCCATGTACTTCATTTAGTAAGTGCTGATGGACACAGATGTCCACCCAGCACGCCTGTAGATCCATATCTGCAGGGAGATAAGGGCGAGCAGTGCTGCTGCTTACAGAGCCGGGGCTGATGAGGTGCGAGGTGGTCCTGCCTCCCTGACGGAGTGGATGGAGCCATGACAGGTCTATGGGGAGCTCCGACTGAATCACGGGGGTGATGTCCTGGCGGGACAAGGACTGGTGGCCCCAGCTGCCTGCCCACCCTGGTGAATGGCTCTCCATGCCCAGCGAGAGCAGGGAAGGCAGCAGCCATGCCATGCACAGCCCCTGAGCAAAGCTGACCCCAATGAGAGGGGCGATGTGGTAACCTGCACTCAGGCCTGCAGCCTTGGGTCCGCAGCAAGTATCAGAGGGAAATATCGCCAAATCCCCCAGAGGTCATCTTTTTTCCTGAGAGCCCTTTTTCCAGCCTAATGACTCATTTGATTATTCATGGGAAGGAAAAAAAAGGGTGTGTGTGTAAAAAACTGTCTTCAATCACCTCTCTCTCAGGTGGGAAAGTTGCAGGTTGTTTGGTTGGGTTTTGGCGAAAATATCCAGACCCTACCTGGCAGCTCTGCATGGTGCCCTCTGCAGAGGCTCTGAGATCTGTTCCAGGTGGGCTGCTCAGGGGGGGTCCCGGGGGTGCTCAGGCACAGCCTTGGGGACCTGGCCCCCAGATGCCATTTTTTGGGAGCAACCCTGGCATTATGGGTCCCACAAGGATCGAGGTGGCATTGCAGCTCTCTGGGGGCCTGTCCAGCCCTGCCACATGCTGCCACATCCCCTGGCAGGGGACATGGGGTGTCCCGGGGCTGGGACAGCACCGCCGCCACCACCCCACCGCGCCTCTCCCCACCGCGCGCGACAGATGGAAATAGCAGCAGTTCTGTTGATTTACAGCCACGGCCCTGACTTTAATGGGTTGTTTTTGCTCCCCAACAGCTACGGATTGGGTCTTCTTTTTTTAACAAGCCTCTCTGTTTCCCTGCGCACAGCCCGCTCATGCCTTGAAACAAGGGCATGCAGGGAGGCGACGCTTTGCCCTGCCTGCTGCCGGCACGTGCCAGCTGCCCTTGTCTCACCATAGAGAAAACAAACCCAAATCCTGGGAGCATAAAAGGGCTTTGTTGGCATCTCTGCTCAGCACTGCACACCCTGGGGACCTCAAAGCGGGTGTCCCCACCGCGGCCACGCTGCCTCCCCAGGCAGCCCACGCAGGAATGCTCGCTGCCGCCGCAGCCTGCGGGTAGGAAATAGTTTCCAGGCAAAAAGGCCTCCCAGTGTATTCCACACTGACGGCTTCCAGCAGCCCTCTGTAGCTGTCTTGTTCTGCCGCCGCCGGGACACCTACCCGGAGGAAGAGCGGAGACGAAGGTGGGAGAGCTTTAAAAAGCTCTGGTTAATTTTGTTCCAGACCGGAGCAGCCCCACGCCTGGCTGGAGGGCTTCAGGGGCTGCAAAGCGCTCGGAGGATGCTTGGGCTAGAGCCTGCGGCCAGGCTGGCTTTTTCAGGCAGAGCCTGTATAATGCAGGGGAGTAAACCCCGTGCAAAAAAGTGGGAAAATACCAGGGGCTCGGGAGACACCCGGCCCCTCCACAGGCTGGGCTACAAATGTAGGTCAAAGCCCTCTCCTCACTCAAATCCGGTGACGACGAGGGTGTTGCAGGTTGGGCTGAAATATGTACCTCCAGCTCTTTACTCTGGCACTGAAACAAAACCTACTCAGAAAACTGTGAAAAATAAACCCAGCTTGTGAATGCAGCTGATTGGAAGTTTTTCCAGCAGAAAGTGCCGTCCTACCCGTGTAAAATCACTCCTCGGGCATGTGTTGATCTGGGCAATCTTTCCTCTGAGAGAAAAAAAAAAAAATCATAGCGAGGGGGGAGAAGTGTTTGGAGAAAGCCAGAGCCGCCTTCTCCAGCCCGCCGGAGGGGAGCTTTTCCATCGGCTGGAGCCGGGCTTTATTTAGCAGCCTGTCACCTCGTACGTGCTGCTGTCGCGGGGGACGAGAAGAGTGCACTGGTCCCAGGTGGGGATGCTGCTGGTTTGCTCCCCCCAGACACCCAGGGATGCCGATGGTGCTGGAGGGAAAGGCGGCGTTATTTTTAGGGGGAGAGGTCCCCAGGGGAGGGCGGGCGCTTCCAGGCAGAGCACCGCCCCGAGCAGGTGCCCAGCGCTGCTCTCCAGCTCTGCTTTCTCTCTTTTTGAGGAGAGAAAAAAAAAAAAAAAAGGATTACTGAATCAGATAAAGATTTGTTTGGCCAAAGTTAAGCCAATCTTACAGCCAGAGCTCTTCCAGCTTCCAACAGGGCAGGCTGGGATGAAGTTTTCCACCTGGCAGTGCCAGGGGCGGGATCCATGGGGCATGGGGCAGCAGCTGCAGGGATGCCTGTGACCGGTCCCCCTGTCACTCCCTGTCCCATGCAGGGTGCCCTCTGAGACCACGAAGTCCCTGTAACCCCACTGTGCTGGCTGAGGGCTCTCACAGCGCTGGTGCCACATCGGGCAGGGTCCGACCCGCGCTGGCACGAGCCCCTCGCGCCAGGACAAGCTTTGTGCCACGCTCGCTAATTAAACAGAAATGCGCTTGTGTGCCCGTGCCTGACCCAAGCCAGATTTATGGGGTGATCCTGCAGGGCACAGGGCTGCTATTAGTGGTCACAAAACCGCAGGCTCGCAGACAGGCTTCCAGCCCCAGGCAGCTTGTGTTTTTCGGAGCAGAAATCTCCGCTCTGGCTGTTTTGCCAGTGGCCCTGCCAGGGACACCTCGTTCCCGCGAGCCGCCGGCTCTTGTTCCCATGGGGATGGGACTCTGGGAGCAGCCACCCCCCCGGGGGGTCCCCCAGCACCAGGGGGGACAGGGAAGTGAAGTGCCAGGGGGGGCAGCCGGGCTTTGGGCAATGTGTGTTGCCTCACTCCCTGTGTTCTGCGGAGCCATCGCGCTCAGCGAGCAGTTCGCCCTGCTATTTATACCCTCAGTCTTTCGGTATAAATGAAGCTATTTTAAAGGTCTTGGCCAGGTATAACTGGTTTAAACAAGGCTGGTAATGACTCAGAGGGCTATAAATGTCCATCAGAGTCCTCCGCAAAGCTCTCAGCCTGCTGAGGGGTTTGATCACCTCAGCAAACAGACTCTCGTCACAATAAGAAATCCCATCGGGATCAGGCAGCGTGGGCGCCCGAGCATCCGGCATCGCCTGTCCTGGCACTGCCCATCTCTGGTGCCACCAGCAGGGACATCTGGAGCCAGGCGAGGGGACCTGGCTCAGGTCTGGAGATGGCTGCACCATGGTGCAGCTTTGGAACAGCGCATCTCCACTGCAATGCGCTTTGCTCCCCATCTATTACCTGGCCCCACAGGTGGGCACCCACAGCTGTAATTCATTGCGCCGTTCCTTGAAATATCTGGGGCTTGGTTGAAAGTGCAGATACATCTGTGCCTCTGCAGGAGCTTGTGCTTCTGAGGCTCTGTGGGGACATGGGCCTGGCTGTCCCATTTCCCACCCTGGTCCTGCTGGGAAGCATCCTCCTGCTCTACCGCTGCCTCTGGGCTCGTGGTGCAGTGCTGCTAGGGGGGAACAAACCAGCCCTGTCTGATGGATAGAGGTGACCCCCAAGGCTGTAGGGACATGGCTGGGGCTGCTTTGCCCCCACTGAGTGATGGAAGCTGCTGTCTTCTCCTCCTGTGCCTCCAGACACCTCCGGGCTGGCTGGCCTCCAGCAGAAAGGGGTTTTGTTGGAAAATAACAGGGAGGTTTTGAAGCAGGGGCTTTTGGGAGGAGTATCCACATGCAATTTGTCTGTTTGTTTTCTTATTGTAAAACCAAAGACATTTCAGTTTTCAGAAACTGATAATTAAACATAAAAAAATATTTCCCTTACCAGAAGCCACGGCTTGAACGCTTTGGTCAGCCAGGTAAAACCTCGCCTGGGCTGCCTGTGCTGGCTGGGGCTGACCTCATGAAACCAGCCCTGGCGGGGTTTTCCCATGGGTAAGGACACCCTTTTTCTCTTCATTTCTGCCCAGGTCCGCAGAGCGTGAAGATCGGCATCATCGGGCTTCCTCCCCAGCACCCTCTTCTTCCTCTGCTCTCTGAAACGAGGGCTGCTGGCACCCTGGCTGTCCCTGGGAGGCCCCAGGCACTGGGCTGAATGTGTTAACTTTGGCTTTTTACCACCACCCCTTTCCCCCCGCCATCACTCCAGATGCCTGCGCATCTTGTTTACCCAGCAAAATGTGCCGGTGGAGAAAATCAACGGGGGCACTGTCACGTGGGCCATGGTAAACAGCCAGCAGATGCATTATGTTGATTTTGTTCCGGAGCCCTTCCAGAAGGCACCATCCTGCTGATGGGCTGCGCGTGGGCACCACATCCCCCTGCCAGTCCTGCCCAAGCAGCATCCTTGGGTGCCATTCGGCACCGAGCACCCCAGTGATGCCAGCGAACCATCCTGCCCTCCTGCGCCCCGTCCCCCAGGGACCCAGGTGGCTTTGTTTCCTTCAGGTGCACTCTTTGGGCATTTCCAGTGTTTTATTTTACCTTGCGGTGCTGGCTGCTGATTGTAGCAACTCAGTACCTTCCATGACACGTTGAATAATTACGGAGTGGGGAGAAACATTGAAATAGCACCTGGGCTACTAAGCACGGCAAAAATAGCCACGCCAGCCATGTGCAGAGTGGCCGCTGCAGGTACGTGTGCAGATGAGGCACGGCACAACTGCACTAAAAGGGGAGGCTTCCTGTAAATGGCTTTTTGTTTGGATCCCAGGGAAAAAGAGTGCAGGAGTCTGTGCATGTGAAGCACCCCTCAAAGGCTTCATGTGGGGAGCAGGTGGGCTTGGCTTGGCTGATTTTAATTCTGATGGTGCCCTGCTGGGAGCACAGAGACCCTCCCACAGGAGCTGCATGGAAAAGCTCTTCCCGAAGTTTTTTCCCTCTGCTTTCAGGGCCGTGTCAGGACCATGGGGAATTTGGGAGAAGGCACATGGCCAGCACTCTGTGGTGCCTGTACAGCCTGGCGTCAGGGGATGTCTTTCCAGGATCACAGACTTTGGGTGTCTATCCTTGGGCTCTTGATAAGGTATTACAATCACTAAATTTTTGCATACTCCTGACTCGTCCTTTGTTGGACTTGTTAAAGCCTTGGAAAATATTTTCATGAATTAAGAAGCCCCATTAAATCTTGAATCTAATTAGGAGAGACTTGGCGGTGGAGTTCTTCAAATAGTTAAGTCAATATTGCACAGTGTAATTGTAGTAATTCCCCGGCGGTGCTGCAGCTGACGGCCTGTGTTATTGTGTAGGTAACTCCGCGGAGAGGGGAAAATCTCCCCCACCGCAGAATGTCACTTATTTAAATGGTTCCCATCTGAGTCCTTGAGTGATCAAAGAATATTGGTTCCTGGCAGGCCCAGCAGAAATTACATCGCATCCCAGGGACCCTGCAAGCATCCCCAGCAGCGGCATCCCGACACGCGGCACTGAAACAATGCTGACCTTGTGAGTGGGCTGCCTGCGCTCTGCCTGCTTTCCAGCCTTGCCGCAGCAGTGCCCAGAGGGCTTTGGCAAGGGGGCTCAGCCTCTCCCTAACGTGTTTCCCCCCTGCGGAAACGTGGATGACAACAAGGAGAAGTTGTCTGGTCTGCCTGGTGGGGTAAGAGCTGCCCGGGGTGCTCCCAGCCCAGCAGAGCCCCCTTGGCCTTAAAAAGGGCAACTCCCAGGGATCCCATTGGGAAAAATTGGGAATAAACCAGCGAGGGTGGGAGCTACAGACCCCACTCCTCGGCCGCAGCTCTCCTGTCCCCTTCCCTCCGACCCACTGCCTCCCGCAGCTCCCTTGCGCACCTCAGCGCATCCACCCGCCTCGTCACGGGAAGGCCTCGTTAAATCCTGGTGATAATTGTGGCCGCCTGCTCAGCTTTTGTCTCCGCCGTGATCTGCCGAATGCTCTTCTTCTTCTTCTTGTTATTAAAATGCCTCTCTTCTGTAGGGCAGCGACAGTTTCTGTCTCGCAGGAGAGCCAGTTCCTCAATTAACGAGAAAAAAAGCCACCGCATTTATTGTGAAACAGCGGTGCAATTGGGAGAGTTCATTATATTGGATTAATTATGATAATTATCAGTAGAAGGGAGATAATTACCCTGTTTGTTGTCAAGAATAAGGTAAGGGGGTTTATTTTTTTTATTTTTTATTTTTATTATTTTCCGTCACACAGATCAGACTGGCAATGCGGTGCTGCCGGCAAAATGCCTTCACCCAGCGCCTGTGTGGCTGTGCCAGGAGAAGAAGCGGGGACGTGCTCAGCGCCACTGGCCTCGCCGCGACCAGCGCGTGATGGAGGTGGCTGAGACTGCGGCAGCTGCTGGCCAGGCTTGGCTCTGGCCGCTGGCCTCCTGCCTCCAGAAAGGGAGCAATGGCTCCTCCAGCCATGGCTTCTAATGCAAATAAAAATGTAATTTAAAAATTAAATTTAAAATAAATATTACTCAAATATTAAAGAGAAGAAGTCATTTTTTAAATGGTCGATATGTTTCTCGGGAACCCAAGCAGACATGTTTAAATAAGACACTGCTGAATTTTTTCAATTTTTATCATCTTAGGTATTTTTAAAAATGTCTCTTATAAGGGAATAATATATACCTTACTGCCTCTTTTCCTACTCTGTTAAGAGAGATTAATTTTAATGGGCAGCCCCAGGGCAGTGGCATGGGAGGCTGCCCTTGTGAAAGGAGGGAAAGGGAGACGGAGGCTGCAGGGCCCCGCAGGGCCACTGCTGGTGTCAGCCTCCCCCTGCTGCCTTGGGGCTGTCCCACACGGCCCCGATGGCCGTGGAAGGTCCATCTCGCGGGTGACCAGAGGTAGAAACCCTCCTCCTCCGTGGCAGCAGCATTCCAAGTCCTGCCGACCAGAAGGGGAAGCTGCCCCTTGTAACGAGCAGCAGCGAGAGCCCTGGCTGTGCATCCTGCCACCCTCGGTGCCGAGGTGCCAGACTCGCTCGCAGAGTGCTAACATCTGTGCTGCTGTGTGGGGTTGAGGCCCAGTGGGGGCTGCATTTGTTGGCACGGGGACACCCTCCTTACAGCCGCGCTCCTCCTCCCATGGCGTTCACTGCGGAAAACACATCCATGCGTCCTGTGCTTGGTGGCCAGGAGGAAAAAGTGGTGCCAAGGTTGAGCACAGAATGCCCCTACCACCCCAAGTTAGCGGCGAGGGAAGAGCTCAGCACACAGGGTCTCAGGAGCAATGCAGTCGGCCGTGGCCAGTACCCACTTGGCCAAATTTCCTGATTTCTCCTGTGACCCCAGAGGAACAAAAAGCTCTGTGGCATCATCTGGGCGTTTCAAACAAGACCCAGGAGATACACAGCTGCTTTTGGGCCCCGCTGGCCCCATGTCGAGGGGGCTGGGGCACAGCACGGAGCCGGCCCGCAGGCTGCAGGCAGGAAGATGCCACCCCGAGGTCGCGCCGGGACCCCAGGCCCCTCGCAGCCGCTGCCGTCGGGGGGACCCCCGGGGGCGGGCGGGGTGTCCCCCCACCCCCGGCCCTCCGGAATCGGGGACAGCAGGCGACAGGGGGCGCCCCGCCACCGCTTTTAGCCCGCGGGACAGCGGAACGGGCCCTTCCCGGCGGGGGGGGGCCAGCCGCTCGCCCCCCTTTTGGGGGCAAAGCCCCCTTTTCCTGGCGCGTCCCCGCATGTGCCCGCCCTGGGGGCAGCCCCATCGGGTCGCACCCTTCGTTTTCAGCCGCCCCCCAGATCCCCGACCACGGGCAGGCGGCGGGAGGAGGCGGGCTGCCCCTATCGCCGCGGCTATCGCGGTAGGAAGGTGCCCTCCCGGGGCCGTTTTCGTTTGGAGCTGGCTCCGGAGGGTGCCGGGGCACAGGGAAAAGTTCCCCGGGCCCCTCTTTAGGCTCCCCCGGTGCCTGTTGGGTCTGTGTTAATGTTTAAAAACTAGCGCCGGCTTCCGCCGGTCGATGCTTGGTTTTAATCCAGGGAGCAAAACTAAACAAATAAATAAAGCGAAAGGTCGGCGCTGCCCGCTTTGCTTTGCAGGCAGGTAGGTACGGCTGGGGGACGTGAGAGCGAGCCCACTGCGGGCCCACATCCCCGGGGGCAGGAAGGAGGCGGCGGCAGCCCCCTGCCCTCGGGGCGGGCAGAGCCGCGCTCGGCGGGGCAGCCGCAGGATGCTGCCGGGGGAGGCAGCGCCCCACGGATGGGAGGCGTTTGGCCAGCAGACGGTGGAGGGGAGCGCTCCGCTTCCTCTGGCTGGGAGGGAGGGCAGGAGAGAAGGAGGGAGGGAGGGCAGGACGGAGGGAGGGAGCCGCTCCGCCGCTCCCCGACGGCCGCATTCAGGCAGCCTCCGCCGGCGGGAGCGAGCGCTCCCCGCAGCGCGGCGATGGCGGGGCCGAGGGGCTTCCGAGGGGCCTGATTCCGCCCGTGCGTCCGGGGGTCCGTCCGTCCGTCCGGGCAGCGAGGCGCTTCGGCGCCGCCCCGACGGCGCCCACCGGGACCCCGCAACCGGCGCCGCGGGGAGGGCAGCGAGGTCCCCGGGCCCCCCGACGGCTCCGATCCCGCTCCGCCGCCCGCCGCGCCCCCTCGGCTGCCCTCGCTGTTTGTTTTAGTTACGAAATAGCTGCAGGAACTCGGGCAGAGCCGCGGGAGGGGCCGCGCGGCCGAGCCGGAGCCGGAGCCGGAGCCGAGCGGCGGCTCCCGGAGCCCGGACCGATGGGGCAGCGCCGGGGTGCGGCCGGGCGGGCGGCGGCCTGAGCCCGGGCTCCGCCGAGCAGCCGCGGGGAGAGAAGGTGCGTGCGTCCGGGTGGCGGCTGCCCCCACCGGGGGGCCGGGGAATCCGCGCCCGTCGGGGGTGCGGGGCGTGGGTGGAGCGGCGCCCGTCGGGGGCGCGGGGCGGGGGGCGTCGGGTCCCCTGGGAAA
This sequence comes from Anser cygnoides, assembly GCF_040182565.1. Classification (NCBI taxonomy): domain Eukaryota; kingdom Metazoa; phylum Chordata; class Aves; order Anseriformes; family Anatidae; genus Anser; species Anser cygnoides. The sequence continues at coordinate 10,402,574 of NC_089875.1, forward strand.
GGGGGGGGACGGCTCCCGCAGGGCCCCCCCCGGGAAAGGGAGGCGGGGGGCGCTGGGAGCGGTGCCGGGGTGCCGCCGGGGTGCGGAAGGTGCGCGGGGGGCCGCGGAGGAGCCGCTCCCGCCTAGGTGTGAGCTGATTATTCAAATGGGCAGCCGAGGACCTGGGGATTGGAGGCTCGCCCGGCCGCTCCGTGCTATATCACTCGAGCACCCACGTCACTGCAGCACTTGTCCTCCTCTTCCTCCTCCTCCTCTTCTTCCTCCCTCCTCCCTCCTCCTCCTCCTCCGGCTCCTCCGTCGCCTCCGGGCGACTCTTCGCCACGAAGCGCTGCGAAAACCCACCCGAGGAGCAGCCGCGAAAATACCCCCGGCCCCAGCGCCACTCCGTGCCCCCTCCCTTCCTCCCTCCCTTCTCTTCCTCCTCCTCCGGAGGCTCCGACGGAGGGAGCGCGGCAGAGGGGAGGGAGGGCTGGCGACTTTTTTTTTTTTTTTTTTTTTGGGTTGCTCTCTGTCGTCGTTTGTTGTGGCTGTTAAATTTTAAACTGCCATGCACTCCACTTCCAGTATGCTGGGAGCGGTGAAAATGGAAGGCCATGAGCACACGGACTGGAGCAACTACTACGGGGAGCCCGAGGTAAGGAGGGAGCCAGGGCTCCGCCACCCCCCGGCCCGGCCCGGCCGCCCCCCGCCACCGGGAGCACCCCAATTTTGTCACTAAATGTCGAGCGGGGGGGGGGGGGGGGGGGGGGGCAGCGGGGCCGGCCCCCCCCCCGGGGCCAAGCGGGGCGCGAGGCTGCCCGGGTGGCATTTTGCGATTTTTCCTCCTCCCCCCCTCTACCCCCCCAGGTATTTTTCTCACTTTGTGCAAGGATGTCCTTTCCCCTCCCTCCAGCTCCCCAGCATGGACCCGGTGGGCTCGCTGTGGCCCCGTCTTTTTTAGTATCTGTATTTTTGATTTTCATTTCAACAGCCCCCTCTCACGCCCACCCTCCCAAGATTTAACCCTTTCCAGCCTGCTCCAGGGCTGCAGAGGCTCCCTGGCAGGCGGCGACTCGGGCTGGGGTGGGGGTGCCCCCGCACTGCTCCCCATTTGGGGGGCTGCCCTTGTCCCTGGTGGGGCTGTGCACCCGCCCCCTCCCGTCCCCCCCCAAACCTCCCTCCTCTCTCTCGCTTGCCCCCACAGAGCTACTCCTCGGTGAGCAACATGAACGCGGGGCTGGGCATGAACAGCATGAACACGTACATGACCATGTCGGCCATGAGCACCACAGCCAACATGACGGCTGCCACCTCCATGAACATGTCCTATGCCAACACAGGCATGAGCCCCTCGCTCACCGGCATGTCCCCGGGCACGGGGACCATGCCCGGCATGGGCTCGGCTGGCGTGGCAGGGATGGGCGCCCACCTGAGCCCCAGCATGAGTCCAATGGGGGGCCAAGCAGGCTCCATGAACGCCCTGGCCCCCTACACCAACATGAACTCCATGAGCCCCATCTACGGGCAGTCCAATCTCAACCGCTCGCGGGACCCCAAGACCTACCGGCGGAGCTACACACACGCCAAACCGCCCTACTCCTACATCTCCCTCATCACCATGGCCATCCAGCAATCACCCAACAAGATGCTGACGCTGAGCGAGATCTACCAGTGGATCATGGACCTCTTCCCCTTCTACCGCCAGAACCAGCAGCGCTGGCAGAACAGTATCCGCCACTCACTCTCCTTCAATGACTGCTTCCTCAAGGTGCCCCGCTCCCCAGACAAGCCGGGCAAAGGCTCCTTCTGGACTCTGCATCCCGACTCGGGCAACATGTTTGAGAACGGCTGCTACCTGCGCCGCCAGAAGCGCTTCAAGTGCGAGAAGCAGCTGGCCGCCAAGGACAGTGGCGGGGCGGGCGGCGGGGCAGGTGGCGGGGGCAAGAAGGGGCCCGGGCAGCCGCCGAGCCAGCCCCTGGGGGAAGGCAGCTCCTCAGGTGGCTCCGAGGGCTCAGCCGGCGCTGAGTCCCCGGCCAGTGCCTCACCGTGCCAGGACCACAAGCGCGCCCTGGCTGACCTGAAGGGCACGGCGGGGCTGAGTCCTGGGGAGCCGGCGGCATCGCCGGCACAACACCTCCTGGCCCCCCCGCACGCCGGCCTGCCCCACGACGCCCACCTCAAGCCTGAGCACCACTACGCCTTCAACCACCCCTTCTCCATCAACAACCTGATGTCCTCCTCTGAGCAGCAGCACCACCACCCGCACCACCACCACCACCACCACCACAAAATGGACCTCAAGGCCTATGAGCAGGTGATGCACTACTCAGGCTACGCCTCGCCCATGCCTGGCAGCCTGGCCATGGGGCCCGTAACGAACAAAAATGGCTTAGAGTCCTCCCCTTTAGCTGGAGAGACTTCTTACTACCAAGGTGTGTATTCCCGGCCCATCATGAACTCCTCCTAAAGGGCCGAGGGGAAAGCTCCCCTGGCGAGGGGGGAAAGACCCCACACCCCCGCGCAGTCCCCTAGCAGAGTGATGGACTCTGAACGCTGTCGAGCACGGTACATATACATATATCTATCTATCTATTTTTATTTTGTTTCATTGGCTCCAGATGTCTGCATCCATTCGGGAAACAGCAGGCATGTCTTGCAAGCACCTCGGCCCGTGCTGAGGGCAGGCGCGCTGGTCCTCCCCCCCCAGCCCAAAGCCACCCATGCCTGGGGGGCTGCGATTCCCGTGTTTTGCATTGTGGGGTGGTTTGTTTTGGTGGGGAGGGGGGGTTGTGGGTGCGGGGAGGGGAGAGGGGGTTTCTGTTGGGGCTTTTTTTTTTTTTCGTTGTTGTCGTTGCAAGGAGGTATAAATATATCTATTTTTTTTTGTGTGGAAGTGACGGAAAAAAAATACCAAACAGACAAACAACAAAACGAAACCCTCCTTCAGTGTGAAACCCATGCTAGTTTTGAATCCAAGGACCAAATGTCTTGTAACGTTGTAAAAAGGGGAAAAAAGGGAGGGAAAAAAAGAGAAAAAAATATGAAAAACATTAAAAAAAAGTCAGGATAGATCGTTGTAATTGAGACAAACGCTTGATGTTACCGGGAGAGTAAACTACTTGGATCTGATTAATTTATCGTTTCTGTATGCTTTATTTATGGCTTATAAATGTGTATTCTGGTAGCGACTAGCCAGATTTTCACAGAACTATATTAAAGTGTTATTGGCGGTTTTTTTCCCCTGCATCTCTGTTGCACCGGGACTCGCCCGTCTCCCCCAGGCGCCGCGGAGCCGCGGCCCGAAGGGGCACCCGCTGCCCCGGCCGAGCGGCCCCGACGGCGCGGCGTTGCCACCCGCTTCCTCTCTTCCCCGCCGACCTCGGAGGGGCTCGGCCGACGCAGGGACAGCCCGGGGGGGCGAGGGGAAGAGCGGGGAAAGCAGCGGGGCACGGCACGGCACGGGACGGGACGGGACGGCACGGCACGGGATGGCACGGGACGGCACGGGACCCTAATGGCGGCCACCGGGGGCACCCGGCCGGCGCTCGGTGCGCCCTCGGGGGGCAAAACCGACAGCGGGGTGTGTGTGGAGGAAATGGCAAAGAAATGGTAACCGGGGGGACGGGGCGAGAAAGGAGTCGCAGGGGCGGAAAGCGGGAAAGCGGCGGAACGAGCGGAGCGCCGCCGGGGGGGTGGCTCGGCTTTGGGGAGCGCGGCCGTGGAGCGGGGAGCTCCCCCCGCTCCCCCCCAGCGCCCCCGGCTGCCCGGAGCCTGCCCGGACCCTCGGCCGGCGGCACCCGTCGGGGGCCGTTTTCCTTTATTTCCCCGCTCCCTGCCCGTTTTCCCAACCACTTGTTGTTTTTCCCACGCGTTTACGGTGCTCATAGATGTTGCTTTCCGAAATAACATTCAAATCCTTCTTAAAATTCCGCATTGTCCGCGGGAAGAGAAAAGGGGACGAGGAGTCGAGGGGATGGGGGGGGGGGGGGGGAGGGAAGGGTAAAAAAAAAAAAAAAAGCCTCCCCAAAACAAAACAGGGATCCAGCCAGAAATCTGTCCGTCTCTATACGGGAAGGACACACACGTTGTGAAGCAGGCATGCAATGTGTTTCATTAGCACATAAAAGGCTCCCGCGGGGAAGGAGCACGGGCGCGGGGGTGACGCCGCTTTGGGGACGCGGTGCTGCCACTGCCGCCCGGCCCCAAAGCGGGCACCGAACCGGGCACCCGCTGCCCGCCCCAGAAGCACGCCCTTTCGTTGGGTTTGCTTTGGGTTTCTTTGGTTTGGTGTCGTGGTTTTTTTTGTTGTTGTTGGTGGTGGTGGTCGTGGTGTTTTTCAAACTCTCATCCTTTTTATTTTTGTTTTGTTTTGTTTTCCTTTTTAAATTTCCCTTCCTCCGGCTGGAATGCAAGGATGGGAGGCTCGAGGGAGAGGAGGCAAAAGGAAAAAAACGGGCCGGCTATACATTATTTCTTTCTCTTTACACCCGCTCGCTCTTTTTCTCCCCCCTTTCCCGCCCCCCCTCCGCACGACTCGCCCGCCCCCAGTCTTCCTGCAAGTGCATTCTGCTCCTGCCGGTTTAAGCAACCGTGATCTGTGAATAAACAAAGTCAGTAAACAAAAAAAAAAAAAAAAAAGGGGGGGGGGGGAATCTAGATCCAAATTCCAGGAGGGTAAACTTTCAACACCACGTCATACTTCAGCAAATTTACACAGATATTATATTGCGTCCCTTTCCTTCCCCCCCTCTCCTTTTGAGCCATTGTGCTTAACTGAATTTTATAAAGCTGATCGATATCTTGGTAAAATATTCATTTTTAAACTAGCGGGCAGCGAAATCTTTGCTTTGTGCTAAAGTCAACAGTAGCACAGTTTCAGCTCAAATAAATGCAGGGATGCTTCCAGCTCCCGCAGAGCCGGGTGCGGCGCAGCGTCTCGTCCTGCGGCCGGGGCGCAGGTAGGTGACAGCCGCCGCTCTTTCTCCTTCTCCTCCTTCCCCTGCGCCCCGGCTCCGCTCCGCTTCTGACCCTCCCTGCGCCGCCCGAGGCCGCCGGGCGAGCGGGGCCGGGGCCGGGGCCGCTGTCGGTGCGCGGGGTCCCTGCCCCGAGCTCAGGAGCGGGGCAAGGCCGGGGCCGGGGAGGGCTCGGCGGGGCCGAGGGGCCCGGGGCGCTGGGGCTCCGTCGGGGGAGGCTGGAGCGGGCCGGGGATGCTCCGGACGCGGCTCCCAGCGCCTCGCCGCTCTCCCGCGGGCCGCGCGCTTTCGTATTTTCTCTGTTGTTTTTTTTGGTGGTTGTTGTTGTTTGTTTTGTTTTGTTTTTTTCCTTGCCCCCCACTCCTTTTTTTTTTTTTTTTTGCTCGTTTTCCCGTTGTCCTCCCCGGCCCCGTGGCACTCCTTTGTTCCCCGCGGCCGGGCATTACGCCCGTGACCGTGGCACGGGGAAGCGCCGCTGCCGGTGCCGCAGCGACTCCGGCCCGGCTGCCCGCAGCCGCGTGGGCAAACACGGGGGGACTCCCCCTTCCCTGACCACCCCCAGTCCCTCGGTGTGGACGCAGGGGGAAGGGGGAACGGGCGTTCAAGCGGGGCCGGCGGCCCTGCCCCGCGCGCCCCGCGGGCACGGACACGGACACGGGTGGCATTGCCCACGCGGGGGCTCGGGGAGGGGACCTTGTCCCGGGCCGGGCCCGGGCGAGCGGGAGCGGTGTGTACGCGGCGTGTGCGCTCCCGTGTCCCGCAGCAGCACGGCGGCTAATGGGCTCTCAATAATTCATAGCAGCGCGGCCGGCTCGTAATGCCGCGCCGCGCGCTTGCCAATTACTTGTCATTAACCGTGTCCCCGCGCGGGGAGGGCGCCTCGCGTGGGAAGGGCCCGGCCGGGCCCCGTCGAATCCCCGCACACTCGGCCCGCGGCGGCTCCCGGCGCCCCGGTACCGGCTCTGGGGCTTGCCCCTGCCCTGGTGCCCACTGCCTCTCCAGCCGCCGCCCACGGCTACTTTTTATTTTTGTAGCTTTGATTTTATTTTTATTTTCATTTTTTATTTTTATTATTTGCCTGTTGCTGCCCCCGAGCATCCCCAGCATCCCCGGCTGGCGTTTCCCCGGCTGACAGCCCCTCGGCAGGGGCACAGCGTTAGAGCCCGCTCCCGCGCTTCATTCCCCTCGCACCGATTTTATTATTATCACCATCATCCTCCTCATTACTCGGGGAGACCGGGCGGCGGCCGGCCACGCTGGGGGGGGAACGGAGAGCCCCGGTAGCAGGAGGAAGCGCGGAGGGGAACTTCCCCGGGCAGGGTCTGCGCCGGGGAGGGGGCTCCGGGGGGGCTGCGGGTCCCGCCGCCACCCGAACCGGGGCCGAACCGAGCGGCGAGCGGGCAGAGCGCTGGGCTCACCCCGTGCCCGCCGGCGGGGGAAGCCGGGCGAGTTTGGCCGCCCAGAGCCGCGACCCCGGGCCAAAAAGCAGCCCCCGGCCGGCCGGCCGCGCTGGCTAAGGCATTTATTTTTTCCTGACTTCCCCTGCGGTTTGGGGGGGGAAAGGCACTTCTTTAATTGTTCGGGCCCCTAATGACATGCAGAGATGGCTCAAAAGACAGCGGACATCAAAGCACAAAGAAGACGATGGCACATCCAGGCTCGGGCAGGGCAGGGCAGCCACGCTTCCACCCGGGGAAGGACGACGGCTGCTGCCCAAACTCCCAGCGCTTCTCCTCCCGCCGGGGAAGCGGCGCGGGCACACCGGGCTGTAGTCCCAAAGCCGCCGGCAGGATTGTATGCAAAACGCGTTTATTGACCGTCCTAAAAAAAAACGGACAACTCGGGGGTGAGATGAGTCTAATTATTGCTGGTTCTAAAAAGAGCTGGAACACCCAAGTAGGGCTTAACTCGTCTCCTGGGAAACTGATGGAGACCTATTTTACAAGCTGTAATTCTGCTTTAGACTATTGCAGGCTAAAGGCAGTTCACACTATCCCCTTTCTTCTAGAAATAGTCCTAATCCTATATTTCGGCCGGGTAAAGTCCGCTTCTGCTCCGCACTAGATTAATCCAGAAACCACATAAAACCAGGTAGGGAAGAGGATGGAAAAGGGGAGGAGAAAAATCGTTCAAAGTTTGTTACCTCTGCCCTGCCTAACCTTCAAAAGAGTAAATATTAAAGGATGATGCAGAGTCTGCCGGCTCCTTATTTACGGGACAGCTTCGCCGCCAATAGAGCTAAAAACGGGGCTTTGGGGCTGGCGGGTGTCGGGAGGAGAGCATTTTGGTTTTATTTTTTGCTCTCTCGCTGTGGTCGTTTTTCAGGTCGGGCTCCCTGGGCGGCGAGCGAAATATTTTTCCTCTCCTCTCCCGACGGAGCCGGGGGGAGGAGGGGGTCTCGGGAGGGCGCGATGAATTTGTTAGTTATTTATTTTTACTGGGGGACGAAAACAACGACGACGACAAGGGATCAGCCCGGGCAGTGCCGAGTCCGAGCGCAGCCCCGGCCGGGCGCTGCAGCGGTGATTTTTGTCCCACCTGCAATTCGGGGGGCTCCTTGCCCCGGGGTCCGCATGACCCCAGCCCCAGTTTGCTGCTGAAGCGCCTGGCAATGGGCTCAGCGGCAGCTCTGCCGCGGGGAGGGCGAGGGACAGAGAGTGGCAAGCCGCAGGCCCCCCGGGGAGCCGGGGCTCAGCCCCTAACACGGAGGGGAGGTTTCTGCCCGCCGGGGGGGGAGAGACCCCCATGTCCTGCCCTGCCGGCCCCGGGGCTTCAGGGGCATGGGGCTGCAGAACCCCTGCTTTAGGGGACCGGGAGGAAAGGCCGGGGCGTTTGGGGGGGGACAGAGTACAGCGGGGCACAAAAAGCGCCCCGAAGTGCCGGGGCAGAAGAGTGCGCATCGGGTCCGCTCCGCCCGTGGGAAGGTGAAGCACCGCACCGAGCGTGGGGCGCGGGTTTGGGAGCTCTGGGTGAAGGAATGCGGAGAGGTGGAGGGGCGAAGGGAGGGAGGGGTGTGGGGAAGGCTGGCAGGACGGACGGACGGACGGACGGACGAACAGAGGCTTGTTCAGCGGCCCCGGCGGGGCAAACGAAAGTGGCTCCCGGGGCGGCCGGAGGGACCGGGGTGGCAGCCCCGCCGGGCCGCTATGTTTGCAAGTGCAGCCGAGCGTGAAAATGAATGTAAAAAAAGAAAAGGAAAAAAAAAAAGTTTTTAAAAACTCAAATGAGTCGGGGACGGCCGGGCAGCCGGGTCCCGCAGCGCCTGAGCCCGGATCGTCGCTTGCCCACGCGTGATCGTGGGGATGTGGCACGGGGCGGGGGAGCGGGCAGGGGGCTGCCACCCGCGAGTGCCACCCGCGTGGGACCGGCTGGGGCCAGCACTCACTGCGAGCCGAGGGGCAGCGCCTCTGCCCTGCGGTCTGCCGCCGGCTCCTTTCTTTCCCTTTCTTTTTCGCACTGTCCTTTCCTTTCTCTTTCTCTCCTTTCATTTTCTTTTCTTTTCATTCTCTTTCTTCCCCCTTTTCCAGTTTCTTTTTGTTTCTTTTCCTCTCTTTCATTTTCTTTTCCTTTATTTCTCCTTTTTTCCATTTCCTTTCCTTACTTTCCCTTTCTTTTCCTCTCATTCATTTTCTTTTTCCTCCCTTCTTTGCCTTCCTTACCGCCTTTTCTCTTTTTTTTCCCCCTTTTTCCCTTTTTCTCCTTTTTAATTTTTTCCCCCTTTTGCCCCATTTTCCCCCTTTCCTCCTTTTTTTCCTTTCCAGCCGTTGCTCTGCTCCTCGCAGCCCGCCTCGAGGGCAGGCAGGGGGACAGGCGCGGGGCAGCTGGCCGAGCCCCGCCGCCACGGGGATGGGCGCTGGACAGGGACCCTCCCGCTGCCCCCTCCTGCCAGGGGCCGGGCCTTAAGCCCTCCTGCTCTTCCCCAGGTGGCCCCTGCTCCTTATAGACCGGGGGGGCAGGAAAGCCTTCGACGTACTTTTTATTTGCTGCAGGCAGCGCAGATTTCTGCAGCCAGAGCCTCGCTGCTGCCAGATCGCTGCCAGCGCCGACAATCCGTGGCCGGAGCAAGGTGCTCACCCCCGGCTGGGGATGGGCCGGCTCTCTGCAGGTCTCCGACTCCACAGTCACACAAGCAGTACAAAGAACGAGCCTCCTCCTTCCGTGGCTGGACAGCAGCTAGCCAAGTGCCCCGCAGCACCGAGGAGTGCAAGTGCAGGGATCTCACTTCCATCCCGGTACTGACGGCGGCAATGCTGAAGGAGTTGGGGACCTCGAGATGCTCTGCGTGTCACCAGGCTGTCTTCTGCAGTCAAAAGAAGCGGCCACTCGGTGCACTCCATTATGTGCATGCATTTACCCTCAACTTCCCTCTCCTTTGTTTATTTTAATAATGGCACAGGGAGTCAGTTTCAGGGGTAGATGGGGCAAACTTCTGGGCTTCACAGAGTGTGTTGCGACTGTGTATGCATCTCCTATTAAATCCACAGATTCCCATCTCCGATTGCCTCTTTGTGTCTGTCCTTGTGCGTGATACCTGTGTTACGGTTCAACAGCTCCTGACGGGAATGGGGAGAAACTATCTTTGCCTTTGAGGGCAGTTAGGAAGATGCTTTTCCAGGATGGATCCTTTTAGGAATCAAGGAAGTGAAAAAAAAAATTGTAAATGCACCTTGAGAAAGTTCAAGAGTGAATTAATTTGTGGAGGTTTTTGAGGGATGCTCATTGGTGCTGTCCTAAGAGTGAACACGAGTTCCCCAGGCTGCCTCCGCACCACGTAACGGATTGTACTCGGCATGGATATCTCTATCCCCCCCAACAAAGGTAATGGGTGTCCCATGGGAAGGGACGGATGTGCAAACCCATTTTCAGTGCAAGAGGTTTGCCCCAGCACAGCTGCCTTCCTGCAGCCCCTCGAGGGATACCCAAAGCAGGAGGCAGTTATGGGGCCCGTGGGCGTTGCCACACCTTCGCTGCATTCATCTCCTGCCCTCACCTCATGCCCAGCACCGAGCCCTGGTGCCATGCTCCATCCCCCTGCACCCCACCCTCCGCTGCTGCCCTGCACGGCACGTGCTTCGCTGGTGCACGAACAGCCTGGGGGGGGGACAAAGCCAGTGACCCGAGGGCAGGCAGGCAGTGGGGTGGGGGCAGAAGGCGAGGCTCACATCAGAGGAGTTGCCAGGACTTTCTGTCACCCCTGGGTCCAATCCGAGACATCACTAGCAGACTAATAAACCAGCTGCAGATGTTGAGCCGACGGCAGGGAAGCAGTGTGTAGCATCCTGACAAAGTCTTGGGCTGGGAAAGCTGTCAGCGCACCCCGGTTTTTTCTCTTTGTCTTGTGTCCTTTGCCACCCTCCCCCCTCATCACTTCCCTCCTGCCTGGATTTTGGGGGCGAAGGGAAGGAAAAAGTCTGAATCTGGACTGTGCAGCTCTCTCCTCGCACACCAGGATGCTGCTGGGAGGAGAAATGCATCAAGCAGGGCGACAGGCTCTGCTGCTGCAGACACCGGGCTTGTGTTTCGTCAGAAATAAGAATCCCCCCTGCCCAGGAGGGGGCCGTACCTGCTGAAGTGCCTCTTAACCTTTTCTATATCCTGTTGCTAAAGGAGAAAGCACATGAGGGTTCCTGCCTCAGAAAGAGAGGAAGCTCCTGCCCAGCTGCCCATGTCACTGGGCTCCCTGAGGCCAAAAGCAATGTGTTGCATCCCCAGCAAATCCTCCCCTGGGGAGGGAGAGGGGCCGGGCAGAGGGAGAAGGTGCCCGCGGGGTGATGGCAGGGCAACATGCTTGCCCCTGGCTGCAGTTAGCTGCCTCTAACATAGCAACTGTTGTTTGCCCTGGGGCTGCCCGAGCGAAGTGTTTTTCCCTTGTTCTCTCCCCGGGGTGCCGTTCTGGGAGGGGGGCAGGACCTCTGCATGCAGCCCACTCTCTGCAGCACAACCCAGGGCAGGGGATGAGCGGCTGGGGTGTGCAGCTGGACTCTGCCCCATGCCCAGCAGAAGCCAGGGCCCAGGGCCGGGTCCCTGCCGTGGCACAGGGCGAGAAGAGCAGCCGCGTATTTTTCCCGAGTTACTTATTAACCACTGTTCGTTTGACAGGATCAATATTTCAAGCAAGGGAGTAAACACTTAAGAACCAACACTCTGCTTTGCTCTCTTTTCCTGTGCGAAATGATTTATTTTATAAAATGCATCTGCCTGGAAGGGAGGCAGAGGCTGGAGCCCTGTGGCTTTTATCTGCGGGATATGCAAAGCACATTTATTTCGTCTTTTATCTCTCATATTGCATGTTGATCCCATACATATAGATTGATTTTGTTCAGGTAGATAATGAAAAGTCAAGTGGAAAATTTACACAAAGGCACTCAGGATCTCGGCTTTCTATTGGTATATAAATTGGTTTATTACTTCATTCCCTTAAACAGGGACTTTCACACTGGGGAACACTTTAAAATATATCATGTTTAAACACAAAACCATTTACCTTTCACGTGCTTTTTTCCATCAGTAATTTCCTTGCCACTTTTGCTAATTACCAAAGATATTTGTGTTTAAACAAGGGCTCACTCCTTCACAGTCCCGCCAGCAATTCATCTTCCTCCTCCCGCTCCCTGTAGCCAAAACGTCCCGATGCGAAATTTCCGCCACGGTGGCCGTGCCTGCCCCGGTGAAGGGGCTGACGATGCCTCGCAAGCGGGCATTAATTCCCTATAAGCAGCTTTCATTTAGCCACCCTAACCCGGAGCCTGGCATGCTGCTCAGGCAGTGAATAGAGGGCACTGTATGGGAGAGCAGAGCTTGGAACAAAACCGGGAGGAAACATTATTAATAAACATCTTCTGGACATTTGGTGGCTCGTATAGGCTGCTCCAGCTTAAAGCAATTAATTCAGGATACTGACATAAACTCTCCAGCTCTTTGACAGCTTGGAGCTGAAATAAAAATGCTAGTTCTCAAGGGAAAAGGAGAGGATAGTTGGCTCTTTTCTGGACTGTTTGCTTATAGGCCCAGAGAGCAATCTTCCTTGCAGAATGAAATGCAAGGACACAAACAATGTACCGGAGAGAGAATAGAAGATGGGAATGAACAGTTTGAACTATTTGCTCAGCAGAAGGGCAGCCACAATGCTCAACCAATGGCTTTCCCATGCATCAACCGGGCTTCTTAGGCCCTTTTGTTGTTCATCCTCTTCCTCCCGCCAGATAAGAGCACAGCTGCAGAGCTGCGGCTAAGTCCGACCGTCGACTTATCCACGCAAATCTGCTGTCACATTTACAGTATCTCCCCGCTGGGCAGCCCCCAGGGGCAGCTGGGTGCCGCGCCACCCGCAGCACGGCACGGGGCTCCTGGCCATACACGCTGCGGTCGCACCCACAGCTGGGGCGAGCGGTTCTGGCTGCAGGAGGCAGACAGACTTCCCGTGAGGGGACAGGGGCGCAGGGCTGCCCTGCCAGGTGGCCCTTGACATGTCTGGGGGCAAAGCCCCTCCAGAGAGCAGTGCGGGGCAGGCAGGAACCTCCCGCCAGCCGGTGCTGATCCTGATCGGGGGCTTCGCGGTGCTGGCTCTTTGTCCCAGCCCAAGCTGCCGGCTCCGGGAGCCGGGTGGCAGTGCGCGGTGCTGTTGTAATAAGGTTTATTTAGCTTGAAAGGGTTTTACGAGGTGAAAAGGCAAAACACTGAGGACTAAAGAAAATGCCTGCCTCACTGAGATCACATGAAACATTTGTAGTCAAAGAGCACACCTGCAGGAAACACCAAGTTTAAACACTGCTTCTGTCACAAGAATCTGAGCAAACTCTGGCCACTTTTTTCTTTCTTTCCTTTTTTTTTTTTTTTTTTTTTGGTGTGTGTGTGTGTGTGTCTCTTTTCACCCTTCTTCCTTACTGGGTGGTCAGGAGGAAGAGTTGAAAGGCAGGAGGGCTCCTATTGTCTGCGCTGCCTGCAGAGCTGACCCCACGTGTCCCTGCAGTGCCAGCACCTGGCCGAGCCCACACTGTGGCTGGGGCTGCTTGCCCAAAAAGGCCCAAACCTATCCCAAATCGAGCCCCCAGGTCCATCCACACTGGAGAGGTGCCTAGTGCAAACTAGAGTTGCCCCCTGCCAACGAGAGGGTGAGAAAAGACCCTGGCAGCTCGGCTGGAGCCGGCACCAGGGGCAGGGGCAGCGTGGTGCCAGCAGCTCTCACCCCAGCACGGCCAGCAACGCTGCCCCACCGGCAGGGCAGAGCATGCCAATGCCGATGCTGATGCTGGGCACCCGCCGTGCCGACAGGTTGGTTAATGAGACTCTAAAGAGGCTGAGCGATGCTAGCCACCGCTCACTTACAGCACTAATTTCCAAAACACTCGGCCATAGACAAAGAGAAAGTGCAGTTAGTGCAAAGTAATTTGTGCTGTGCTCCTGGCGAATGAATTTAGGGGAGCAAATATAGTTATGCAGGATTTAAATTAAAGTTGACACTAATGTAAATACAGCAATGCAACTGCATGTTTAAGAAATATGATGAGGCTACGGTTTTAATCAGGTCCTTTTAACTCAGGTGGCATTTTAAATCCTCGCCATTTAAACTGGATAACACCCATGAGCTGTGTGAAGAGGTGTTGGGCAAAAATGCTTTCTGCCGCTTGCAGCCTCCAGTCCAGGCACTGCCGAGCCCTTGCTCTTCTGCCACCCTCCAGAGCCTCTGTGGTGGCCCCAGGAGTCATCCCAACAGGAGACACAGCTGGAGACCAGGGGCTGCTCCAGAGCCACTTGTTTCACCTGCAGGAGATGGAGCCTGAAATGCAGGAGGTGACCACGGGGGCTCAGTCCCAAAGGCTGTCCTGGGTGCGGGACATGTATGGGGCTCCAGGGGAGAGCTGTGCAACTGCCTGGCTGGGAGATCACCACGAGCTGGCAAACAGACAACCCTGTACCCAGACCAGGGCACCTCCTGACTTGGGGGCAGGCAGGCAGCCTGTGGAGTGAGCATCCCCTGCGCTCACTGCTCCAGGTGTGATGGGCTTCCCATGGCCCCTCTTGGAGAGGTTGCTGCCCTAACTGCCCCTGGCCTGCCACACTGCATTGCACTGGTGCTCTGTGGCAGCAGACACCACCCACCTGCCTTCAGGTCACCCAACACACAGGACAAAGCCAGCGTACAGCAGCTGGAGCATCCCTGGCCAAAGGCGGCATGGTTTGTCCACCCTGTGTGCCTGCCAGCAGCCCTGGCTGCCTGCTGACACACAGGACTCTGCTGCAAGAGGAAGGCACTGCTTTCCAGAAGGATGCCCGACCCTTCTAGCTTCAACAGCTCCCAGTGTGTAATAAATTCTTCTGGGGTCGGTCAACGCCTGCCAGGTTTCCCCCACTGCTCTTGAACAACCTGCTTCCAGCCTAAATCATAGACCTGGGGCATTGGGGAGGAAAGAAAAAAAAAAAAAGAAAAGAAAAAAAGAAAAGAGGAAAGAGCTGAGACTGCCTCACCTACTTCAAAGCCTGAAAGAGAGCAGAGGTGTTTCACAATAACAATAGCATTAACTGCAGCACTGGAGGAGCTCCATAACAGGAGCTTTGTAACCTGGCAAGACCCAGAGTCATTTCTATTACGGTTACCGGAACAATATATTTGGCAATTGCTTTCCCCTCTATTTTTTCAAAGCGAATATAACGCCGCTGGCAAGGACACGCTGCCAGCATGGCGCTGTGGCAGGTTTCTCTGCCACCAGATAAGAGCTCACCCAGCGCCTGCGCAAGGCTCCGTCCCCACAGGGCCACCGCTGTGTCCTGTCTCTCGCCCCTCAGGACATGGGGGGCACATCCAGGCTGCAGCTGTGCCCTGGGGCTGGGCACAGACAAAATTGTGACCAACCAGGCCTGCAACTGGCTTCCCAAGACCACACAGACCACTGAACCCAAGGTGGTGTCCACACCAAGAGGTCTGCTCCCATACCACAATAACCATGATGATAATGATGAAGACGATGATGATAATGATGATGATGATAATAATATCAGCAACAGCTTTTGGGAAAAAAAAATCCCTCCCCTGGGATTTTTGGACCGCCCATGTTTCATTGCTGGTTGCCTCCAGGCACTTGGGGTGCCAAAGCCAGAGGCAGCACTGAGCTTGTGTGATGCTCAGGAAGCCTAGATCTGCCCTGAGGTGCAGGGGGTGCAGATAAAATATGCAGGTCAATCAGATGGGTTGCACACATCCTCTGTGCAGCATGGGAGACCTCTGCCAACGTGTGTGATGGGTCCTGTCTTAAGACGGGCAAGCCCTGCCTCTCTGAGATGCCTCTTGCAAGGCTCCTCCAGCTCCTGGCCCAACTCCAACTCCATGCCTCCAAGCCTGCAAAACCCAGCAAAACCCTGCAAAACCCTGCCTGCCTGCTGCCTCGGCAGAGCCCGCTGGCCTGTCCCTACAAGGGACTGCATATTCCTGTAGCTGTCCTAATCCACCCGTGTGACTCAGCATTGTTAAGATGCCTCAGAGAATAATAAAATATGCTATAACGCCACCGGTCGTTCTCTGGAGATGTCCCAGCTGCCCGAGGAGGACAGCGGGTGGGCGCTGAGTGAGCTGCCCAGGGATGAGCTGGCCATGGGCGAGGGGGGTCCCACTGCCAACCGCCAAGTTGGAGCCCAGTGCTCACCATGAGAGGAAAGAGGATTTTTCTGCACGTTTTATGCCGCTGGGGATCCCAGGTGGGGTGATTTTACCCGCAGCCACCCCCAGCTCCTGGCCTTTGCGCAGATGCCTATGTCCACAAACCCCCCTAAGCACTTAATGAGCTTCGAGACGGCTATTGTCTTGACAAAGCTGATTGAAACCGGCCAAGGAGTTCAAGGGTTAGGAGGGGAGGGAGGCGCAGAGGCAGACAGGGTGACACCAGAAACCCTGTCTGGTCGGCAATCAAAATAGATGGTGCTTGCGCATGGGTGCGCGGCAGGCACGGGCAGTGGCCTTAAATGATGCCAAGGAGCAGCAGAGTGTCCTGATGCGCCGTGCGGCCGTGCCTAATTCCTGATGGGCAGCACAGGGAGGGAAGGAGCAGATGAGCTGATGCCACGTACCCTGCTTTTGTCTCCTCAGGCAAAGCCAGCGTGCATTTTTGCATGCATATAAACAGGGAAACGAGTTGTACAGCCAGGACGCTGTTTGTGAGGCCAGAAGACAGCGCAGGCTTTGCTCTGGCTCCAGGGAGCATGGCTTCCCTGGCCGCTGGTGGAGCACACAGCAGTTATCTGGGGAGAGAGGCCTCCAGCAAGAGCCCGGAGCGAAGTCCAGGTTGCTCAAGGTGTTTTGGGCACTCCTTGAACCTTGCCTAGCATGCAGCCTGCCTGGAGGGGGGACGAGCCAGCACCCGAACATAGCGGGGCTCTGCCCAAAGGGCAGCGAGGGATGCTTGCACTTCCTCAGGGAAGATCTCCTCTTTCCACGGAAAAGAGCTGTGCAACTGCG
Source organism: Anser cygnoides (assembly GCF_040182565.1). Classification (NCBI taxonomy): domain Eukaryota; kingdom Metazoa; phylum Chordata; class Aves; order Anseriformes; family Anatidae; genus Anser; species Anser cygnoides. Next base: position 10,418,972 of record NC_089875.1, read on the forward strand.
GCATTCACCAAAGGGGAAAGAATTAGCAGTTGTTCCATGGGATACGGGTAACAAAAACTGTAGCTGGAGCTGAAGTGTTGGTGGTTAATTCCTACTGAATTCCTCACCCAGGCTGATTTCTCTAATAAGTCCTCAGTTCAGTGACAGCTGCCTGCCACCTAAAGCACCGTGCCCGTGTGCGTGGGGAGCCATGGGAGGCAGGACACCCCCACCAAGGGCAGCAGAGCAGGCAGGGGGGGCTCCTGCTGCCTGGAGTGGTCCTGGGCCCAGCCCTGTGTCAGCAGACCTCCTTTTGCTCCTCTCCGATCATTGACAGTGTGTGTTTTTTTACTTCTTGAGACTGTCAGGAATGTTTTTCATGCAAGAGTGTAGTGCATTCAAAATACTGAAACCACCTTAATCTCAGCAAGACCAACAAAGATAAGAAATAGCGTTTAAGTTGGCTGAAATTAGCAAATGCATCTGCCACACAATGCCCCTGTTACCATTAGCTGTGACCGGTGAATGGCACTAGCAAAGTATGCTGGCAATGTTTAACAAACCATCCGTCTTTTACCTGTTCCTACTCAACAGAAACCTTTGTTTGAACCACGGGCCTATTCAGTTCTGCTGCTGTCTGCTTATCGGGAAGATTAATCTCCTAGGTATCACTATATTAATTTTAAAACCAGCCTTTATTATCAAGAGTCCTCTTCTTGTGCGGTGGGAAGGAGAAGAGGCATTTCTGCCCCCAGCGGGCGAGCCGGGCTCCGTGTCTGCCAAGCCTTGCGCCGCCGCTGTGACTCACCCGTCTTGCGGGCATCCCTGCCAAAACCCAAATGCAGCACGGACAGATGCTCACGCTCTCCTCGGCTTTTTGGGAGGCCACATATCCGATGTCTGGCATGCCCCACACAACCAACCATGGCGGCTCGTGGCGGCGATGCCCTTCAAATCCCTGTGCATCCCTGCGGTGGCATCCCTGCGGTGCCGGTCCCATGGCATGGAAGGGCGCGGGGAGGGAACCTGGCCAAGTTTGCCAGCGGGACAGCGGCCACAGCCAGCACTGGCCCCAAATTCCTGGCTGAGTGCTGTGCACACAGTGCTTATCTTGCCTGGCTGTGTTTGTGCAACAGGGAGCCAGCTCACGCCGCGGGGTGGGGGATACAGCCGAGCACCCACAGGGGAGCACAGGGCAGTCCTGGGGATCAAATCTCTCCCATTCCTGAGCACTGGGGTGTGTGTGTGTGTGCGTGTGTCTTTAGGTTATTTTTTTGTGCTGCCATGATTTTTTTAATGTTTCCTCTGCACTGCTCTGCTGGGCTTCCAGCCCCTGCCTATCCAGAGCTCCTGGGTTGGCCAGGGAGAAGGGGCTGGGGCTCCTCCTGCTCCCCTACTAAAGATGAGTTCCTCTCATGCTGAAGGGACAATTGTTTGGGTCAATGTGTGGTTGGCCTCACAGTGCCGCCAGCCCTAACCTGCAACGTGTTCCTATATCCCACTGTTTCACTGTCCCCGGCAGTCCTGCTCTCTGTGGGTTGACTTTGCTCACTCACACCTCTGGCTACATCAGTATCCTGTGGCACTGAGCTCCACCTAAACAAAAAAAGAAATAGAAAAAAATAAAATTCTATTGAGCGAAAAAAAAATCATCTTGTGTTTATAGAAAAATTATTTGGGGGTAGGGAGGGACATGGGATCAGCATGGGATGTCATGGGACGGAGGGTGCAGCTGTGTGACTCCTGTGGCACTGTGTCCCCCAGCAGGTCCCCTCCTCTCTGGGCTTTTCCCTCTGGCCATAGTGGTCCCTCTGGGAGTGGGCACATGGCCTCAGCTGGTGCAGGCCGGTCTCAGCAAGAGGTCACCAAGAAGGTCACCAACAGTGGTAGGAAGAGCTCCAATTCATCCCCCCGCTTGGCATCATTTTGGCACAGAGGGACTGATCCTGAACATGCTGCAGATTCATCCCTTTGGTATCCTTCTTCTTGCACTCCACTTCTGTCCTGCCCGTTGCCCCTGCCGCATGCCCTGGAAAAGCCAGAGGCCAGGGCTGGATGGAACCCGCTCCTGAACACATCCCAGCCCTTCCCACCTGCCAGCCCAAGCAGAGAAGCATGATGCGGGCTCTCCTGGGGCAAAACACAAGGGAGCTACAGGCGTTTTCCCCACCCCTGTTCACGTCAGGTATTTTACCCCCAGGAATGATCAGCAATGCACAGACCCCAGCTTTAAACTTCCCCAGGAGCTTCAGAGCTTGACAGCCCTGTGATTTTAGATTCAGTGCAAAGGAGAGGGCTTCCCAGCGTGGGAGAAGCGGCCCCTTCCCCTTCCTCTGCCTAAGCTAACTCTTCTGCTATGTCAAATAACAGGCAGTCGGAAACCCTGCCTACACTGGCAGTGGACAGAGGCTTCCCTGTTTGGATTCAGGATGGGGATTTCTGTGGCTGAAAGTACCTTTGTTATTTTTCCAGGAAAGCTTCCTTTTTGGCTGGCTTCACCTCTACATAGGATGCACACAGCAAATTGACTGCAGTGATGAAGAAGGAAAAATATTTAAACAAGCAATTATGAATGAGCTTTGGTTGCTAACTCGGAGAGCAGTTTCCTATGTCTATGTAGAAATGTGAGTGATTTACCCTCCGAGTCCAATTGCAGCCTCAGGAGTTCATTAAGAACGCCTCTTAGATTAGAGCTTTGTGGCAAGAGAGGGCCACAATTAGTCCGCTGTGCTCATTAATCACTCATGTTGGTAGGAAGCTGCACTCTGCTGCCAGTCTGGGCACACCTGGGAGCAGAGCGAGTCGCAGCACCTCCACAGCAGGGGGAAGCACGAGCCTCACGGCAAAAGCCACAGGCAGGGTGCCGGTGGGAGCTCCGCACTTGCTGAGCAACCTCCAGAAGCCCCTTCCTATCTTCACGCTGTTCTTTTACTCTTCCTAGATGTCTGTTTCTTGCTGCAGAGAGGCTGAACATGGATTATTTGTACCTCTGGTCTGGCCAGGCGGGGTGATGCCTATGCCCCCTCTCTTCCCTCACCTCCGAGCTTGGTGCACTCAACACGAAAGCAGCCTGAAGGGTTACAGGTGGAGGCACCTCACTTCTGCTCTCCTGTTTCTGCTTTTACCTCTCCTCTTGGTGTTGGTGTTACATGGCAGGAGGTGTTTCCTCACCTGAATGTTGGAGCTCTGGGCCAGCGGTGGGGTGACTGTGGTGAGTTCTCCAGATGTGTCTCAGTCCCATGGTACCAAGGTTCCAGGCTCCTTCAATGTCCTTGAGAACCTTATCTCAGTGAGTCACCATTAGCTGGCTTCTAAAATCCGTGACATTTAAGGGAGTTACCTCTTTGATCTCAAAAGGCCTGACACACAGAACCAGCGGCCCGGCCCCGCGTTCCTCCTGCACGCAAAGCTCTGGCTTCCTTGGGGTGCCCTGAGGTTGGGGGCAGAGAGGTGGCCCCAAAGGGCTTGTGAAGAAATTTTTGGCTGTCTTGCATATCCTGCTTGTGATTCTCCTGCTGGGTGTGTGGTCTGGAGAGAGGCTCTCAACCAGCTTGTGCTCAAGCAGGAGGCTGTGCTCTGGGTGGTGGTGGCCCTGGGGGGAGACAGGGACCTGTACTCATGGGTGCGGGCCACGTGGCTCCTGGTCAGCCCTTATAGTGTCCCCTGGGGTGCTGGGCTGTGGGCATCTCCCCAGAGAAACCCCAGTGCTGGGCAGAGCAAGCAGGGCACAGGATAGTATGTAAGAGCAGGAGGGACTTGGTCTTGTCTCAGCAACCAGGGGCTGAAAAACTTGGTGACCCTTTCATTGCTCATTAAATTCACCTCTGCATCCACTTCCCACATGCAGGGATGCTGCGGAAAGCTCAGGTGTGCACAGTTCTCAGTGGTGCTTGAGCCTGGAAGTCACCGCAGTGGGGATGGGGACACTCGCCATGTCTCTTCTGTGCCCAGGCTTCTCCGACCTGTCCTTGGGCAAGGTGGCAGCAGGGTCTATGTTCCTCAGTGCTGGCAGCTGGCAGCAGGGGCAGTCCCTGCCCCATTTCCCCCCCTGGGCTCTGTGGGTACAGGGCCAAGGAGCCAAGGAGGCCCCTGGCATGCTTCTCAGTGAGCTTCTGGTGCCTCCGTGGAGGAGGAGTGAAGCAAGCTGTCAGGATCTGCCTGAGTCAAGGGAAAGGTTCGAGCACCTTGGAGTTTGACTGTGCTTCTCGTTTAAGCCAGCACAAATCATCTTCGCACAGCAGCTTTACGGGGCCCTGCAGACCTGCCTGGCCTTTACGCTGGGGATGGGTTTTTCCGCTCACCACAAACAGCCGCATTTTATTTGCCATGGCAGAGACAGCAGAGCCTGCTGCTGTGCCTTACTGCTCTCGGGAAGGATTGCCTTCCACCTTCCTCTTTCTGGCCATGTCCTCAGGAGCTGGCTGAACAAATGGCCCTAAAGAAGCGCCCTCCTGCCCCTGCACCCTGGGCGAACAATCTGGGGGAAAAAAAGCAGTGTGGAAAGCACGCACAGCCCTCACTGGCCACCGGGGCAGGGGGACGAGGAGAGGCAGCCTGCATTCCTCCCCGTACATACATTATTCGTGAGGGATTATTTGCTCAAGCCCGAAGCGCAGGCACAAATTGACAGCTGCTGACAAATACAAAGCGCTGCATTCAGATGACCAACATGGAGCGGAGGAGCCACCCGCCCAGGCTGGCTGAAGCCCGAGGTGCAGGAGCCCCGTGTTTCATCTCAAAGGCAGGAGGAGAGCGCCTGAGCCCAGAGCAGAGGAGCCACGAATCCACTGGGTGCTCCTGGGCAGGGGATTTGCCCCGCACCCTTGGGTGCTGCTCTGGACAGGGGTGATGTACACGTGCAGGGCTGTATGTGCGTGCGCACAGAGTTGAGGGCAGGTGAAATGAAATCTGCAGGCGGGCAATGAAATGGGGAGGCATGAGCCAGGGTGCTCATTAGTACCTGGGTATGGCTGATGCTGACCTGATGGCAAATATGAAATATCAAAGCGCTTGTCAGCACTCCTGAATGGGACAAAGAAAAGGAGCATTAATGATTAACTCCGCTAAAAGCTCAGGCTTTTTTATTCCCATGGCGCTTGGACTATCTCACTGCCATGTGACATGCTTGGGCCATTTTCTAGCAGATTGGGGAAAGCTAGTGAGCAAACACAGGTGCTTTAGACTCAGCAGCGCTGTCAGGGACAACCACAAACAACACCAGCTATGCCTGCCTAAATTAGCTCCTGTGTTTGCCTCCATTTTTGCTTCCTGGAGATTTTACTTTCTAAGTCCAGTGTCTTTCGCTCCTGTCTTCAACTATTCACATGCAGGGTTAAAGGAGAGAGAAAGAAAAGAGAAGAAAAGCGAAAACACACAGAAAGGCTCCTCTTTGAACCAGCAACACTGTGTGGGGACCGAATGCAAAAGACCCAAGTAAACTAATTAAAACTACTCAGGTCTTTAACTGCAAAAACAAAACACGTTTATTGTGCTCAAGTGGAATTATTTTAGTGATCCTCGGCAAACACCAAGCCCTGCAAACATGCGCGGGGTGCTGCGATCGCTCCTGTGCGCAGCATTTCCTGAGGAGCCTGCGCCAGCCGGCCAGCGGAGAGGAGGCTGGGGGAGGCTGACCGGGGTGCTGGGAGGGCCTCCTAGCCTCCGGGCCTCCCTGACCTCCCACGGGATGCTTTGGGTTGTGTTCGGTGCCGCTTGCTGGAAGTTGCAGCCCGGGCTGCACAGCTGTGCAGCGTGTGACCTCTCCAGTGCCGCGGTTCAGAGTGAAGGTCCCTCTAGTGGTATTATTTGTTTTAATTTATTCCTTCCATAGCACAAATCAGACAGACTTTCTTTTCCTGTTCAAATATTTATATATGTGTATTATTGCACTATGCTTAAACTCCTTGCAATCACACTGGGGCAATAAAGAACAGACTATCAGCGTGCGATGATAAAGGTAGTTTGAGTAAACAGCAGAAAATGAAATAAAGTTATAAAAAAAGAAGGCCTGGGATGGTATAAATGTCTACAAATAATCACTATATCAGCCTGCCCGATGCTTGAGCAATTAAAGACAACAGGAGTGAAACTGTGCCCAAGCTGTGCGCATTTGAACAGCGCCTGCCCTCCAGCCCCCCCGGCCCTGCAGGTGAGGGTTGGCCTGGCCCCCACCGTGCCCCCCTGCTGTGGGGGTCAGGGCTAGGGGCCGTCAGGGGCATCAGGGCTGGTGGTGTGGGGCAGGAGCATCTGCGGACCTGGGCAGGTTCATGGCAAGTGTGGGGTGCCTTGGTGGTGGCCACCCCCAGACCAAGGGATTGTGGTGCAAAGGGGATTCAAACTGGGAAGCAAGAAGTTACAGTTGGAATTAGGTGATCTCCAAGGTCCCTCAGTCCAAACCCTTCTATGATCCTGTAGAATCTATTCTATAGATTCTATTCTAATCTCCAATAGACTCTATTCAATGGCATGGGGCAGGGAGACAGTCCAGTCACAAAGTGGGCTTCTGCAAGCAGTGAGAAGTGCCGGAGTTTGAGATCAGCATCCGTGTCTTGAACCAAGGACAAGGATCGCAGATGCGGCGTAGTTCACTTAGGGGGGAAATTAAAATCTGTGTATTTAGCAAGATTATGCTTGAACTGGTACCAATTTATTTTGCCAAATTGAGCTGCAGCCAATTTCTCTCCCATGTGATGATGGATAAATATCATTAAATAGGAAAAGATGAAGGCGATTGATGCCCTTGTATTAGCAGGAACTAACATCGTGTGCTTGAGAATGAAAGGACAAAATTGGAGAGATTTGGATGCAAATCATCCAAATGAGGCGGATTAAGCAAGAGGGGACGAGAGAGAACGGGGTCCACAAAGCGAAATGCTGAAAAGAGCAGGGAACTGCTCGGCGGTGTTGGCTGACAGAGCTGGAAGTGGAGGAGCTTCCAGCGAAGCTCTGCTGGAAATGCCCCGCACGTTGGGGTCTGGGAAAGGCAGGGTGGGGTTCCTTGGGGATGCTGGGAAGACCAGCACCTGAGCCCGCTGTCCTTGTCATCCTGTCCCTGAGGCGGAATTAGTCCGAGCTCCATAACGTGCGGCTGGGATGGAAGGAAAAGCAAGGAAACAATACAAGGAGTTAGGGAAATAGGCGTTGGGCTTTCTTCTAAATTTGTGCCGGCCTGAGATCGCCTTCTGCACTGAAGGGCAGGTGTTTGTAGTGGTCTGGCTGGCAAGCAGTGCCTTTCCTTGGGAGGCTCTGAGCAACACCACCATGCAGGAGGGGGCTGCCGGCCGGGGGGCAAGCCCGAGCGTCTCATAGGGGGCACCCCGGCCCCGTCTTCTGCCGTGGAAACTCCCTGCCCTCCACAAGGACCAGGGTGCCTCTCCACCAGTGATCTGTGACAGTTTCAGGCTTTGGAGGTCTTAGCAGAGTTGGGAAGAGATGAACATTTTTTTGTTTGGGATTTGTTTCTTTATTTCTAATGCCGCTGTGGATGCTTTCTCGCTGAGACCACTTTCTGCATTGTAATAAATATTGGAGTTGATAATTAATTCATAGAAGTGAATTTTACTAGTAGCACCATGGGATAAAACCCCAAACAGCTCCTTTTGTCAATTACAGAGTGTTTCTATCCAGTCAGTGAATTTCTCTCTGTATTCAGAGGGGCTGAAGGTGAAGACCCAGCCTGCCGTCTGTAGCACTCAGGTGGGGCTTAACCCTCCTCTGTCCCCTGAGTGAAGCAGGTACAGTCTCTTGTTTTTCTAGTCGGAAATTTTCCTGTGCATTTTGGTTCTGTTTTCTCCAGCAACACTTCACATGGTTTCAGTGACTACCTACCGAGTGCAGGCTTTTCCCCAGGTTTCCCCTGCCATACCTTCCTTCCCTTGTACGAAATGCAGAAAGAGTTTGTAGAAAGGGGTCTGCAGAGTTCAAATGCATCCTTCTACTTTGGTTTGTTACATACAGGTCTCCTGTGAGGTTGTAACTGCTTCTGCAGCTCCTCCACCTTTCCTAGCGTAGCACAACACACCAAGTATGCTGCTGCAGACCTCATATCTCACCGCTGCATATGCCAGTGGCTGCCACACACACATCCTGCCAGCACTGAACTTAACAACAATGCATTTTTAATCTTCCATCACACTGAACTGTGCCCATCCATTCGCTGCCTTCATCTTCTGCCAGGCTCTCTCTAGTCCGTGACACTGTTCTGCTGCAGTGAGACCTAATTTGTGTGCACTCCGACAGGTGGGTGCTGGGTTCTCTCCTCTGTGAATCCTTTGGTTATCAGATGGATTCTGAAAGTTTGCTGGACACCTTTCCCTTTGACCCATTACTTTTGGTTACAGGGAAGATATATTCCCCCTGTGGAGAAAAGCTTGGTTTTGGGCAGTGTTGGGCTGCTCTAGCACAGGGTTATCACTTGGATCTTTTATTAAACCTCGTTAATGAAAGCTGGCAGGTCAATATTTCCCAGCATTATGCAAGGATGAAGAAGATCTAATTTTTCCTCCTCGTAAAATGGTGACTGATATACTTTCAAATGTCACCACTTTCTTCTTGGCTGCAGAGCCCCCCGGGGGGGCTCCCACGGCCTTCTCTCCCATGGCAGCATTTCGGTGAGGTGACAGCTGGGAGAGCATCAGATGCAGCGGTGTGAGCCACCACTGGGTGCTGGCCATGGCAGATGGGAAATGAAAAAACTGATGTGCAATTAAACTGAAGCAAGGAGGGAGCCGATGCATTTTTCAGGGTTATGCAAAGCCCTTTGATTTTTGCTTTGTGCCTGGGGTTTTGCAGGGCGAGGCTGTGCTCCAGGTGCAGCAGTGGGGCCACGAGCAGCAAAGGAGCTCCCTCTGCAAGGCTCCCACTGCTGCTGTGCATGCAGCATGCTTTTCCCCCCTTCCTGCTTTTCCCCCTTTTCCCCGAGTCACAGAAGGCTGCAGGAACACCCGTGCTGCAACGTGCATGGGGTTTTGGTGTGTGTGAAGGACAGGGTCTGCACCCAGGGAAAGGCACCCTGGGTGTTGCAATGCGGTGTCCCGCCCACCCCAGCGGCGACAGCAGCCTTTTGTTCATAGCCCCATCCCAAGCGCTGCTCCAGAGCGGCACAGGGCCGGTGGGTGTGCTTGCAGATGCACCAGTTGGCTGTTTGCTGCTCTATAAAAGAGGAGGGGAAAAAAAAATAAAAAAAAAAAAAAGGAAGTGATATTGTTGCAATCAGCCTAGTGTGCGATAAAGATTTATTGCAGGTAGAAAGCAAATAAAGGTATGGTAGGAACTTCTTTATTACCCATATCATGATTGCTTATGTGATCGGTGACCTGGAACACATTCAAATTCATGTTAAATAAAAGCCTAATAGAATTTTTTTCCCCTGCATTATGGTGACATGTGGTCAGTAGGAAGAGCAGCCAATTGTTGTGTTTACCCGCTTCCTGCTTTTCTGGAAAGTCAACAGTTTTTAAAGGCTTGGGCTGGCTCTGAATTAAGAAACTTGTGCCGGTTTAACTAAGGTCAGTGCTGGACAAATGGGATGCAATGGTGTTTTTTATTATTATTATATGTATTTTTTAATTTTTTTTTTATGGCATTTCCATGCTGGGTTTGCCCACGTCCAGCCTCAGCAGAGGGCTGATGCATGCTCTGAACCCAGGGAGCAGCTGGGGCACCCTTGTCATCGGCACTGAAACGGGGCAGCCCCAGCCTGGCTGGCTTTGGGGACGGCATGAGCCAGGGGCATGCTGCCATGCACAGCTGCTCCCGCTGGTGGCACCTTGAGGAGGCTCCGAGGGGCTGGGATTAGGCCCAGGAGGTTTTATCTGCTCACGGCTTGCAGACCTTTCTTCTGCTGCTGGCTCATCCATCACTAGTTAACAGGGTACCCCTGCAAGGCCGCCTTTCTTTGTGTGATATCTTTAACCTCCTGCGAGTAAATACCCTTTGTACACATGTATCTCGTTCCCTGATAATGTATTGTATTCCTTCCACCACCGAAAGCACTGGTGGCAGAGGGAGAAACAGTCTGCCTAGATAAAAAGCAATTAGCACCTCTCCGGCCAGCCCAGCGTATATTGTTAAAGAAAATGGGCCTCGCGAGAGGCTGGCAAAATTCCTCCTGGCTGGCAAGGGGAGAAGAGGCCCAAGTTAATTTGAAATGTGTTAATTTGCGGATGTGACCTGGGACGTGCTGCTGAGGAGCCATGCCTGGGCATGGGACAGGCTGGCAATGGGAGCCAGGAGCTGTTCCAGGGTGGCTGCGTGGGGGTTTGGGGAAGGGGAGCACCACTCGACCTCTGCCTTGCTCCCCATCCGCTCAGCCCCTTGATTTGCAGGCTGGGACACACCAAGTGGCACCCGGCACCAGCCACCAGCCCCGCTCGCTGCTGTCATCCTAAATAAATAGGTATGGAGTTGTCTCCCAAGCCCCCTGGGGTTTTTGTCCCTCCTCCTGCATGCTAGAAAGGGAATTTTGGAGCCCCTGTCAGTTGTATCATGGTACGTGTTAGGCATCAACACCACTGCCTCTACCGCCACACAAGCTAGTTTCTGCAGGTCTCCAGGAAGAGCCATGTATCTTCATTTATATGTTAATCTGCATTAAATAAATGTCACCATAAACAAATTGTATCTCGGGAGAAGGTGGAAAACATATGGGTGTTTGCCAGCCAGGGGTTATTAATTTTACACTTTCCATCTGGAGTCTATAAAGGGTCCATTCTGAGAAACAATACAGACCCAAGGTCGCGGCAGCATGGGGGCAGGCTGCGGGGTGCCAGGGTCATGCTGACTCTGTTCCGCCCGGTGGGGACATGCCCGTGGGCCACGGCCCCTCACCAGCCTGCCCACGTGCCGAAGCATGTCCTCCCTTTATTGCAAGCCATCCTGCCCCATAAATAGTGAGGAAAATCAGCCCAATACACAGCCTGGGAGGTGGGATGGGACACACTGCTGGAGGCTGGCCAGGGAGGAAACCCAGAGCAGGACTGAGAGTGGGCAAAGCCGCCCTGGGGATGAACCAGAGGGGACAGGAAGGATTTTGGGGCAGGCAGCAAGGCTCCGTGGTGGGCTGGGCGCAAGGAGAGTGAGATGAGCAGCCCCCCGAGTGGAGCGAGATGTCTCACACCGTGGTGCCAGGGGGCTGGAGGAGTGAAAACCCTGTCACCTGCAGGACACGGGGTGTGGGAAGTCGTGAGGTTGTTGTTTCATGCAGAAAGTGCTGGGATCACCCCAAAAAATCTTCCCCCTTTCCTGTATGCGGTGCATTCATACGTGCCAAGGAGCGGCCAGCAATGACGAGAGCCTTGGCAGACACGTTGGCATGCGGTGCCCGCTACTGCCCAGTGGCTATGCCACACCAGCAACCCCTCGCCCACCTCTGCTCCTCCTCACGTGCCTCCCTGCTGTCATTGTGCCCCCTCCGCCCCTCGCTCTCCCCCTCAGTGCAACCCTTGTTTGCTTTTCTCACTGCCTGCCCCTCGCCCCACTCTCCCCCCTGTGCTCATTGCATCTTTCTTTTTTTCTCAGTGCTTTCAGCACAGGCTTGCACCCTCTCCCCTAAGCAGGAAATGTTGGCGGTGGCATCGGGGTCTCCTGGTTCCACTTCCCACCCCCCTGTGTGTCCTCAGGACATAAGCACACCCAGAGCCCAGCACCCAGAGCCCCCAGATCTGCTGGCACCAAGCCTTGCGAGCAACTGGGGGGCGAATTGTGGCCGCCTCGAGGTGGCTGGTGATGCCGGGACCCTGATGTGGCCTTCATAGCCCAGCAGGGCCAGGAACCCCTACAGCGGCCAAAAGTGCATCACCAATGAGTTTGTCGGCCCTAAAGACAGGGGGCTTGGTTCTACTCAGGCCAGTTCTCTGAGTACCACGGTCGATTCTGTCACTGAAAATGTGAAAAAGTCAGGAGCGGGTATTTCTTTCTGAAGGCTGTGCTTGAAATCAAGGAGAGATTGCATCCAGGGATTCTTGCAGGCGGCCTTATGCAGGAATGGGGGCTTGATAAATATGGTGGTTGCTGCTATAATTAGCTCACGCCCTTCTGGTGAGGCGTGAGCGACAGAGATGTTTCATTCTGGCTGAATTGACCAAAAAGACTCTCTGTGGTCCAGCCAGCTGGGCAGGAGCTCATACGAACTCTTGCCTCTGTTGTTGTTGGCTTTAATCCGCTTGGGGCTGAGCATCCCCAGCACCAGCAGAGCCCAGTGCCTGTGCCCCTGTGCACTCCCACAGCAGTGCAAACTCTGAAAAGAGAGCGAGGGCCCAGCTCTTTAAAGAGTGTCTCAAGCTCTAGGGGGGCTTGCAGAAGTGTCAGAACACTATGGAAATGCTCCGTGGACACTGGGTATCTTGACACTTAATAATATATTTGAAAATTGGTTCCCTAGGAGCCTTAAAGGTGCACAGGGCTTGTGCTCCTAAGCCACTCATGCAAGCTGAAAAAGTCAGCCCGGAACTCCAGCTAGAGCTCCACTGGCTTGATTTGTATGTTATTTTATTTTGTTGATTGAAAACTAAATTGCTTGCCATGTGGGCAAGGGAAAATTAATTCAGTGTTGTTTTGAAGAACATTTTGGGGGAAGAGTTGCTGTGTGGTTATTTCTCAATCAGGCTGCTTCAGAAGTGTCCCCCTACACTTCTCGTCTGGCCTTCCCAAAGCCTGTAAAGGGGGAAAAGGGTGCAGATAATGATTTTTCTTCTGGAACTGAACCAAACACAGACCATAGATGTATGGAACAAGAAGGTATGGAGCACAGCGTTCACCAGCTCTCAGTTTTCAGGCTGACGCCCTCGCTCTCCGCAGGCATCATGTCCCGTCTGCACCTCCCCAGCTGCCCTGATAAAAACCTTCCCAGGGGAGTTGGTGCCACCTGGCTGCCCGCAAGCTGTCAGTGTGGCCCCGGTGAACGAGGGTGCCTGGAAGCCCCCAGTTCCCAGCCACAGCTGCTGCTCAGCCCTGCGCCGCTCCCTCCGCCAGCCGGCCTCTGGCAGAGCATTTCCATATCGCACCGCTCCCCGTTCCCAGTCCGAGCTGTCCCGCAACAAATCTATTCAGGGAGGCCTCTGAAAAGGGAGAAAGAAATGCCATCCATTCAGCAGCTCCTGCTCCTTCTGACACCCTCTGTCTCCCCATCCAGTTCATAAAGGACTTTCTGTTGGTTCGCCGCAACCAGGGAGCAGGAATGCCGCCGGCCGAGCATGGTTTATGCCGTCTACAAAACGCGAACAGTATGGGGATCAGATGACCCTGGACATGTTTATTGTAGTAGGGGAAATTAGCAATAAATAAAGGCAAGTGGGCAGAAGAGAACGGGGACCCTCTGGGACTCTTGTGTCTATAGGGTCAGAATCAAAAGAAGGCTTGATTTGCTCCTATAATTTAACCCAGCCCCTGGAAGCCTTTATCAGAGCAAGGACAAGGACATGCTAATCTGAGTGCCCATAATTTAACGGAGATATACTGTACTTACACTGTGCATTTATAGTCTGGTGGACAGCCCCCAGGGCCCCATCCCAGCAGGTGCTGAGCCCCCACTCCCTGCCTGGCGCTGCCTGCGGGGTCTCTGCCCCCCCACCAGAAACCTGCATGTTTTGGTGCTTCGTTGCTCTGCAGCCAGGCTGCTCCCTGCCCAGCAAAGGTCTGTGGGGGGCTCTGGCCAGCTTTTCTCTGAGCACCCAGTGTGCAGTGCTTCAGGGTGGGCTTTTCACCAGGATGCTGCTTTCCCCTATCCCTGCCCAGTGAGGACAGAGCCCAGCATGCCCATCGACCTGGGCTCGGGGACCTTTTCCCACCACGCTGCAGGGTTGAGCCGTGCCACGTAGGCATCTCGCACCCCTCCCACCCCTTGTTTGGGTCATGCAGGGTGGAGGTTAACAGGATTACCCATCGGTTAACACAGCTAAAAGCAGCCCTGGATGTGGTCCCGAAGGTCTGGCGCCGTGGAACAGCCTGGGAAGGCACCCCTCTGCCACATGCCACCACCCGTCCTGCTCCTGGGGCTGCTGGTGGCTCCCTGCCCACCACGGTGACCTGAGTTTTGCTGTGTTCCTTTGCCCTGGGAGAGGCACTTGCCCTCCCTTCAAAACTGCCCACTAGGCTCGTTCCTAAGATACTTGCCCCTTCACCGAGGATTGTTCTTCCCATGGAAAAGAAATGCCGAGGTTTTCAATAATCAGGGAGGCAGCACAAGCCAATAAATTCTCTGCTTGAAAGATGAAAGGCTACAGTTAAAGAAGAAAAAAACCCCACGGCCCCGGGCAGCCCCCTCTTCCCTCACCCCGCGCTGCAGCACAGGTGCCGGTGCTGCCTAACCAAGCACAGCGCTGCCTAGGAAAGGCGGGTGCCAACAAAGCTGAGGCTTTGCTCTGTGTGAGGCTTTGCCTGCAGTCACCACCAAACCCCAGCCTGTTGCACGGGTGTGTGTGCAGATGCTTCTCTCTGTTCCTGCCCTGTAGCCCTGCGTGAGCGGGTGCAGGGCACCCGTGTTTGGCGGCAGGTGTGTGGCTGGCAGACCCAGGGGCAGAGGGGATGCACGGATGGCCAGGGCAAGCGGGGACCCTGCCGGAGGAAAAGCCCAGTTATGTAAAATAAAACGTTAAAGTGGGCAATAATGGGGGAAATTAATAATGCCCAGGAGACTTTAAAGGTAAATATAATAGTAATGTAAACACAACGGCTTTAAATATTGGCTTTTATGTGACAGCTGCTCTCTAAGCACCTGCTTTAGGCTCTTGTTCACAGCAGTCATCTACAGGCAGCAGCTTTTGTTGCTGTGCACAAAAAAATCATATCCCTGGAAAGCCACTGCCCTGATGTTTTTCCCTTCCTCTCCCAGGTGTGGGAGGCATTATTGTGGGTGCTTCTTCCCCAGCCTGGTGGGACGCCGCAAGGACCTGACGCAGGGGGCATTGGGGAGGCCCACAGGCAGAAAGCCCCTGGTGCAGCACGGAGCATGCCGGGTCTGCCTCCTCTGGCTGTGTGCCCCATTTTGCACTACATGTCTTTTTTCCCTGAGACCAAGTAAGGGTCAAACCTGGCCATGTTTTTTCTTTTGTGCCACACTGATGTCCACTGTACATCTCAGTGATGTGCAGTGCAAAACTTGATGGTGCTCCTGTGGCCATGGGAGTAACTGTGGCACAGAGTCTGTCACAGCTCCTGGCTTACTTTCAAGTGATGGTTTCTGGAGACGTGATTCTGTGAGGAGGCTCTCCTGTTCACCTGAACAAAAGCAAGCTTTCATCCTTTTGTATTTTTGGTCTCCAAAGCCAAGAGAAAAAATTACTCCTATACAGGATTTTATTTTATTGTTTTTTTAATTATGTCCTTTAAAAGGTCACTGCATTACTGGCTGTTTAGGGGAGTCCTTTCTGGGTGCTGGCTGTTAGCAGTACAGCATTTCTAAAGGAAATTTAAATCTTATGAATGGGATGGGTGGCAGGTGCCCAAGAGATAGGTACTCCTGCGCCTTGGTGCCTTTTCCATGCCAATTAAAAGCTTTGCCTGCTTATGGGGCTGTGTTTTCTAGCCCTGCCAAAGCACTGAAAAGCCAGGAGCAGGGCTTGGAGGGCTGGAATATTCCCACATGTGGAAAGATACAGCATGAAACGGTAAACTTACCTTAAAAGAGCTGTGGAAATGGATAAGAGACGTGTCCGAGCTGCATGTTTACTTTGAGATTAGGGAAGAATTGGCTGGAACAGCACGTTTTCTGTCGGCTGGGGGAGTGAGGGCAGCGCTGGTGCTGCTGGCCCTGGGGTGAGCCCGGTGCCTCGGTGGGTTGTGTGGCGCAAAGGCAAGGTGTCCTGGCACTGCCCATGCCCTCTCAGGAGCTGTGGGGTGCTGTGGGGTGGTGAAGGGCAAGGCAGGACCTTGGGGTGCTGGGGGGGAGAAGCCGCGGGGCTGCTTCACTGCTTGCTGCTCCAGGACGGTTTAAGAGGTAGTGGACGTACAAATGCGGGAGGGAAGGAGTGCGTGCTGGTGGCGTGGCTTGGGATCATGATAGAAAATTCAAACAATATTAGACTCAAAAAGTCAATATTAGACACACTTCTACTAAGGACCTACAAACAAACAGAGTTCCTCTGTACACACATTAACAAACACAACTCGGATGATGATGGCTGCTTTCACCTTTTCACAGCCTCACTTTTCTGCACCAGCTTTGTAGTGGTTGTTGTTTGTCTCCAGGCACCGGCAAAGCTTGTGGGCAGAGGGCTTGTGCTTTTTGTACATCTTTAGCCAGGAACCTCTTGCCTACCTCGCGAGGCTGCTGGGGAATCGTGGCCCTGGATGTGGCTCAGGGAAGCTGGGAGGAGTTTGGGCTGCGGTCGCAGCGCTAGCAGCGCTTGCAGGGATGTTGCTGCGGGGCAGGAAGTGGCACAGCTGGGTGGGTCACAGGGCAGATGGGCATGGTGACATATAGGGTCTAGACCCCCACGGACAGACAGACAGACAGCCCCCTTGTACTCTGGTTTTACCTGCACTATATATTGGCAAAAGCTGCAATGGCTACTGACAGGCTCCGGCACAGCAAGCTTCATGGACCAGAAAAACGCCATCTCCCCCTCCTGCAATCACACTGAAACACACCACGTTTCACCCCGAAGATCTGGGGAAGTGAAGGGAAAGCCTCTCTCATAAAGAGCATCCTAATTGTTATTGGCCCCGTGCCTCTTAGTGAGACAGTCGATAGCGCCAAACAGTCAAAGCCAGGACGGCTGCCGCTCCTCATAGACCCTGGTAATGCAATGCTCTTCCCCGGGATCAAGGTATTAAGGTTTAGGTTATTTGTATTGATTTTATGTGCTGCCATGCTGTGTCAGTCATGCTCATATTTGTGGTTCACAAATTCCTCCTTTAAATGTCACAGCCGTTTCATCTCCCTCTGCCATCGATAGCAGCAGGCACGGGGGCTCTTTATTAACCCTGGTGCTGGTGCCGCGGGGTGTGGATCACTGAGTGCGCCTGGATTTTACACCCCTTTTTATTAACCAGAGGGAAAAACAGCCTGGCAGTGTTGCACGTTTTGCTCTGTACAATTTTTGGGCCCTCTAGTGGCTAATTAGGATTTTGGATGAGATTTCTGAATTTCACCGGTACTGCGAGCGCGGCATGGCGTGCGGCACGGCAGCCCTGGCTTCCTTCTCGAAGGGCCAGGATGTTGCTCGGGTAATTTGTTTGCGGGCCGAGAGAGAAGCATCGAGAGTGGCAGCAGGAGCAGGGCTGGTGCCCCAATCCACCTGGAAAACTGGGAGCAGGCCTGGGCCTTGCAGGGCTAGCAGCCTGCAGGGAATTACTGCCCTCGCTGTTGAGGAGGTGGGAAGCCCCCCAAATGCCTATGGACATGTGAGAACAACTGTATTTATTAGTCGGCATCCTGTTTTATTTGTGATCCTTTAACAAACAGGCAGCAGAAATAAAAACAGCAAACATGTTTTCCCCTATTCCTCTGCGAGCGCTTACTTAAGCTTTTATTATATTTGGCCATGGGACATTTGGTAAACTTACTGATGATATCAGAGAATGATTTTACAAACAGTAAAAGTTACACTATTGACACCTCCAAATTCTGGAGTATTTACATTGTGTTAGGTGCACACTTGCTCAGCGAGATTAACAAACATTACTAGAAAGGCTATAGCCAAATCCACCGTGGTTGTTTATAAAACCTTTACAACTCATCAGCTTCCACTAACACACTGGCACTGTTCAATTACCATCACTTTTAGAGAGCCTTAGCAAAACACCCAGTGCCCATGTAAATAGACAAATCTGAAAACTAGCTGGTCTGTTGGCTTACATACTGTAGGTAATGTTTTCTTTTGCTCAAATTTGTTCTAGAAACTAATCACGCTCTGATAAAGCCATCTGCAAATATGAGAAAGATTGACATCCACATGTCAAAGTTTACACAGCCTGACCAAGTGTACATATAGTGCGGGCGCCGCGCGGCCCCGCTGCGCTGAGCTGCCCGGCCTGTGCTGGTGTGGGAGTGCGGCCGGGGGAGAGCCCGACGCCCTGTGGGGCCGCGGAGCCGCCCGGAGCCAGGGGCTCCCAAGGCCAGCAGAAGAGCTCAGTGGTGGCCAGGTGGGGAGGGTGAGATGCTGCTGCAGCCCCGCGGTGTAAGCTGGGCAGCGCTGCCTGCAGCATCCTTCTGCCTCTGGGATGCAGGATTCACTGCCTTCATGCCTACATCTCCTCCTGCCCCATGAAGTGCTCCAATTTTGGACTGTTTCATTTCAGAGAGACCTCTACCCTCCTCTCCAGCTCCCTGGGCAAAGTTGCATCCCCAGCCAGGAATGCTGCCACGGGGCAGGGGGTGAGGCAATGCCCTTTTGCCATGGGCTTTGGTCTTCTGCACTGCTTCTTACACTGCAACGACAAACAGAAGCTGGAAAAAGCTTCAAGGTGAAGCTTGGCAGAGTGTTGCGACACAAGACTTTTTGTCCTGCTGGTGAGAAATCATTAGTCCGTCCAAAGTGCAGAGTTTTGTTTGGCTCTGGGTCTATAAACAAGGCTTTTGTTGACTCCTAAACAAGTCCAGTGCCCGAGATTTGGAGCTGGCTGCAGCGGCTGGCATCCAGGTCCTGAAAATCCAAATAGAGAAGGAGAAAATAAATCACTAACGTTTCACTTAGTCGTATCTCTAATGAAAGGATTTACACAGAATTTAATGAACTTCCCATCTTTCTCTTAACCACATCAAAGTCCTCCCCTGCACTGGACGTTTGCCTTGCCAGCATGGCGAGGCAGCCAACTTGGACAGGGAGCAGGGGCTGCTGGAGCCGGGCAAAAGCTGGCTGCCATGGCCCCAGGGTGCCGGGCTGGGCCCTGCCCGGGTCCTTGTGCTGGGGCCCGCTGGGCTCTGTCCCTCTGCTTTGTATTGTCAGCTCTCTTCTTTGCTCTTCATAATGGTCCTCTATCAAAGCCCTGGTGGTGCAGTCGGGACACCCGTCCTGAATCTGCAAAGGGTGGCTTGTGACTGTCCTCTGGCAGCTGCAGCCCAGCCTGACTCAGTATCCCGGCTATAACGCTAGGCAAGAACAGAGGAGGCAGGTGAGACTCTCCAGCACATCTTTCTCTTTCTCCTGCACTGGCCAGTGCTGGCCACAGTGGGAGATGGGTTCTGCTCTTGCTTGTTTTTTTTACCACCATTTACAGCCTACTGCTTCCCCGGCCTCTCGGGTAAGTCTGATGCAGGTTAAAACAAAATTCACAGCCCCTGCTCCTGGCCCTGGCTGGCCCTGCAGCATAGACCCTGCTCCAAACTGCACTGGGGCTGGTGGCAAAGGGACCGTGTCCAGACAGAAAGAGGGGCTCTGGAGCTGGCTTTAACGAAACAAGTGGCGACGGGCATAAACCCAGGCTCGGGTCTACTAGAGGCTGGAGCGCAGGTCCATACGTGCCAGCATTAGGTGTTGGATACTTGTTTGAAAGCACATCAGCATCAATCATTGTCTGCTGCTACTTGAAAAACAAGGCTGATAGACTAGCAGCTAGCAAAGCTTTCTGCCTGCCTCTGCAGCATGCTGCAATTCAATTAGTCATGGTCAGAGGGTGGCATTATTATTCATACATTACTGATTGTTCCCAAAGTAAACAGCGCTAGGATGGGGTCTGTGATCCTCTCTGTGCCCTCAGCCAGGACACAAAGGGAAATACGATGCAGACCCTGGGGTGGGACATTGTTTGCAAACTTCACAGTCAGATCTCGCTGTTTTTCATAGCCCTCACAGATAAGTGTCAGTTTATGCATACAAAAAAGCCCAGAGATATTTTACCCCAGTCAATTCCATGATCGTTTCTTTTAGCACTGATAACTTTTTTTTTTTTAAGCCACGTGCTAATTTTAGATAGGATGGATAGCTTAAACTATGCAAATACAAACTCTGTCACCGCAGAATATAATAATGATCGACAGCTTAGCAATTAGCAGTAAATAACCACACTGTGCAACACAGCAATATCATTTGCATGCTTGCAAAATAGTAACCCAGAGCCGTAATGGACTGTGAAGCCATCTGTTTATCAGCACTACAGCAGCAAAAGCCAAAATACACAAGGCACAAAAACTGACCAAAGCGCTTGGGACCAACTTCTGCCCTTGGTGGCTCTCGGCACTGCCACAGGCCTGTGGCATGCGTCCCTTTGGGAAGGAAGGGAAAGCGGCCAGGCTGCTGCTGCTCCTGCCACCTCCAGCCCCCAGCTGTGGGCTCTGTTCTGGAGCCGCCTTTGCCTGGCACAGGGCTAGCAAGGAGGGCTTGTGGCGAGGCAGCTAATTGCTGCAGCCGGTGTGGGATAACCCACCGCACAAGGCACGCAGCAAGCTGCATGAGGCGCAGATTGGTGCCCTGCTCCTGCACTGTGGCCGTGTGTTGTGCTTGAGCGTACAATGATGGGATAAAGGTGAGCGCCCTCCGAGTGAAACTGCATCACAGAGAATAGAAGAAAAGTAAATAACATCTCAGTTTATGCAAATACCACCTATGCAGGCACTTTTATATCTACCAGAAAGTCTATTTCCAAACGCTCAAGCCTAGCTCAGGCCTGGCTGTAGTCTCCCAGCATTGAGAATTGTGGCACTGCCCACATTATGAGAATGCAGGCACGCGTTATGTGCCATCATGCAGTTAAATACTTCACGCTCCAGAAGCATCAATGAAATATTCTGTCCAAGCAGTCTATTCTTTTGGGCTGGGGGGGCTTAAAGTGCAGGTGGCATTTCTTTTTGCTGCATCAAAAAATTAACGCAGATTATAAAAATGGACAGCAAATGGGTGATCTCCCTGGAAATAGCTCCCAGCTCCTCCTGCAGCTGGGATGTTGGTGCCAGCTTGCTCCAGCATCTCTGCTCACCCAGCACGGAGCACGGAGCGCGACGCCAGCCATGCCTCCCTCCTGCCGCTGCTAATGTATTTGCACAAAACTTGAAGGAGTGCAATCGACATGAGAGCCCTACTGCCTCCAAAGTTATTACAGTGACTGATGGACAGGCACGGTACGAATCAGCATATTTGCTCCATTTCCTTGGGGAAACGGGCTAGCTACAATAAAAATGTGCTCTTTCATAACTGCTGCCCCACTCACTTGGCTAAATTTGAGCGCGCGGGAGGAAGATTGCTTTGGGCAGGAGGAGGGCAAAGATGAGATTTCTACCGTGGCTGTTGAAGGAGCACAAATTGAGTTAAGAAGTTGTGGTGGTTGTAGGTAAATATCTTCAACAGCCGCGTTATTGATGTGGCTGCACCGTTTCTGAAAGGAGATGCAGCGCATAGCTTACACACACAGCACACCCCACCTCACCGAAAATAACCACCTGATACTCTACCTGACTACAATTTTTCCTTGTTTTTTACAAGAGAGGTCATCTTTTCTGTCTCATTGGTATTCTTCCCCTGCCCTGTTCCTCGTCCAGAGGACCAACCCCGACATAGTGAGGCAGCAACCGAAAACCTCACGAAATGACAAATGCCATGTTGCGTGTCAGTCACCGGAGGCATTCTGCATGGCGTTCCTGTTCTGGCCCGTTGACGGCTTGATTTAGCGCCGCAGCCGCTTGTTGTGTTGACATGACAACTGTGGGATATGTCGTAAATATCCAAGGAGTGGACAGGAATTGGGTGGCAGGGTGGCACGGGCAGCTTTGTGTGGCATGTGCTGGGCTCGCCGCCACCCCAGCTGGCAACGCCGAGCGGGCTTTGCTCCCATTTGGTCTAGAAAAGAAAGAAAGAAGAAAGGAAGGCCACAACAACAGGAAAGGTTTATTTTTCGTTGGTGTTGTAAGTCTTTGCGGCAGCAGCAGTGTCCCAGTTGGCTGGGAATCATCGCCCAGCCAGTGGCTGGCTGGAGGGCTCAGCGGTGTTTATGCCCCACGAGGGTCAGCCAAAGCCTTCTGCTGAGCAGGAGACCTGGAGCGGAGGGTAGGCTGCTAAACCCTGACTGGCAGACCAGCGGGGACAAGCACTATGGGGACTAAGTCCTGGACAAACTCCAGCCAAAGCCAAGCAGGCTCTCACCGAGCACCCACCAGTTTCCTACTACTGCAAGGGAGGCTTTGGGGTGTTCCCCAATAATCCTAGTGATGAAGGACATTTCATCACCTTACTCTTCCCAGCTGCTCAGCTGGAAAAGTGCCAGGTGAGGTTTTGCCCTACCTCTGCCCAGGCGCACGGCATGGGAACGGCTTGGCAGCACCTGCAGCGCCAGGCACACCGTGAGTGAGCCGGCAGCATTGCTCCTCCGGAACACAGCTTTCCTGAGAGCTGGGAGCTGTGCCACAGCAGCGGGGCTTCCTTTCTTCCTGGAGCTCTGACACCACTCTGGGGAGAGCAGAGCTACCGTGGTTGGACAAATGCCTCCATCAACGTTTTCAAAACCATATACTCAGATTAAGCCAGTTTAGCCATTTAAAGCCCTTTTCTGCATCTAGCATCCCTGTGGGGTGACGCTTTCATCCTGTTATTTTCTATCAGTTTATAAAGAAGCACAAACGCATGTTTAGTTTTGTTTCAAATTGAAATGAGACATTACTGAAACAAAGGAAAAGTTTCCTCTCGTCTCCCCCCATTGTCCACTTGTCATTGTTTTCTGCTATTATATGCAGTAAGACAAATGATGGGGGAAAGCTCCTTCCCACTTTCTCCTTTTCTTTTTTTTCCCCCTTTTGTAATCTTGAAAAAGCCTCCAACTTGAAAGGAAGATGAGCCAGAGCAGCAAGAGAACAAAACCCATCAGCAACTCCATCACTGGGATTTTAAAATGTTTAAATGGACCAGGGTTACAAGAGAACAATCTCTGTCACTTCCAAAGGTTTCTTCAGTTGGAGCAACTGGAGAAAGGAAGAGAGACAAAGAAAAGGAAAAAAAAAAGGGGGGGTGGGGGGTGGGGAATAATAAAAATGCCTAAAAACAAAGCATCAAACGCAAAAAAAAAAAGGAAAAGGAAAAGTAACCAAATTTAGTCTCAGATGTTAGATTCTTGTCTAGCACATTCTTCCTGCGAGGAGGCTGCGTGTTACCTTCACCTCTGTGGCTGCCCCCCAGAGAAGAGGCGATGCTCAGCCCTGTCACAGGACATGGGGGCCCCGCGTCCCCCAGCCTGGGCTGCCGTTATCCATGGTCTTGACCCAGCACAGAGCTTGGCCGTTGGGCAGCCTTGGCCAAATCTGATATGGGCACAAATCGACTGGGAGCCTCACAAGGATTTAATTGCCACCCCTACCTTCGCTATCAATGGCCCCAGAGAGCTCTAGGCCTCCGACACACCCGGCCACCCAAAATCGCCCCACAGCAGCTCCCTCCCCTCGGACAAGAATCTGATCCTGCCACCAGCTAAGCCAGAAAGCGTCACCTCTTTGCACGGGATGCTCATCAAGAGGTGAGCATGTGAGAAATCCCAGACAGGACCCACAGGTCTCCAGCATCAGCCAGGGTGGCTGCCTCCATCCCACTGCCTGGCAGGCAGTACTTTAAAGCAAAAATCATAAATAAAGCAGTAGTAGTCCTTCCTTGTCTCCCTGTACGCTGGGAGAAATGTCTTGATTAGCTCTTGTTTGCTTGTTTGCTTGGGCTTGTTTGTTTGTTGATGTGCACTGTGTGTTTGTGGGCGGGTGTTGGCTTTATTGACTGAGCGCTAAGTTGAAGCATAAGTGGGGTTGTGCGGAGGCACCACGGAGGAGATCGAGGCTGATGGATTGATGGATATGGCATTTACATTCCCCACTCAATCTGCATCGGGGAGGAGGGTCACTGCAATATGAGTTTTGACTGAGACATACCTTGTGAAAGCAGAGGACTAGTGGAGGGAAACCCTTCAGCCAAGCCCCCAAAACCTTTCAGCATCCCCCAGGCCCCCAAACCTTCGCCAGGACCTCTGTGCACTGGTCATAGGTGGGCTGTGTGTCACTATCCCCGCACTGTTCCTGGGGTGGTTGGGGCAGGAAGGCCGGACGAGGCAGAGGGCAAAGAGTGGGTTTTGTCTGGCACCTGCTGCCTCACCCTGTGCCCCAGTTGAGGGCTGCACACCCAAACCGCTGTGGGGCCAGGGAAGTGCCCCACTTTTTTCCTGGGCAGAGCCTCCTGTGCTCCTCTGCCTGCAGTATTCAATAGCAAGCTCTGCAGGCACAATTTGCAATCGGCTGCTTCCACCTGGGGCTGTTTTAACCTGAGGCTGACACCGGGGTCTGGCTCACAAAGAACTCTGAGCACACTCAGGAGAACCAACTTCACAGTGGTGCCAGCACCACAAACCACCAGTGGCACTCAGTGCCGTGAGCCTAAAACAGAGCCCCAAACCCAGAGATACAAGCAGGATGAGTCAGAGTGTCTCAATATAAATTCATCCCGCTCGCGCCGGCTGCCTCCCTATTTGCATCGGCTAAGCGCTTGATCAACAAATATGAAATATCCTTTGTGTACAAATATCTGCTGCGGGGTGCCTCTGTGGGCGAGAGTGGGGCTGGGACCCGGCACAACCTCCGTGCAAACTGGCAACATCTGCAGCTGCCTCCAGACAGACAGACTGACAGTCCGGCGTGAATTATTTAACACAAAGTGCCGTGACCTCTATTAACAAAGGGAGATGCTTCCAGACCTGCGGGCAGCACCATGGGAAGCAGCTGGATCCAAATCAATCTAATTGAAGACGGGCCTGAATTTATTATACTAGCCCATGGAAAGCTCCTGTTGAGGATGCTGAGGGAGTAAACATACCAGTACAGTATTCTCCTTTTAGCTCAGCTGGAAAGATCACAGCTGCAAATTGTGCTTAAGCGAAAAATCAGGGGCTGAGCGTGTTCCCTCGCACAGTGACACACACACAGGCACTGGAAGGAGGGATTTCTTAGTGCTGGGGCACTTTCAGAAAATAAAATTATCTTGAAATTTCACGAGTTTTTCTTTTTTTTCCCTTCCCCTTCCTCTACAGTCAAAAGAAAGAACTGAAAGAAACGTGCACTTCAAGGCTTTAAATCTGAAACTTCCTAATCCCCTGAAGTCCACACTAGACTTCTTGCCTCCATGGAAACCCCAAAGCATTCATCCAAGTGATTGGCCTCCAATGAATTTTAGATAAGACAGAATGGAACGGAATTGATGGGATTTTAATGCAGAAGAAAGCGGTGGAAGGGAGGTCCACTTGGTTCATATTTGAATAAAGCAAACATGACAGACAAAAGGCTGACAGCTGTAAATGACATTGTCAGTACAAAAATTATCAGCCAGTTTACAATCTGTTTGCTTATGTTGAACAAACAGAATGTGTGTGGCATCCCTTGGCTTCATGAATGGCAGAAATACTTGCAGGCTCCGGAGAGAGGCAGATATCTGTTCCCTCCCAGCTCTCCCACTATAAGATATCCATTTGACAGCCACGTTGAAAAGGAAAATTCTCTCCTCTCTTTTTTTTCCCCTCTCCTCCAGCTTTTTCTACTTATTTATTTTTAGCCTTCCCTCTTTTTCTCTCTTTCTTCCTTTCCCTATTTTTTTGTTTTGGTGTTGTTTTAGCGAGACCAGGGCTGGGACCAGTGCCGCGGTGCTGCGGGATGAAGCCATTTCGCCTTGTCCCACATTCCCGGCACCAAACCTACTGTTACCTAGCCACAGCCCCAGACAAACACTTTGGGTTTCTTTCTCTCTCTCTCATTTTCTTTCTTTCTTTCTTTTTCTTTCTTTCTTTCTTTCTTTCTTTCTTTCTTTCTTTCTTTCTTTCTTTCTTTCTTTCTTTCTTTCTTTCTTTCTTTCTTTCTTTCTTTCTTTCTTTCTTTCTTTCTTCTTCCTTTCTTTCTTTCTTTCTTTCTTTCTTTCTTTTTTCTTTCTTTCTTCTTCCTTTCTTCCTTTCTTCCTTTCTTTCTTTTTCTTTCTTTCTTCTTCCTTTCTTCCTTTCTTCCTTTCTCCTTTCTTCCTTTCTTCCTTTCTTCCTTCCTTTCTTCCTTCCTTTCTTCCTTCCTTTCTTCCTTCCTTTCTTCCTTTCTTTCTTTCTTTCTTTCTTTCTTTCTTTCTTTCTTTCTTTCTTTCTTTCTTTCTTTCTTTCTTTCTTTCTTTTTCTTTCTTCTTTCTTTCTTTCTTTCTTTCTTTCTTTCTTTCTTTCTTTCTTTCTTTCTTTCTTTCTTTCTCTTCTTTCTCTTCTTTCTCTTCTTTCTTTCTTTCTTTCTTTCTTTCTTTCTTTCTCTTCTTTCTCTTCTTTCTCTTCTTTCTCTTCTTTCTCTTCTTTCTCCTTCCTTCCTTCCTTCCTTCCTTCCTTCCTTCCTTCCTTCCTTCCTTCCTTCCTTCCTTCCTTCCTTCCTTCCTTCCTTCCTTCCTTCCTTCCTTCCTTCTCTCTTTCTCTTTCTCTCTCTTTTTCTCTCTCTCTTTTTCTCTCTTTACCCCTTTCCCCCTCTCCCTCTTTCCCTCTATCTCTCCTCTCTCTTTCTCTCTCTCTCTCTTTCTCTTTCTTTTTCTTTTTCTTTCTATTCTTTCTATTCTTTCTCTCTTTCTATTTTTTATTTCTATCGTTCTCTATTTTTCTCACTTCTCTCTTTCTATTCTTTCTTTTTCCTTTCTTTCTTTCTTTCTTTCTTGCTTGCTTGCTTTCTTGCTTTCTCTCTCTTTTATTTCTCTCTTTCTCTTTCTTTCCTTCTTTATTGATTTCTTGCTTTCCTGCTTTCTTTCATTCATTTCCCACAGGAAGCGGACTCTGGCAGCACTCAGAGATGGCACTTTTGCTGCATTGGCCAGGCTGCCTCAGCACGGGCATTCACTTTAAACTAATTTGCTGCTTAATTGAAGAAGAAGCCATCCCTTGGCACCCCCAAAATGTTAGCTTTGGGAAAAAGCTTTGTTTTTTGGGTCCAGACTTCACAAAACTGTTATCTCCCTCTCTGAAGCCATGGTCCACAGCACATGTGAAATGAGTTGTGGGATCTCAGCTCAGCGCCCTTTGCTCTGCTGCAGCGTGGCATTCAAGGCACGCAAATCTCAGGCAGCAGCTCAGGTCTTCCCTTTTTGATTTTAGGGGGAGGATTTTCATTGCCACCCTGTGTCCTTGTTGTGTTTTTTCGCTGTTTGTGTGCGGTCAGACTTTGCAGAACTTCCCAAGGGCGTCCAGCCTGCACCCCGTGCCCGTCCCTGTGGTGCGAGTCTGGATTTGCATCGTGCTTATAACGCTTGGGAATAATTCATGGCAATCCTTCCTTAAAAAGCAACTGAACCTGCAAGCCCACCTTTGCATTTCCTATTTCTGCTTTCATGCCCGACCACTTTATTCCGTCATGACCTGAGTGTTAAAGATATAAGAAAAAGTGATCATTTGTTGCTGTGAATCAAGTCCCCTTCTTTTATGTAAATTTAAAGAAAAGAAAAAAAAAAAAAAACAAAACAATTTATTTAGTGGCACTTGGCTTGTTTGATCAGAAAGAAAAAATAATGACAGGTGAGTACGGTCTGTTTGTAGCAGATAAAGGGAGCATAATAAAAGCAGAAGAATATGGCAATTGCTTTCCAGGCAGCCAAGCATCAAAACACATTCACTTGTATGAAAAGTTTATCCAATTATTGCCGACCGGATGACGCTTGTTATGTTGTGTTACTCTTTTCATTTTAATCTAAATTGCTGCTTCTTTCTCTCTGATATGGCAATCGGTCATAAAGAGTTGACCACCATTAAAGCTGTTTGATTTGGAACCCTGTAGTGTTTGACTAAGAGGGTAAATGCAAATTTGATGAAAGAATAAGGATAAATTTACATATCAGCTTCGGCTCACATGGAGAGAGTAAACATTCTGTTTATCTCAAGTGTCACTTTATGATTTCAGTAGAATATAAAACTGACCTTGGTCCAGACATTGCAAAAGACCTGAATGAAATATATTGTTGTCTAAATACAATTTACTCAAGTAGAAGTTGTCAGCAAACCCGGCGTAACTCAGCAAACAGGGTTAGACAGCAGGGTCGCTGGGACAAAATTGTCCTGATCAACTCCAAAATGAAAACCTCCACTGCTTAGTAGCTGGCAAGTGTGTGTGAAAGAGACGGCACTTCCCTCGCGGGGACCGCTTCCTAAATCACCGCGGGCGGCAGCGAGAATAGGAATAGGGACAAGCTCGGCACCACGGCACACAGGGGTGAATCCTGCAGGGAGGGCAAATCTGCTCTTACACAATCATGTCAAAATGCTGCATTCTGGAAGTTGAGTTTTTCAGCAAAAGATTTTGAGTCTTCTGGCTGTGATTCTTCCATGCTGCTTAAGTTTATGCCAGTTCTTTACTCAGCATCATCTACAAATAATGGTACTTCAGGATAAACACATAATCTTTCTATGCTTTTTATCCTTTTCTGCTGCTCCAGGATTTGTAGTTGCGGGGAAAAAAGATGAAACTTAATGGGGATTCTTCTTTTGCATAAAAATACTTCCAGGCTATTTGAACTATACCAAGTATTTTTTTCCTGCTCCGACAAATCATTGAAAAGGAAAATAAATGTAGAAAAGAATTATGGTTTTCTCCTAATGAAAGCTAAGTGATGCCTAATGAAGGGTCAGAATATGTGGTGTGGTGCTCAATGAATGACTTTGGTTATTTAACAAGGAGACAGAGCGAAAATGACCGAACAACTAAATAAGAGAGTAATCAGAACGGGTGCCCCGAGTTGTGACCAGCAGAAGTGGGAGGAAGCACAAGCAATAATCTATTTTTCCAGGCAAATAAATAAAGCAGCTATTGCAATGATCCCGTGGGCTCTCCCCCGAAATGAAGAGCTGAGTGTGAGGCACAGGAGTGATGTAAAATAAACAGGCACCGAGCGGGGCTGCATTGTGAG
Organism: Anser cygnoides; assembly: GCF_040182565.1. Classification (NCBI taxonomy): domain Eukaryota; kingdom Metazoa; phylum Chordata; class Aves; order Anseriformes; family Anatidae; genus Anser; species Anser cygnoides. The sequence goes on from NC_089875.1 coordinate 10,447,735, forward strand.
CGGGCAGTTCAGCGCTGAGTCCCCACACGAAGGCAAGCCCTGGTGCCTGTGGGGCAGGGTCGTTCCCCGTTTTGGGGACGTGAGGGACATCGGGGCACAGCCCATGCAGCTCCCCGCGCAGAGCCACCCCGGGGAACTGGGGACTGGCGGAGACAAAGGCTGGACCTGGAGACAAAAGGCAGAGAGATGGGAAGCGACTCGCACAGGGTGATCTGCTGCCAGTGGGGCTGTTTGTGGTGCGGGCTATTTGCTGTTGAAAATGTGCGTGGTTTTGAGCTTGTTGGGACTTCTAGAAATTGCATTTCCAGGGGCCGGGCTGCAATAACTCTTCTCCCATCAGCACTGCTCCATGGGTGCAAGCTTCTGTCTCAGGTGGCATAAACACGGATAAAATGTACCAAACAAAGGCGACGCACTGCTTTCACCCGATTCTGGAGTTCACGCTGTGTATTTTGGGCAGATTCATGCTTTAGCTGTAACAGTAACATTTTGCAATCCCCGTTTACCTGGGCCCGGATTCATTTAGGATCTTTTTTCAGTGCAGCAGCATTCATTTAATTAAAGCTGTCGAGAACCTTGCGAGCCAACAAGCCATGCTTTGGGTGGCTTAGAGCTGAGCATGAAGCCAGAACCCCAGCGAACACCTTACCTCGGAGCTGCCAGCAGAAGGCAGCCTCTGGCAGAAGGCAGCTAAAAAAAAAGGCAGAAAAATAAAGCAAAACCTATAAAAAAGCATGTTGAGGCAGATCTTCCCAGGGACAGATTCCCACCGAGGAATCAGCAACGTGATCTCCAGGGCAGTATCGGGAGAGCTCCTGCCACAACCACTTGATCTCTTTCCCCATTAATAGAGATTATTTGCACTTCTAAAAGCCTCAACAAGGCTGCAGCTCCTGGGGGCCGGGAGCAGGCTGGGAGAACAAGGGATTTGGGCTGACCCTAAGAAATTCCCTGCTGGTGCTTTGTTTCAGAGCGGCCCAGAATTAGCCAAGGAGACAAGTTAGCATTTCGGGGGAGGGAGGGGACGGGTCCTTGCTAGCGCATAGGAGCTGGGTGAGATCACATTCTTCCTCCCCACTGCTGCCCCTTCTGCACCCCAGCTGGTCCACACTGCTCATCCTTACCTCGCTTTGCTTTTTGAGAGTCTGAATGCAGAGTTTTTGGCTGTGGGCGGTGGGCATCCCATGCACTGCTACCTTCAAGCCTCGCCCTGCATCGCTCACAAGGGCCAACATGGCACAGGAGCAGAGGAAATAGTTGCGGGGTGGATGTGGGGGCACAGCAGGGTGCGGGGGGTCGGAGATGCCATCTGGGGAGCACATCATGCTGGGCACAGGCTCCGAAGGCTGTTCTGCATTATCTACACCAAGCAGGGTGTGAGGGTTGGGGTGTGAGGGGGACGTGGTGGTGGAGACATCTCAGGCAGGGTGGCAGAGGACTGTCCCTTGTGCTGTTGGTGGTGAAGGATGAATTTGGTGGCTACTTGATCAGAGGGACCCTGCTCTCCTGCTTCTCCTGGTACTCGCCCAGCCTCTGCCTCTGAGCAAGGCATCCCTGCTGTCAGCAGGCACAGCTCACCAAACCCCTGGCACTGGGGATCCACTGGCTTGGAAGGGGCCCTGCACATCCCAGGGGCTTTCACACACCACACCAACCTGCAGAAAGCAGGAGCGGTCCAGAAGTCCCTTTCTGAACCACCATCCTCCGCTAGCCACGCAGTGATGCTGGTGCAGCCAAGGGACTTGTCTTCCTGGGGGCTTTCAGCAGCCCCGGCTTGAGCCTTCCCCGCAGTGCGAGCCCAGCTGCTAATGGAATTGCTGACACCTCCTCAATTACAGCAGCACTGCCAGCCGCCGCGTAATGAAGGAATTTTCCTCTTTTTGCACTGTGAATACTAATTGGCGCGGGCTCCGGCGCAGCACCAGCGCAGGAGGATGGTGCCATCTAAAGGAACCGAAAGCACAGGAGAGCAGCAGAAAAAGGAGCATCTGGGTTATTTGGGCTGCTCCTCCACTGCCTTTTGGCTGCTCACCCTGTGTCCCTCTGCCTGGGTGTGACAGGAGGGATTAACAGGAGCAAGTCCCCAGGGGGGCTGTGCCATGGGGTAGCACCAACATCTTTCTGTTTTCGCCAAAATGCAGTAAGGTAGCTCAGAAGCAGCACCCTGTCTCAGCAGAGACTTCCAGGGGAAGTTTCTGATGGGCTTTGTATGTTTTCATCCCACCTTAGAGAAAATAGGGCCTTTGACTTGTACAGGATTTGTATTTTCCCTGCAAATCTGACGTTTTCCTTCCTGTTTCCATCATCTCTCCTACATGCAGGTGTTGCCACAGAAGCTGAGGGCACAATGACATCCAACCAGCTGGGATGCCTGGTCAGGGTGAAGCAGGCAGGGCACCCCAAACACTGGTTGTCACTCCCCCAGGGCACCCTGCAAGGCTCTGCAGGATCAGGTTTTAGAGGTGCCCGTACCCAGCATGTGCAAGCTCTGTCCTGTCCCGGTATCCTTGCCACAGCAGCAGGGATGGTTACAGCAGAGCCGCGAGCTGGGAGCTGTGAACCCCACTGAAAACCCCTGCTGTGATCCAGCACGAGTCAACCCGTGGGCACATCTGCTGGCACCCTGACCCAGCTTCAGCTCCCGCTTATGAACTCCCTTTGTCAAAAGGGCTGCAGTCATCCAAAAAATTCTCTTGGCATATGCAGCCAACAAGCCCGAACCAACCCCAGCATTCCTATTTTATTTTTTTGACTCACTGCACGCTATGAAAGGGACATCAGTCATGATTTACGGAGCCACCACAAGAATCCAGCAAGATGGGGCTGCCTGCCGAATTCCAGGTACGTGAGGCAGGCTGACACTTTTGTTTCGGCAATTAATTAATTTTCACCAGGCTTTCACTTTTACAGCCTCTTTTCCACTTCCCAGGTTGCTCAACTCGAAATCAATAGGACCACCCCGTGATAAAGACGTCATGCTGAATGTATATGTCATTAATCACTTGAGTTACCTTTCAACCCAGAGCGTTTCCTTTGTTGGAGTCTTCCCTCGTGGTACTGGAAAAACAAACAGACACATTTATAACAACCCCTTAGGGCTAAGTCAACAGCTGAATTCACCTCCTTAATCAACATCTTGGGCTTAACCGAGATCATCTCTAAAACTCCTCAAAGAGCAACAAAGCAGTAACTGTATTTTCCCAGTAGCGATAATTGGGATTTTACATGGTATGATGATAGACTTTTTGAAAAGTTATCCTAGCATTACTGCTTGGTGCAGGGAGTCCTAAAGTTGTTGCCCAAGCCAAAGTGAGCACTCAGATACCTGATGGCATCATTAAGGCACGCTGGGGCTTGTTTCCGAAACCATTAATGTTTGGCTTTGGTGCAATGGAAGATGAAAGGCCGGGAGTCCTGTGCTTTCAACCACACAAACCCCGTATTACACCAACCTGTAAAACAGGCCCTGCCATGCCTTGGTCCTATTTTTAAGTGCAGAATCATCTCCTGTAAAAGAGTGATCCGAAGGTCACCAAGTCAGAGCGGGAACACCTGGGACCATCAGCATAGCGGCCATCTGTAGCAGCTTGCTTCAGACTTCTCACGCATGTGGCTCCCAGTACACCCTGCCTGCAGGATTTGGCACTACCTGGCACTTTCTTGGCCACGGAGCAGGCTGTGCTGGCAGTGGGAAGAAGCGAGGCGGTGAGATGCGCAATTGTGCGTGGTCTGGTCTTGCACAGCCACCTCGACTTTTGGTGAACCAGCGGGCCCAGCTACCCAAAGGCTTCTTAGTCCCCTGGTGCATCTCTGCTCCCCGTCCACATGTTCTTTGCTGTGACCCCAGGCAGGCATTGTGGAAGGGGACCATGGTTGATGAGGGACGGAGACCTCTGGCACACTGGACACGCTCACGCTGTAGAGGAGCTCGCAGCTCAGCCTCCCCCAGCCACTAGGGCGACGCACATCTTCTCCTTCCCCTTGTGCCCCCTGCACGCCCGCAGCCAGCATGTTCCCTGCCAGCCGCTGGCTTACCTGAACTGCCCACTCCTTTAATCTTCAGGTGCAAAGACCCTTACCCCCTTGCTCCAGCCTGGTAGCAGGTTGAAGTACAGCTTCGGGGCACTGCTGGGACTCAGAGCCATGCGCCATCCCTTGCACTGCCACAGCGCCGCCTGCCCAAAAACTCACCTGCGGCCGCAGGCTGAGCCAGGCCCTCCCGCTGGAGCTCCCCACAGCCCCAGGGACTGGCAGACCCAATGCTGAAGTATTCCAAATATTTTTGAATGAAAGTGTCAGTTTAAGATCGTCAGCATAAAACATACCTAACAAAGCCTATTTGCAAAGTAAATTTACTCTGGATTTCCGATACCTTGGAAAGTTTTTTCTATTATATTTATTTAAAATTACAACAGTTTACATTAGAAACAAGCTCAAACAATTAAGGTAAAAGATAAATAACTGCATACAGTTTAATTTTACAGAATGCAAACATACATCTTTCATTGTTCCATTATCCGAGTATTAAATGCAATATAATTGTCTGATGCATTTTCGCTGACTTAAACGCTCTGAAATTAAACAGGCCTGACTTTTATGAAGTCATCTTTATTTTCCTTCACTGTGCCAGCAGTGGCCCGAGGTAGCTCGGGGTTTCAGGGGACACCTGCCAGGGGGACGTGCCTGCAGCAGCTTTTCTGCAGCAGGGAGCGTGGGGGGCTCCAGCTGCCCCAGCCCCAGCGGCTGTGCCACATCCCCAGAGTGGAGCTGGGAATCACGAGGCTCCTCCAGACTTCAGATGTCACAAAATACCCCCTGGCCGAAGCACAGGCCCTGGGAGCAGGAGCGAGAGGACCCCTTGGGAAGCTTCTGTGAGAAGAGGGCTCCTGACAGGCAGCAGAGCTGGCAGGAGAGGCTGCAGCATGCTCCATGATCAGCTCTCGTGCAGCATTTCCCTGCTTTGGTTGTTCCCCTCGCTAAACACCCCTGGAGTATGCGCTCTTTATCTGGGTTGCAATTGTAAAAATTGGCTTTCAAATAATCCTTTTAGAAGGATAAAAAAAATAACAGGAGGCTTATGTGCTTATGTGGTAAGGTTGGTACTGTATGTATCACAGCGTCTAGTAAAGGTGGCACTGTATCAACAGCAGAGTGCCCCAAGGTCTTAGAAACAGTGGGCTGGGCTTTTGAGGAACACACTGAGTCTGGAGGAAGATTTGGTGTGCTGGCAGAGGGAGAATTAAAGCTGATGTTATCTGTACCAGGGACAGACACTCCCAGGTATAGAATCATAGAACCATATATTAAAGAGCCTGGAAACTACCGTGGTGTTTAATTTAGGCAAGACATGCGAGAGGAGGGATGGGGCAACATGCCAGTGGCCGCCGGGCCTGCAGCAGGCAGGCAGGGACGTGGGTCCTGTGGAGCCGGCAGGGGCAGGGAGCAAGGAGCGAGGGTGCTGCCCCCGGCATCCCCAGCTGCCACAGCATTTTCCTCACGAGATTTTCCCCAGTAAGCTCCCAAGCTGCTTTACTCCTCCTGCTCTTCCTTGTAGCCATGCTCCCTGCCTGTTTTTGGATTGAGGAGGGGATGCAGCCCCCGAGACACCGCTGCTGCCCAGGCAGCATCTTGCTGCCCCCTGAGTTATGAAGCCTTCATCCGTCTTGTGAACAGGCACATTCCTCTTGTGCAGGGCTCCTCCAGGCTGGATGTGAATCACCCCAGCACTCTGAGACTGGCCCCATAACTCCTGTCTGCAGGGCACAGGTGCCAGGAACCTTTTTCCATGGCAAATTGAGAGTTTCAGTAAGGGCAGCCTGACGTGAAGCTGCTGGTCATGGATTAGTGTGGGGATGGGGAGAGGCCCAGGGGGCTGTAGGGCAGCTGGTGCAGTGGGGTAGCTTGGCACAGCCCCACTGATGGCGCCGAGACCCCCAGCACACCCCAGCTGGAACCCGCTCTGCAGGACAAAGCAGTCACCTGGGCTTTGGGCAGCCGCAAGGATGCCACGTGAGCAGCACTGCTGAAGAACTGAAAGGCAATGTGCTTCTTCCTTTTTTTTCTTCCAATAATCTTTTAATTCTTTCCCATACAGCTGCGTTATCCCCTGCACAATGCAGGGCTGCTGAAGGGGGCAGCAGCACGATAACTCGATACCCAGCCAGTCACGATGCCCCATGCCAAAAGACCATGTGCCAACGCTCCTGGCACAAAGCATTGTCACCAGCGGGGCCAGAAGTTGTTTGTGCAAGCTGGTGTGCTTGCACTATGAGTATGTAGCGGGCTGGGACAAAACTTTAGAGGTTGTTTTGTCTGCTTTTTCTCCATCCTCCTGCCCCCACCCACCCTGAGAGCCCTATCTGTTCACAAAGCACCGGGCTGCAGCGGGAGCAGTGCAGAGGGGCCACGGGCACCCAGCCCCACACTGCCATCACCTGGGTTTGGGGTTAAAGCAGCGTTGCCGGCAGGTACCCACCCCAGTGCTGCCCCCGTGCAGAAAGCCGGTGCTCATGCAGCAGCATGTGCAGCCGAGGAGGCAATTTGGGTGATCTGCATGCAAACACATGGGCTTGAGAGGGGGGGGAAAAAAAAAAAAAAAAAAAAAAAGCTTGAGCCAGGCACGAGCAGACAATGGTGTCTCTGTGGAGATAGGAAGGGGGAGAGTGGGGGAACACACCTTCAAGGAGCACGGCTCAGGCACCGAGCTGCTGGACATCTTGTGTCCCCGCTGCCCTGCGCGGCGAGAAGCAGCAGAAGCTCACCGCCACACCAGAGGGGTTGCAGAGATGCACCGGGGCATCAGGAATGCTCCGCCCCCTCTCTGATGGATGCTTTCCTCTCTGTACCAAGGTCAGCTGTGCAGGAAACAACATAAAGTTCCCAAGAACGAGGGATTATGCTGGAATGGTCAGCAAAGGAATCAGAAATGGGGGAAAACCCCTCTGTCTCTCTAGAAATGGTGTTCATTCTACAAAATACAATTTAAAAAAGCAGTTCAAAGCATTACCTAACAAACATCACCTTTTTCCCCATATCAGATTCATGAATTGTTGTCTTTTTTAAGAGCCTTGCCTTCATTTTGCAGAGGACAAACAGCAGAGAAAGTGGGTGACAAGTGCAAGGTACTGCCCGCTCCAGAAGCCCAAGCCACCTCACAGCAATGCATGGAAGGCAAGGAGGAAAATGAGGGAAATCCATCCTGCTCTCTGACTTTCTTCCATGGCCCTTGCAACAAGCAGGACCTGACAGCATGTAGACAGAGATGCACTTGGTGGACATCCCTACGCCTTGTGCCTCTGCTTGCTGGGTGCTTCCAGATGTCTGGAGCTGGGCAGAGGGCACGCAGGAGCTTGGTGAGCCCAGTCCTAACCCAGTATCCCAAATCCATGAAGTTTGTGGGCTTTCTGCTGCTTACAGGCCCAGGAAGGAGGGGGAAAAAAGTGAGAACCATTCCACAGAGTTACAAGTTGTGGAAAGAAAGGGAAGAGTGGGGAAAAGTGGGAAAGGCACTGCAAAACCCACTGACGCAGCGCTCACCAGTTGTACCCTGGGGAGGGCAGCAGGGCTGGGTGCCCTGCAGAGGGGAACACCCCCGTGGGAAGCCAGGCCCCCGGAATGCGCCCACCCCTTCCCACCAGCTCATCCCTGGAGGGCACGCTGGGGTCCTCGCTTTCCCTCTCCCTGCAGTTTCCCGGGACAAAACGTAAATACCTCCAGCCAAGTGCACTCAGCATATACATGTTTGCCAAGCCATTATCTCCTCCTGGGTTATGAGAAAGCATTTGTGTTTCAACGGGAATCCAATCAATAAATTCCACAGTCTTTCACCCTCTCTTCTCAGCAAACATATCCATCCCGCCCTACTACACTAGGTTTTCTCCCTTTGCTGGAGTTAAATATTTGTGGGGCCTCTTGTTAAAACACTGGGAGCACCAGGCTACAAGAGAGGAGTCCGAGCATTTCTCACAAGGAAAACCTCTCCTCTCCCGGGAGGAGGCAACTCTTGTGCCATCCTCCCCACCCTGACCGGTGGTTTTGGCCACACAAAAGGCAAACCAAAGGGAAGACCTGCTGGCATCATGTCTCCTGAAGATGGGAACTGTGTGCCCCAGCAGGGCTCAGCACTAATGGTGAACTTTTTTAGGAAGTCCCCAGCCTCCTGGGCTACCTGCAGAAGTGGCTGCCTTAAATAACCACCCCTGCCTCTGCTCCCAGGCTTCCCCCTCAGCCTTTCTGTCTGGGGCAATGGAGTCCGCCCAAGTATGTTTCCAATTAAGATTATCAACTGCGTTATTAAATGAATTTCAATGAGCACTAAGATCTGGAAGCTTTTTCCAAGCCAGATAGGTACCAGACATGCTATGCAGCCACTCCTGTGTCTTCCTGACATATGGCCCCACTTTGTGTACGGGTGATGTGCAGCTCCAGCACCACGCTCAGAGCCCAGCCACCCCCTCAGGTCGGGATGTGTTAGACCGGTCAGCAGGAAGGCTCCCACTGGTGCCAGCAGGAGACAGAGCAGGACGTGCCAGTGGGCCAGTGCTGCCCAGGACTCTTGCTCAGCCCCTGTGATCCTTGCTTCCCATGGCCCCAGGGAGAGGTATGGCGTGCCCGCTCCTGTGATTGCATCCTGCAGTGCCCTGGCTGCGCCCATGCTTTCTGAATCCTCCCACATGGTGCAGCCTGGGCAGAGTTATTTTGTTCTGAAGCAGAAGACCTTTGTGAGAGCCACAGCTGTGAGCAGGTTTGGAGGAAACTTCAGATGCTGGGCTTTCAAACTTTCTTATGTCTACCTGTCTGTGCTTTCCACAGGGTGCTGGAGAGCACAGCACACATGTGCACCCTTGGAGATAGATGCTGAAAGTCCAGGAAAAACAGCTATATTTGCAGGGGGAATGACCCTGATCAGCCTGTTTAGCTGTTAGAGGCTAGTACAGCTTCTCAGCTGGAGCCGGTGGAGCCGGGACTTTTGTGCCAGCTGAGAAACTCAGCTGCTTCCTTTAGAGGAGGCATCTGCTCTCTGCATCAGAAATACCTTGTGGAAAACAAAACAAGCCACCGGAGCAACTGGGAGTTTCTGACAAAAGTAATGGGAGCTGAAAGGTATTGGCTGTGCTGCAAAAACCTCTCAGTCAGCAGGCAGCACCACACAGCTGGGCTGTGATAGGGAGGGTGATGCTTGCAGCAGGAACTGTCAGTGGGGCTGGAGCTACATTCAGCGGGGAGCATCCTCTGCCGGGACATCCCACAGAGCCCTGGGACATGGACATGCTGGCTGGGCTTGTCTTGGAGAATCATGTGGGCTTGGTGCAGCAGGATCAGCTCTGTGCTTACAAGATCCCAAAAGGTGCTGGAACTACGTGGTTGGAGCTCAGCTGGGATGCAAGCAGGCAGAGAAGGAGCCGGAGTGGGGAGGCATCCTGCTGCTCCGTAACCAAAGAGTGTACTAAGCGCATCATGTGGGGCGGCGAAGTTGGCCCCAGAGGTGAGGAAAGAATGGCTATGCACAGTCAGACACAGATGAGGGAGCCATCAGCAGAGCAAATCCAGGCTGTGACCACATGCCCCGGGTGCTACAGAGCTGGGCGGGAGCCCCTTCCCACCCAGCGGGCACTGCAGAGCTCCAGGCAAACTGCTTGCAGTCCAAAAACAGCAACTTGTGAACGCTTTCTTCTGCAAGCAGAGGCATGGCTGTGTACCCCCAGGGGAGAGCCGAGGCACAGCTCATCTCCCCAGCTGACGGCCCGCAGAGGTTTTGGCCAGGTCTCTTTCCACCTCACACCCCAAGGGGATCCTGCAAGCAGCAGGCATCTCCTGAGTTGCAGGGGCTGTGGGAGAAAAGGCATGGCATGGAGCAGAGGCTCTGTCCGGCAACTCCTAAGCTGGTCAAAGTGCTCCCTGCAACTTCAGTCACTGTTGTCCCAGAGAAAATATCCCATGGCACCAGGGCCGCGTCCAGCCCCACAGGGCTGCCCTGGGATGGAGCATGTTACACAGCCTTGCTTCCCCCGGGAGAACTGCCCGGAGGGAAACACTGCCAGGGAATGGGGACATTGTGGCGGCCTCACGTGTACCCAATAGAATAAAATAAAATCAGGCTGCACTGCAACAACTGTATTATATCAGGGTAATATTTAATTAGGGCTATTTGGAGGATAGTCCTCCATTCATTGAAGTAAAGGGGAAATATCTTTAAGCCTTAACCTTTTTAATCATCCCCGCATGACATGCCAGAGCTTGTGAATAGGAGCCTTTTGTTCCTCCAAAAAAATCTAGCAGACAATTGCATGTGAAAGCATCATCTATATTTAATAGACAACCTGTCAAGAACCAGGCAGCTTGTTACCCTCAAACCACATGCCAAGATAAAGGAGTGCATATAAGGCTGACTTTCAAAGGCAAGTGTGCTTACAAAGGCAGATTAAAGGCCTCAGGAGCTGTGTTTACTCAGCACCTCTGGAAATGGTGGCCTGGTGGCCATGATCCAGGTGCTATTGACAGCACTGGAAGGGCTCCACTGGGCTGCAGTGGGTGCTGGATCAGGCCCCATGGAAGCAGCAGCGTCCCAAAGGAAAAGAGACTGGGGGAAACATAAATAAATAGCGCTCCCTCAGACACGCTCTCACACCAGTGTGTTTAAACTGTAAACGAACTATTTGGGACTTCATGCTTATTCATGAGTCAGGCAACGGTGCGCAGGCTAGCAGCGAAACTATGCTGGTAAACCACAAATCCTCTGAATCAATATTGTTCGTTTGCCCTACTAATAATGGCAAGTGGTGCCGTATGCGGCGGTGGCGCGAGGGCGCTGGAGCAGGTTGGGTTTTTGTGCCCTTCGCAAGCCCATGGTCACAGCAGGCGTAGAGCACATGGTAAAAGCCCGGCAGGGCCATGTGAGTGTCCCAGGGCTACACCCCAAACCTAACAGGGACTGCAGCAGCCGGGACAGGGAGAGCTGCTGGCCACCAGTCCTGCACCTCACACACAACACCTGAAAGAAAGGGACCCAGGTCCATGGTGAAGCCGCTCCTTTGCAGGTGAGGGTTATGGTTAGGATTAGGGTTAGGGCTAGCATCCAGTCACACACCCAATGCACGCTGCAGGCAGAAAGCAGCTGAGCAGCTAAGGTGCTGGTTGTGGAAGCCATGTAAGTACCTAGAGTGATGGGCAAATACTGGGTGAGGTGTGGAGAAACAGCGGGTTTTGCAGCTCAGGCACCTGTGGGAGGACCCATGCAGAACATCCAGGGCCAGCCCCTCTACCAACAGGGGTTTGTTCCTTCTCTGGGCTTCTGAGAGCCCCCAGGGACATGGCAGCAGAGGTGGGGACCAGCACACGTATTGCCTCACCACCAGATAGAGCTGAAGGTGTGCTAATGCGTGGCTCACCAAAAGTGTTTGGAAAATACTAAAATGATTCAGGTTCCATGGCGTAGGACTGGGTGGCTTCTGCAGCTCCCCCAGCGTCTCAGGGGATTTAATTTATACCTGTGTATACATATATATACCTGTGTATATATATATATATATATACACACACTACTTTTATTTAAAAATCGAGGTGGCCGTGATGAGTTATGAACAACATTAAGGGGAAGCTCCATGAGGTGCCTAGAGTTTTCCCCCCGACCTTTCCCTTAGGAAAACAGTTTCCTGTAGGAAAAGCTCTTCAGAAGGAATCAGAGCCCAGAATTAAACAAACGTCCTTTTCTTTCTTTTTTTTTTTTTTTTTTTCCCCTTCCCTTGCTCAGCGCCGGGCGGCTGCTGCTGCCCGCCTGCTCCCCCCGGCGGACGCAGAGCCTCAGAGCAGCGGCACCCGCATCCACACCCGCATCAGCGCCTGCATCCTCACCTGCATCCACACCCACACCTGCATACACACCCGCACCCACACCCGCTGCAGCCCCCGGCAGCCAGGATGCCTGCAGTTCCAGCCTAGCAGCATCCTGCAGCTGAGCCCAGCCAAGGCAGCATCCTGCAGCATCCTGCCCGCGGGGCACTCACTGTTCGGTTCAGGATGCGGCACCCAGCAGCCAGGCTGGCACGGCACCCCGCGCCCTGAGCAAGGCCAGGTTGCATTGGGGACCCTAACCAGGTTTGCTGCAGCCCCCTGCAGGGTCTCCAGTGCCTGCCAGCTTGTCTCACAGGGAAACCGCAGCACTATCTCGTCAGACACCCAAGTTACAAGCACACACACGTCACCACCACTCACAAGCATGGTGCTGCTGGCGGAAGTCTCCAACCACCCATTTCTCCTCTGTTTGCTCTGGCAGGTTTCAGGGGGCCTTCCTGGGATCACCCACCCTCCTGACTGCCTTCAAAAGCCTCAGCCAGCTCCTTCCCTGTCTAAAAAAAAAAAAGGCATTGCAAGGTGATTCCTCTTTGGAGAGCCAGTATTTCATTTAAAGAAAGAAACAAGCAAACAAACCAACCCTGGCTGCAGCCTTCATACTGCCACAAAATCACCTTAATGCCATGTTAATGCCATGTTCCTTCTACCTGGGCCATAACTAACTTTTCAACACTCACAGCTGCAAAATTTAAACCTTTGGTTAATGAACAATGGCAAAACTATTGTTTGGCAGTTTTAGAGACTAGTCAGAAAGAATGCATGCTGTCAACGTGTCTCTCGGTGCTGGGGGAACAAATTAAGAGCACAGTGACCCATAAGCTGCTATCCAAAGCCAGCTTTTCCTGTTAAAACAACACGTGTGCCCCAAGTGATACTCTTACACTTCTGGGTTGTCCAGGTTTGTAATTAACAGCGCACTTAGGGCTTGAAATTTGCCTTGCTGGAAGGTCATGGCATGGTCTGCAGAGCTGTACAGGCACCCGAGGAGGCTGAATATGCCCCAGCCAGGGCTCTCCCCAGAATGAGGTGCACTGCTGAGCTGGGGAAGGGCACCTTGCCCTGAGCTGCCCATACATTTATTTAGCCGTGACTTTATCTGATACCCTAAACCCTCGATGCATTTGGCCACCTCAGTATCCACCAGCAGCAGCTTTCCTAATTTTTCATTGATGTTGCATGATTATTTCTTCAGTGCCCCAAATCCAGGGTGGTTGAAAAAGGCTCCTTGCTCTGGGCCGCCCTGCCCATGTGGCTGGATGTCAGCGCACAGGAAGGTGTAATCGCAGGATACGGCCTGTGTCATTACTGCTGGCATCTCATCTCTGCTGGAACAATAGAGCTCCCTCTGCTAAAACAAGCACCTACAGCATTAGTTAAATCAAAGCCCTTTCAAACTGACCAATTCCCCCTAAGAAAATGCAGTTTTCCTATTAAGCCTGAAAGCAATTATCTTGGATTAGCATCGGATCAAAAGGGATTACTTCCAGTATTGTTTTCCAGCCCCCCGGGGCTGCCAGAATTATGACACGTACATACAGCTGGCAGCGCTTTGCAGGACTGCGGGAGGAGAGGGACGTGGCACCCGGGGGTGCTGGGGCTTCGTGTCCCTGAGGTGATGGGAGACCCCCTGGCATGGCTCTGGTTTGTGCCCAGTTCTGGGTGCCAGAGCTTCGAGCCCTCTGGGAGGCGGCTCTGTGCCCTTATCTTCTGGGCTCTGCGATGGAGGGCAGGGGCTGCCCAGGCACCAGCAAGGGGTGCTGCTCTCCATTCGAGCATCATGGTGTGAAGTTCTGCCCTGGGGAGCACAGAGCTGCACCTCCTTCCATCTTCTGTTGGACAGCCGGGCTCATCGTGCGCCCCTCTCTGCCTCAGTTTACCCACCTGTGAAAGGCTCGGAGGCTGTCACAGCCAGCTCCAAGAAGCCCTTTGGGAACTAAGGATGAAATGTGCAGTGTAAAGCTATGGGATTTCACCTGCCGTGCTGCAGAAGCCTGACTGAAACACCAGTATGCCAAGCAAGGCTTCAGAGAGCAAAGTGACCAAGGACTCCACAGCACGCACGTTTCTCCTTAATCCCACCTGTAGCTCCCGATGGCTGCTAAGGACAAAATGCTGCAAAAAGGAAGACGGTGCTCTGCGGCATGATTTAGGGGTTAGGTCCCGGCAGCAGCAGGAGCAGTAGATCTGGAGCACTCTGTGTAGCCCAAAGAATGCTGGCACAGCTAATATTTCATCCTCCTCCCCTGCTGGAGCAGTGGCAGGGCTGGGTGGTGACAGGAGCGTGACCTGTGAGCAGCTCTGTGGCATCCCTCCAGTCATAAAGCAAAGGGCACTGCAGTGGCCAGGCACACGGGGTCATGCTTAAACCAGCAGGGCCATGCTCCCTGTGAGGCTCTGCAGCCTGGAGCCATGCAGCCTCCACGCGGGGAGCTTCAGGTCTTCCATCACACAGCTCCTGAGGCAGGCTTTGGCACATCCCCATCACCATCCCTGAGTCCCCACCAGGCCAACAGCAGGGCACAGCAAAAAGCTTCGCCACCTCCCCGTGAAATCTCCCCTTCAGGGCTTCAGGGCGTTTAGGTGGAGAACTGGGAACACCGCCCTCCCCAGCATCATCTGGGGTCGGCTACCCATCTGGTGGCAGGACGCAAACACGGAGCACCACCAAAATACCTGAATTAATCACAGGGGCGATGGAAGTGGTGGGAATGAGTCACGCTTCCAGGGAGATTTTTTTATTCCCTCTCATAATCACTTTCTTATTATTTGGCCAGTTTTATTTCTGGAGTTTGTCCTTCCTTCCCAATGTGAAGAAACTCCCAGCAACCACACAAATAAAGCCTGCATTTTAAAGCTTTCAGCAATGCCACATTTAAAAACAGTTATTTTAGGAGCTTCCTATGAGTGCTGTGCAATTCAGCATTTCTGAGGAAGTGTTTAGTCTTGTCTTTATTAAACTCCTGGAAGCCAACAGAGTATTATTAACTGCTGAGTCAAAGCTCCTCCTACACAGGCGAGCTGAGAGGACCAAGAAATGAGAAACCTCACGATGGCAATAACCCGAGGGAGCCCCGCTTTGGACAAAAGCTGTCTCTTAGAGTGATCCTGGGCTAGAGGGCAAGATTTCGCCTTTCTGTAAAACAGGGGTTTGAACAGGGTGCTTTCGCACTGTAGGTTACTTCCCTGATAACCAGCTGAACATCATTCTGAATTCAAGTTGCTAACTTCTGGAGGAAAAGCAGGGCACGCCGTGCACCTCAGCACTGGAACATGCCCTTTGCGTGGGGCAGGGACAGTGGGGTAAAGGCGTGTTAGGTAGGGCAAAGAGCTTGGTGCAGCCCCCTGGGAGGGCACCCCTCAGCAGCTAGGGTCCACATCTCCGTGATGGCTTGCACCTGCAGCTCATGGGTGGATAATGGGTCAGCCTGGGGAGGCGGCTTCTCTGCCACAGCCCAGCATTTGGAGCAGCTCGGCACAGCCAAGGTGAATTCAAGGCAAGGACTAAGATGGGGAAATATCCCAGGGGGAGGTATCAGGGACTTCCCGCTCCATCTCGCCTGTTGCTCAGCAGATCTGGATTTCCCCTGGTTCTGAGAGGAGTGTTTCTCAGGCAAGCAAGCGAAAAACCCAAAAACAATTACCCACTGAGCTTCAGTGCAGAGGGATTGCCAGGCCCAGGACGTGTGGGACAGGAGAACGAGGCTTGTGGGGAAAACAACAGCCCCCTGCACTTTGGCCAGCTGCTGGCCAGCCCCCGTGGAGTCCCCATCCCGTATCGTCCTTTGCGTCGTCCCCGTCCTGAAGCATTCCTGTTCCCTGGTTATCCCTCTGACAAATGCGCGTATGGCGCAGTTAGCAATCTCTTATTTTTCTTCTCTCTCTGGAAACGAATGATTCTTTTTTACCCAGCATCAGCAAGGTAATGAAAGTCAGTCTAATTTTTATTTTAGAAAAAGCAATTTTCATAAATGGTGTTCCACTAATGGCTCATGATCACATATAAGCCCCACAGCAAATTACTCTTAATCCAGTTTGTCTGTGTTATGTTACCTGAGGGAAATAATATCAATCCTTTCTCTTTGCTAGCAAACTGTTCGCCAGGACTTCTCCAATATATATTAATCCCATCATTTATCTTTGTCAACTGAGAACAAAAATAATTTGTGGGAGAGTAAACAGAGAAGCATACAAGACAGGAGCTCAGCATTATTAAACAGAGGAAAGCAGGTGTTCACAAAACCAAGCTTATTTTTATTGCAAAAACTTGAGTAATTCTCCTTCTGCATCCATGCATAGTAAACAAGAGTTTAGGGAGATTCTAATATTTTAGAGGAAACTGAAATTTCATTGCTCAAGGAACAATGTACAAATAACCGAGTACTTCATACAGCATTTTTATTTGACATGAAATCTGTCCAGAACTCTCTCATGTGCCAGATCCTCTTCTTGAGCATGTTTGGGTGTTGCTTTTGGGGTGAGAGGCTCGACCCAAAGGCTGGAGGCAGCACAAGATGCATGGCGCAACCTCGCGGGAGGCTGGGACCGGGCACACCCAGGGGCCCTGCTGGGGCTTTGCCTCAGTTTCTCCTGTTGCGGTTTTTGTTGTCACGGTGTTGCTGGATGCGTGACTTTGGAGATAACTCTCTGATGCTGGTGTTTTTGTGTTTTTTTGGCCGAGGCAGCCCTGCGTCAGCCGCACGCCTCTAATTGAGGCCGCTGACCCACCCTGCACCGCCTGCTGCAGAAAGAGCTATTTTTTGTCTGGCTTAAATGGGGCTTTAAATAGAGCTTCATAATGAGCCTCATTACAGCAGGTACTCCCGTGTAGCGGGGATTAAATTACCCGCGGCAGCCGCTGACCTGTGGGCCAGGTATTCCCCCCGGCCGCCCTGTGCGTGCCCGCGCACACCCCGGCGGCTGGCGGCCCCCGGCGGCCCATAAAGCAGGGGCCAGGAATGCGCCATCCCACACGGCTGTCACCAGGGCGTAAGCCAGCCGACGGGCAGCCGCGGGTGCTGTCAGGGCGCGGGAGTTATGGGGTGCCAGGTCACACACCCCTCATTCATGGCTGGGGGCATGCGCCCCCTCCCCGAATAAATAAATTAAAAAATACTCCCCGCTGACAACCCTCCTTGGGCCTTCGAGCTGAGCAAGTGAGCGGTTAGAGCAGCAGGAGGGGTGTCCCTGCACTCTTCTGGGCATAAAGACAGCTTTATGAAATGGCAGAGACTGTCAGCGCCTTTGATGAATGGCACTGGGGAGAGGGATGGAGCCCATACGCTGCCAGCCGCATCCTTGGCTGGGCACATCGTCACCATGCTGTTGGCCTGGGCCACAGCAGTCACCTTATGCAAGGGAAAAAATGGTGGGAAAATGCCGTGGCACAGTGATGCTGCCGTGCTTTGTGCGTTCGGTTGCTATTTCTTACCAGCACTCCTATTCTGAACAGCTCTGTGCAGCCCTCCTGAACACGGAGCAAGCCTGCTGTGTTTTCTACATGGCCTCCCTCAGGGCTTCAGGTCCTCCTCTCCCTCCTTTCCCAATTGCTTTCCAGTACTGAGCTGCAAAAAATGGAGCTCCAAAAAGCAGTGAGGACAAAACACACCCCAGCCCTGCAGCTGTCTGAATGGCTGACTGAGGTTGGCTTGAGAGCAACCCTTCAGATGCTTCTTCCTTTTTTTTCACCCCAGATTAATTCACCCAAAGTCTTGTAAAAGAAATCACAGCGCTAAATTGAGGCAATTGCTTTGGTACCTAGCAAGCCATTCTGTGCAGCTGGAAGTGTGCTGCTTGATGCTGCATATTTCAAGGCTCTTAAAAAGCAAAGTGGAGAGAGATTTCTAAATGAAAACTCCTTGCCAGACCTTTATTATCAAATTTTTGCCAAAAGACACTTTGTCCAGCTGCCTTTTCCCACACCTTGTGAGCCTGTGTGTGATGGCTGGGAGCAGGGCGTCGAGGCTGGGGAGGGGAACCACCTCCGGGCAGCATCGCCCACTGAGCACCGCTGCCGCGAATGATTTTGCCAGCCAGGTATATTTGTACTCTGATTAGGATGACGTATTAGGGACACTCTGGAGGGTTTTCCATTAATTTGGTGTTTTTTCTGCTGTGCTCCAGCTGCACTACGTTTTTGTGGGTCACTCCCTAACTGACAATGAAAAGCCTGCAGGATACTCATTGATGCGGCTCACTGTGTGCAGAGGGTGAAGGTCTTGAGGGGGACCAGGAGGCCACCAGTGCTGGCCCCAGCATCCCGAGCTGGCTCCGGAGCACAGGCTCAGTGGGCGGCCAAGGTCTCGGAGCGGGAACCTCGCATCCAACCTGTCTGCAGTGGTCCCCCGGAGAGAGCAGGTCCTTCGTCTTCAGAGTCACTAGGTGGCAACCTAAGGCATCCTTTGTGTTTGGGAGAGCTCTGCAGAAGGTGGAAATGCATCTGCTTCTGCCTCGGGTTGCTCCCCCTCCTTTTTTTTTTTTTTTTTTTTTAATTCTGAATTACTGACAGACACTGTAAAAACATCTCTTTCCCCATGTTCTTCAGCGGCTGAGGGTGGAGGACACTTCTGGATCTGCTTTATCCCAAGATTGCACCAAATAATGAGGTGAATGCAAGCAGGTGACCACATGGTGTGCAAAGCTGAGGAAGAAATGAGAGGTTTCCAAGCAGAAAAAGTGATTGAGAGGGAGAAGAGTCCTCCGCTGATTTTGCTGGCTATTGGGTTATTGAGATAACAAGCAGTGAAAATCCCAAATTTGGGTCATGTTCGAGATGTCTGTGGTTAGCTTAATAGGAATTACTGGTTGGATGCATGTTTTGAGTGTGGTTTTGCCTTCATTCTCTAACTACATTTTATGGGTTCTTTTTCTGGACCTTTTAACAGAAAAATCTGAAAATATTGATTTTTTTTTTCTTCTAAAAGAGGACAGATTCAAATGTTCTGCCTAGGAACACAGAATTCATCACACTGTTGCAGCCTACAGAACATAGCCAGTGTCAGCAGGGGGAATGTTTTCTTCCCATGAGCTCTGGCTTAATCAGGAGCCGGGGCTCCCTTATCCCGGCTGGGTGACACCTTGAAGCTGAGTGTGGGTACGGACAAGGCCAGAGCAGTCCTAGACATCCCATCTCACCTAGACACCAGCTCTCTCGGTCCACCCTTGCCACCAGCCATGTCTCCAGAAAGGGAAAGCTGCAGCTCTGTCACTCAATAACCATTTGTTTATCCCATGACCTGTCACTTCTTAATCCATCTGCTCTCACGACTTTCTTTTCCCCTCCCTTGCTCTATTTGGAGCTTCAAATTTGTCCTGCTATTGCCTTGCATGAGGAAAATACACAGAGCTAATCCTCAGTGCTGCAAAAGGCACACGCGCCTGCAACGCCAGGCAAACACTCCTGGCTTAATGCACTTCTGGTGCCCTTCTATGAACTTCCTCTAAGCGCGGAGTCCCTTTTCCCAAAACACAGCATCCATGCAGCTGCAGCACAGCTCCCAGACCTGCCAGCCCTGATGGTCCCAGCAGCCCTGGGACGCAGCAATGCAGTGGAGCTGCAGCGAGTACGGCAAGGTGCCAGCAGCGGTTCAAAAGGTGCTGCGTGAATATTTGCTGCCGATGTTTAAATCCAAGCAGCTCCCCAGGTACCTCCCTGTGGCCATGCTGGAGGGGAGGCAGAGATGCAGATAGAGGGGAGGCAGAGCATCCTCCTCGGGAGCCCAGCTGCTCCATCGCTGGGAACACGTCCCCTGGCTCCACCGTCTCTCCACCCAGAGCAAGGAATCCATTTACACCTTCCTCCCATTTAATTTGGCTCCCAGCAGGTCTGTTTTATAGGGCTGTCTACTCTGGGAACAGGGATTTTTCAGAGTATTTATTCTCTCCAGATGTTCTGACCATCTTTGGTAACCCCTCTGGTGCAAGCATTAGACAGTGCCTTCTGTCTTTGCAGGGCGTGATTGAGTAGGACAGCTCGCTCCTGGCTACACACGCTAATGGCAAAAAAAAATGGAGTCATGATTCAGAGCAAAAGCCAGGCACAAAGTTTTATGAGACCTCAAACACTTCCCCTGTCCTCTGAACTGGGCTAAAGAGACAAAATCTTAAAGGAAAAAAGTTGGAGGGCACCGAGTTCCCTTTTCAGTAGCTGCTCAACATTGCTCAATCCTTTCCTTCGGTGCAATAAAAATTTGGGAGACTTTTGGCTGATTTGTTTCTGACTCCCTCCCCATACCGGTATTTATGTGAGCACAGCCAGTATCAGTTATTTCCTTAGTCAGCTAATAACTGATAGTCAGGTCACTTATCCTATCGCAGAATAGTGATCGGGAAGAGAAAAAAAAAAAGTAATAATTTTGTCTTTAATTTTTTTTAATTACTTTTTTCTGAGTTCTTGCAAAGTAAGTGGAAGGTAAAGGGGGATTATAACCCACACAGGATACCCAGACGGGTGTGCTCTGTGCAGTAAGAGAAGCGAATTCCCTGCCCATGGCAGCAGGCACCCTCACACCCTGCTTTGATCTTGGCAGCACCCTTCTGGAGCCGTCGGCCCTGCAGACCGCAGTGCAGGATCGCAGTGCTGGGGATAACACCCAGCATCGCCCTGGTCCTGCTGCCTTTTGTTGCCGCAGCCATCCAGGTACCCTTTGTCCCACCACCCCAGTTAAAGCCAATTTCTTGCTGATGCCCCAGATGGATGCTGCGGTAGCTGGTGCTCATCGTCAAAACTGAGCCCCGGCGCAGACAGGACGAGGCACGACCGGAGCTGTGTGCTCTGGCCAGAGAAAACAGCCTCTGCTGGAGCATGGAGAAAGAATGGCCGTTTATGGTTTGCAGGCTACAGAAACATGATCTTCTGCTGGGTTTCTAATGTGGAAATAGCCCAAGAAGACTGGATCTCCCAGTCTCAGGAAAATGACCAGGCAGTTGGCTTTTGGACAAAGAGCCCCACACATCATTATTTTGGCTTTGCTTTCTCCCCCGGTACAAAGGGCTGCTTTCTTAGCCCAAATCATTGTCCAGGATGGCCACCCCAGTGTGCTGGCCGCTTCCAGCTTCTCACAGTACTGAAGTGGCAAGAATGGAGTGGTTTGGTCTGTTACCAGCCAAATGCCTCTCACGCCTTGTACTGTAGTGGCTTAATTAATGCTCAAACACAACAGGTAAAGTACCCCTGGGTTGCTTCTACTTCAGCCTGAGCCTCCTGTCATGCCCCGCTGGGGCTTCTAAGTCTTGCAGGTTTCACCCCTGAGTCTCAGCTTCTTTCAAGGAGACCAGGTTAGGAGAAAATCTGAATGACCATGGCCAGGTCTTCACCTGCCAGGGTGGGCAGAGTCCCCGCTCAGACAGAGGTAACTTGGCTGCTGGCACACAGGTGCAGGGATGGGTTGATGCTCAGAGCTGCCCACCAGCAGATTTGTTCCTCAGCCATGAGCTGCTCCCAGCTCTGATGCCTACAAGCATGGACAATGGTCCCAAAGGTCCTTGTGCTCCCCTGACTGATTTCTGCTACAAGGCTTCAAGACGGGCATGGACCCTCCGTCCCATTCAGAGAGCGCACAGGAGGACCATCAGCTCTAGGAGACGAAAGCTGGCAGAAAACAGGATTCCTTTGTGGAAATGGAGATGAATTTGACTGGTTTGGGATCAGCTCATGCATTAACAAATTGGAGCTTGTTTCTGGCGATGCTGTATGCTCACTCGTTCAGTGCCACCCAGTCTTTCTCCTCTTGCTATGGCATGACCATTTTTGTTTGCCTTCCCTGTACAGACCTGGCTCCATACCTCAAAGAGCTGTTTATTTTGTAGGGGATTTCCAGGCAGATCATTGGGAAATATTCCGGAGCGGTTGTCTCAGGCTGTGACCACCAGTCCCAGGCAGAAGCACAGAAAGCAGCTGTGGGACAACATGAATAATGTGCCAGAGCCTGAGCACATCAGGCGAAGCCCAGGACGAGCCATCCTCGGGATGACATGATGCCCGATTCCCTGGGTGGGTTTATTGATCTCAGTGGAGGAACCCCAAAATCTGCAAATGAAAATCTCATTTGTACCAGCTCTGCGCTTGGAAGGCTGGCTTCATTTCTTTCAGCAGCAACATTAACAGGACTTGTCTGTCAGGATGCAAATAGAAAGATGTATCATGTTCTGAGGACACTATTTTCCAATGGAAACATATCATGGGACAGGCTTTTTGAGCAAAGGCTTCACGTAGTCACCCTTTGCTTTGGAAAGAGTTAAAAAAAATGCAATTTGTAGCCAGATTAATAAAGAGCTGGACAAGATCTAAAAACTATTCAGTTTTGCTTTATGTACTCATATTTATCCAACCTCAAAATAGTGGCACATATATATATTGCATCACTAATTGTCAAATGGTGATGTTTACACAACTGCCTAATCCTGGAGCCCTTCTCCTCCTGATGTACTGCTTCCACGTGGATTTAGGCATGATGGGCTTCAAACAAAGGCATGTACAGGAATCCTCATCTTTGCAAACCAGCATCATGTTCTTTTATGTCCCTCCGAAAGCTGGCCAGCTGCTGGGGCTGCCAACAAGAGCCTTTGCTGAGGCTTTCCAACAGGATAATGTCAGATTTGGAAGCCGGCAGCTGCAGGTTGAGTGTTTTGAAGCACAGTCCTTCAGCAGAGCTACGCGGGGGAAACTTTCAAACACAAAGGCGGCGGCTGCATTAGCAGGCAGCGGTGTGATGGGGCAGGTCTGCAGCACAAAATGCTGCATGCCAAGAGCCTTGCCTCTGTGTGATTTGGTCTTTGGCAGTTTCATTGCAGCCTGTTAAGCAGAATGAGGAGCCCAGGAGAAAGCAGAGAGCAGGCGAGCCCAGTGCAGCAGCCTGCACTCGCCAGGCACCTCGGTGCTCGGGCTTCATATGAGCTTTATGAGCTTCATCCAACTTTTATTTCCTTTTGAATTTAGCAGACGGAATAAAATGTGATAAGCAGAATACAGGAAACCCTTGCGGCAGGAGGAAAAACTCTGGGAAAAAGTTGAATTGAGGGTAATGAAACAGCTAGCGGGCGTTAGCACCATCCCCAAACCAAAACCAGCCCCTCCTGCAGGGCTGGGAACGTGCAGCCGGTTTTGAGCGTGGCTGCTCTCCAGATCGCTTCCACCTGCGGGAAGGGGATGCTCGGTGGGGCATGGGGCTGGGGGGCGCCCACCTTTCCGTGGCAACGCTGGCCACCCCCCAAGGTCCCAGCCTGCCCATACGGACAGCGACATGGCATCTCCGCCGCCATGCCCTTGCCCTGAGGAGAATGCAGGTGTGCGTGAAGCCACCCATGGGCGCTTTCCAGTCGCTTATCGGGGCAGAGGTATTCTCATGGTTCAGGAGTCATTTGGGGCAGGGGATTTCAGGCAGGCAGCACGACCACATGAGCCGTGCTTCCTTTGGAGACCCAGCAGACAAATCTCGAGATGATGAACTCGGGGTTTCTCTGTACTTGCAAGTGTGTAGGCATGTGCGCTCTGGGTCTGAATCATATTCCTGGACACAAAAGCAAAAAAGATGTGTCCTATCTTTGGCCAAAGAGAGAATGAAAATGAAAAAGAAAAAAAAAAGAGAAAGAAAGAAAGAAAAGAGTGGGTGATGTGCCAGAACTTTTACTTTTTATTAAAAACTTAAGTGCAGATGACGAGAAACCCACCTGTTTTTGATTTTTTTAATAAAAAGTCAAATAATCCCCACAAACAATTCCTTTGCAATGGTTTCAATATCGGAACCGTAAAGATGAACTTTAAAGGCACTTGTAAAAGAAAGAATATTACAATAATTTCAGTGCAAAACTCCAATATCATATTTTCTTTTATTTGAAAGAAAAAGGGAATGTGGAGAAGACTTTTTTTTCCTTCCTCAGGATGCAGCAGTTTTAGATAATCTCCTCACTCCCCAAAGGGCAGGGAGAGGAGGAGGAGGACAGGGAAGGCCTGAAGACCCACAGCACTGTGCAGGATGCATCTGGGGACACGTGGGGTGGCACTCAACCTCCTCCTACAGTCTTCCCCTGGCCAAAATTGGGAACCATGCCCCTGGCTTGGCTACAACTGTGGCATGAGAGCAGGGAGCAGCCTGTGGAGATACAGGAGCCTTCATGGTGACATGGGGGCTCCCTACTCCCGCAGCAGGCAAGGAGAAAATGGACGACAGTCCTTGGGGCAGGATGCAGCCCTGTCACCCTCCTCACCACGGCGAGTTCCTTAAACTCAAATGAACCAAAGCATAACCCAGCTCTCAGAAAGAAATTAATAATGCTGAAAGATAAATAAGAAAATAAGCAACCTTACCTTAATATGACCTTCCCCCCCCCTCCCAAGAAAAGCCATGCAATTTCTTCAGAACTGTTGTACCTGGGGTGTGCAGGCCCCAGATGTGGTGGGACACAGCTGCCCTGGCAGTGATGGGGCTGGGAAATGCCAGGCGTGTCTGGCTGGGGCCAGCAGGAGCCAGGGGCGAGCAGGAAGGGGCAATGTGCTCCTTTCCCCAGCAGCATCAAGGGTGAGGACACAGAATGTATTTCCTTTTGGGGAAATAAATTAAATTAAACTAAATGCATGGCAGTCACTCATCTGCAGGAACTGCCGGGTGTCTCAGCACCGAGCAGGGGCACAGCACTCTGGGGGCGCAGCACCATACCTTTTTTGGACCACAGGCCTGCCATCCCCCCGCACCAACGCTGCAATTTTCTGTGAAAAAGGAGAAGCCAGGGGAAAATATCCATGAGAATTAAACTCTTATTTTTCTCTGAAAATCCTTCTTTCAGCCGACTTCTTGGTCGCTCTTGCTCCAACACCAGAATTTTAAAACACATGGGACGTGGATAAGGTGAATATTAATCTCTTTTAAAACGTACTTCAGGCAGGGGAATTAAAGCTGGTGAGGATCAGGCAGCGGTCAAAGAGCACATTTCAAAACCACCGTCAATCCACAGCTTTATGAGATATCAGCAAACAGAAACAGAGCCTGGCAAGAGCTCGCAGCCCAGCGGCGCAGCTCGCACTGCCCCAAGGACACGGCTGCAGGACGGGTGTCACCTGGATGGGGCTCCGCCAGCTGCAGCAAGAGGCTCAAAGGCAGAGGTGGGCACACGGGCTGGCCTGACCGGGGCTGAAAGTCAAGCGGGCGGAAGAATTCAGGAGCAGAAAATAAGCCTGAAAAGAGCAAAGCAAACAACTCCAGGCTGTGAGGGGAAATGCGAGGCTGGCCAGTAAAAGGTTTTTTTTTGCCAGTGGCGGTGGAAGGTTTCTCTTTGTTTCACTCCCCGGCTCTCTAATTTTTTTCTCTGTCCAAAATCGGTTTACCAGCTCTGATTTCCTGTTTCCATTTTGGAAAAAGAAACAATCAGACAAAAATTCCCCCGCCAGGAGTCATGCTCAAAGCATCTTCAGGCTTAGACTTGTTAAACTCTCTGCTGGGGTGAGCTGGCAGCCTTGCAGGAGCAGCCTTTTTCATCTCATTTGGAGCCTGCAAAGCCGAACAAATGATGGTTCATAGACACGTAAACCCATGGCAATCAGTCCGTGGGCTCTTTTTCTGCAGGGTCCAGGCAGGGGGAGCTGGTGGACACCTGCCAAGGGGAACCCTTTGCAGGCCCTTGTGCTTGGTGCCTTCCTTGGTGCCCTTCTAAAGGCAAAGCAATTGTTTTTTGGTGGCTTCAGGGCTGTTCTCGTGCCGCCCGGACTCCTCCTGAATTTCCCGTTGCCGCAGCCAAGGGACACCGTGTGAATTCCTGCCTTTAGACATTCTGATATTTCTAGCCCTGTGGGTTGGACAGGAAGTTCTGGAAATAATTGAGGATGACAAGTACGAGTTTAGCCAATGTGATTTATGCAGATATTTTTCTGAATCCTCCCAATCCTCAGCCCTCCCTTCCGATGCGTTTCACTGCCCTGACAGACACAGTGGGGACGAAGCCCAGCAGCAAGGCCACCATCCCATGCAGCCCAGCTGGCTACAAGGTACAGCGACGTGCGGGGGACCTCAGGATGACCTGGTGACACCAAACAGCTCCCGCACCTTCTCCTTTCGAGCCAAGGCACCTGTGCTGTTGCCCACGCGATCCCACCAAAACCACTCAATTAAGGTGAGAGATGTGCTGGGCTGTGGGGACTGTGCCCCTCTGCCCAGCACTTCCACCCGCCCGCGCTGCTCGCCACTTGTCCAAACAGCCATAAATCACCGCTGATTCCCAGCTCTCGCTGGGGAGCTCGGTGCTTCAAAGGCAGCGAGCGCGACCCTCTGGTGAGTCACATGAGGCCCCCCCAGGCCCCCCCATCACAGGGCTGCCGCCAGCCACCCCAGCAATGCGTACCCATGGGCGCACAAAGCAGACACTTGCACCACTTCCTAGCTCGCTCCTCTGCCAAATGTCAGCACTTGCTCACCCCACCAGCATTTTTTGTTTGTTTGTTTGTGTGTTTTTCCTATTGTAAGTTCTTCCCAAGTATTGGAAGGAGAGTAAAAAGGGCACCAGAGATATTGCAATCCGCTTGTCTGGAGCTCAGAAGCAATCCCTGGTCTGCACCCCCAATAACCCACACAAAATGGCAAAGCAAGAGTGCTGGAAATCAGCATTTCTTGGCACTGCCTCACTGGGCAGGCTATGGCCCCAGGGGAAAAAAAAAAAAAAAAAAGTATCTTTGCATTTACTGATGTATTTACATTTGTTTCATCCAGGTTAGTGGAGAACTGTCCAGCGGCACCAAGCTGCTGTCCACTCCTTTTTCACACTTAGTTTTCCTCCTTGTCATTTTATTTTATTTTTATTATTTTATTTTATTTTATTTTATTTTATTTTATTTTATTTTATTTTATATGAGGCTTTTTAACACTGCAGAGGAAGCAGAGGTTATAGCGGGCGTTTTACATGTGAGGGGGCGACACAGCATATTCAGCTGGGAATGTCATTTCCTTCAAGTGTGACCCGAGCATCATGTTTGCCTTCCCAGGAATCAAGGTGAAGAGGAGTAAACACATGTTCAGACCAGGAAAATAATGAAAGGCAGGGGCTGAGCTGTACGGGCACACAGGCAGAGCGTGCTGGCTGCCCATGAGCCGATGGCATGTGGAAAACTCATCAGTGGGCAGCCTGCCAGAGCCAAACTGTACCTATGGGTGGTCACCAACAAAGAGTAGAAAAAGAGAAAGAAAAAGAAAGAAAAGCCTGCGAGCAGATGATTTTCCATGATGAGTGCTGTCTGTTTTACTGAGCAGCCCAAGCAGCGTAACCATTGCCCTCCTGCTGAAAGACAAAATGGCAGTGGAGGAAGGGGCGGAGTGCCCACGGTGCCTGGAGGCTCTGGGACGGCCATGTGGCTGCATGTGGTGGCACCTCAGGTGGCTGCGTCGCTAGGGCTGCCCCTGCCTGCAGCAGCCCCTGCCCCAGCCACCCCATGCCTTCACCTGTGCATGTAATGTCCCAGAAACGTGTTCCTCATATCCCCACACCTGCTGTGAGCCCACCCGCTCAGGGACCCCAAAATAACACCAGTGGGCTTGAGGAAACCGAGAAGGGAAACTTCAACAAGGCAATGCTGCATTTCCAAAATTTGTTCAACGTTTCAAACGTAGTCTCTGCTCCTTGCCTGCATGCTCACTGTGAAGGGAGGCCCTGACCCCGTCCCCCTACAAGTGCTCCATAGGCACACAGCTGCCTCTGATTGCACCAGCACGGCAGGGCAAGAGCAGTGAATGGGCACCCTCAGGCTGTGCCAGGGGGGCTCTATCCCAGCTGGGGCCAGCACAGCAGCCCCCTGCCCCCAGGCACCTGCACTTAGGCAGGGGCCAGGCGGCCTCCGGGTGCTGATCCCCCGCACCTGTGCCACATCGGCACCTCCCCACCTGGCTGCTCGGGCCTATTTAAGCCCTCCCCAGGGAAGCAATGTTGGTTGGCTCTCTGGGGGTCTGACTGGGCTCCCCTGTGTTGCCCATTCCCCCCTGTAGGGCCTGGCCCAGCTCTGCTGCAGGGGAGGGTGTAAAGCTTCCAGGCTGCAAGTTTTGGTGTCATTGCAACAGGGAAGATCTTGGAGAAGAGGATGGGGCAGAGCCTGAGCAAAGGTAAAGTGATATGATATGGGAAAAGGGAGAAAGATGTGGGAGGGCTGTGAATGGGCTGATGACCAGGCTGCAATGTGCAGCCAGGTTGGTTATGAAGGGCTCTGGGGGGCTTTTTGGTGAAGTAATAGCTGCTGCAGGCTGGGAGGAGCAGAGTGGCTGTGCTTTGCCTCCAATAAACATGTTACAAACTGCCAGCTTGATAACCCGGGGGCTGCAGCTCCTCTGTGTAGGCACAGAGTTCTTAGTTACGTAGAAGTTATTGA
This sequence comes from Anser cygnoides, assembly GCF_040182565.1. Classification (NCBI taxonomy): domain Eukaryota; kingdom Metazoa; phylum Chordata; class Aves; order Anseriformes; family Anatidae; genus Anser; species Anser cygnoides. The sequence continues at coordinate 10,475,918 of NC_089875.1, forward strand.
TGCCTGTGCTGTGCTACATTGGTAGCAGCTGGATGGCTGGTCTCTGCAGCTAGCAGTCTCAATGAGCAAGAGACTGTGCTGGGGTTATTTGTAAGGGTGTGTGTGCTGCTGCTTCCCTGGGATGCGTTCTGAACATCCAGTGGGTGCCAGGAGGGAGCTTACCTTCCCTCTTAACAGAGATGTTAATAGAGGCTCTTTTCTCTGGGCATCTGCTGGTTTTCATTTTATCCCCCCTAATTTGTTGAGATCTAATTCTTTTCCCTGTTTGGCCAGGCTGAGCAGCAGACTGAAAAGTGATGGGAAGAGACTTTGGGTTTGGTGGAGGGATGTGTACTTGAGAGATTACACAAACCCCACTTCTTCAGGAAGCCAGGCTGAAAACCCACAATGCTTATTTTCTAAGAAAATAAACCGTTCCAATACATCAACTGTCTGCACATAGGCGGGACAATCACTGCTTAGCGAAATTACTATAATTTTCCCTTTTCTGTCCTTCCAAAATGACTCCTCTAGGCTTGGACCTCAGGCAGCCTATAAAATGTGGCTACCGAAAAAGTTGAGCGTGCGGATGCTGTTTATTACATTACTGCTGAGTGCTTCTGTGTTGCAGGGCTCTGAGCTGGGGGAATCGGGCAGTCAGGATTTCTATTCCAGATGTGTTTTGTGAGTGCTCTGGAGGCTCTGCAAGTGAGGAGAGCTGCCCGCAGGGTGCAGCATCCCCCTGCTGGGCTCTGCGTTGCAGGGTGCTGTGGGTGTGCATCAGACACTGGGTGCCCGTGGGTGCCCCTGCTGCCTGTGTGCCCTGATGGTGCTCAGGTGCATCTCCCCAGGAGGAAGGAGGGGTTTGAGCTAGGAGACATGGATGGTGGGGACTTGTCTGGGCTCCCCGCACACTGGGGTTTCCTTGCTTTTAGGGCTGCTCAGCTCTCCCATCCTGCCTGGCTCCAGTCAAGGTAAGGTGCCTTTTGCTGCCCTGCTAGCTGCTGTGTCTGCAACTAGTTATTCCTGGCCTCACTATGGGAGCCATTAGGTAGGGAATGGCTCAGGGGCCTCTGTAAGAACTAATTCAATTTACCCAGAGTGTGGCCATACCTGTACCAGTTTCCCATGATGTATTTGTTGGGTTAGGGGTAGACATTAAGAAGATAATGCAAGCTTTATTGAACAATATTGTTGGCTTGAATGCAGCCGGGGGCCACACCTTCAGGTACTTCACTGGAGGTGTCTTCCTAATTGCTCTCTAGAAAAAGGGTGATTTTGTTCGTCAGGTCTGCCCTATGAGGCCCAGCATAGCAGAACAATGGGGTGGTGCCCTGAAGCTATTGTTGTTGTTAGTCACTGGCTCTGGATCACATCTCACCTGGGTGGTGGTGAGAATGGCTGGTCTTGGGTCAGAGACCCCAATGGGAGCAAGAAGTGTGGAGAGGGTCCTGCTGAGCCCCCCAATACCTGGAGAATTAATTGCAGTGAAAATTCTGTTTTGGGATCTAGCCCCCAAAGCCCCCGTGTGCCCGAGGAATTTATTGGACCTAGCCCCAGATCAGGGAGGTTAAATGGGCTCCCACACACATGCTCCTTGAGCTTTATGTGCTCGTAATATTCTAGGTTGTTTTCTGGTCCCTGATGACTTAATTCATTGTGTTTTGTATTTGTTTTATAACTGGCAGGCAGTTAATGTTATTGGCAAAAGAGTAAATAAAAGATAAATGGTGCCTGTGTTCTAAAAAATAAAAGCCACATTGTTCAAAAACACGCAGGCACCCCAAAACCCATGTTTACTGAAGCTTAGCATGGCCTGCTGTTTCTGAGCTGTCTTGCACCTCTCACCTGGTTCAGGGGCTGCTGGTGGGTAGGTGAAGGCACACTGCACCTCTGGGGCTGGGCTAGTGTGAGAGGCTCTGGGTGCTCGCCCCTCGTGGGTGAGGGTGGCTGCTGTACAGACAGCTGAGGGACCTGAGAGGCTGCAGCGTGGGGGGAAAAAATAAAAAATAAAATATAAGGAGGGGTTGGGGCCTAAGAAAGTGGGAGTCTGGCAAGAGATTTGAATCTCTGAGGCAAATAAAAGTAAATGTTGCTCTTGCTAAAGCTGCCTATTAAAGTTTCCATTCACCAGCTTTTCTCCTTCATTAGGGCTAATGAACAGAGCAGTCTTGGCCTTTCTTTGCTCCCCTGCTTGTGCCTCCAGGCTTTGTCATCAGAGCCCCCTGCAGTACCAATTCCTATGTTTTCCCTGTGCTGCCCTCCCTTTGTGCCTGGGGTGAAACCTTGGCCCACTGACATCAGTGGCTGATTTGGGGAAAACTGAGATCTCACCCAGAAGAATATTCTGGTATAAAAAATGTTTACTAGCTGGCATCAGTGTATTGAGGCTCAATCTTTCTGAGACCTCATTAGTACACAAATGATTTTTTTTACCTCTGAAGTCCTCTGTCCCAGTTTCTAGAACTATTGAAGCAAATGAAAGCACCAATTGCTCCCAGTCCCTGGTGGGTAGACTCACAGGCTTGAGGACAGTTCTCCATCACTGAGCCTCCTGTTGCAGCAGGAGCAGACCAGCACCGTCTGGTGTGATTACAGTTACAGTAACTAAAGGGCTCTTTTTCCCCGTGAAAAAAGATGAGCTGACCAGGTTTCTGCACTGTTGTGGAGACTTAGCTCAGCCTGGTGGATGTTGTTCCTATTCAGCCCCAGATGGAGCAGCCAAGCAGTGCGTTTTGCAGCGTGTCCCCAGCACTGAGCTGTGCCCTCGGCTTCTGCCTGTTTGGGTGCTGGGAGGAGCAGGCAGTGTGAGCATGGCTTCAGGAAGCCAGTCACAGCTGGGTTGTGAAACGAGAGCTGCATCCTAGCATAATGCTTTAACCACAAACCCTCTCTCCAATGTACACTTTTTTCCTTGTATCCAAAACCCAATCAAGTGTCTGGGGCAGCTGAACATCTGGTATTAACTGCTCATCCCAGTTCTGAGTTTCAGAAAATGAATCTGAACCACTGGATTAGTCACATCCCCAGCAGATGAGTTTACCCCTGCAACTGTCTCATTCCAGCTCTTCTGGGGTTTTGACTCCTTTGCTACCTGTTCCCTTCCAGGCCTACATTCTTCTGAGTGACTGGGGCTCTGTGCTGGGCCAGGGTGCTGGAGGACCCCTGCTGGAGGAGCGGTCAGCGCAGAGGTAAGGGAAGGGACTTCTGTCTCTCTTGGTTTTGCTGCTGTGCCTTAGTGTGTGGAACAGGGAGAAATTAGCATTGCTGTCTGAGCTGGGCCTGTCCTGCATGGGGAAAATGAGCAGTGAGCAGGTGTGACCAGCATTGAGGGCTTGCTCTGTGCACAGAGATGAACAATGGCTTAATGGAAGTGCTGGGACTTCACCATGCAGCCAGATGTGTAATTTCCTCCCAGTGGAAATGTTGGGCACTTGCTTGGTGGAGTTAAAAGCTGAGGATTATCTATGCTGCAGGAAAGTCACTGCTTTCTAAACAAAACATTTTTGAATATTCAAGCCTAAAGCACTTGGACTGTGGCATTTCTAAGTTCAGTCTTTCATTTAGCAGTATCTCCTCTTAAAGTAAACATTGTTGAAGTAAGGTTTTTCCCACAGATGAGTTTGATGGACCTGCTTGTTCTGATGAAAGACTTCATTCCCCGCTTGTGTGGGTGCTCTGCTTCAGCTTTAAATTGCACCGTGTCCTGTGTTCAAGTGTTCTTATGCCAGGCCCCCTGAATATGCATTGCTGTGATGAGCTGGAAGGGGTGCTGCATGGAGCTGTAGCTTAGCCAGGTATTTTGGGGCTGGAGCTGTGCCCGGTGTCTGTTAGATGAACGAATGTCCACATTGCAGCTGATGTTACCAGGGGTGCACAAGGGTGGCATGGATTTACAAACAGATGGTGGAAGACCTCTGAAAGGCACAGTAAGGAACACCTCCCAGTGTGGATGCTTAATCTGCTGGGAGGACGGGTGGGCGTGAGGTGTTTTCAGTTCTAAATAAAAAATATTACATAGATCAGGGCAGAGACTGTGGTTTAGAGAAGGAAGAATGATCTGGGAATCAGGATTCACCAGTACCTCTCCTGGAAAACAGTTTTTATTTAACTTGAAAAACATGCCAATAACAGAAAGCATAACTCATCTTGTGAAAGTTATGGTTGGCTGTAAAATAGAATACAGAAAACTTTCCTACTCAAGCTGAAATGTTTTTCTTTTAATTCCTTGGTATTCTCTCTGCAGCATTATAAACTCTAATTCATGTCTTGGCCTGGGCTTCAAGATATAGCTGTGCTTAGCAGAATGTAGTCCACTTTCAAAACTTTCAAGATTTTGTCACACACCTTCCCTAGCATTTAAAAAATACCACATGTCAGTAGGTCTTTTTGCATTTATGAGACCTATGGCTTAGGGGAAAGGCAGAGAGGAGGATTGGAAGGTAAATAACTAAATGGGTTTTAACTGCTGCATGTTTTTTTAAATATCCTTTAAAAAACTAATATTGTAAACTGAGATGGGTTCCAAGTTCAGGGGATTGCATATGTCATTTATTTTCTTTCCAGGTAGTTCTTAGACCGTACAGTTCCGGCCGTGATTTAATGTTGAGTTTAAATAGAACCGTATGTAATTAGACATTGGGCAATGTAACAATGAGGATTTCTGATGTCCTGTGTGTTTTGCTGGGACATGGCTTCCTGTGAGAGTCGTAGGCATTTTTAGAGCCATAGAAAATGCTTGAGCCTTGCTTCCCCACCCAGACCCCTGTGATATGACTGATGCATCCCTGTGGATGTGCCTGTGTGCGTGGGGTGCTGCTGGGCTGGGGCAGGAGAGGGCAGCTTGGGGTTGTCTGAGCCTGACTTGTGCTCAGAGTCCCCATCTTGCTCCACCATGCTTTCCAAGTAAAGAAGCAAGGGAACAGCTGCCTTGCTAGAGCGGAACAGCATTTGGGCTTTTGACTGGGGACATCATCTCAGACATTGTTTTCATTTTGAAATAGTGTAAAACAAATGCTTTGGAAATTTCCAAGGAAGAAAATGAAAATAAACCCCGGTTATGTTTTCATTTTGTTGTCCTGAAACTCACAACAAGTCTTTTTTAGACTGCTTTACCCAAACTGTCGTGTATCCAGACATCACTCCCACTGGAGCATCTGCTCTGTTCCATGAGGGCTTGAATTCCATGAAAACTGTCTCATCTCCTGCAGACTGGCTCTGACCCATGCTTCCAGTCCACTCCCCAGGCAGTGCATGAAGTGTGTGCTGCTGTACTGAGCACAGCTCCAATGCCCTTAGCCAATTAAGACTGTATTAATTGTGGCTTGCTCTCAGGTGCATGCATGCCTGCATGGCCAGGATGTGTCTGCCCCTTGCAGCAGATGTGCTGTCCCATCCCATTTGGCATCTAAAGCTCAGGGCGAGGTCATGGAGCAGTGCCCATGGACCTGGCCAGCTAATCTTGGGGTGCATGAGCACCCTGTGGCTGAGATGCCATTAACGGGACTTACTCCTCAGACTTGTCATAAATCTTTATTACCACATATGGCTGAGTTATAAATCTGCAAAGAGCAGAAAACACCACCCAGTGTACAGGAAGGTGTCTTCATGGCTTTAAGTGTTTGATGCCATTTTTAAGTGTTCACTGTTTTGGAGATATGTCCCTTTTAATCAGTGTTGTATGTCAGAAGGGGGATTTTATTAAATCTGGTGAAATAGTAGCATTGAAAAACTGCCCAAAGAAACAGTACAACTCTTTAACTGAAGGATTTTGTTTTGAAGTCTTATGTGAAAAGCTCTCTTTAATATTTCTGGTCTGAAAAGTGTGAAGGCAGAAACCTTAACTTGCTGACCAACAAGTTAGAAAGCTGCAGAGCCCTGCCCAGTGGGTGGCTTTGTGCAGCCAGCAGCCTGTTGCTGCTGTAAGCCCCTGTCCCAGGTTCCCCCTGCAAGAGCAGCTTGCGAGTTTTGTGCTCTCCTTGTGGATGAGAGGATGGGAGCACACAAACAGATGTGAGAATAAGTGCTTGGGGATGTTTAAGCAAGTAAGGAAAAAAAGAATAAAATACTTACTGATTTACTTGAAGAAACTGACTTTCAGGCTTCATCCTTTGGGACGGGTACCCCTGACCGCGTTCTGCACCCAGTAGGACAAGCAGGGGGCTGGGGGCAGAGTGCACCCACCTTGGTGTGCAGCCAGCAGCATGGTGGCAGGATGGGGCCAGCAAAGATAAGATGTGCATCGGGGGGATGGATCTGTCATGCAGGGGATGCTGCCCTCTTTCCCCTACCCCACGCAGGTGGCACAAGACCTGTCTGTAAAGCATGGCATCATAATTTCAGTGGTGTGACTGTAAGATGCTGGTGTTTCACGCCCGTGCCATTTGCTGGTGTAAAACTAAGGTGTCCATGTTTTGTTTTTTTGTGTGGTTAGAAAAGTTCTGCTCACTGTACTCACAGGTGCTCTTGTGGGCCTCTTCTCTCCAGGATGGCCGTAGTGCTGTTTCTCCAGTGGCAGCTCATAGTTAATTATAATGAAATGAGTGCAACAAAAGTCTCCTATGAGGAAAAAAAGAAACAGCGCAAGCGAGTGCTAGACAGGCTAGACAGCTATTCGTCTGATGTTCATAACTCTCAAAATATCGGTCATTTGCAAAGTAAATGATTTATCATAGAAAAATAAAGTGTGGTTTCCTACAGGCTCCTTTCTAGAAACCTTGCATTTATTTACCTTCACAGTGTGGCTGTTTGGAAAAGGTATTTCTTATGAAATATTAAATGTGCTTTTTATTTTGGAAGAGTTCTCAGTGTTTGGGGGAAGTAGAAATAAAGCTAACTAGAAGACTGCAAACCTACAAGTGAGAAGAAAAGCTGCAGCTTTTGTCTATCCTTTTGGATGGGCAAACTGCGAGTGTCAGTAAAATATTTTTTCAATGGTGCTCCCTGACCAGCCACAATTTAAAAGATTGAAATGTGTTTGTGCAAGATGGCTTCCTTGAAGTCTAATATTAGTACCTTATGCTGGAATAATATAGCAACAAATTCACCGTTTTTCTCCTGATCCGGACAGTGGGTCCACAGGGCAGCTAGGAATGTGCCGCAGGAGGATTTATGGCATGTGCTGTCTGCCAGCATTCAGCTGAGAGCAGCTCTTATTTTAAATGATAGCTGGATATATTTTATCCAAAGTATTACAATAAAAATAGAACTGTACATGATATTTTTTATTTCACAATGGCACTAATCAGGATTCTTAAAAGGAGGAAGAAAGCTTTGTTTCAGTGAGTTAGGTACTCGCTTTCAGGTGAACAAGATGCTTTTTTTTGGTGGATTTTTCTTGCCTTTTCTTTTTCAAAGAAGTGGCTTCTTTTCTTTTGTAGCTTTTTAAATAACTGCCAAAGTGCAGTTATTTAATTGCTGAGAGAACCAGTGCTGCAAGTAAAACGTGGACAAACAGCTATCCGGTTTATTCTGTTTTCCTGCAGATACTGTCCCACACTTGCTAAGCTGAACTTGTGCAGTATCACATAACTAAATGAGAAGCTGTAAGGAGCTCAGCAGTGTGAAATAAGTAGCGCACACTGTTCATGCTTGCCTCTGTGTATGATCAGAAGTATCTCTTTGGGTGCGTTAGACACATCCTCCTAGCTCCCTGTCCGTAATAAACATGCGTGCCTTCTCCTGTCTCTTTCCCTTCCCCAGCAGAAAGATCTTCCACTCCCTGCTCCAGGTGCTGGAGCTGAGTTTGGGTAGTACATGATGGGTTCTCACGGTCCTGTGGGTAAATAAAAACAGTATCCGATTGCCAAAAGCCTATGGAAATACATGGAAATCTGCATTTAAACAAGGTCTGCATCAGGCAGTGCAATGATAAGCTGGTACGTCAGTTTTCAGACATCTAACTAGCTTCTTTTCTTTACCCCATTACATTTAGTGGTGTTAATTGGTGCTAGTGTATCTCTGTTCCACTGATTGCAGGCTCTTGGTGATGGCTGGCTTCGGGATTTTTTGAAGACTTTGACAACTGATTGAAGTCAGAATTGCACACAGTATTTTCAGAGGTACTTGCCAGAGGGTCAGTGTGCCTGCTTTATGTATTTTTTTGTGAGCATTGTAAATCTATTTTTAAGACCTTTGGTACTGGACTCATTTTTTTGAGAATTTTCCTTTCACTTAATGGCAATGTTCTAGTAATTTTCACTAATGAAAATCCCCCAAACTCGAAAGTCCCAACAGACGATGCAAATATAATAAGGCAAGTAAGGAGAACTTGATGTTTATTTGCTCTCAGAGGAGCATTTCTCCAAATTACCCTGGACCAAAGGATGTCCCTTTTGTGCAGGCTGGTGGTGGCAGTGCCACAGGCTTCTGGGGGGTTCAGGCAAGCTGAGCTGCCTCTATATGGAGCTCTGCTGAACCCTGCTGGGGGGGGATGTGTGTGCTGGCTGGGCTGCAGCTGCAATCCCAGGTCAAGATGCTGAAATAAGTCTAACTTCCCAGGAAATGTTCCCCCAATAGCCCAGGGATCCCTTATGCTCTGTCATGTTATTCTCTGGAATACAGCCCAAAAGACTGATGTAATGCTATGCCATAATTAGTGCTGCCAGTTTATTCCCAGCTGTAGTTCTGCCTTAGTCTCAGAAAGAAACAGGAGAATTTGCACTCCAAGTTGTGTTGCTCTGTGATGAGGAAGAAGAGGGGCTGCTAATCCAGTCACAAGGGACTGGATATTTTTGTTGATATTTCTGTTGATATTTTTTTCCTATGGTAATCTCATGTCTGGCTTTGCACAGCTTAAAATCCAGAACAGGCAGGGGAAAGACCAAAAGGAAAACCAAGTTGGTGAAAAGATTTCCCCCAAGGATCTGCCCCATCCCTCAGCACCTCAGTTGTGCCATTTCCTCAGTGGGAGCATGACTCCTGCCCAGCTCCTCCGCGCGCGGGGCTGGTTCAGAGCTGCTGCCGTTTATGGCCAGTGCATTAAAGTAAACTGGCCCTGATTCCAGTTTATTTTAAAACTACAGGCTGTAAACCAAAGCAGTTAAAATTTAATCTACTGGCGCGTGTGAATCAACACCCCATGAGGCTGGGTTTGCATGGGGGCAGCTGAGCCATGGTCACACTGTCCTTCCTGACACAGCTCCCCTGTGGGTCACTGAGAGCAGTGGAAATGAAATGAGTGAGGGAAAGCCCTGGGCATTTCCAGAACTGGGGGGGCTTGGTGAGGAGGTGCAGTGCTCCTGTGGCTGAGGCATTTCAGCACAGCTGAGGTGCAAACAGTGGCATTGCTGCTCTTTAGAGGCTGCTGGTTCAGCTGGAGTAGGATTCCCACCTTTTCCTTCCAGGAGGTCCCACAGAGGCATCCACATGTGTAAAAGGTAAAAATGGGTAGAAAATACCTTATAAGCATGGTGTGTGTCTGAGAGCTGCGTGTCATGCTGGTGAGAGGCTTTTGGGAGCTGCTTGGATGCAGGATGTTCCCAAAGAGGTGGTGTGGTGTGGTGCTGTTGCCCTCCAGCTGGGCTCCAGAAACCTGGCTCCTCTCCCTGTGTGTGAATTATGGGGAGGCATGGGGTTTGTGCTGAGCGAGGCACCCAGACCACTGGATCCTGGGCCAGGCCATGCAGGCACCCCTGTGCCACACTCTTGTGGCTCACAGTGACGTTATGGAGCCATTCAGCACCTGTGCTGTTAGGAGTCTGCAGTAAAGTCATCTCCTTCCTTCTGGCCAGGATGACTCTTGCACAGACCCTTGGTGTTACTTCTGCTTTTCCAACTGCACCAAGATCAGGTTAGTGTCATTTTGCCAGCAGTACTGAAAGAAATCCACCAGGGCAGCGTAACAGATTACGAAGTGTTGCCGACACTTAAAACTTCAGCATGTTTTCTCTGGGTCTATTTGGAATTCAGTACTAAATGCATGCACCTGGTCCTTCAATGCGTGGATGGCTCTATATTTGCAGTCTATTATTTACAGACATCAAAATGCATATCTCTCTAGATAGACTGATTTGTAACAAGAAAAAGCGGAGTCATGTACTCAGCCTTGGAGAAATTCTCATGTGCTGTATTCAAAAGGATTTAAATTGGATGAGCTCAGAGGTGCCTTCTGTGTACCTTGCAGTCTCTATCTGGTTAAAAAGAATTGAATGTTACATTACTGGTAGTAACAATGAGAAGGTATCCTCCCCTGCCTCCTACCAAGTAAACATAAGCATTCAGTTTGGAGGATTTCAAATTCATGTGTGTTTCTGTCACCCTTATTTCATCTGTCAGGCGAAGGCATGAAAAGTATTTTACAGTTGAGCCATGCCTGGAAAAAGACATCGCTCAACATCCATTAAAATGTATAAAGCACAGGAGATGACACATTTATCTGTATAAATCTGGTTACTTTGTGCGACTGTGGAGATGAGCATCAAACCACTGAAACCTGTCCGTGGCTGATTTGGATGAGACTCCCCCAAGCTCAGTTTCCATGAGGAGGGCAGCTCAGCGAGGCCAGGGTGAGTTTTTAGTGCTGATGTCCATTACATGGATGTGTCTGCAGTTTCGTGTTCGCACTTGAAAAAATATGAACAAAGGCTTCAGAAATGTGACTTTGCAGTTGCTTGCTCCTGCAGCAAGAAGTGAGCTGTGCTTTTTGCAATCTGGGAGCCTGTGCTAATGAAGATCTCTCTGAGAGAGACTTCCAGGCATATGGATCCCATTTGTAACCAGTGGTGAGAATATACAGGTCAGCCTGCGCTTTGGTGTCTGTCTATCCATCTGTTTTCACATTACTTGCAAATTATAGAATCCTCCAGACCCAAATGATCGTAAATCTCCACTATGAGCATGTACACTTTTCCCATCTGTCATAAAACAATGAATTAAATTCATGCCTGTCAAAATATGTGGCTGCGAGTCCGCCTTGTCCTGTAGCAGGAGGAATACAAAGCACCATCTCATTGCTGTAATTTATGGCCTCCTTGGGAGATTTGGGTGATTAGGGCTTGGCCCACCAACACGCAGAAAAACAGTAGGAACTCCAATAACTCCAAATGGAAATCTTGGGTCAAATTTATCAAACAAATCAGAGAAATCTATTTCTGTTTGGAGAAGGAGGAGATATATTACATGTTTAGTATACGAGTACTGCTCTGGAACATTTGGCTATTCGGTATTTGTGAGTTTTGGAATTTCTAGCTTAAATAGTATCACCAGAGGACATGTGATGTATTAGACATGAGCACATTTTTAGCCAAATAAAATATACAACTGCAAGCAAAGAGGTTTTTCAATGTTAACAACAACATATTTGTGCAAATGATGTAACTGAAAATTTTCTAGGTAGGACTTAAAAAAAAGCAAGAATTTTTTTTAGTTCTGGAAAAATACATGGGGAAGAAAATAAAGTATGTTAGAAGTGGATGACAACACAACCAGTGCTGGGGGGAGAAGGTGATAAGGTGCCATTATTCCACTTACAGAGATTTATACTTCTGGTTAATCGTTGGTTTCTAGAGAGAATCTTTTTTAGATCAATCTTTTTTTTCCCCTGAATGAGATCATTAATATGAAACACACTGGCCCTGCTACTTCCTACCAAAAATACCATTTGCTGTTAGAGATGTGCTGAATAATAAACACAGATAAGTGAGGGTGTGCGATGAAAGGCACACATGCTCTGAATTGGTGGGGGTGCCTTGGTATGTACTCATGGGAGTGGGGGCTTGTCTCCAGCTGCCCTGGGATGTTCTTGGGGCGCGTGGGGTCCCTGCTGATGGCTGGGCAGTGCCGCTGTGGCTGTGTGCGGTTGATGCTGCTGCAGATGACGAGGCAGAGTGATGCTGCTGTGGCTGATGATGAGGCGGTCAATGCTGCTGCACCACAGTCCTGCTCCCACACCAGACAGGATGCAACTTGTGCATGCCGGGAGAAAAATGCTGGCTGCCCATCTGTAAAGACTTGGAGCAGTGGTTTAATCCCTGGAGCAGCCTGCTGTGAGATGCTCAGAAGATGAGTGGGGTATTATTTCAGCTCTGATACCCAAACAAGCTGTGAGGATGCTCACATCACTCAAGAAATAAAAATTAAAAAATTACAAGAGTTTGGGAAGATGTTTGTTATGATTTATTGCTCTCCTTTACCTCTGGGCACAAGGCAGGTCAGAGCCAGCCAGGGTTGATGGGGTGGCTTTGCCTGCGGAAGAGTTTTTCAATAGGGCAGAGATGAGCTGGAGCATGGTACTGACCCTGGGGGTCAGGGACAGGCAGGTCCTCTCCCTTGGTCTGCAAGTCCTCGGCGTTAGCTTTACTCATAGAAGATGAGGGGCATATGTGACAGCAGACCATGGCATGTGCCTACAGTGGTCTCTCTATCAGCCTGACTGTAAGCTGTTAAAAATACCCCTCTGCGTTTTCTCTTTGGCATCAAAGGGCTCTGCTGCTTCCATGCGTCTCTAACCACCCCGACACTGGGGTCACTGGAACATTGCCTCAGCAGCGGGCGGTAGAGCTTGTCCAGCATCTGCCGGTATCGCCAATGCATTAAAACAACACTTGAGAACTGGGGGAAAGTCTCTAACCTAATTGCACTCCATTAGCCTCTGCAGGAGAAGTAACTTGTGTAGTCTAAAGGCACTGGTTTATTGGTTCACACTTCATAAAATAAGTTGCTGTTGGTTTTACTGCAGCCTTGGTTTTTCTGTTTAATGGGGGAAAAGGTGGTTCTTTACACGAGAGCCCCTAGTACCTGCCTAGGCTGTGCCTAGGCTCCACGCTGCAGTCTGCTCTGCGTCTACAAGGCTTTCTTAAACAGGAACACATCTGGAAGGTGAAAGGCTGGTTTTGCCGTTTTTGCAGGATTTGGTGGTTTGGTTTTGCAGGGTCCTAGGTTTGAGAAAGTGCAGGGAAAAAGGCTGGCTAGGCAGTGAAATGCTATGCTGCTGCAGGGCAGGGGATGTGTTGCTGCTGCTCAGCGCAAGGGCTCAGCCCTTTGGAGATCCAGGTGGGTTATTCACATTGCATTTTTGCAAGGCAGGAAATGCATTTGCCGCTGGAGAAATAACATTTGAAAATTGAAATGTGTCCCAACTGTCCCAAACTGGGATTAAAGGTTGATTTTGAAATCACTTGCACATGCCAAAATGGGGGAGTGTAATGGTTCTGGGTCATTCAAACTGGCTCGTTTAGAATGCTTTCCTGTGCCCATCGTGCGTTACTGTCTTCCTAACTTGTGCAGTTATGAAAATCATTGGAAATCCAAAGATGGTTTTGAATGTGAAGAAGCAAATTGATAAGATCAACTTTTTTTATTCAGAAATTGTTTGCAGCAGGAAAAAGTGTTGATACTAATCCTTTACCCTGAAAAACATCGATTTCAACAAATTGCCCATTCCTTTTAAAATGAGTGCCTTGCTCTTTGTGTGTCCTCATTGAAGGCGATGCAAGCCTTCTGGCCCAGAACATCTGCCCCAAGTCAGATGCTGAAGAGAGCAATGAAACACGATTGACGAGGCTGAGGTGATGCTGAGGAGATGCCACCAAGGGCCTGTATGAATTCCTGAAAACCTCCCCTGGGCCCATCCAGCGGGCAAAGAACCTCCTTGGTAAAGTGGTGGGTGCTAGCACAGGGACCTCTGCAGCGGCGCCCAGCAGCACGTGGCCAAAAACCTGTGAACCGCACCACGCCAGGCAGGTTATTGATGGTGGCGATCCCCAAAAATGAAGGAAAGGGTCCCATGCCTGGCAGTAATTTTAGGGTTTCGGAAATAGTTGCGTGGCAGCCGCCTGCAATCAAAGCTGCCACAAATCATTTCCAGCCACCAGCAGCAGCGGTCAACACCGACACCTCTGCGGAGGTGTCCCCAGCACTGCACCGCTGGGTTTGTGGGTGGCAGCGGGGCCATGCTCCTTGTGGTCACCTTCAGGAGGAAAGGGTGTGCTCTGAGTGCCTCTCCTCACCTTTTCAGGTCAAGTTCGAGACAGTGGGAATTGTAGAAGGTAAAGTTTTGGAATTGTTCAAGATGCAGTGTGTTCCTTCTGTCCACAGGGTTGCTTGATGTGACTATCTCTTACTGCTTGCAACAGATGGTATGAGGGCACCAAAAAACCCTCTTTAAAAAGTTACAGATTTTCTGGTGACATTTAAATTAATCCTTTAATGGTTTGGGGAAGGAAATGAGTAAGGAAAAAGTGGCTCAGCCCTTGAAAACATTGGGGCAGGTCTGAGCTCCAGCACACCACCCTGCTTTGTGGTTTTGTTGTTTTGTTTTCTTTTTGTTTTAATGACAGCTTACAGCATTTTAGTGATTTTGCTTTGCACTAAAGAGCATGTGGTGCAAAAGATACGTGTCTTCTCTCGGCCGTCATCGTCTGGAATCTTGATGATGTCTGGTCTGCTGACTGTACATGCTGGGGTGCTTCATCTTCCTTCACATCAGCTTCTGGAGGCGTCCTTGGTGCTTCCTGGCTCTTCCTGGGAGCCTTGGGTACCAGAGCTCTGGGAAAGACCTAGCAGAGAAATGTCAGCATCAGCACGGGGCTTGTTTCCGTACCTAACAGAGCCTGTAGCCAGAGGGGCACTGGCCAACACCTCACCCAGACCTCAGGGCCTCTTTGCATTCATATTTGTTTAGATGAGTGTATGCTTTTGGTAACAATGTGATTTTTAGTATGTTAGCAACACTAATAGTTGGTAATTATCCCCTCATAGACTAAGGAAGCCATGGGAGTAAATGGTTTTCTGAGCCTGCCTCCCACGGGATTTACAGAGAGACTTGGTCAGCAGGGAGAAAGAGCTTTGCATGATTTCCGTTTGTCTTTTTCTGTAAATTCAAATGAATATATTTGAAGCCTCCCTTGCCAACAGACTACGCCTGTGCTTTCTGGACCTTCCTTGCCCGCGTACGCAGCATAGATGGTCAGGAGTATTTAGGAAGCTCCATGTCCAGAGTGAAGCCCTCTGAAGCTAAGAGAGATAAAAACACGGGAGCAAGGCTGCCAGAGTTCATTCCACCCATTATTTTTAAAAATAGCTCTTTTATATTTACCTTTCGTACGTTAAACCACAGCAGAGAACACTTGTAACTCAGTGTAAGACACTTACACTGTTCAGCTTCAGTCATGCAGCTCAGGCATACAAACGAGCTCCAGGTTTTATATGCAGTTCATTCTTCATATTGCCTCTCTTGGCTTGTTTATGTTAGCTTAGCTTCCATCAAAATGATGTCTTAATTAAATCTGAAAAATGGACATTTGACTTTATTTTAAGTGATGATTTCATTCTGCCATGGGTATAAATTTAAGTTATACATAACAGACATGTACTCTGCACAGCTCATTCCTGCATTATATATATTATTTAAACGATAACATTTTTTTCTCTCCATATTTTTCAACCATTTTCTTTTTTTTTCTTTTTTTTTCTTTAAAAAAAAAAAAGGCAAACCAACCACTGAGCTAGGGGAAATTCGGATTTCTGTCTCGTGCCCGCCAACCTCAGCGGGTGGCTGGGGGGAGGCGTGCATGGCACAGTTCCGTCCCAAAGTGCCCCTCGGGAAGGTGCCTTGCTGCCCCGGGTTTTGTGTGAAGGTCGTGTCCTTTCCAACCAAGTGCCTTGTCAAAGGTTTTGCTTTACTGTTGGCAGAATTTGTGCATTCATGAGAAAGCAAATGACCCCAGTGCCAAGCTCCCTGTCTTTGCCCCGCATCTATCTAGGTCCTGCTCGTGGGCATCCTGGGTTTCAGGCTTCCAGCAGCTGCGTCTGCCGTGCCTTTGGAAAGATCCTTCCTCCACCAAATAGAGAACAGAGGCCTTTAAAATGTGGAAAATTAAGAAAATGCAGAACACATCATTAAATCATATACTCAGGAAGCTGTGGCAATCTTTCCTTCCACTCACAGAAGGTCCACTATAAATGAAATCTATATTTTAATGATTTCCAGTTCGGATGCCCCCAATGTGCAATAGAGAACCTCAACTGCTTGCCATAGAATAAAAGGGAGAATTGGGTGGTAAAAAGAAGAATGCTGCAGTTAATGTGGAACAGTTGCACGTTTATATTCCACATTGCCCTGAGCAAAACTCTTCCTTTTATTTTGGAGAAAAAGCAATTGATTTCCTCCTTCGGTACAGCGTCTGTACTCACGTTATGTTTACTCATGAGCTCTGACAGGTTTACCCGTAGCAGCTTTCTGAACCAGCTGCTCTCCCAGTAACCGCTGGGGCTGTAATTCTTTTAAGTCACAGGGCAAAAATATAATGATCTGCTGGCCTTTCAAGATGCTAGGCAGGCAGAGGGAACTGTTGACATATTTTATTTTTTGCATAGCATTTCCAATTACAGAGAGCTGGAATAGCTCTGAACTCGTCGGCTTCACCAAGCAGACAAAAACCATAGTGCTGTGCGGGTTTGGATGGTTTTGAGGAGGAAAAGAGGGATTTTGGAGGTGCGGCTCCGATCACCTGTGGGGATGCTGCAGGCAGCTGGGCAGTGTGTGGTGTGCAGAGCGCTGGCCCCAGGCAGTTAAACCAACCTGGATTTGCCTCTAACAGCTTCAGGTTTGAGTCAGGTTCGTAGCCTCCCCTTTCTGTGTTTTTGTTCCCCTCCCCACCTGGGAGAAAGAAAAGGGGGAGCAGGAAACAGAGAAAAAGTGAAGATAACTCTGAAAAAAAATCCCTTCCCTTTCCCCAATTTTTATTTTTTTCATGTAAAATACTGGCACTTTTCACACCTTGTATTCAGGTTGAGAGGTGGTGTATCACTAATGTGTTTAGTCTTCAAGTACAGAGGGTTTGTAGTGTGGGCTTATTGCTGTCAATGCTCCTTTCTTTTAGTTGACTAATGGAGTATTTGATTTTTTCTAATTTTTTTTTCTGGTAATATTAGATCTCACCAAAGATTTCCGTTAGAAAATTAAGGACATAATACCCTAAATATTTTTCTGATGTTAGACAAAACACTTTGTTAGTCACAAATGCTTACCTATGTGTTTATGTATGTATGCATATACATATAAACACATACATATATATTCTTCCTTTTCACAAACAAGTGAACTCAGAAATATACATTCCTTATCACCTGTAAAATATCAGATGTACCAGCGCTGCCTCTGGCAAGTGCTGGCTGTCACACTTGGCATATGCCATGAAATGAGTAAAGGCTGTCAGGAAGAAAATGTAAATTGCAAAATTAGACATTAAGTACTCTTTTATTCAGTTCTAACATGAAAGTGTATTTAGTACAAACAGTAAAAAGCAGATTGTGGCCATAGAAGCACAGTTTACTATATTTTTTCTTCACTGTTTCAGTGCAAAGTGGTATCAGTTTGGTAAAATGGCATTTCTGTGATTTGAGATGCAGCATCCCCTGCACGCGGAGGGAATTTTTAATCCTAAAGCTCAGAGTAAATGTCGAAGCAGCTCACTAACTGCCACACGAGCCGAGGCTGCCCCCAGCAGTGCCTGAGCATGCTGCCCTGTGTTGTTTTTTTCCTTATATTAATGTGGGTTTATATATTCTTCCACTGGAGCAGAGGCTACAGCCTCTTCTGCAGTTAGGTGCAAGCTCTTCCGCTAAGGGTGTTTGTGATTTACAATGTTTTAAAAAAAAATTCTTTGCATGTTAGAGTTGCTCCATCTCAAAAGCAATGACCTTGCATCATTGTCAGAGTATCACGTCTCCTACCACTTCGAATGCCTGTTTCTTTCTATTTGCAGTGATTTTGGCTTGGAGGGCTGGTTGGTCAGTCCCTTTGCCAGCATCTGTTCTGGGAGGATGCATAATGGGACTCGCTTTGAAGCTCTGGTGGAGATTGCACGGGCTGCATCGCCAAACGCAGCTCCAGCACACACTTCACGATACGCAGTGTCATCCTTCAGAAGTGGGCACTTGGCATCCCACTGCTATGCGTGCCCTAGGCTTTTAAAGTGTTTTTCTGACTCTGGTTGCAGGGGAGAATAGTTAGGAGAGCTGAGCCTGAAAAAGGGGGTGGCTGAAAGGCCGCTTCAAAGAGAATCTAGTCTTTTCATATCTTTGAGAGCTTGTGGCTGAAGGTCGAAGGTATTCATGATTTTTAAGAGCTAGGGCTCAGTATTTCAGTGCTTAGGGCTGGCAAAGCTGCCATAATCAGCTGTATCTCTGAATGTCTTTGATGCATGTGCACAAAAGTGCACCAGTTTCTTTGTCATTGATTTAAAGTCCAGCCTGATTTAACACTGCCACAGGTATAAACCCTTAAATGCTCTGAATGTGGGCAGGGGATACAGCCAGAGGAGGACCTCTGCTTCTCCCAGGGCAAAGGTGAAAATGGAAACACGTAACAAGAAATTGTGGTTCTCTTTTCACATGGAAAATGTGGTCTCCATGGAGTTCAGAGGGAATTTTCTTCTTAAATAAGGGAGAAAAACACCTAAGAAAACACCAGAATTTCATGTTCTTAGGCCTTGATCTCCAGACATCCTTTCCATGCCTGCTATATTGGCATGAAGCTATTCCTGGGTGGAAGGGAGCAGGGGGTTGGCATGTTGCAGCCTGGTGCAATATTTATCATCGCTGGTAGTCCCTGGCACACCGTAATGCACCAGTGACCGTGCCAGGAGCACCACAGTAATGCTGTGCTCTCACTTACAGCTGTAACATCGCTGTGCTCATCCCACCATGGTTATTCCCAGCACAAATCAGTGCATATGCTGCTGCTGTACACCGTACATGGGTTTGTCGCAGGCGTGTGGGCACGTTCCTGGCATCCCTCTGCAGCCCTGGGCTGGGCTAGGTGTGCAGCAGAGCAGGGAAGATGTTCTGTGGCTTCTCCCTGCTGTCCACTCCTGCATGCAACAAGTGGTGTGTGTTGCTGCCATCCCTGGGGGGCCGGCAGGAGCAGGGAGGTTGTTCACTGTGTTTATTGCCCTGTGGTAATACCTCGAAGTCTCTGACATGGCACGCTGGCCTTGGTCGTTCATTCCAGGCAGCTTGGCTACTGGAAAAATAAGAAAAAAAAAACAAACAGAAGGCAAACTGCTTAGCGGCCAGACTGTCATGCCAGGCGTTGGCTTGATGGGGAGCAGCAGCGTGGGGCTGGTCTTCCCTTCGCCGGCTCTGCCCAGGGGAAACAGGTTGGGCTCTGGGGTGAGGAGCGATGAAAGGGAAGGGAGGAGCATGGATCTCTTTTTGATTCAGGGTTTTTTTTTATAATGTTTCTGCTAAAAACTTGTCAAGAAATCCAAGTTCTGTCTCACTGTTAAAAGCTCAGTGGTTTTTCGTTCTGTTTTTGGGTCAATTGAGTTCTTTCTTGTTGAGTCCCTAACCTTTCTCGAAAGGCCAGGCTGAACAAAGACTCTGTCTTCTGTCCAGGGGAAAATTACACAAAACCCAGAAAATTGATTTTCTGGGGCTTGTGCAGCTCTGTGCAAGAGCCAGACCACTCTCATTTAGCCTGGCTCTCTGCAGCCGGAGCTTTGTCCTGATTGAGGCGACTCAACGACGATGGCTTGGCAGTGCCTCTGCCTCACCAGCCAGCGGCTCAGTGGGGCTGTGCCATGCCCACCAGCCACTGATTTTTAGATTGAGATTAAAAGCAGAGCTTGTACTAACCCAGGGAGAGTCACCTGGATTAGGCTTGATTTTTGGTATTTGGTTTCTGTGTTCATTTACACACAGGAGTATACCTGGCAATGCTGCCTTCTTTCCAAGATGCTGCATTTTGTTCTGTATGATGTCTATAAGAGTCACTGTAGGGTACAATAGATAACATTTTGACTAAGGCAGGGTGTCTTGGTGTTTTCTTTTCATCCCTTGCTACTTCCAACCAGGAGCATCCGTGTCTTCATCAGAAAAAACTTTCTGCTGCTGCTTGGCCAGGGAAGACACTGGTCAGCTTGGTGTGGTTGCGGCTGCCTTGTAGGGCATTAGACCTTTCTACTGGCAAAAATAGTATTTTGGAGAAAGCCAAGACGGTGGTGATGTGAACCAGCACGACAAGGTGGTCCCTCTCGCTGACCTTCCTCAGGGAGAGGGAACAAGCCTTCCCTCACGAGCCCCATATTGCAAGTGGCTGGAAATCCGGAGGGGAGCACTGAAAATAACACTCCAGCCTGGAGCAGCATCGTGTCAGGAGAGAGCAACAGGAAACCATTTCTGCCGATGAGCTCAAACAGGCTTTGCCCTGGAAGTTCCTTCCAAAGAGTCATGGCTCTGGGGAAGAAACACTGAGATCTTGTCCTGGAAGTGATGATTTTTTAAAAAAACATGTTTTTTGGGAAGAATTTAAAAAGTGTAAAGACAAAATTATATCAGTGATTTAAAAAAGAAAGAGGTTTGAGTTGCTAGATTTATCTGTGATTACTGGAAAATTTTGGATTTGAATACAAAGTCTGATTAGCTGAGCAGTATTTCTTCTGCCTTGTGATCAGAAAGGGAACTGCTTAAAGGCAAGAGACAACACGAAGAAAAAATGATGTAGCTGCTGTGTGTAAGAAAACAGATCTGTCTACTTACTTTAAAATGTTATGGGTGTTTTTGTAGCTTAAGAAAACCTTGGACTAAGCTGAGGTCAAGAGACGTTTGCATTTGTTTTGGTGCCCAGTTGTCTTTTCTGTGTCTATTCACAGGTGAATCTCCTTAACTGAAAACACAGCAACTAGACAATAATGGAGAACAGAGCCAGAAATTACCCAGTGACAAAATATTTAGGAACAGATAAAAAAGAAACAAGGAGCAGCTCAAAGGAGAGCCTCATCTTAAACTTATTTTGGTCCAAATGTCATCTGCTTCACAAAGTCTTTCATGTTGCAGCTGTTCTCTCCTGTCATTCCTCCTGACATATGTAAGAATTTCTCCATTCTAACTCAAACGTGTCATCTAGCTGGCAGACACTGTCCACGGTCTCTGATGTGCCTGCTTCTTGCCTTGTTCTACAGTAACGGCAGCTACGGAAGCCTCTCTGGAGCGATGCAGACTTCTTGTGTGCCAGATTTTGTGCTTTCTCTTGTAAACACATTTCCTCCCGTGGTCCCACATGGCTCCCTGCCTGCTGATGGCTGAGACCAGGGGAAGCTTGGCCTTTGGTCTCTGCTCCTCTTGGGGGCTTCTTTAGGCCCCAGACAGAGCTGTTTGCTGGGCAAGCTGCTGCCCTGCGTGGGGTTAAAAAGCAGCCAGCACAAATGCTTGTCCTCAGAAGGAGATGGATGGCTGAAAGTTTGCACAGCCAGAAGGGCAAAGTGCTTGTGGGAATTAAGAGGGAAAAACAAACCTTTATAACTTGCTTGAATTTTGTGGCACCACTGGGATCCGTTCCTGATTTGGTCACAGTTCTGATGCAGAAAAAGTCATAAGACATGAGAAGTCCTTGTTGCAGCTGCCTGCTAGCTGCAGGGGCTTGCCTCTGCTCCTATAGGGCAGAGGTGGGCAGTGGGGCTGGTCCAGAGGGGCCGAGCTGCCCCAGCCCGCCCAGCATTAAAGCAGAGCTGGCTGCCCACCTGTGGGGAGCATTCTGGAGAGCTTCCTACAGCAGAGTTTACTCAGGGGGAAAGTGCTGTGTGTGTTTAATTAAGAGGAAGCCATCCCTGCAGCTATGTCCCCACTTTTTGCTAAGAATTAATCTGGGAGGACATGGGCCTCTCAGTTAAGGACTCTGCACTGCTCTGGACTCTGCAGGGAGGACACAGGGCGAGCAGCCACTGGAGCTTTTGCCCCCCTGCATTTTGCTCCCCGAAGTTCTGCCATCTTCTGCAACCCTGCTGCCTCTCCAAGTCGTTAAGGATCTTTTAACAGCATTAAGCCTGAGCTGGAAAGATCCAACCAAGTCCAACAGCAGTGCAGTCAGATGGAACCTGGGTGGAGAGCCACCTCTGTGGGAATGCAGCTGCAGGGTGCGAGTGCCAAACGGTACAGGAGGCTTCCACTGGCAGCCAGGCTCTGCGTTGATGAATATCTGCTCCAAAACGCTGTCAGGAAGGCACATGCCAAGATGTCTGTACGTTGCAAGGAAGCAGGTGCAGTCAGGCGCTCGCTCAGAGGAGAGGTGAAGCTTCGGAGCCAAGAGTGACAGCGGAGGCAGGGAGGAGGCTGTCCCTGTGGGACCAGGCGTGCCGGTGACACTGGTGGCTGGGTGTCCCAGCACCGAGTTGTGCCAGACCCGGACGCAAAAGGGGAAGCGATGCCAAAGCGCTGCATAACAGAAGACGCTCAAAGGGCAATAACTCATGTTCACATTCCTTCCGCCTTATTTGTTTGCGCCGCATTGACCAAGAGGCACGTGATGTGCCGTGACGTGTGCTTCAGAGGGTCAGGTTTCCGTCTGGGGCTGCAGGTGTGGAAGCCACGGCGCTGGAGGGAGTGAAGAGCCTTGTCCTGGGGCAAACCAGGAGGCAAGAGCTGAACGCGGTCCCCTGCCCCACACATCAGTGCAGGGACACAAGGAGCAGTGCTGCCTGGAGACACCAGCCACAGCCTGGGTGCCTGCAGTAGCATCCTCACATGGGAGGCATCTGTCCTGCTGCGCTGCATGGCTGAGCCTGGAGGGGCTGTCACATCCGCCCGCTGCCTGTGCATGCCCACCTGCTCAGCACGCCCACCCGTGCTGGTGGCAAAAGGAGGTTTTTCACTGCCTTGAGAAAACAGTGCTGAGCATCTTCTTCCTTCAGGAAACACCTGCTGGCAAAAGTGGGTCATCTCTCCAAACCCCAGCCTGGCCCCCAGGGCAACAGAAGCCTCCAAGGGCCTCAGGCTTAGCACAGGATTCAGGTGCTGTGTGGGGGATTTGGGCTTAACCAAACATCGCAAATCACTGCGCTAACCCTGTAAAAAGGACCCATGCATACATACCTGCACAAGTAATTCCCCTGCCTAAGCACCATTAGGAATGCTGCATTCTGAATTTATTTAGCAAGTGCCTTGACAGCTTTGGGTGTATTTTTTAAAGCCCTGGCTTTTGAGTCACGTTATTATATATTATATATTACATATATCTATGTTCTTAACAAATGGATGCCTCTAGGCTTCATAGCTGTAGAGGAAATCTTGAAAAGATCCTGAGTCAAAAATGGGAAGGAAAAAGAAAAGAATCCAGGATTTATTACACTTCTTATTACTATTTTCCTGGTTTCTGAGCCTGTCTTCTATTTTCTTTGGAGCTAGCTGATG
This sequence comes from Anser cygnoides, assembly GCF_040182565.1. Lineage (NCBI taxonomy): Eukaryota > Metazoa > Chordata > Aves > Anseriformes > Anatidae > Anser > Anser cygnoides. The sequence goes on from NC_089875.1 coordinate 10,499,024, forward strand.
ACTTTTGAACTCCTGGGGTCTGACAGTACTAGAACTGGGCTCCAGATAAAGTGCCTGACTGCTGCATTTCTGCTCAAGCAGCCTGTGAGCAGGACAAACCAAACAAAACATATATCTATCTATCTATCTATATATTTTTACTAGAGGCTGTGCAAGGGCATTTCTTTGTTTCCTCAGGGTTTTTTCCTGTTTGTAACAGCCAACTTCTGCCCCTCTGCCTCCACACGAGAAATCCTGCAGACCTCTTATTCCACTGTGGCTGAAGCGAGTAAATCCCTTTAAAGCTCTGGAGATGCTTCATCCTGTGAGATGCTGAATGTGAGCAGATGACTCCTCCAGAGCTGAAAATTGAACTGCCACCATCCAAAGCAAGCCAGCAAGGTGTCTCCGCAGGCTGCCACCAGAGCAGGGAGGGGGCTGCAGCCTGAAGCCCTTCCCATGGAGTGCCCAGGCACCCGCCAGCGCTGGTGTGACCCAGGACAAGGTCCCATGGCATGAATTGGCCAGCGGGTCTCCTGGCAGAGCTCTTCACCAGCCGGGGACCTGGCTCGCTCCTCTGTGCTTGCCCGTCTACACACAGATCCCTCTTGAGATGAACCTCTCTTTTCCTACATTTAAGCGTTGTGAGTCTGGATGCAAGCCCAAAAGTACATAATGTTACAAAATCTGCCAGTAACGCAGGGGAGAAGTAAGCAAATCGACTACTTTCCTCTGTTATTTTTGTTATGAATCATGGATTCATAACAGCTCACTGGAAAGCTTCAGGCTTTTTTTTTTTTTTTTTTGGCTGGTTTGTGGCTTTGACAAACATCAGTGTCTCCTCCATGACCCTCCCAAAGCTTGCTTCTGTCCCCGGAGCTGGAGGAGATGAGACCTGAAGGAGAGCTGCTGGTGAAGCTGATGAAAGGCGGGTTTGTTGCCTCTGTGGCTATCCGAAGGTCGCCTCCTGGCCAGCTAGGGAAGGGACGTGTTGGCTCCCGGGGGCTGGATCATGGCACCTGGGCACAATGGGGCTCGGTGGGTCTGGGGACGCTTCTGCCAATGCAGGACTGGAGCTGTCACGAGGACACCCCTGGGTGGTTTGAGGCGCTCTGCGGGATGGCTTTGTGCTGGTGGTTGCTGTGCCCCGTCTCGTGTGCTCAGCATGCGATGCAGGAGGCATTGTGGTGGGAGAAGCACTCTGCAGAGGAACGCCTTCGCCTTAAGTCCCGTGGAGCAGCGTGGTTTTCAGAGCAATATTTGGTTTGGCAGCTTCTAGATCTGTGTGATCTCCAGGATCCCTTTCCAAAACCATTTCAACTGACTTCTGGGCCATGAGGAGCTGACCCAGCTGGAAGGATCATTCTTTTTCGTGGCAACCAGTCTTTGAGCAGCAACGCCAATCTCTAGCTCAACCTTGTATTATTTTCTTTGTGTGCCTCTGTGACATCTGGCATTTCCGTGGGAGGAAAGCACCCAAATGAAGACCATGACTAAAGGAGAAGTTCATTGATTTTCACTTAAATTCTCCAAAAAAAGCCTGGAGCTACAGGAACGCTCTGGAGCGTCGTGCCAGAATTCCCCCTGCCTTTTTCACTGCCTCCAGGTCCTAGGTACATACTTAGCCCAGAAAAAGTCATATTAATGTAATGAAGGAGTTGTGCCTCTATGACAGGCCACTGGAGGGACAGGAGAAGACTTGTCCAAGGGCAGATGTATGGGGAGGCGCAGACGTGCAGTTTTTCATGGTTAGTTTATGCTGCATGGTTGTGTTTCAGGGTTCCTGAAGGAGGCAGGAGGCATTTCAGAGGCTTTCAGAATCGAGAAGGAATTATAATTATCCTTTTCTTAGGAAATTAAGAAGACAACTACACTTAAATGTAAGTTGCTAATAAGACAACCAATGAATGTGTAAGCAGAGATGAGCAGAGCCATTTAGATGCCCATGGGTAAACTGGCAACAGCAAGAAACAGCACCCGCCCATACAGCTTGTAGGCCGCCCCTCCCTGTGCCCACTTTTTGGATGTGTTGGGTTAATTGAGGCATCACAGCTGACAGTGGCACATATGGAATCAGTTTACACAGAGATTAAAATCAATTATTGCATGTTTTTGCAGCTCCGAAAAGGGCTCCTCTGGATCGTCTCCGTGGGTTTGGTCTGCACTAATCATTTTTATTGTCGCAGTAAGAGGCGGGGGGAGAAGAATGACTCCTCTACTACTGGTGAGGATTTCTTAAAATATTAAGTTAATGCAAAAATGCCAAGCATCACAGCAGTAAAAATATAAGGCACTAATAAAATAGAGTTAATGTTTCACAGTGCATACGCTTCTCAGAATTTCCTGCTGATTTCAAGTGACTTTGCTTTGGCCCATAAATCTAGCATTAAAGCAACAGTCAGCAATTGTGTTTAATTGTGATTAAGGTCTGAGACTCTGACAACAAGCAAACTTTCCCTTAGTCATATAACTGTGATATTGGTTGTTATCGATTATTTTATTTATCAATTTCAGGAGCTTTGCCAAGTACGCCAAGCCCTTTGTAGAAGCCCGTGATCCCATGATGGTTTTGGTTCACTGCATGTGTTGTGATTAGCCCCAGGGAAATCTGCAGGCACTGGCACAGGATGGGTCCACTCGCAACAAGTAGAAGCAAGCTGATGATGGGACGAGGAAGTGTAGAAGAAATAAGAGATATGTTTATGTTAGTCATACGGGTACCTTAATTTGTCCCCATTTTGGCATATTTTCGCATCTGGACTTCTCTTTGAGTGCGTGAAGTGTGTTCTCATGACAGGTCTCGGGGTGAATAGTTACCTTCAACATCTATTTTTGCTTCCATTACTGTGATCTTTATCCATCATTTAATTCGCAGTAGGCTGAAACTTGGCGGTCCAGATGTATTTCTTTTAATCAGGCAGAAAGTTTCTTAAACAACAGTCTGAAACGTGCCTCCTCAGACTCCCAGCTTCTAACACGCTTCTTTCGAGGATTTAAAAACAAAACAAGAAACAACAACAGCAAAACCTCCTGCTCGTTTTTCCTGCAGCGACTGCCTAATTTAATACATTCGATCCTCCCTCGGGAGGGTCATAATTCTGTATTAATTTTAAGCAGGTGCTCTGTGTGCTGCAGCCCTTTGTAACAGACATGCTAGACGATGTGCGTGGACGCTGCTGCGTGCAGCCCCAGTGCGGAGCCCCCGCTCGGGCTGACAGCCCCAGACCCGTGTGCCCCTCTGGAGCCCTGGGCCCGCAGATCCTGCTCCAACGGGTGCTGCCCCATCGCGTGTCCTGGCCCGCTCACACTGTGCTTCGAGGCTCCGCGTGAAGCTGGTGCGTGGCCCTAAGCTACCTGAGTATGGTGGGGAGGAGCGGGGGGAATGCTGGAGCTGGTGGGGAACACCACTGTCTTTGTTTCTTTTTTTTTTTTTTCTCTTGTTGTTCTTGTTCGGGACAAGGAGCCGTTTTGCCAAACGGAAAATCTCCTCCTCCCTAAAAAGAATTAATTTCGGAAAGACTGAAACATTTTGCTTTGCTGTTTCGAATCACTGTAAAATGCTCCAACGCTTCCCCTCAGGAGAGGCTTTCCCTTGGATTTTTCCCTGATGCACTTGGGTGGAATTTTCCACCCGATTCCACAGGAAAAAAGTCGACTTCGGCAAAAACCAAGGCTAGCCCCGGGAGCAGCAAGGCAGGGATGGAGCTGCCCTGTGGGGACTGGAGGACCTCAGCACCCCGTGGACCCCCAGCCCAGGAAGCTGTGCGAGCTCCCCACCCCTTCGCAGGCATCCCTATGGGGATGTGCCTCCCTCAAGGGAAAGTGGGGGGGCTGTTCAATGGTATAACAGCATTTTCTGCGTCGTTCTTTCTTTTCTTTTTTTTTCAGTGTCTGCCATTCCATTTTGATGTTGTTTTTGTAAATGACTGAATGTGAGGCTGATGTTTTCGTGCAGCTACCTACCTTTCAGTACGCATTTTTAAGTGATGAAAAAGTATTTTTCAAGCCTTGTGACTCTCTGGTTATCGCCAGCTCCCCTTCCCCTTGGTATTTCTGTGGGATGCGATGTGATGGGATCCTTTGATGGTATAGCCTGACATAACCTTGTTGTACATTTGCAGTTTCTCCAAGCACATCTTTTCCAGTCATTTTGTAAATAACTATACGTGCATCTGAAAATTACTTCATTAAAACCTTTACTAGCCTGACTCATTTGTCTGAACATAGGAACTTGTGCTTCATTTACGAAGGTAAAATTGCAGAGTTCTCAAAAGAGCTTATTTAATTTTTTTAAAGAATGCATTCAGCAAAGATCTTCCTGTAATAAGTTTTTCTTTTTTTCCCCAGTAAGATTGCATTTCATTTTGTTTCATGATAAAATGGTTTAGGAATCTCAATCAGGCCGTTTCACAGCCTTTTCCACATCCTTCAGCTGCCCTGGCATATTAATGAATTTAGAGGAAATTGCTAAAGCTTGAGCTTTGTGCACTATTGCTCTAAATTGGTTATGTGTTTGTTCTGTTTGCTACCAGTGGAAGAAATAGAAATACCAAATCCTGAGCAGGCTGCAGTTTTGAAGCATACCAGCAAGGTGAGAAGGTGTTTAGCTTTCCAGTGCAATGCGAAACTCCGTTCCTTTCCCTTCCATTGCATTTGCAGAGGGTGAAGCCGGGGTGCTTTAAAGCAGCAAGAGATAAAACGTGGTGAATGTCTTTGGAAAAATTCCTGTGTGTCTTGTTTTGGTCACAGATGCTCTGTTAGCTGCATCCAAACAGGAGGCCTGGGGAGACAGGCACCAAGCTGTGGCTGCGTTGGACACTTACCGCGGTCCAAAGAGGAAGCGGAATTCAGTGGAATTCCCCAGGGGATGCTCCCTGGGGTGCGGGTGGGAGCATCCCTGGCCTGCCCCTGCGGGGATGAGCTTGTCCCCGGGGAAGAGCCCAGCTGGGGGAGAAGGGAGGGGTGTCCCCTGCTCGATGAAGCACAAGGCAGCCAGAAAATAGTGGGGGAAATTCTCATTAGGATGTGGAAGGAATGAAAAGGAGAAGTGTTCTGAGCACACAGCAACTTCATCTGGGGAGCCTCTTGTCTCAGCTCGTGCTGGAATGGGGGTTGCAGACCTGGACAGGGCTCAGAGAAGAGAGTTGAAAATGATCAGAGAGCTCAAAAAATGTTCATCTGCGGAGGGCGTGAAAGGCTTGGCTTCACTGGCTGGTAAAGGGAGAGGGACTGTAAGGTGAAAGCAGAATGGAAACGACTGGTCAGGGGGAAGCGTTTTTCAAATACTCGCCTCTCTGATAGCGGAAGGGCAAATGGGCCCTCCAGGGAAACCGAAGTGTGGGGGATTCCTACAGAATGAAGCAAACTGTTAGAAATGTGTGATTTAGCATAAGGGTTTATGGCCAGGCTGGTGCTGGGCGTGTAACAGGGAAGGTGATGGTACCCAGATCCTCGATATTGGAGCAAAGACCTTGCCATTCCTGGAAGGGATATTAATTACACCTCCTGCTCAAACCTTAGGCATTGCTTGAAGTACTGGAGGTCAGGGTGAGCCCTTTGATGGGCTGGGTTTCCTCTTTTTCCAGCATACCTGTGTTTCCTGCAAAGTATCAAAGTGTCATAGGGCATTCCTCAGTGGATACCATTCCTTAGTGTTAGGTCTCCTCTTCTCTTCTCTTCTCTTCTCTTCTCTTCTCTTCTCTTCTCTTCTCTTCTCTTCTTCTCTTCTCTTCTCTTCTCTTCTCTTCTCTTCTCTTCTCTTCTCTTCTCTTCTCTTCTCTTTTTTTTTTCATTTAAAGTTACGCAATTTTCACTATTCTAGGTACGTTATGATAACAGTACTTTCCATCTGCTATGTGAGGGTTTCCATCAAATGCACAGAGACGCTGAGGAATACACGTGTGCTCCCAGCATCAGATCCATCTATGCGGTGCTGTTTGCTTTATCAGCAGCATCCTTTCACCTCTGTCATTGCAGCCTTGCCCCCTATCCCTACCCCACTTCTTGCTGCGTGGAACACAAATATGTTGGCTGGAAAGCAGGAAGACATGAAGCCCATGAGTGAGTGCCCTTGCTTTCTCTAGGTTTAGCAGAAATGGGCTACTTCCAGATAAAAGCATCGTTTTGGCACTTGTATTACTATATAAAAGATCAAGCACTCTGGTGAGAATCAGAAAAGTCTATCAGGGCTGGATTTAAATGAGCTGAGAATCTCATTTTGCCCCTTTCCATCCCCAAATCACACACTCGTGTCCTCCTGGCTCCGCTGCTCTAGCTGCAAAAATTCTAATTATATGGGGATTGCCGAGCAAACCTAATCCACTAACCTCAAAAGCTGAAGTCACGTCCCAGTTGTCCGCAGCATGGTTTGTCGGCTTTAGCAACACTTGCAGGCACGCACGGCGCCGTTTCGTTATCCCTCCTGGCATCTCACTTGTTTGCTTTTCTTCGTGGGCCGGAGGCAGCCGAGTCTGCCTGGGTCGCTGCCCCCGGGGCTCGGAGAAAGTGCTCGGAGCCCCGGGGTGCAGAGTCCAGCGCCTCTGCTCTCACACGTCTGCTCGTGCTGTGGTCCAGCTTCATCCAAAAGCTGAACTGCCCAGAGAGGTTTGGGTTTTTGTTTTGAATTTTTTTTTCTCTTGCAAAACATATCTTAAGTGTGCTGTGAGACTTTTAGGTTCAATTCTGGCGATGTGCTCTTTGGAGCCACAGGAAAAGCCTGCAGTTCTGGTGTGATCTGTCCTGAGTGGAGGACCGAGATCTGGCTCTGTGCATGGCAATTGCTCTTCCATTCCTTGGAAATGCCCAGCCAGGGCTCACCTCCCAGCCCATGGAACTAGATGAGAAACACAGTCTCGGTTTCAGCAGAATTTGGATCAGCCCCCAAAACAGCACATTTCTTGTTTGCATTTCACTTCCTCGTTTAAGATTAATCAATATAGTTCCCTACTCGACGCAGGAATGAGGGTGGAAAGGAGAACTCAACTCCGCTTAACCCCCAGTGTTGAAATCCGTGCAAGGAATGCTTAGTTTTATTTTCCTAGCCTTTCTTATCCTGCTTTGCTCCTCATGGGAGCTGTTTGCATGAGTGTTTTGGTGTCATTCTATTTTTGCTAGGCTTTTCCTAATCCACCCAGCTCTGTGGGGTATATGAACATTTAACATAGTTTCGTGTCATTTCCATGTTGATCTTGCACACTGGAATTTTATTTTAATGAATTACACGTATATTTTACTCATGAAAGTGGGGAAAACACAGCTTAAAAGTGAGAGGAAAAAATCTACCAAAAGCCTCTGGATAGGCGATATTGCTATAGGTAGTGCGGGTCCTCCAGAACGCTTTCAAATGCACCACCATTGCCATCTATGCTTTATCAGTTGTGTCGTGGCTGCAGCTAAAGGCATGGGTCGAAATCAGCCTCTGAACATATTTAAGATGCAATTCCTATACTGCAGAAAATAAAAATATGGGGAGAGTTTATTCGCAGAATGGTACGCGCTGCAGAGTGAGGCTGGCACTGTGCGTTCATCTTCTCCTTCCTTCACTAGAGGAAAGAATGGCAGGCTCCCAATGGGCTGTTTTCCCCCTGCCACTGACCTCAGCTGTGCGAGGCAGGCCCTGGGCTTGTGCAGGTGATGGGCTTGGCAAGAAAAGCAGCCCAGAGGAAGGCATTCACCATGTTCACGCCGCACCAGGGTGTGCTGCCAGGGACCAGCCAGACGCGAGCAGACCTGAATGCTGCTTTGCTGCCGGGCAGGCTGCGGGGGGGCGTAAATAAGTAACTCAAGATGAAGGCAGCAGCAAAGAGGTGAATTTTCTGTGCTGTCAGCACACTTTGAGCAGCCAAAATCTCTTGCCATGTGAGCCCTTGCACAAGGGGGTCTGCGCAGGCTCGTCACACAGCCATCCCATGTGACTGTTGAGCGGTGCTGCCGGTGTTGCAGGCTGAGGTGCAGGATGCTTTTCTGCAGTACTTTTTCAGCCTCCCACTGTTTTCTCCTCAGTGACTTTGCGAGCGTGACGTGATTTCTGTGTTTGGTAGCTTGCAGCGGCTTCCTTGGTGGCCGTGCCCTGTCCCCCTGAGCACCCTTCCCCTGCTCCCCAGGTGGAGACTCTCCCTCCCGCTACCAGCCCAGGGTGAGCAGCACGGGTAGCACTGGCTCTCTGAGTAGGCTTTGCTGACAGCTCTTAAGAGAAACCCAGGTGTCAGGACCTGCACGGAGCCCTCCCCAGCCTGGTGCCTCAGCCGCAAGAGACTCGCCTGGTGCCTCAGCCGCAAGAGACTCCGAGCCCCGGTGCTGCTTGAAGCAGAGATGGCAGCGCCGGTGCAGTGATCTGTGCTAATGCTCAGTTAATGAGAAAAATCTCCTGTCAGAGCTGTGCACATCCTGTTGTGAAAATCCATTCAAGAAGATCACTTGAAGATTTTTTCAAGCTTGATTGGGGCTTGTCATTCTGCATTCATGCCTCATTTCCCAATAAAAGTTGCTGTAAAGACAATTTTCAGGAACCTGCACGTAGTCTGAGCAAATAAACATGACTGCCATGAGCAGAATGGGAAAGCAAAATGCAAATCCAGCAGTGATGGATGCAGATGGAAGAAAGACCATTGTTCTGTCTGCTGGAGAGGCGGAAGAAGCAGGAGATTAATTAGGAGTGAGGAATATTTTTCATGAAGTGTTTGATCCTCCCTTGCTTCCCCTTCTCTCTATTCTGGGGTTTTAGCAGCCTTTCTTACCGAAACCCGCAGCATGGCAGTGGTGCCCAGCTGGTGGATGGTGTCTGCCATGTACCCTGGGTCCTCTCCGGCATCAGCCCCGTGTCTGTGCGCTCCTGTTGACTGACATCCCCTGGGCTCTGCCTCCTACAGGCTCCGGCAGAGAAGTGCTCGCTCCCAGGTGCCACGCTCCACCTGTGGACCCCTTTCTGCTCCATGCGTGCCATGAGCCAGCTGGCCAGGCTTATCCTGGCTTCTGTCCTCGGGCCCCTTCCTGGCCCTGGAACTCTCCATGCTCCCTGCTCGGCCTCCTTGGCAGCACTGAGATGCTCACGTTTGTCCTTTGCTGCCCTCTTTTGCTTTCCAATAACCCGATGCTCCAACAGACGTGTTTGACACGACTCCTGCTGCACGCTCTTCTGACAGGCTCACAAACAGCATTGAAAAGAAAGCAATTAGGACTCTGGCAACATCTGATGGCACCAGTACCAGTGAGAAGGGGTGCACCGAGCAAACACCAGGCTGTTTCCTTGGCAGAAAACAGCAGGAGAGGCATTTCCTGGGCACCGAGGCCATGGCTCACCAGCCCCACATCCAGCACAGGGCCTGCGGTGCTGGGGATGCTGCCAGCCCTCGTTCCACCTCTGCCGGTTTGCTGGTGCTTGCTGGTGTTTGCTGGTTAGGCGGGTTTAGGATGCGGTCAGACCCGCTGCCATGTCCTTGAAGCTCTGGAGAATTGCTTCCTGATGCAGCAGCTCTTTGTGGGGGTGATGCACTGGAAAATACGGCATTTGTGGTTTTAATTTACAACACACAAATTACCTTAATTGAGCTGCCTGGGATGCTTGCATTATGTTAATGCCTGGAATAACAGCATCTTCATTTAGAAATCTGATGAAACCAATTTAATGCATTGGTGATGCCAGTACCAAGGTACTGCAACTCCTGGAGGCACGCTGCATCTGTCCACCCTCAGCTGCCAGCCCTGGCTGCGGGTACCGAGGGTGCACACCAGGGTCCCTTGCTGCAAGCACACGCCATGTGGATCAGGGGTTTGGCCGTTTTGCTGGGGAAGCTTGGGAAAGCATCGGTGGTATGGTTATTTTTTTGGAAAACATGATTTCCAAAAGCAATGTCACATTTTCTTGGAATTTGCCTGCAGTTGGGGGAGTTTTGGATGAGATCTCACCCAGTGTCTCACCCAGCAGAACTAGGATTGCTAATGTGCCTCTGTGTCAAACAGGGAACTTTTGAATTGTCTCAATGTGGTTTGTTCAGTTTTACCTCTTAAACAGATTTGGTACTTGTATTTCTATTGCTTTGCTTTCAGAAATTATGTGTCCCCCGACTGAACTGTAAAAAAAGCACAAAGCAATCTCAAGAGAAACATCAACAGCCCCAGCAAGGAGAGCTGGGGTTAAAAACCAAGGCATGGAGTGAAAGGTTTGGCTGGGATGTAGCTGTTTCTCCTGCCTTCTGGTGCCAGCCCAACTGCTCAGCAGCTGGGGGTGGCAGAGCCACTGCTGCCATCAGCACGGCCTTTTGAGTGCTTCTCCCACAGTTAGAGATGCCGCCAGCAATTCTTCTGCCTTACTCTGGGGCTTAAGCTCTGAATAACTTAAAAATCACTACGTGAGGTGAAAATACTCTTTTGGCACTCAGCTGGGAAAGATGTCCCTTAACAAGTCTGCAAGTCGCTGCTGTGCTGGCTGGTCCCTGTTTCACAGGCAGGACGGAGACATTTGGTACCTGTTGGTGTAATTTTCTGTCGTGGTGTTTGTTTTGGGTTCAGGCTGAGGTGACCCATGAAAAGCTGCAGCTCTCTTGGGGCAGTGTAGCAATAAAGCAAAACCCTTCCTAAACCTTTTTTCTGCCTTTTTATTTTTTTTCCAATCTCCAGTTATTTCTCACCATCCAGCACCATGAGCTGTTAGAGAAGCCAGCCATCTCTTCCGTGTTGGTGGACTATTTCTTTTCCTTCTTTTTTTTTTTCCCCTCATCTTTTCCCATTTGCCAGATGAGACACTTCTTCCCCAGGTTTCCCTGACTTTCGTTGGTATTTCCTGTCCTCCCCAGACTGTGCTTTCTCCCCACAATATTAAGGGGGCTCCCCTCAAGGAGAGGTTGGGGCTGCTAAGGGATGCCTGCAGGAGACGAGCAGCAGAGCAGCAGCAGAGCCTGGTACGGAGGGTGAGGACAGAGCTGGGGCTTCCCTCCAGCTCTGGAGCTTCCTCAGTGTGTGGCTAATTCCCCCTCTGCAGCACGTGCTAGCAGCCCTCACCACAGCTACAACATCTTTCCTGTGCCTTGGCTGGGAAGCTTCTTAGTGGGATGCATCTTTGGTGGCTCCCCTGAGAGCCTTCCTACTTCACACTGGGTGCAAAGCCCCTGAAAATCTGCTTGGTGATGCTCAGTGAAGGGTTTGGGCGGGTCTCTTTGCCCTGCACCTGTGCTAAGCGTTAGTACCTGCTTACCTTTGTGAGCGTGGGTGCAAGCCTGTTTGCCATGAGGTTGTGGAGAAGCTAGCATGTGCGTTCTTGCGGCTGTTGGAGAAGCCTGCATCGCCTCCCATTCGTTTCCAGATGCCCCCCCAAGAGCCCGTCCTGAATGTGGAAATCCACTGGAGGGTTGTGAGCCAGGAGAGGAAAGAAAGCCTGCAGCAGGAGACTGCTATTTTCCATATCTGGGACTGTAGAGGGTGCCATACCATAGACTATACCCGGACTTCCCTCAGGTGCCAGCGGGTCTGGCGAGAGGCTGGCTCCTGGTGATGGCCTTTGCTCATCAGCAGCTCTTCCTATTGGAAAAAATGCTTAAAAAATTAAACACAATAATAATAATAACCCAGCACTTGCCATCCTGGTGGAAAATAAATAAGCTTTATGAAGAGTCATTTTTAACCTTGGTCTTCTCCACACTGTGGCCCCGGGAGCTTCAGAAATAATCAGGGAAGCCTGGTGAATCCATGGAGGCAGGTGCAAGGAGCATTGTCCGTTGCTTTGAGCTAGGAGCTAAGGCACTTCCCAGGTGCTGGAAGCAATTTTAGCCATGAGATTGTGCCAGTAATCATGGACGGGGTCCGTGCCTGGCTGCAAAGGCACACACTTGAGCTCTGCCCATAGGACAGGGAGAGATGCTCCTGTTCGGGAAGCAGCACCCGAGGTGCAGTCTGTCCCCTGGTGCTCCAGGTAGAGGGGCTTCGGTGTGAGATGCCGAGCAGGGGCCAAGCACTGCATTTTTCCCTACATCCATGCAGCAGCGGCAGTGGTGGTGGCTCTGCAGCAGGAGGCCTGCCTGCCTTTGGCCTTGCAGCATCTTCTCGTCACGGGGCAGGCTGGGGTCTGTTCTGATGAATCGGATCAGCCAGGCTGCTCGCACAAAGCCACTGCAGTTGCAACAGTGGTAGAAAATTGCGCACCACCCTGCATCCTGAGCAGGCTGGGAATAAACTGCTTTTCTGTTCGCTGGACAAAATCAAGGCCTTCTGCATACCGGCGCTGTACTTGCACACACTGCAAGTCACGTTTTATCAGTGTTTAAAGGCTCATGAGTAGCAAAGAGTGGAGCAAGTTTTGAGGTCATCGAGCAATGCTGAAAGCCTTGCAACGGGAGCTAACTGTAACATCTTTCAAAGGGTTCTCCTGGGGTCCATATGTGTAGACTGGTAAAGCTGTTAACGTTCCCAATTAGGTTTTAATTTATCTTAGTTTCCTCAGTATTGCCATTAAAAGTCACACCATACAACCATTAAACCTTAACATTACAATCTTAGAGTTTTGTCAGGTGCTGGCCACCAAACCTAACTATATACAAGCTGCAGAAACTGGACTTTAATTCCAGCTTTAAAAAAAAATGTTTAAATGGGTCAAGAGAATTTACCCTGGACATCTGTTTGACGTATAACGTGAGGATATTTAAAAGTCTTTTAACAAAAACAAATAAAGGCTTCCACATTCCCAAGGACAGAAACCATTTAATCTACTTGTACAGTCCTTTCAAGAATTTACCATTTTGGCAGGAGATATATGTCATTAAAGAAACAACCAATAAGATTTATTATGGCTAATTTATGTCTGTAACAGCTAGGACATGTTTTTGGGCAGTAGAGCTCACCACGGGCAGTGTTTTCCTTCCTGCACATTCTTATTGTTTTAGTTTATTACAGCAGCACGTCTTGTGAGATCATTTATTGCTTAGCATGATGGTACGAAGAACCCATTTATTACTGGGAGACATCAACACATTGAGTGAGATCACTCCCTTTCCTTTGGGTCAGCGTACTGTAGGTGATGAAATCATGTATTTATCTACAACTTATTAGATGCGTTTGATTGACTGGGGATCAATTTTTGTTTAACCAACTGTGCTGATGAGGAAGTTTCTCAGTGTACCACCGCAATGTTTCAAAACAGCCGTTAAAATAATTATCATAACGCGGGACCATGGGGCAGTCCTGTAACACATGTTTGCAGCGAGAAGAGGACAGTTCTAGCAACTAAAAATATAAGCCATATGGAAAACTCATCCGGCTCCGAGGGGAAAAAGGCTCAACCTGTTGTAGTTTTTTTATAAATTGGGAATGGTACAGTAAATGTTTGGGATAACCCAAGTCACCAGTAGGTCTTTCCTGCCATTGCTGAACTTCTGACCTCATTTCCTTGGAGGGCTGTTAAAATGAAGTCAGAGGGCACGCAGAGTTATTTGCCAGCACCATTTTGACTTGTGTGGTCTAGAAAGTTAACAGATTTCCCCCCCTTCCAAGAGACAGACGTGGTGATGAGGGGAGAAGACGAGATAGCTTAATTAGCCTCCCAGGCTGCCCAGCGGGGATGAGCCTTGCGCAGCCTCTGGCGGGGTGCCAGCTTCTCCACCGTGGGGGATGTGGCGGGGTGGCATACCACCAGCGTGGAAAAGGTGGAAAATGCGGATGCTCGGCGTCACCCCGGCCTTGGTGGTGGCTGGGGACCACATTTGGCGGCATCCCGTAGTCAGGGCTCGCCGGTGGGTGGTGTGACATGGAATAGTGGCAGCGGGAGAAGCTTGTGCTTCTGGTGCTTCGAAGGGAGAAGTCTGGTGGGGAGAGCGTTAACTCCTGCAGTGCAAACCGGCTGGTGTGATGGTGGGCATCCCCAGCAGGAGGAGAGCATCACTGCAGAGGGGTTCTCATCATGCCGTGAGGCTGGAGCTGGCAGTGTTTTTGATGGCTCGGCTTTGAAGCTTAGTGTGACGGTTTACTCAGTAGCTGGACAACCAGTCAAAATAAAGCAAAACTGGGCAAATAAGGAGCTAGAGGACATCTCAGCGTGATGTCAGAGCTCATCTGAGGACAAGGCCCTGTGCCTGGAGCTGGCCCGCAGGCTGCAGTGGGTGCGAATAATGGTCAGCGCTGTCATCCTCTTGACCATGGTCTGCAGCATCCCCTGAAGTCTCCTTCCTGTTGCAGTCATTATGTGATCCTGGCCTCTCTGGGACCTTGACAAGCCTCTAAGCATCTCCTGTGTGCCCTGTTCTGGGGCCATCTTGGGCTTCTGTGGCAGCTGGGGGAACCTGCTGGAAATCTGAGCTGCAGCTGGCTCAGGCTCACCCACGCCTTGTCTCCCTTAGCTTCTGGCACAGCAGGCTTCCCTGATACCTCTCCCGCCACCTAAGGGATCACCATTAGCACCTCTCTTAGCTGGGCATCCTGCAGTTGCACACACCTCTCTGTTTAAGCCCTTGCTGACAGCAGGGGGTTGCTTTTCCTTTTTAAGGCAGTTTCCTCCCAAATCCAAAGGCAATTAACGAATCTGCATGTGCATACTGCTCCACCGGACGATTCACGAGCAGCTACGTCTGTTGTTTCCTACCACCATCGAAGCTCACTGTCATCTTTCTGCTGCTCCCAGCCTTGCTCTCAGCTTGTTCCCAGGGCTGAAGTCACCATGCCAGCATCACCCATCCCCTCCGCCTGCACAAGGTGAATGCGCTGCTCGCCTGCGCCTGAACACACGTGGTGGTGATGAATTAGCGTGAAAAGCAGTGGCAGCAGGCAATCTGCAACACTCCGACAGTGAGCTGGGAAGTAAATAGCAGGCAGCATGTTTCATTTTATCACTGCGCTCCAGCAAACACCAGACATATGTTCCCTGGCATGATACAAGTCCACAGCCTAAGGTAGATCATACAAAACGCCAACTACTTTCAGCTGTGCCGGTGCGATGAAATGTTTCAGACATATGGTCCCAGGACTAATCTCCGCGTAGACGTTGCCTGGAAATGTGGAGAAAGCATTTGGGAAGGAGTGGTGCGTGTAGGTGGGTTCCCAAAGTCTGAGGCTCAGGGGAGGCTCTGGCTATTGGACAGGGAAAGTCCTGAACTCAGCCACCTGGGGTCGGAGGCAAGTTTGAATCAAGTATTTGCCAGCCCCAGGCCCTGATCCTACCTACCCTCAGCCACTGTCTCTGCTGTTGTCCTGATGTAACTCTCCTGCAGTTACTCTCATTAACACTCAGTTACTCTCATTAGCAGTCCCAGTGCTGATGCTGCATTACACCTTCCTCATACACATCATTTCCTAAAGGGTTGGGGAAAATCCTGGACGATCAACGACCCAGAGTATAAAAGAGAAGGCCTTTCTGAGGGTTTGCAGAATTAGAAGGCAAAGTCCTTTCTTCCCGTCCGTCACAGCTTGCCTTTGGGTGGCTTGATGCTGCAGGGACATGAAGCAGAGCCAAGAAGCTGGTCTGGAGCACGAGCCAGCGGGCTCTTAGCAGAACAAGTCAGGAGCCTCAGGGTTCGAGCCAAAGCTGTTTTCCACGCTCCATCCTCATGTACCCTCCTTAGTTTTAATGTGTGCTGTCCCCCACAATTGTTTGGTTCCTGCCCATCCCCGTTCTCGGGGAAGCTCTAGGTTTCCATGGGTGGTGGCAAGGACCAGCAGGACCAGCCTCCAGTAAGGAAGGCCTGAGGGCAAGCGTGAAAACTGAGCGAGTGGGGAGGATTTTTCTCCCAAGTGTTTTTCCAGCCTCTAGTTAATATGCCAGGGTATGTGCAGTCTGCCAGCTGCATTAGACAGAAGGCCCTACTGTAATGCTCTAATGATCCTTTATGACCTTAGAAATCGTTCAAATTACCTGGGTTGGGGCGGGTAGTTACCAATTTGTCTGTGCACAGTCCGCTCCTCATAGCTTTGCAAATCCAAGTTTTGTGGCTTGGGGAAGGTCTCAGTGCTTTGATGAATCCAATTTCTCAACCAGGCACAGTGATACTCACCGGTCTGAAGGCAAGTTCATAAATCAGGACAGCCGAATATTACTGGGGCACACTTCAATCAGCTTTAAGTGACTTAATTCAACTCAGGCTGATTCCTTATCGATTTAAATGACTCATTTAATCTAAACTTTAATGTCAATCAATCTTTCTACCTTGCTGCTCTCATCTTCCGAGGCAGGAGAAATGGGATCCAGCTGTTTGTGTTTAGGTCTGTGAATTGCTGCCAAGGCGGAGAAATGTTTTTTTTCGGCATGCAGTTATCCAAACATTCCAGAAAGTTAGCTTCCCAGGCAAGGGGAGGCATGCCATGGCACCCCTGAGAAACAGGGCTGGAAGGGGTCGTCTCATCCATCCCCGCCACGGGGTGGACTCAGTCCCACCAAGCCCCCCCGGCAGTCACATCTGGGCTCTTCTATCTGCCGAAGTGCAGAGACCTCTGCCTTGCTGGGCCAGCTCTCACTAAGCTCCTCTAACCATTCCAGAAGGTCAAGGAGCATCTTGTCCATATCCCCTTGCTGCAGCTTCAAGCCATGGCTTCTCATCTTGCCCACAGCGACCAGAAGAAGCTTCATCCTTTCTTCTCTGTAGTAACCATTATTGATGCTTTATCTCAGCCTTCTCTATGCTAAACAATCCCATTTGCTCATTTCTGCCTGGAGGACCATGTTTTCCAGACTTATGATCATCCTTGGTGCTCTTTGCCAGTTCTCCATAATGGGCCCACATCTTTTCTGAAGATCTCTGCAAAGTGTGCAGTACAGTGTAAGGCCAAAAGAATCACAAACACAAATGCAAAATGGAGCTTTTTTTTTTTTTTAAATGACATAGGAAGATCAACATTCTAACATTCTGCCCAGAAACTCTTCCTGTGCAGGTATAGCAGGTGCATGATTCTTTACCTCCAGAGCTTTGATGCCCAACGCTTGAACTTTTTTGAATAGATGGAAGCCAGTGGAGTCAGTGATCAGCATAGCAGACTGCACTGCTTTCTTGCAGCCAAAAACTATGGGACAGTTAGCCACTGATTAACTGCAGCATAACCAGCAGGGGGCTTGTCAAGTATTGTAACTGGCATCGTGAATAGTAATACCCACTGGCAGAAGTGGAAACGGATGGAGAATATCCAGAACCATTCAGGGAAACATCTGAGAACACCACCCCAAAATGGAGAATCATGCATTTCAAATTCTGGGGAAAATAGGAAATGAGGAAATTAATTCCTTAACTGGTGTAAAGAGTTAGCAACAAGTGGCCACAGGTATTGGAGCCCAGGAAAAAAAATATTAAAAAAAAGCAAAAACAAGCAGGAGGTGACTTCAGCTCTGGCCTCATTGTAGGCTGGCCTGTGTGCCCCCAGCCCTGCATGCCTATGCACCTCCAGTCACAAGGGCCCCTTCCCCTTCAAGCACCACCAGTCTGGGCTGGCACTGAGGGCCTCCCAGGCAGCGTGCGGCGTCGGTGCGGTGTCGGCTATGGTTGCAGAGGGAAGTGCACTTGCGTAACAGCGCCGTGCCAGCCTGGCTCAGATGCTTCTAAGATGGCACTTCTGTGCGAAATCTTGAATTCCAGTACTTCTCTCCAGCATCCAAAAATTCTTTCAGAGCTGAAAATTTGCACATATGGGCTTGGCCGGGGAGAACGTTTTTCCACCAAATTTGAAAGGAAAAAAAATAGGTTCAGCTGTTTTTAATTTAGGAAATTGGTGGAGGGGGGTGTATGTGGGTATTGAAATGTTTGAAATCTCTCGCTGACACACACCCCATTTTGTTTGTTTGTTTGTTTGTTTTGCTCTGAGCCATTGGAACACGAAATATTCCCTGGTTGTGTCTGAGAAAAGAGCACGGTGAGGTGAATCCGCACCATCTCAGTGCGCTGTCACTTTGGGGCAGTGCAAATCCTCCCGCTGCCCCTACGGCAGCGTTGCTGAAGCATTCCTGTGCATTATTTTGTCTTTATTCAGGCAAGGACATACAACACTCCTTAATGGCTCAAGAGCATGCGTCTGTTACTATTGGCTGATTATGTATTTCTCGGGACAAAGGACTGAATTTTAGTTTCTTGTCCCCTGTTTTCTTAGTTTCTGTGTGCTTGGCTGTGGCATCAGCCTCTGCCCTTTTCTCAGGTCTTGTGGCCTCTTGGAAGTTTAATTATGGCTAAGCATCATGCTGTGGGAGATTCATCAAAGCTGTGAACCTGGTTGGTTGGGGCACTGGCACAGGATAAGCAACTCAGGGGTTTAGGACTTTGGATTAAAACAGCCACATTCTGGGGGAATGCTCGAGGCACCATTTCAAGGAATCAGGGCCCTAAGGAGACAGCCCGTGGGGTGCAGTGGGGTCATAACCTATTCTCCCTGCAGGCTCGATTCCTCACGGCTGTTCCCAGCAGCCTGCTGCTCTCCCCATCCCATCCCGTTCTCAGTTATGCTGCAGGCTCACCCCTTCCCCAGCCCATCTCTTCCAGTGCTTCTCCATCCTCAGCCTGCGTCTTATCCAGGATTTGCCATCCTATCAGCCGTGGACCTAAAACCAGAAGGTTGCCTTCCTGTTTCCATCCGCTGTTCACAGCCCTGAAGCTTTATTACCATGCTCATGCTTGGGCTGCTCTAAAGCAAGCCCAGGTTTCCTAGCTCGGGCTGCTCCTCTTCCCACTGGTCCATCCACAGTTAGTCCTCACCTTTCCCACGTTGCTGGCCCAGAGCCAAACGCTGTGCTCCCAGCAATGTACACTGGCTTCGTTTGATGACTTTGTCTGGTTTTAGCCGGTAGCAGCATATATTGCAGCTAGGATCTGTCAGCCCTTGGGTCTGGTTCTTCTGCAGACCTGCTGCTCTGCCAGATGCTTCCCCTCCCAAATTTCTGCAAATGATCTTGAAAAACTGGAGTAATGGCCTTAAAAAATCAGGCCCCGATGCGAGGAGATGGATCAGAAGGCCCACGCTTGGTCGGCCCTTCAGCTGCTGCGTAATGATGTGCTGCGTGAGCCCGCCAGCACCAGGGCTTTGGCCAGGCTGCAGCGGAGCCAACCCAGATGAGCCTTGGCAGTTTTATTTTTGGCACAGGCAATTAAATAGCCCATGTAATTCTCATCGATCTGCGAGCTATATGGTATTTTTTTTGTGAGCTCTTAAAAATTTAGAATCTTTTGTCTCCGGTTCATGTGAAAAGTGGACAGTGCTTTATTTTTAAGTATAATTATGTGGATTTGAAAGTTTCCTTTTCATTCTTTTTACTGTTGGAGTCTTAAATGCGGCAAGGGCTATAATCGGCTGCAAAATGCATCCATGTGCAATGCACATGGCAAAAACATTTCTAGCTGTATCTCTGCACTAACAGCATCACTGGGCTCTGAAGCAGCCGGAACTTGGATTTCCGCTCCAGAAGAAATTCTTACATTTCACATGTTGCTTTCATGCTCGGTCAGAAAACAACAGATTCTTTCCCCCCACCAAGTGACATTGTAAAAATTATCTAGGATCAGTCAGCGTTGTTTAGACAAAAAGCAAATCTTTTACTTTTTCACATTGGCTTTGTTTTTGTTTAGCTATTTCAGAATGGTTTCAACAGAGACCATCACGGCATCCCGCCCCAATACGTGCTCTTTGTTTCAATGTTTTACAACCAACTTTTCAAAGTCAGGCTGTTCTCCTAGAATGTTTCATTTTTTAACGAAATGGCAGTCACTAATGGAAAACATTCCATCAAAATAATCTTGACAAACTTCAGATATATTCTCCACAATTGCTGCTTCTGGTTTTAGATTACTGTTGGTATCATAACTGGTACTTATTTAATATAGTGCTGTGTTTCTGAATATCTAATGGAAGAAAATGTCCATTCAGGAGAAGAGCACATGAAAAGAAGAGGAATTATTTGCTTAAAAAAAAAATAAAAAAAAAGGAAATGGTGCAAATTGTGGGTATGTTGATTGGGGAATCCTTGTGCTTCAGACACACACGTATGTCTCCCTTGAAAAGAAGGAAGTTCCCAAACTATTTAAAACCTTCCCAACAGACCTCCCACAAATGATAACTTCTTGAAAGCCCAAATGTCTCCAAAGATGTACGTGGCATCAAAAGGGAATCCCCTCAAATGATTAGAACCGTACAGAGTCCCATCTGGATTCGAGCTCCAATAATAAGGGTCAGGACCTTGTCCATACGTAGTAAAAAAAATACTGTAAGAAAGCACTTTTTTAGTATTTCCAGATGTAGAGAGAACATTTTTCTTTTTGAAATACAATGAGAAAGCTTTGTCAAGCTTTTTTGGAAACAAATATATAGGCAAGCACAGCTAAGAAAAACATTTTGCCAAGTAGTAAAGACACGTTAGGGCAGGTGAGTTTAGGAGTTGGCAGCATGACGAGTTAGAAAAGGCCAGAATATTTTTGAACTGTGCTGTAAATGGGATTTATTTAAATCAAACGGGGAATCACATTTTAAATAGATTCATAGGCTTTTTGGTCAGAAGGGATCATTAAATTTTCTAGGCTTTTCTCCAGTATAACCTAGCCCATTGAATTCCCCCGTCAGTTACTCCTGTAAAATAAATAAACAAACGAATAAGTAACTTGCATTTGGATGTCATTCTGGAAGACCTGCTTTAATCGGACTCGGTATCAAAGGTTCAAACACCTCGAAGGCCACCATTTCTCTCAGCCACTCATTCCAATAGCCTGCTGCAGCACCGCCAGCTTTGCTTCACCTGTGGGCTCGCCTCACTGTAGCCTTCGGACGGTACTTCTTTTTATCCCATTTCCTTCATGATATATATACAAAAAATAATAATAACCTTTAAAGCACATGGTATTTTTTTGCTGAAGAGG
The DNA here is from genome assembly GCF_040182565.1 of Anser cygnoides. Lineage (NCBI taxonomy): Eukaryota > Metazoa > Chordata > Aves > Anseriformes > Anatidae > Anser > Anser cygnoides. The sequence continues at coordinate 10,519,792 of NC_089875.1, forward strand.
TATTTATGTACTGTAATCAAATCAGTTTTTGATCTTCCTTCTGATAAGTGAAACAGCTTGTGCTCCCTGAATCTCTCTCTGTTTTTCGCTCAAGCCCTGGAATAGTTCCTCTGGCTGTCTCCTCAACTGTATCATTCAGGCGGGATCTGAAACTCGGATGTGACTTCCTTCCAAAATGTGCCGTGAGGAACGGAATTAAATGAAAAGGGCACTTTTCTGAAAAAAAAAGAAAGGTATCTGCAGACAAGATAGCATTGCATGCATTTGCCAGTTTCAAACACAGATAACTGGATGCACATGGGAAATAATTCAATTTCCTTGAAAAATAAAATAAGCAAAATATTTTTCAACACGTTTGGAATTTGTTCTTGATATTTTGTTAAATCAACTGATATAGAAGCATTTTCTCTTAGTTTCATTTTTGGGGACTTCATATTTCGTTATATACCAAATGTCTTGCTCAGGGTTTTTTTTTGGTTCATGGGCTTCTCTTCTGCTTGTTCCCCCTTCCCCCTCATTCCCATTTGAAAAATAGGAAAAGCACAGGAAAATGAAAGATTTTGTGCATATTTCAGGGGAAGGAAAAGAACTAATAATCCTCACACAAGTTCCTTCAGAAGCACGTGCTCTGCAGGCAGACTTAGCACCATTTGCTCATCTTAGAGTTCCCCTGCTTGGGTTCCACAGCTGCAGTGAGCTGCTGTGGGGCAGCTCCTGCATGGCCTCCAGTGCCACCCCCTTCCCAGGCACCTTGTGTGGTGCTCGGGACAAAACCCATCTTTCTTCTCCGCTTGTGGCATGAACTGGCCTATGTCTGACTCTGCGGGAGCTGGCCACGGATGCTGCTGCCCACAGGAGCAGAGGGGTGGCCAGAGCTGGTCTGCAGGCAGCGGACACCTCCCTGGTCGACACCACAGGTTTGGGGAGGGTGCTGGCCCTGCTGCAGGCTCATGCTGCGCCAGCCACGACAAAAGCCCCATCGGTGCCATGACCATCTGGCGGAGTAATAGTGATGCTGACTCTTACGTCGGCATTTTAACACCATTGTACAATACGTGCTGGGGCCGTTGCGGTGGTTGGAGGTGAAAGACCGTGTTGTGATGGCGAGTGGGATGCAGCCCTGAACGTGCAACACCAGGCGGTTTTGTTGTGACTGCGGCTGGACAGGTCAGAAGCGCGCGTTTAGCTGTGATCCAGCCTCTTTCTGTTTGTGAGGCAAGAGTGACGGGAGCGAAAGGGCCTGCAAGGTCATGGCGTGTTTATGAAAGCTCAATTTCCTGGAAGCATGGGACCTTATGAGACTTTTGGTTTTCATTTTTAAAAACACTGTGTTTCTAGCCCTTGTGACTGCAGAGAAAAACTCAAAAACGTAATCTCCATGGACTGGTGAGGCTCAAAAAGCACTGGGGAGTGAAAAAGAACCTTTCACGTATCTGGACTCTGAAGTCAGCTCCGTGAATGCCTGGAGCCTGACTCACTGAGCTGAGCGTTTCGGACTTGGCAGCACCTCGGGTAAACTCCTTGTGTGATCCGGTTCTTCCAGAGAGGGTCTAGAGGTTACTGGTGCTTTGCTTGGTTTTGGATTTTTGGTTGAATTTCTTTGCCTTTAATTTTATTTAAATAATTGCTGGAGATTTCATGCTGTTACCAACCAAATGCTGTGCTGGTTACTGAACTAGTGCAATATCCAAAGGAACAGCAAAACAGATGGGCACCTTTTACATCCCAGAATTAGTAGTAATAGGATGGTGGTGGTGGTGGTCTGGGAGTTCATCACAAATGGTTCATCCTCGTCTTGACTTTTTCATGTTGAATTTATCCTGGTGAAAAAAAAAAAAAATTAGTAGTGTATAGCTATTTGCATTTAACAGAAACATGCCTGAAAAGTGAATGTGCCATTTAAAGGTACAGCTCCCCTGCCTGAGATCTTCCACCGGTCCCGGGCTGAGAGAGATGTATAAATTAATCCCGTGCTGTTAATTGACGGCCGGCACAGATTCTGTGGCCCCTCCGCTGTCCCGCACGTCTCTGGCAGGAAGCAGGGGGAAGAGGGACACAGTGAGAGGGAGTTGAGTAGTGCTGCGAGCAACATGTGGAGTCCAGCTCCATCCATCATGTTATCTGTGCAGTTGCTAAGTAAAAGCACATTGCAGGAACCCGATACTCCCCGCCGCTAAGAGGGTGCTGCAGCGCGCCGTGTGCTAGCAGGAGCAGTGCAGCCACTTGCTAGGGAAGTGTATTTTGCCCGAATAGGACAAAAACTGTAAAACTTCCCGGCCTTTTTGTTTGTCACAGCCTTGCCAGTTTGGGTATAACACGAATGCTAGCTCGCTTGGTTTTGCTGTACGTTCTGAGTTATTTGGAACAATTCTGTGCTGATAGTTATCACTTGTGTACTTTTTTTTTTTGATTGTGAGGATTTTAGACTTTGTGTAACTTTCCCATTACCTTGAAGAAGAGGAGTTCTGAACTGCCAGTTCTGTAAACATTCTCAATTTTATACACACGCATTGTCTCTGGTCTAAGACCATATAGTCTTTCAAATCTGTGCCTTGCCCCGGCTCTTAAATTCGGTTTCAGTGAGCTTCCTGAAAGAAGCAAGCAAGAGCATGCTAACACCATGCCGGTTTGTAGTGCAGCCTGCTGCATGGCAGGCACACACACATGCTCACAGCACAGCAAGCACGCCTGCAGCTTGCCCTCCTTGTTGTCCAGGCAGTGAGGCCCCCACCCGGGCTGTCCCCACTGTGGCACTCCACGGGAAGCTCCTGCTCTGGGTGACCTCCCGCAGATTCCTGTGTCCTGCAGGTGCCTGAGACAGCTGCCCTCCAGCTCCTGGCTGTCCTCCAGCCCCTGTATTTCTGATTCGCAGGGCTTCTAAAACACACCCTTTTCATACCCTGAAAACAGTAGGCAGGTAGCTGCCAGCTCCCCCCAAGCTCCGTGGATGAGCAGGCATCTGCTCCAAAGAGCAATTCCAAAAAGCAGAGCTGAGTTCCACTTGAAACCCCAATTTAGATGTCCAATATCTTCGCCCTTTCAAACCACAGTGGGCTGAAATTCAAATGTGGAAAATATCAGCCACAATACAGATTGCCGGATTCTCTATAGACATGATCTTTAAAAAAGCAACCACTAATAAGTATGTATTTTTCATCAATGCTTTCTGTTTTACATTTTTTAAATGCAATTAGAGCTAGTCTCAGATGCACCTTTATTGCTTTTTATGTTGTTGAAGGAGAGGAAAAAAAAAAAAAAACAACAAAGACCTAGCTGTGTAGATTTTCATCTCGCTTGCAGTGGGTCTTTAGAGCTGGGAATTTGGCCTGCTGAGTCCAAAAGGTTAAACACTGCACAGAAATAGTTTTTAGCCAAGTTGGTGCATTTAATATTTCATTATAGAGTAGTTTTGTTTGCTAAAAGCTCAAACTGTGCATCAGACAGGACAAGGAGGCTCAGAACTGGGAAGTTGAGCTGTCTATCAGTAAAAGCACTGAGCAGGCGGCAGTCGTGATGGGGAGAGGGGACCAGTGCCATGACCCCCAGGCTACACTTGGGTCTGGCACCACGGCTGCCGCGAGCCCTGCCGGAGCTACAGCGATGGATGGCAGCGCGACCGCTCTGCATTAGCCAGGAGGAGCTACGGTGGCAGATCTTGGAAGGCAGCAGCCAGGTGAGCCTCACCTTGGCATTGACAGAGCCAACATGCAATACGAAAATCTAACTTGGCACCCCGTCGCCAGCAAGTGCTCTCCAGACTAGGCTAATTTAGTTTGAACTCCTTGTCTCACCGAGGTAGCCAAAAGAGTAGAGGTATATTAGCAGAGCCATTCCTTATGGATGTTCCATCATCTTCTTTGCCTGTAGCCTCCCAAGCCCACATGAATCAGCATCTTTGCAGTGCAGAGGGCGAATAATTGCAAAGCAACTGTATTTTTCTGAAAACATGTGTTGCTGTTTTGTGTGCATTGAGCTGAGGTTTATAGCGAGCGGTGGAGATGCAGTTGTTTCATTAACAATGAGTAGCATGATCCTGCTAGAGTTAAAAGAGCCATGAAGAAATACCCAGATTTTCTGCATTCCACTTCTTCAACCTGATTTTAGTCTGTCTGGTTGCCTAGTCATGGATGAATTTCAAACTTTTGATTGAAATATGGACAGTATGTGATTTAATCAGTACTTGTTTTATCTGCAATGCTCTGTTTGAACTCTTTGTAGCATGCTGTATCTTGGCATGTTAAGACATGCTTCGAATTTGCCATCTGGTTTTGGAATGGAGTACCTGTTTCTTTTATGGTCGCACTCTGTATCCCTTGGGGGGCCTGTTTGTTTGTTCTACCATTTCTTGATTCAGGATTCCGCTAAGGACAGAGCCCTTCTCTATCACACCCTGGGAAGCAGCACAAGGGCGGCAAAGAGCTGTATACAGACCAATGTGCTAACCTCAAAACGTTTTGAAGTTTGGTTCGGATCTGTGTCCAAAAGTTGGGATGCTTTTCTGAAACTCATCCAAACATATCTGAGACTCTTTGGGCTGGGAATTGGGTTAAAACCCATGAGAATAGTCACATTTTATTTTTCAATCCTGTCTCCAAAGTTTCTGTGCTTACTGTTTTTTGCAAAGCCTGGACTCCAGTGAAAATCATAATTCATGGGGTAACTCAATAGTTCTCTTTCTGCTCTCGGAAGAGCTTAAGATGACCAGATGTGCACAGTCACTGCGGGTGGGAACACAGGTTGAAGTTAGCCTGGCCTTCCTGACGAGGGCTGCCCACGCCACAGGGCCAGGTTGGCTTAGCGCTGCAAAACCTCCTTTTCCCCATTAGCTAGCCTGGGGGATGAGAAGACTCATAGGGACCCTAAATCCTGAGGGGGCCTGCGTATCCTCCAGCCTGCCAGTCCTTTGCTTTCCCCCAGCCCCAGAGCATCTTGCACCAGGCACTGCTGACACGTGAGGCTGCGGGACGGGAGCATGGTCCCCATGGGCATGAATTGGGGCCATGGTGCCGCAGCTCACAGGGCGCTGCTCATTGATGCTGCCTGAGGCAGGACCAAGATAACAGCCATATCTCCATACAGCCTGTAAATTGCCGTGCACGCTTTGATACCATGGCAAAAGCCTGCCGGCGGAGGAGGAGGATTGGGATTCAGGCCGACAGAATGGGACCTCGCTGGGACTCTACCCCTTCAAGCCTCAGCTCATCAAAAAGCCAGTGAAAGCCACTGTGAGCACCGCCTGCCTGCTCCGTGTTCCCTTCCTAACGAATGTGGAAATATCTACGGCAAGGGGAATTTATGGATGGAGGAATTCCAGCTACCGTCATTTCATCTGTACTGCAATAAGGTGGTCTGCAGCTGACAGCCTTGTAAAATACTGCCGGGGTGTGAAGTCGTGGAAGAGCTCCTGAGAAGCAGCCGTCCGAGCCTCCTGCCCTCCAGCCGCTCGCCCGGCTGGGAGCAGGCAGCCCCTTAAGGGCCAGAAGATGTTTATAACATACTGTAGCTCCCATTTCTTTATGGGCCTCTTCTCTAAGCCAAATGAAGGCAAAACGAGTACTTTATTGAGTGGGCTCTGATGACCTTCGCGTATTTATTTTTTTAAAATGAGCAGATCTCTTTAAGGAAAAAAAAAAAAAGTATATGAAAAACCCAAACTAACTTCAGATGGCGAGTTTAACCTCCAGTGGTCTCATAGATTAAAAAAACATTAAATCTTTTTATCTAAATTCTAATAAAAATCAAGTCTCCCATGGTTTTAGTGACTGCTTCCAACTACACTTTAAAGCTTATTATTTTCAGGTCAGGTTGTGCACTGCACAGTATTTCATTTTTTTTTTTCTTTATATTTTAAATCATTAAGTTAAGGTTCACGCTTACTATGAAACAGTACTTTAAGTATCCTTGCCTGTCACAATTTCACCTGGGAAAAGCTTCATATTTAAAATGAAGCTATGTTTTTAAGTTAGCTAACAGACGAGAGAATTTTAATGGCTTATCAAGTCCATTGCACATTTACTTTATGGCATTTACCTTCTTTTGTATGGTGTTATAAATATTCCATATTTTGATGTATTAGCTGAGAGAAATATGTTTTTAAAAAATCTTCTAAAACTAATAAAGGATGGAAGGGATCAAGGCAGCTTGGCTGGAAAAGTCTCGTCTTCAGGCAGAAGCGTCCCCAGGCGCAATGCTGCACTGTTGATTTCACTGTCTGGAAAACTGACCAAACCCTCTGGATCCAAACACAAACATTCCCAATAAAGGGAAGTTCTGAAGGCTTTAAGGGAAATCACTGCAGCTCCTGGCCCACTGAGATGGGCACAACTTGCTGGATGAGAAGGCTGTTTGTTGAGAAAATGAAAGTTTCAGGAGACCACAACTATTCATTAATTAATTTGGGTTGGATTCAGCAAAGCTTGCTGGCAAGGAGGGGAAAATGAGGAAGGCAATTTCAAATTATTAGCTTTTTTGTGTGTGTGTGTGTGTGTGTGTTTTTGTTTTTTGGAGGGGGTGCTATTTTTTGAAATATGTTTTGAAATACATATTGGTATCTTGAGTTCTCATCCCCAAAATGATGGTTTGAGTGGAAATGTAGTTAAAGGGAATGTTTTTGTTTGCTCGCTTGCTTGTTTGCTTTCAGAATGCAAAACGGGGAAAAACAAGCTCCAAGACAAAATAATCTTATTTCATGCTGGGTGAAACAAGGCATTTAATTCAATCCAAATTTGAGCATTGCTCCTCCCTGCCTCCCCCCTTAAAAAAATAATAAGAAAAAAAGGAAGGAAGGGAGGGAGGGAGGGAGGGAGGGAGGGAGGAAGGGAGGAAGGAAACCACCAAAGCTGAGTGTTTCACTTCTGGTTGATTCAGAATAATTTGCGATGTGCCTGAGGTTTCATTTGTTGTTGTTGTTCTGGTTTGCCCACTCAGCTGAAAATCTGATTATTCCCATGGTTTTCTGGGGAAAAAAGTCAGCGCTCGTGGCTAGAGCTGCTTTTTGGGCAGCACCTTTCGAAGCTTCCCTTCACCCTCCTGTTTGCTGTTGTTTGCCGTGCTTCTCCCCAACCCGCATTCTTATTGACAGTTTTGTCACTCACCTGAACAGACCAGCCCAGTTGCTGGAATTAGGTTTGCTCTCAACCTTCTTAACTCAATGTCTTTTTCATGGCCTTAGCTCCACTGGACTGGGAATTTCCCTTGTAGCATTCTGCTTCGTGGATCAATTTTGTAGTTCTGAGATTTCACTTGAGCGCTGCTTACATCTACTGCATCCTTTTTTGTGTTAGCTAAAATCAGAGTGAGGTGAGGGATGGGATGGCAGGGGACTGTGCAGTGCACCAAGCTGTGTTGGGCTCCCACCAGGAAGTGCATGATTGCAGAGCATTTTATATTTGAAAATATACCATCAGATCCATACTGCTGTTGAGCACCATATATTCACCTGGTAAACCTGAAGACATCCTCACACCCCCAAGAACATGCAGTGTTGTCAGCAGAAAAGTGCGCCTCAAGACCGGGGGTTGGTGGCTCTCAGGGGATATCCCGAGGGAGACATCTGTCCGGCCGCACGTCCATGCTCCCCTCGCCTTGGCACCAAGGGGACCAACAGGTCTTGGCTTTGGTGAGAGCGCGGCATGGCATCCCCAGGCCTTCTGCAATGCTCTCAGCAGCAGCAAACCCGTAAACCAGGCACTGATCTGGGCAGTTTGCCTTTACTAGCAAGGGAGCTTGGCCTGACACAAAAAGTTAGTGGGAATCATGAAAATCTTAAATAATGGGATAAAACAACCGGCTGAAGTGCAGGCGCTCTCTCCAGCGGAGCTGCTGGCCATTTTGGACACCAGTATTTCCCTCTGTAACGCTGCTGTTCAAGCAAATGAACAACTTTTGCACTTGATAGAAGCATTTTGCTGCCAGAAAAAAAAACAGGGGAAGGTTCTGTCTCCCCATCCGTAAGAGCAGTTGAACAACACTTTACATCAAAGCCCTTTCATTCCTCGGCAGGAGTTATAAATGGGCTTCGGTGCAAGTGGCATGGCTCCTGCATGAGGACCGAGTGTTAGAAGTACCTCATGCTTTCATATGCCACAACATTAATATCAACCATCCTGGAAGTTAAAAGAATATTTATACACGTACACATCACATTAATAATGCATCGATTGACTGCTCTTATATTTAGAAACTAATATATTAAAACAAATTACTAAGTGACAAAACTTTCTTGACAGGAGATGAAATATATTGCTCTGCTTTATTGTATGTTATATTTATTATTAGAAATCAAGTAAATTCTTCCCATACTACGACTTTTTAAAATAAAGTCTCCATGTCTGATTCTCATTTGCGCTCCAGGCTATGTATGCTTCCCTGCTTGTGTGAAGTGGCAATAGGGCAGATAAGAATGAAGTCTTTCAGAGCTGAAGACTTTAAATCTCCCTGTTTGGGATGTACTTGATTGGAGAAAATAACCTTCCACCCTGCATGTAGCTATGCCGAGGGTGGACGTATCAAACACAGATTTCAGGGCCCCGATACTAAAATTCTGGAAGGTCTTTAGAGTAATCCTTTAATCTGTTTACTGTTAGATACAAGAGAAAATGCTTATTTACAAGAGTAAATATCTACTTCCATTTCAAATAGGAGCTTAATCTGTTTAGGGAAAGGCTTGGGAGTAAATAATTCAAACTACTTTAAAGATTAAGGTTATCATTTTTTTTCCTTCAAAGGAGGTTGCAGGCAACCTTCAGAGGAAGCAGTGTTCATTAAAGTTGGTCCAAAAGTGTTTTAAATGCTCAATTATTTGGCCTCATAGCGGCAAACCTAGATGCAAGGTCGGGCCAATTTTTGCCCGTTTTGCAGTGACTTCAAGGCGGGCTGTGCAGATGCAGCCCTGCATCGGGTGCATTTTCCATTCTGCAAATGTGCGCACTGCCCCAGCAGCTCGGTTAGGTCTTGTGTGGCTCTAACACAGCCTTGTTTTCAGGAGTCTGCGTGATTATGATATTATATTCCATTCTTGCTCCTGTATTTCAGTAATTAGTATGTTCTGCAGCAAATATTATTGATACTTTGAAACGGCTCAGAGCTTAAATGCTTGGTTTTCTTTTAAGTTTTTATTCAAATACACTTCTGATTAAAACCATCCGCCCGACCAGACGGCCCTTCCAGGCGCAGAGCATTGGCTGACTTCTGCGCAACACCTTCTCACAAGGACAGGATAAATGGACTCCCGTTTACTGTAAATCTGCTCGCCCCGCTGAAAGCCAGAGAAGCCAGAGCGGATGCAGAGCTCCCAGCAGCTCCATGGGGGACCAGGATGGACAAGATGGAGCTGCTGGCTTTAACTTTGCAGCTTTCCATGCCTGCCTGCTTCAAGGAGGCCAAGTGAACGATTGGCCAGCTCTGGAGATTTCACACCAGAACTGGTCCTACCAGATGCACCAGCACCTCCTGCCCTTGAGCCGCCGGAGCACTTCAACACGTGCTTAATGCTCGACTTCAGCAGGGCTGCTCGCATGCCCATGGCCAACTGTGTGCTTTCACCAACTTTGCAAGACCAAATCCTTGCAGAGCAAAGCTCAGGGTTGCTGCATTCTCTTCTTCATCCTCACCAAAGCGAATTTTGACTTGTACATTAAGGTACCCCAGAAATGACCCTTTCAGGCATATGGGGCATTATCCCATAGGCAGCAGGGCTGGAGAGGTGGGCAAGGGCCACCCTCTGCATCTGAAGGGCTTCTCACCATGCTGGGTGGCATCTGAAGTCTTTGGATGCTTTGTGCTTAAAAACTCCAGAGTCCTGGAGCAGTGTATTGGCTTGGTTTAGTTTAATCAGGTGTTGTTTTAAGATTTCTAGCTTTTGTGAGCATGGAGAGTAGCTTAAAACTCTACTAGTAGACATCCCGAAGGTCTCTCCTCTTTCTGATAATTAGCTATTTTCATTGACCTGGCTTTAAAGTGAAAATGAGCTGGGAGAGGCCAGGCTCAGGTTCGCAGTGACAAGACCCCCTAGCTCTGCGGGACAAAAATGCAAACCTTCAAAAAAAAAAAAATCTTAAAACTAAAACTCTTCCCCCAAACCCCACCTCAGTAAGTGCCATAAAATTTGATCTTTCCCAGAGAATGACTGGCATAGCAGAAGAGGCCACACTATGGTCTAGCAGACTTTCCTTCAGTGAAAGCAGTCACATCCCTCTGTTATGGCTGAATTTGTCCCCAGATATGTAATCCCAGGTCTGGAAGCAGTGCTTCCCTGTCTCTTGCTAGCTCCTGCTCTCCTGGCTTCAGGGAGGTGCCCCGTCCCACAGCAGACCTCACAGCGCTTTAGGGGGGAAATCACCTCCGCTCAGTCACAACCTTGCAGGCTGTATATGCGGGCAGGGAGCTGGGTGCTGGTGCACCCCAGGGATGTCCACTGCATCCCAGCTCACTCCTCTTGCGGCCCCAGGTTTCAGGGCGGCCTCCCCAGGATCCCTAGTTGTGCGGGTCTGCTGCGCACAGCTCAGGCAGGCAGACCCATGCGGTGCAGTGGTTTTAGGGTCTGGGGAGGCTGATGAACACCTGCGTTCTTCCGGGCAACTGTAAACCAAAAAGAACCCAAATCGATCTCCACTCTTAAAAAAGTGATTTGCTTTTCTTCCTTCTGCAGGGGAGGTACGATAGGCACGCGGGGGCACCAGGGAGAGTATTTAATAAAACATTCGATAAAGAATGTTTTGATTTGTTGCATTGATTTTTTTTTATGGGCATGGCCAGTACCAGCTTTGTTTTATGAGGAGTGTGAAATGTTGTTTGGCTCCTGCTCCGAATGGGCTGCTCCTCTCCTCCCCAGGAGGAAGACCATGGAGCTGGAGGAAGACCGAGGACTGCCTCGGGACTGCTCCCCAGACCCCACCTGTCCACAAGGCTGCGCTGTGCCTAGGGCCAGCACCCGGCATGCTTACTTTCCCATGAAATTCAGACCCAGTAATCCTGTGGTTTTCATTATTCTATTCCCGTTGTAGTTACAGTACACTTGTAATGAGAGCCAGCAACAGGAAACCCGGAGGAGCGGCAGTGAGTCCTGATCGGGGTTGGGGGGTTTATCTGCAGCCATCCAGGAGCGGCCAACACAAACAACCTGTGCTGTCCGTGCACAAAAATAGGAACAGAGCTCACACAAAGCTTGACGTTAGTTTTACGAGATTCACAATAACGATATCAATAGTGGTATAACTGTAAAAGCTTTTTGAATCACTTTGAATCATGGGGGTTCGAAGCATTGTGCTTTGTCCCGCACAGCCGGGAGGACTAGAAGTTTATACTGCTAAAGCAAACAGACAAGCCCAGGGCTGGTTTCCATGAAACCATCTCCCTGACTGCAGGCTCGGCGTAGAATAAAAGTGCAGCAGTGCTGCGAGTCCTGTGCAACCCGCGTGGCTGGGAACCCGCCCTTGCAGCTTCCCCTGCCCCAGCCACCCGCACTCCCTGCGTGGCTGGTGCAAAATGGCAAAAACCAGCCCTCAATTTCAGCCTTCCGTTTTGGTGGAGATGTCAGCAATCCACGTACGTCTTGAGTGAGTGCAGCCCTTTCTTCCCAGCTTTGAAGAGTTCCCCTGGTGAAGTGTGATCAAGCTCCTCAAGAGCAAGTGATGTAGTCAGCAAGGTGAAAGTTAATTTCTTTGTAACTAGGGTTTAATTTAAAATAATTATTGCTGCGTTAAAGAAGCATTGTCCTCCATTATTTATTTACAACTTGTGCATTAAAATGCTTGACTGGATCTCAACCCTATTAAACCAATCTGCACCCTCAGCATATTATTTAGTAAGTTTTGCAGCTCTACAGTCAGCCTACTCAGAGAGGCTGAAACGATCCTCCTTATATTTTTTAAATGCAGACCCCAAAGTCACACAGATGTCAGTAACGGATTTCTTACAAGGCAGCGAGTGAAGCCATTATTCACACTTTTATCTGGGCCTAAAATCAGAGCAGAGCAACAATGCACTTTTAAAATGTGCAAATATGGAATATTCACATGTAAGCAAGTAAAGTGGTGAGCGTGTGCCAAGTTTCATTTTGGTTTTGGAGTGCAATAACAGCAATTACAGGGTGTGTGGTATCATGGAGCCTGTCCAGGCTTTTTTAAGAGGGACCGTGGGTGCTTTTTTAAGATGCGCCCCTGCCCTGTGACATGAGCGGCTTGTTTCACCACCCCTCCATGAAGCAAAACGCCGTGTCTCTGAATGGAGCACATGCCAGAGCAGGTACCAAAAAGCTCCCCAAGGCACTGCAGGGAAGGTGGCTCTGGCCTCTGCTCTCCACATCAGAAAAACGAGAGACAAGTCTTCATAAGACTGCGAAATGCGGTGATATTCTGTGTGACCGCTGCACGTGCAGCTGGTCCTGCGTCTGCCCCTGACCGGGCTCACACAGTTCAAAAAGTGTGCCAGGCTGTGTCCTGGCATTTAGCTTAACCTCTTCCCTCCACACATCAGGGTTGCTTCTGGGCATGGGTCTCCAGCATTGCAGCGAAGCCCCAAGCAGCGGGGGGGGGCGCGTTCCTTGCCTACCTGGAGAAGCAGTGAGCAGGTTTTGTCAGCCTTGCCCACCTTTTCCAGAAGCTTAATCAGTAAGCAAGACAAAACACGAGGCTGTGCTCTGCTGAAGAGGTTTTTCAGTGAGCGTGAGCCGGTGGCTGGTGGCCACCGCGAGGGACAGGTGATTTGGCAGGCAGTGAGAGGGGATGGGGTAGGTTTAGGCATGGCAGGGCACCGGGCACGGCATCCTACAGCTTGTCCTGGTGGTGGGTAAAGCCTGCTAGCAGCAGTGCAGAGCAGCACGGGAGGGAGCTGGGACTCTTCCACCTACACATGGTTGTTCACCCATAGCAGGGGATTGCTGATCCTTCTCTGCAGTCTGGGGACAGACCTGCCGTCTCTCAGCCCTGTGTGGTGCAGCCGCTTGCCTCCCGTGCCTGGTCAACGTGGTCAGCATGCTGGAGCTCAAGTTGGGCAGGTGGCACCACCTGGCTCCACACATGGATGGGTTTCTGAGAAAGCGCGGGTTCTGCAGAGAGGCCACCTGCCATAACAGAGGCCAGACAATCTGTAAAATAGCCGGGTTAAGGACGAGGAGGTAATTCCCCGCTGCCAGGAGACCTCAGCTCATGCTGCCTGGTTCCACAGCTGCCTGCCCATTGAGGGCTAAGCCAGAGGCTCAGAACTCTCTGTCTCAAAAGTGTTTATTCAGTGGGGGCTGGAGCACAGGAAACCTGTGCTTGGTCTGCCTGGGCTTTTCCCAAAAGTTTGACAAAGTGCATTTGTGGCCGTGTGTTAGTGGCAGAATTAATCACGCCTGACAGGCCAAGTGCAGCCCCGGCGTGAAAGGGCAGAGCTCCAGCGCGGCCAGCGGCTCCTGCCAGCTCTGCCCCATGCATCTGAAGCCATTCTCCTCAAACACTGATTTATTTTCTAGGCAGAGGGGGGACTCGCCTTGGGTGCGTCCCCTTGGCAGGTTTTCATTTTTTAGTGTGACTGGCAGGGTCAAGTGACAGAAATGCTTTTCTTTGGCGACAGACAGGGGAGAAAGGAAGCCTTTGTCAGCATGGAGCTGCCACTCTTTTTGGGTGACACCTTTCTTCCAGGGCTGCCAGCAAGGGTGGAAAAGGCAGTGATTTGTATGGTAACTCCTTACGGACGTGCCTTTACTTCCCAGGCAGGCCTAATTATAACCCGAGTTTATAACCCCAGGTTAGCCCCTAGCTGTACATAGCCTGGTTCATTATGCTGGGCAGAAATGTCCTAATTGCAGCAAGCAACGTTAAATTTTCTTTTTTTTTGATTTTTTTTTAAACTATCTGATCAAACGTCGCTGTTTCTCTTGCAACTGGGATGGCGTAGCTCCCATTTTGTGAGCATGCAGCCCTGCAGAGGGAGAGGAGCGCAGTGGGAGCAAGTCCTGGAGGGCATGGCCCAGTTCTGGGCTATCAGAAAGCCTGCCTCAGAGACAAGAAAACCCCTCTCACCTTCTGTGCAGCAGGGAGAATGACTTTGTGCTTGCATCAGACATCCACAGAAACAAGAGATCCTACGGAAAAAAGTCACTGAGCCCTCTCTTTTTAAATGTCCTCCTTTTAAACATGCCTTCCCTTCTTAAACGTCTGTTAAACCCACCTCCCTGCTTTTTTTTTTTTCATCATGCTCCCAGTCCCTTCCTTCTCCAGAAATAAATCTGAATGTCTCTTGAACTCATTTATACTGCTCGGTTGCCTTCCCCGGACTAACTCATTCCATATGGCTGTTGCGCTTTGCATGGAGCAGTTCTGCCTGGGTTCCCTTATTTACTTCCAAGATTCTTAATTTTATGAACAATTTCCTAACAATCAGATCAATTAGAATGTGGAAAAGTCCTCCAAGGGAAGTGGTGGGATCCCTGTCACTGGTATAATGCAAATCTAGGCCAGACAAAGCAATTCCGACCATCCTCTGTGGAACAATCTGTTTCTGGCAGCGCTGGTAGGCCGGCTGATCTAATAAAGCAGATATTTTCCATCTTTGCATTCCTTGGGCCCAATCCTCTGCCCAGTGACACGAGCAGCGTCATTTTCCTCAGCTTGCTGGGGAAGAGACCAGTCCCCGCCTGCCAGTGCCGCAGAAGCAGGCGCTTTTTTTCCAGCATGAGGGCTGCAGGATGCAAAATTACGCCGGGTGAAGCAGGCTCACTTCAACAATTATAGCGGCTGCTTCTTTTCTGTTCTCTACTTTTTATTATTCCAAGTAATGCCTGACACATGCTTATTTCATGCTTCATACCAATATATTTCAACGAAAGGCAAACATAAAAAATGAAACCAATACAGTTTTAATGGATCAAATACCATTCTACTAAAAACCACAATTTTCGAATCAACGTATTTATTGAAACAGACTTTCATTCAGAGCAAAGCATCCTACTGAAACCCAACGTTTTTGCAAACTTGTGTCCAACAGTTGCTTTTATTTTCCCATCTCAAACAGGTAATTTTCCAATCAGACCTATTATACCAAATCAATTTACATTTACCAAAAATATATAATTACAAGAATTATCCCAAACCAACGTATTTTTTTAATCCTTCGCCTGTTAATGCAAACCACATATATCTGCAAGTAGGAATTCTTCTGGAGACCCATGGAAATGTATTCCAAACAATGCATTCTTATTCAAATTCTTATCCGTTTTAATCAAAAAAATATTGTGTTATCTGCAACCAATATCTTCGAAGTCAGCCCGTTTTATTGTGTTGAAGTCAGACCACTTTTACTAACCCACTCATTTATATGGAACTAATATAGTGCACGAATCGAATGCGGTGCCTGATGACTTTGATACAACAACACAGGCAAGCCCCATTTTCGGTGTGCGTGTAGCAAATGGCTCTCTTGCTGCCCTCATCTGGACCAGGGCAAGTTTTTAGGCGAGCAGGGGTTTTGACTCGAGGAGTGGTGCAGGCTACAGCTCATATGGGAAACTTGTCTTGGACCGTCTCCAGAACCTGCTCCCATCTGCAGAACCCCACAGCCTGGAGCCCCCCCCTGTGTGCCCGGCTCCCCTCCAGCCAGGGAGGTGCTCGAGGACAAGGGTACATATCGCGGCTCTCCACAGCTCGGCTGAAAGGCAGCCTCCCTTTTCTGAGCCAGGATGTCTCTGAGCTCCTCTCTGCTCTGCTGCACCCGAGCTCGTTTGCTATTAAAGAAAGCCTTCCGGAAAGGGGTCCCAGTGCCAGCACATCATGCTAACACCAAAGCTGTCCTAGCGCCACCGGTCCCTGTCTCCATACCCTTCCCTGTCACTGTGTTCTGCAGGGGCTGCCGAGAGGTCAGAGACAGGGCCGGTGCTTCAGGCCATGCCTGGCAGCAGGGAGGCTGGCTGCCTTCCTCTGCTCCTTTATTTATGGAGGGGCCGGGCAGGCTTGGCAGCGTTGTGGTATTTCGGCAAAATGAGATATTAATTTTCTCCTAAATGCTCTATAATTTTATTTTATTAAAACTTTTACAATGAGAGAGAGAGAGGTTTTTTGCACCATCACAAATGGATGCCAATAAAATCTTTATACCCTACCGCAGGCTCAGGTACTCCGCTTTTGCAACGAAAAATACATTATGCAGAGAAATTATTTTTTAAAATAATACAGTAGAGAAAGGACATAAAACTTTATTGGCGCTATATTTCCTACCCGCTGCTTCAGAAAGCCGACTTCTCAAGTGTTACGCGCCGAGCGCGCAGGCCTGAAAGGCAGGAGGGAGGGAAACGCGGCGTTAGTCGGAGGCAAATTGTGCCGTGATAGCAGTGCCTGAGAGTGGTTCCTCAGCCAGGCTTCCTTGGCCAGAGCTCCCAGGGCTGCCCAGGGCATGCTGCTCCTCCGCCCCTGACGCTTCCAGGCCGCTAGGCTCTGGGACAAGGGGGCTGACCCACCGCTCGAATAAACCGGGGGAGCTCTGCCAAAGCCAGATGAGCGCTGCTGTTTGAAAGGAGCTGAGAATGCAGTCCGTCCTTCTAGTTTTTATTGGGAAAATTTGTTTACGGCTCTATAAGAGGCAAAGAATGATTGCGCAGTGGATTCCATTCTACAGCGCTTATTCACACAAAGCTTTAATATTTGATAATGTTATTTAATAAAATCTGTTACAAGGTTCTTAAATAACTCTTTATGACCCTTTTATGATTTATGTCATGACACATAACCTCGGGTGTATATATTTTATGTTATTACAGATGTGTAAACTGATATTAATTGTACACATTTTCCCCTGAAGTATAAGAACTTATTTTTTTCTCTTTTTCCCTTGGCTATATAGCTAGACATATAATAATTTCTACAGAAGGTAAAACCAGCGCATATAGTAAAAAATGGATGAAAAATGTTTGTGCAGCTCTGCCTTTCATTTTAAATGAATATAAATGTTCGTATATGTCATAAATTTAAGCTGCAAGTAAATTACTGCCAAGTTCTGAGCCCATCTCATGTTAGAATCCTGGAGTAAAATAGAAAACATTTGTTGAATCAGTCTGCTGAAAGCGGCAAGGAAATGATGTAATGTTCATGAAATATGCAGTTTTGATAAAATCCAATTAGCACTCTCACAGGCGCTCAGGGCCCTTCCCGCGCAGGGTGCCCAGGAAGCACCCCGTATCCTGCGATGTCCCTTCTCCCGCAGCGCCTACGGGCTGTCGGCCAGGGCTCACTACCCAAGACTTCCTGGTGGGTCAGCAAAGCAGGCAAGCTTTGGGTGAGAAGCTCACCCCGCAGATCTGCATTTCTAAGCAAAAAAGATGGTTTTCTGAGTGTGAAGGATTTCCCTCCCTGAAACCCAGCTCTGCAAATGATAACCCCAGCTGAGGAATCTCAGCATCAAAAAGAAGGGAAGTAAACCAAGATACCTTTCTTTTCAAATGTGATTTACAAAACATTTCAGCATCTGGAACAAGGGACATCAGTTTTGATTATTTCCTTATGATATTTATTCAATTTGTTATACTTAAAACTATTATTGTTTTCTCTTCTATCTCTCCCTCACTCTGTTCTTCTCTTTCATCCCTATATTTCTGTTCATTTGTCAAGCACAGCTAAAGAAAAAAAAAACAGCAGCAGGAAAAAAAAATCGAAAAATGTCATCAATGTGGACTTTTTTGTTTTACGACATTAAATGAACTGCCTGCCCAGGCAGAAAAAATAAAGCAAGTATTTGAAGTTTGACATTATAATGACCAAAAGTGAAGCATGAAAGCAAGCTAGTAATCAAATACGTGGGTAGCATATTTACCCAAACCTCTGCTAATGACGGCGTAATGCCACTGATGGATGCATGCGCGCGGCTGCTGAGTTGTGAGCTGTGAGCTGCAGTTAAGTTAACTTTAACTCACATTAAACATTATATTAAAAGTAACCGTGCTTGGAGGGCAGAGGCACAAGCCGCACTTGAAGCTTTATAAACTGGTCAAAGCTGCAGGAATCGGCACTGAGGTACTGGCAGATGTTTTCAGCAGTTGGGTCTCCTTGTTCTCCTCCTGGTTGGAGGGCAGCTTAGCTGAGATGTCCCGGGTTGCTTGCCCGACCCTGGGGACATCGAGCCCAAATTTGCCTCGTAAGGTCCCAGGTTTTTCCCTCCTGGAGTGCCAGGTTCATGCCCAAGAGCCCAAGAGGGCTCCTCTTGCACTTCAGGATGCTCACCATGAGGGAGCAGCAGCAGGCACCTCTCACCACCAGGGAGTTCCTCATCACCCTGGAACGATAATGGATTTTTTTGGCTCCGTGGCCAAAAAATAAAAAAATAAATCAGCACGTGTTGAATCCTAACTTTGGGGGGAAAATATAAAAACCAAGACGTGTCATGTTGGGTCAACCTGAAACTTCTTTGATTCAAATCTGAAGCACTTTGTTTTGCTTTGCTGAGTTGTTTAACTCTTTTGCTCTAACTTTTGTCTTTTAATTTAGGTCAATTTAGAAATAAACAAATGCTGTTTGGAAACAAAAGACTTAAAGGTTTTGCTTGGAAAATGTCAAATGTTTTAGCAAGTCTAAAGTGAAATGTTTTGACATTTTCAGGAAAAAAAGAAGAAAAATCCATGCTTTCTTCTGGCTGAAATCAATAGCTGAATTTGACCTGAATGTGTGAATAGTTTCTCATTTCTTCTGAAACTCCATTTTTAAATGAAATTACTTTTAGTTGCAAGAAATATGCCTTTCCTCTCCCACCCCACCGGGCTTTGCTGGCACAGACACCTGGGCTGCATGCTTCCTGCATGACGCTTGGAACCCGGGCGCTCCGTGGCTAATCCTTTCCCAACTATCCATCGTCCTGGTGTAGGAGAAATGCCTCTGTCAATACCCACCTGGGAGGTGGCTCTTCTTTATGGAGTAAGGACCTGGCCAGTAGGGAGTGCATCAGCTGCAAGTCACTTCAAATCTCTGCGTGTTGCGTGTGCCCCCCTTAAGCCTTCCTCTCTTTAGATGGATTTTGTCCATGCAGTAGTCAACATCTACATGGTCAGTGCTGATTTTGGTGGTGTTTGCTGCTTAAATGCATTTGTGGCTCTGGTTCCCTCTTGCTGCTTTCTCCTCTTCAATGTCAGTGCTTATTACAAGCGTAGAAGTTGGCCCGTTACCCACCCGGAGCATGCAGAGTTTATTTAAGCCAGTTTACAGTGGCAGGGGATGCAGCTGGGTGTTACAGCACACACTTAATAAACTACCAGCTGGAAAGAAATGTGTTTGGACAATGGGAAGAGACAGCAGAGATGAGAAAGAGTACAAGACATGCCTGCTTGCAGGGGAGCAAACGTGATGCTGCCACCAGCAATCCCATGCAGAAGGCACTCACCTTCCCCACATTTCTGGGAGGTGCTGTTCCCCAGCTCCTGGCCCTTGGGGAAGTTTACTGAGGAAACTGATACCTTCCTAAAAGCCCCCTTCGTGCCGGTGTCACTTCAGGCATAGCTGGGTAAAAGGATCACCTGCTGCAGCCAGCAGCGCGCATTGTCTTCCCAGGCACGAATGAATGGAGTAACTTAACCCCGGTGAGATAACAAAATGCGGTGTCTGCACTACCGTTTGTTGGTAGCATTTCCCATGAAGCTGCCAGCTCTTGGCTTAAAGGGTCTTTTAGCAAACTGTCAGGATATCTGGCTCCTTCCAGGTGCTGAGTGCCTGTACTGCTAGGGTGCTCTCTGCTCCTCAGCTAACAACAGGCAAAAAAAAACTTAATTACCCCCTGGATCTCTTGGCCAGCATTGCCAGGCAGCGCAGGGCTCCCAGCACTGTCCCGTCATAATAATTAACACAGGCATTAATTACATGCTGGTAGAAAACATAAAGCATGGCCAGTGCCTCTGCATCGCCCACCGATGGCTGTTGGCTGCTGTAGCCTGCACTCCAAATTTCTCCGTTTTTCTCCTTATGTTCCTGTATTTTCATTTCAGTGTGGGAGGTAAACAAGTAGTAATCGTACCAGCTTAGGGTAACACTGATAATGATTACTGCAATCTATGCCAAAAATGATGATAAATGCACCAGCCTAAAGTAATATCAGTTAGTTTGTTTGGAAATCAGTGCTACCATTTCCCACCATTTATGCTGTTTACTATGCGTAGTTAGTTTGTTGGGTTTTGTATAGGTTCTGGGGCTTGTTGGGAATGACACCTGCACTGTAGGGGAGGCTGGCCTTGTCGCCCCTCTCCTGGGCTGGGTCGTGATCCATCTCGCACTGGTTTGGCTCGTCACGCTGCAGGTAGCACACCCAGGGCAAGCCGGAGCCAGCAGCCACTGTGTTCTCTGCATCCAGCTGTCCCTCCTAAAAAGCACACTTCACAGTCTGGGAAGATGAGGCAAACTGCTGCTGTTTCCAGGCTTTCCTTGCATAATTTCAGTAACAGTAGTAGTAGAGCTTTAGGGATTTATCAGCAAAAGTGGGGTTTCTTAAGCCCCTTGCCTGAGTTCGGTGCTGCCTGCTGCTGTGGGGACTTCCTCCATGAGCAGCTGTGCACGCTAATCCAGGCTGCCAACAAATTCCCCAGCTGATAACAAGAAAGAGGTGGACTTCCTTACTTCTACTCTTATTTCACCTTATTTAACCAGGAACTATTTGGCTGGTCCTGCTCATTTTGGGCAGGTGGCGAGGCACAGCTCGAGCAGGCACAGCACAGCCTTTCTTTTTTGGGCTTCGGTGAAGGCAATCATTTTCCTGCCATGGACGGCACTCCGTTGTGTAACCTCCCCAGAAATGACAGCCTCTCTTCTTCTCCCTTAAATGCTTTGTCATTTCTGCCTGTGCCCAAGAGGCTCTGGGGTGGGAGCAGTGCAGACACGAAGGACAGCGTCACCTGGTAGCCAGCACCGAGCTTTGGAGCCTGAGCTTGCAGCCTCCCAGTGGCGGAGGATTCTGCGTCTCAGCACCTAGCTGCACTAAAGCCTGCAGGGCTTAGATTGAAAATTTAAGTTGGTCTTGCATCAGGTTCTCCAGCAGATTACATGCATTCTTTTCTGAGAAGTCATCTACCACTGCAAACGTCTCGCACAGAATTGCATATCAGTTTTATTAAGCAGGATGCTAGGCAATTTAATAGTGTGGTTTAATTTGGGAGAATTCATCCAGCTTAAGTATTTTTCCATCTTCTACTCGACCCATTTTATGATTTATCAGTTACCTATTACACATATATCATGGGTTTAACTTTTTCACTCTGTAAATCATATTCCTGGAGGAAGAAATGTGTGTGTGTTTTGTTTTTTTTTTTTCACAATTGAAAAAAA
The DNA here is from genome assembly GCF_040182565.1 of Anser cygnoides. NCBI lineage: Eukaryota > Metazoa > Chordata > Aves > Anseriformes > Anatidae > Anser > Anser cygnoides. The sequence goes on from NC_089875.1 coordinate 10,541,058, forward strand.
ATCGTTTCTCTATATAAGAAGCATTATACCTTCTGTGAAATATTCAGAAGATCATTTACAATAGATGGGATTCAGCAGTGAGTTAGAAGATTTGCAGGATGTTCAGGAGGTTATAGTGACCTTTTGAGGATGAACTGCATTAAGCATTAATCTTTCCTACAAATAAAACTGATTTCCATCAATAGACAGTATTTTTCCTGCTGAGCATCGCTTTTCAAAACCAGAGATGCGCAGCCCCGCACAAGGGGATGCCGGTCCATCCCTTCTGCCGCAGCCTCGGCACCAGTTCCGATCCCCCTGCAGCGAGCACCTCCCCGTAAAGCTGCTGGGGCCCTCGGTGACCGTCAGGGAGCTGTCTGCCCATTCAAAGAGCAGCGCGGTTTGCGATCAGATGACTCCTCATTGACTATGGGAGGTTTGTGGGTGTCTCTCCCAGAGCCTTGTTTTGTAAGCACTTACTGAAACGCTGCCTGAAAAAACAAACATGAAGCTTAAATCCCTTGCCCAAATCCTGGGGGAATATTCCCATTCACTTCAGCAGGCACTAGCCCAGACTCTTGCTGTGCAGAGGCATGGCAACATAATTGCAGTAGGCCTCACAGAGGCATTGCCAAATAGAAATTAAAATTTTGTAATTCTTTTATTTTAATCGTCCTCTGCATCCAATCCTGACCAGCTCCTTCAGGCTTCAGAAATAATTCAGTGAAATTCTGGCTTCACTGAGGTCAACGGCAGGAGCTTCCACAGGCTTGGCGTGGCCACGGGTGCTCCCGATGCCTGTGATGATTTCATTTGTACTGCGGTTCGGTGAACGACTGCCTAGCACAGATGCGCAAGCACCTCCTAATGAGCTCAAGATCCCTTTGGTGGTTGGGGCTGTGCGAAAATAAGATTGAGGGCCGTCTCTGCTCAGAGTCGGCGGGTCCAAGAGAAAAGCCGCGGAGCAAGGCGAGGGGCAACCACCACACTTCTGGCCCCGTGTCCCGCTGCCACCGTGGGAGCTCAGTGGGCGGCTGTGGGGTCAGGCTGGAGGACAGCGGCTGGTGAAATCGTGCTTGAGTCGAGGTTTTAACATGGAAAATAAGCCTTTCATAAAAACAGAATCGTCCGTTAAAGTTGATGATATCGTGAAAAACGTTCATCTTGTCCCCAGAAATGTACTTTCTTTCCGTGTTAAAGAAGTAGAACAGAAAACATTATAAAGAGCATTAGAGGACTTTTCTCTGCCAGAAACCAGTCAGTTGCAAGTGCTTTCAAATGAAAACAACTCAGAAATTTCAAAAATGTTTGCAAAAAGACATTTTCACTTTTCAACCAACTCTGTTATTGATTTTCCAGGCTGAATGAGGAATGCTTGTTGAATTTTATGGAAACTGATAGTGGGACTATATGAAACTGGCCATAAAAGATAACAGATTTTGTTTTAAAGTCAGATAAAAGTTATAGTCCCATGTTATTTGGCATATGAATTTCCTATGATACCAATAAAAATGTTAGTTATAAAGCATTTCCTGAGGAATGGTTGTAACCCCAAATGATCATGGTTATTTGCTGAGGAAAATAGATTTTATTCCGAACAATAAACCTATGCAGATTTATTAACCTGGGAAACACACAGCCATTTCATGTACCAATCCAGTTCAAGCTGATGGAATTAATAACACTGATATAATGAAAAATATCTTTTACACTCCAAAACCATTGCCTGCATAATGTCACACATAAAAGAGTTTACTTAACAGCCCTTTAGCTCTATTTTCCCATTCTTCGCAGAAGTCTTCATTCACAATGGATTGGTTCTATTTAAATTGTGATATTTGCTATGTATCATGTTACTGCAGTGCTATTCCCTGTAGATGAATGAAAGCCGAGCATGAACTAACAAGAAAAATACTCCAAAGATGAAAATTTGAAACAACCGAAAATGCCTTTCATGCTTTAAAGGTGATAGCCAGGGAAACCCATGGCTGCTCGCAGCCCCTCAAAGCGCTCTGCACTTCAGCTCGCGTTTGCTGCAGACCTCTCGCACACAAATAGCCTGCACTGCCTGGAATTCAACCATAGAAAACAAATGGGAAGGATGTTAAATGGAGAGTTACACAGTGCTTGCTCCTCTGCCTTCTGAAGCCACCTGGGAACCTGCCCGCTGACTCGACAGAGGTTTGGGTCGGGCTGGTAATGAATATTTCACGCCGCATTGAGGCTGAGCCCTGATGGTGGGTGTCAGGACACGGAGCATCCTCAGCTGGCGGGCTTCTCTGTCTGAGAGTTGTATTTTTCCTCTCATCCTGCTGTAAACTGCCCTTTGAGACCACAGCCGTAACTGCAGAGCATAACTCTATTACTAACGTAGAACTGGAGATGCACAGCCATAAAAGCTTCAGCAAGCAGCTTCATCTCTTCTGCTAAGATGACGGCACAGCTTTACAACTCCTCTCCTCCTTGGGACAGGGCTCCCTGAGTTGTTTTCCACTTGCCAAGCCAATGTCATCTTTTGATGTTCTCCTGCAATTCCTTTTTTTTTTTTTCTTTAAGGAAGGAAGAGCTTTCATAGATTATTAACTGGGCAGGATATTAAAGGCTCTGCTTCTCACAGTGTGTGTCCACTTCTTCTGCCCTGGCTGCGCAGTGGGGCAGGGACCCCCAGCCCCAGTCCAGGGGCAGGAGGCTTTGGAGGGCAGAAGCTAAAGCCAGGGTGAGGAGCGCCCTTTGGGAAAGGGCAACAGAAGCACATCCTGAAGAGAGCAGCTGAAGACACTTGCTCTAACTGGGTTCTTAAGCCAGCGCAAAAATAAGATTAAGTTAGAAAAATAAGGCAAGCTCTGCGATTTTTTCCCTCTAACGTTGCTTCTTTTAATTTTTCTTTGTTTTACCCTGAAACTGGCTACCACCGTTTGATTCATTCCACATTTCCCAAGGTGGGAGATGTTTCTCCTGTGGATTCATTCTACATTTCCCAAGGTGGGTCTTTTCCAAGACCGCCACCCCAAACGGCAGTGTGCTCCACAAATGTTATTTCTTTGAGGGTGCAGAACAATAAGTGTTTGATCCCGCCAGCTCCCTCTGCATCCTCGGGAAGGCTGGGAGCAACCCCAGCCGTGTCAGCAGGACAGCAGAGAGCTGTCGGAGCAGGAGGGCATCATCAGCCCCAGCCACTGCCTGTGAAGCAGAGGAAGAAAGGGGGTGAGGGCGTCCTCGGGAGGGTCTGGCCCCAGTGCTCCCAGTGTCAGGCCCAGGAGGTGCTGACAGGGCTGAAGAAGTGCTGGACACCTTCTCCACCGCTCTCTGTTGGAGCGAGATGGCCGAGTGCTGTGTTTCCCTCTGGGGGCTCTGGCTCTTCCATGCCCAACATGTGTCCAGCAGCATGCTCCCCTCTTCAGGGCAATTCACTTTAAAAAATCCTCTGAAACCACCACTGAAAAATCAGATGGAAAGCTCTATTTTACCCAGTTTTGGTACCTCCTTTCAGAAGGCATCAGTTCTATTGATAGCTGTGTTTATAGACCTCCATGTGCCTAGCTGGCCAGCCCCTAAGGCAGGGGTGCCCCGCTGCAGGCGGAGTTGACTTGCCAGAGCAGTTTGTCCTGCCCACCATCCATCTGTGAGACCTCCTTCCCCAGGGACCTGCCCAGAAAGGATTTTTGTGGCATGGCAGAGCCCTCTGGAAGCCCACCGCTGCTGCCACAGGGCACGTACACTGCAGTTACAATCGCACCCCTGCGAGGACTGTCTTTGCTACCTTTGTGTCCCTCTGGCACGCTCATGCCACGAGGCCGGGAGGGGCAGGAGGTCCAGTGGGCCACTGCCATGGTCCCTGGGGCAGCAGATGTTGGAGCAGCCGAGGTGAGCCACCGTAGAGGCTTCAGCCTCCCCTCCCAAAATCTTATAGTCTCACCTGACACACATCACTCCTCAATGGGAGGGAGAGGGTTAACAGAGGAATAGGGGTTTTGTACAAATCAGCACATTCTGCTTTTAAAAATGCACATATCTATATATAGAGAGAAGGGTGAGCATTCCGGCTGAATTTTGTGTTTTTATAAAGCAGAACTTCAGTCTACAGGCTGCGTATTAAGCCAAACAGCATGTTTTCAGGTAATTAGTGTTTATAATCAGTTTGTAAAGCTAAAGTGACTCCAGATCGCAATGCGCTCAAGAAAAAACATGTAGAAAAGATTTTTTCTTTGCATATGCATGCAAATGCCAAATTAACATCTGCATACAATATATGCTCTGGTCAGACCCAAAATATTGTTGTGGTTATGGCCAATTCACTTAAAAGCCTATATGTTTAAAACCTCACATTAGTATGGATGAAATGTTTTCTTGTTTTCTGTTCCTTCAACTTTTTTTAGGGTAGGTTTTTTTTTTTTTTTTTTAAGTTAAAGTTTCACATTAATGGTACTTATAAACCACAGCTGTTTCACTGTACTACATAACAATAGTGTTTTGTATCTGAGCAAGTTTGGAAGTCTTCATGCTTACTCAGTTCTTCCAAAACCAAAAGCAACCCCACTTGTTCCTTGAAATGGAAGAGGTATCTGCAGTGTTTGCAAAACAATTAGATTCTTGACAACTTCTCATAAAGACGATGTTTTGTTATCGCTTTGGACATGAGATGAGGTCGGGTCTTGGAGCCAGATGGAATTTGACAGTGTTGGCTGCGGGGCCGCGTGTTGTTCCTGCTGTGGCGCAGGGCTGCTACCTGGTGCGCCTGCTGAGGCTTGCGGGGACAGGGCAAAGCCTGCTTTGGGTCTCCCCAGGCGGCACAGCCTGCTTCAGGTCTCCCCAGGCGCCTCCAGGAGCACAACCCAAGTCAAACAGGCGAGGTGCCCGGGGGTGGCCTGGTGCAGGAAGATAAGTTCTGCCCCTTCCCTTGCCCTGCTTCATGCTGGGACCAGCGGTCTTTTTGCCCGCTTTCCCTGCCAGACCACGTCACCTGGCGCGAGTGGGAGCGTGTCCAAATTCGTAGCAAGGCTCCTTCCCACGCAGCCGTCCCCAAGAGCGTGGTTTCCCAACAAGGGCTCGCGAGAGCACTTTGCCCTCCCAGGCTACTTCCATGCAGCCACCCGTGCTCTGCGCACCTCCCAGCAAAGGGCGTTCTGTGCTGGCTTCCAAGCAGATTATGAAGTAGTTTGTTGGTTGTTTTCTCCTTATTTTTTTTTCTTCTCAGCACATTTCATCTCTTTCTTCAAACCTCCAGTTTTCCGGGAGAGGTTTTGAAGTGGCCTCATTTGTAATCTGACCTCGCTTCTTGTCATATTTGCGTCATCGGCTCTGGGGGCCATGCTAGGATGCTGACAAGTATTTCTAACTTTAAAATATGACTCTTTGGCAACCCAAAGAAGAAAAAAAGAGAAAAATATCCCACTGGCTTTGGAGTGTTTCTGCAGAGAAGGGATGAGGGCTCGTGGCACAACACAACCACGACAGAGAGTGTCTGAAGGTACCTGGCGCCCGCCCTGCTCCATTCCTGCTGGTTACTGCAAGCCCCATGCTGATGCCCTTGGGCCAGCCCCAGGAGAGGAGCCCAACCCCATGCGGCCCCGGCAGCCCCCTGCCTGCTCTGGGGGCTTCATGCAGGATCGGAGGAATAGGAGAGCAAGGGGTGGCCACCGCCTGTGCTGGGAGGGCTCAGCGATGTCTCCCCATCTCCATCTTCCATGCAAAGAGGCTTCCTGATAGGGGATGCTGACCCCCGGCTCTCAAGGCTGTACGAAACATTATGTGATAAATAATGCTTTTTTGCTATTTTCCCAAGACCTGGCCTTTACCAGCTGTGAGATAGGGCTTGGTCAGAAAAAACCTTGGCAGCAGTACCTGGCGTCAAGTCCTGCACTCAGGAAAAGAGGTGCATCCTCACTGGAGCAGGGGAGCTGCATAGATTTCTGTAATCTTGACGTTTAAAAATATTGTAGGCCCATGCGGATTTAGAAGTAATCTCTATTAATTCCCCAATTCTTCAAGAGACTCTTCAAGAGTTTAGGGTTTTCCATGCGTGTAAGCATCTGCAAGGTTGAAACCAAAAGATGTTCCTTCCAGCCCTGAAATGAAAAACGTAAATATGAAATATTGGAAACAGATCTGCTCTAGAGAAGAACTTTGACATTGCCACAAATCTGAAGAAGAAAGGGAAAATTCTGGCATATAAATTCAGGATGACATCACTTTCTGAGAACCTGATGCCAAAACAGTGCTATCTCTGGGAGAGCTTCAGTGAAAGCTTTTGTCATCTTTGCCAGGTTAATATAACTTTGAGATAAAAAGTACTTTTTATTTATACTGCAGGACAGGGAGCGAGGCAGGGGGGTAGGTTTTCCCCAAGGGAAATAATACATTCGTTTATATAGTATCAAGTCAAGCAGCAGAAGACTTGCCATCTTGGAGCGAGTCATTGATCTTCGCTCCCCAGCTTGCTCCAAAATCCATTGACACACGATGCTTCTGAAGGAAGACTGGAAACCACAGTGCTCCTCGGTGGCCGAGTAACGCTACACTCAGGGCTCAGGAATTCTTTTTGCTTCAATTTATCATCACCAGCTCTCTGCAAATTACCAAGAGGAGCCACTGCCAAAACCCCCTGACAGTACCACTCTTCTTTAGTTTTCTTCCTGCATCCATCAGTTCAGCAGGGATTTCCAAAACCATATAATGAAATGCAAAATCGTAAACTAACGCTTTCCTGGAAAGCACCTTCGTATCACATGCAGTCTTGGTAAGTCTCTCTGTGCAGGAGTCCGATTCCAGCTCTGAGGCCGGTGCCCTGCAGCGCTCGTGGTCCTCAAGAGCAAGCAACCCTCACTCTGGCATGATTAGCTGACAGTGTTGCTGCGCTGGTAGAGCTGGGCAGCCCTTGGTCACCTTTATGAGCACTTCGCTGCAGCAGCAAGGTCTGAGGTTTATATGTCTGAGCACTAAGGAAGAAAAGGGAGGTTCATATCTTTGCCCTACAATCTGGGAGGAAATAAGCTTTCCTCTGTGGCTGCCTGCAGCATGCAGAGCTCGCTCGCCTGCCTTTGCTTCCCTTCCCGGCGGCAGGGCCGACAGATATCTCCTTTCCCTCTAAAGCTTCAGGTCATAAACGTCTCTCAGCACCTCCAGGAAATAAAAGCCTGTTCTCCAGCCTCGTGCCGTTGGGGCAGACGTCTTGGATACCAAACAAGCAACATAAATATTACGGCCATACGAGGTGCCGATGCTGGCGGGGGTTTGTACAAGCGGAATTACAACCATGCGGATTATCGCGGTCACCTCTGGGACTCTCCAGATAGCACATCTGGTCCCGCAGCGCGGGGGTGCCTGGGCAGCACCGGGCCTCTGTCCTCGCCCAGAGGAGGCACGGGCCTCTGCACACAGCAGCGGAGGCCGCTTTGCAGCCCACGGCACCCAGCACCTGCTTGCTGTGGGAATGCATGAACTTGCTGGAAGGGAGCGGCACGGCATGCACAGGCACACGCAGGAGGCAGGGTTTGCAGCCAGAGGTGAGCAGGAATCGGGCAGCATGAGGAAGAGGGACTGAGCCCAGGGCCAGCCCCCAAGCCCAGCCCAGGCAGCCTGCGCCCAGCCCCGGCTATCGGCGCTGTTGGCAGCGCCTGTCCGAGACACGGCCAGGCTTCACCGCCCGCCGTGTCTGGGCTCACTCCCTATCTGCTGTTAATTGTGGCAATTTGAATGAGGCTGTGTGGCTGTCAGAGCACATGCTGGGTATAGGAGACATCTTCTGTAGCCCTGTTCCTGCACAGTGAGATAAAGAAGTGAAAACCTGGCAAGTGCGAGGCCAGCAGGGCTTCGCCTGTTCTCTGCAGGCGCCTGCCCAAGCTCATGACTTGGTGTGGGGAAGGGCTGCACCCAGTGGGGGAACAACCATCAGGGCGACAAAAAAATGGGCACAGTGTGTGAGGAAAATGCCTTTCATGCCTTTGGTCCAGGGCTCTTCTGGAGGACTCATTTGGTTTTTGGGCCATTATTGGGCATCTCAGGCTCTGAAACAAGGATCTGAGCTCAGCCTCTCCTGCAGCCACGGCATGAGAGCTCCAGTCAGCAGTGAGCAGCACAGAAGGGCTATGGGGAAAGGCTGTGGGGCAGGGCTATGGGGCAGGTCCCTGTCCCTTTGGCTCCTGCTGTGGGTCAGCACTGCCGAAAAAGTGCTGGCATGCAAAACGCAGCCCTGGGCTCCATCCAGCCCCCGACGGGCTGAGTGCCCAAAAGGCTATTTAGGAGGAAATGCTATGAAGTGCCTGAGCAATTTGGGAATCAATGTCCCATTTTCAAAAACGACTTATGCAATTGTGGGAAGGCTTATAAATTTGCAAATGATGGTTTGGTTTGTGACTTCTGCTGAAAGCCAGGGAGAGCAGGGCACGTATTCTTGTGCGTCCTCCTGCAAATGCTCATGCAGGAGGACGAGGATCTAGTTACAAAGACCTCAAACATTTGAACCAGTCACAGTTTGAAAATTGTATATAGGCTGTTTTCAAACATAACTAACATTTACTGAAAACTGATCCCACGTGAGGGCCAGGTCTTTGGCCAGCCTAATCTCCAGTGACACCACTCAAGCAGGTGTTTGTGGCCCTGCAGAATGAGTTACCAACAGGGCCATGCCTGCAGTGCCCTAAAATCCAGGGGACGGTGCCTTAGCAGAGCCATGGTGCTGAGAGCCAGGTTGGAGCCTGGAAAACACCAGCCCTTGGGAGCACGTGGCCACACGGCGAGCAGCACAGTGGCATTGTGCAGGCGGGTGCGTGCACAGCGCTCGCACCGCTGCAGCTGGCGGCTGAAAGCACTGGGCGATGCGGGCAGACCTTGCGAGAGCAACTGCGGTCTGTACTCGTGCCAAACATCTGCAAGCCCCACTCCCACGGCACGGCTTGTTTCCAGCCAGAGTGATGTTTTTAAATCTTTATGATTCTTAACATGCTAAAAAGAAAATAAATATGTGGTCCACCAGTGAGTCTCCAGAAACAAAGTGCAGGTCTTAGAACAAGGTCTGTAACGTTCTCCATGCTGCGTCACGCTCTCAAAAGAAACGGTGCTAAAGATATATGGGTCAGGTAGAGCTGATGGAAACAGTTTCAACCTAATTTTTTCCATCAGAAAATGCCATTTCATCAAAATTGACATGTTCTGAGGGATGGTATCGATTTTGACAAAATTGTCAGTGAAAAAGTGTCAAAATGGATTGTTTCCACCCTCTCGCTTTGTTCCAATAAATTCAGAAAGTTCCGCTCCGATCAAGTCCAATTTTCTCTCGATTGTGTCAGCCTGCCCACTGCAGAGAGGAATTTGCTGCGAGCCTGGGTAGCCAAGAATCAGAGCAGCACTGATGTAGCCCTGCTTGGGAGGTGTTTTTGCTGCCAATTTTACTTTGCAATTTGTTGGGGGCTTTTGCTCTCAGCATTTCACTGCAATGGGGTGCTGAGCTGCACGGGGTAAGCACTGAATTTGCCAGGGGTGCTCCACATGGCTGCTGGCCCCAAGGCCAGCAAAAAGCATCAAAAAGCAGAACAGCATCATTCTGCGGACATTATCACAACTTCTGTAGCTCTTTGTCCTTTTGCAGAAGGGAAGGAAATTCTGCACCAGCGATAACCCTGGGGAGGTTCAAAGGTGCGAGCTGTCCGCTTCTCAGCAGCTCCAGTCCCTGCGCCCCTCAGATCCCCACCCCGGCCTCCTTCCCACCACCTCTGCAGGTCCTGTCTCACAGCAGCTGCTTGAATCAGCCTGGCCTCCCCCTGGGCACGAGGAGGAGAGGCTGGGGCTGGGTGACGGTGGTGTTCCTTCCACCAGCTCCTCTGTGCAGACCAGGGACAGAACCCCAAACTCCCAGGACTTCCAACCCGAGGCTGTCATGCTGAATAAATATTCAGAGTGACAGTAATTGTTGTCATTGACATTACCATCATAGGCAAAACAATCTATTTTTCCTTTTTTTTTCTCAGAACTCCGTGATCTACTCCAGCTCATTTTCCTCCCACTTCACACTACTTCTTTCTCTGCTGCTGTCAGCCTTAGGAAGGCACTTGCTGTGGCAAATTTCCCCACAGTGACATGCTGCCCATTACATTTCCAGCTGGAAATGTCTGCATTTCTTACTGGGAGTGCCGGCAGTCTCCGTGGCACCTGCTGCTGCTGAGGCCATCAGCACTTGTGTCCTGCTGCTGACCTGTGAGCTGGAGTGCCTGTTTTGCTCTAGAAAACAGGCTTTTTGTGGCTTCAAAAGCCCCGCTCAGTCCCATGTTCCCCCTCATCTGAGGCAGGTGTCACTGCCTGCAGACCCAGCAAGGCAGAGCCTCGCAGCAAGGCAGCGTGGGGCGCAATGAGGCTTGCTTCTGGGGGACACACGGCTGCCATGGGGGTTCTCCCACCCAGCAAGGTTTCTCCTTGACCCCCTCTGCAGGGAACACCAAGCCACGGTGTCATGACCTGCCCCAGCACGTGATGGTGGATCACTGCGGGGACAGCCCACCGGGTTTTGCTCTTTGGCTGCTCCGTCTGCACCATGAATGGCACTGGGCAAGGGCAGCGGTGAGCAGGCTTGGGGTGCCTGGGGGCAGGTGCCTGGTCCCGGTGTCAAGGTTCCTCTCTCACCCAGCAAAGCACAGGAAAAGTTCAGACAGCTACAAGCTTTCAGAAGCCTGAGTTAAACCCGACGGCTGAAACAATGCCCAGGCAAACTTTTTTTTTTTTTTAATGAGAAGTCCCTTCCATAGTCATGATTGTTAGAATTGCATCTTTAATAAAGGCTACCGACAGTCAAAGAGACAAGCACAAAACAGAAGGCAGAAGCCAGACGATGAAAGCCACTCTGCCACTGCGCGGCATGCTTCGCTCTGCTCCCTGGCTCTGCTCTGTGCCTGGCTGCAGGCATCGTCCCGTGGCTTTGTGCTGCAGCTCTTTGTGACACCTTCTCCCTATACCTGCGGCAAGGCAGGTTTGGTGTGACTGGGCACATCCCCTCGCGTCCCTCTGTTCCCCAGCTGGGAAAGCGAACCCTTCCTTGCAGCTTGCAGCAGGCTCCTTTCACGTGTCTGCAGAACAATAGGGTCTCCCTCTGGTGGCAAATCCAGCGTGAAGTGTGCGGCCATTGCAGTGGGGCCTGCAGGGCAGGCAGCTATCTGGGGTGATGGGGATCGGGGCTGAGGTGGGCGCGAAGTGTCGCCGGGGGCTTCAGGTGGCTTCCCGAGAGCACTGGCAGCTCGCACCCATCCCAACGGGATGCCAGTCCAATGCGCTGGCTGCCCAGCAGAAGGCTTCTCAGCAGCCAGAGGGATGGGGACACAGGGCACTCAGTCTGACCCCTCTGGGGATGTGACTCTGCCATGGGGCCACCAGGGGCTGTGGTGAGGTGGGGGGGGGGGCTGGTCTAAATGGGGCACCGAGCTGCTCCCAGGGGATGCCAGCAGATCTGTCCCGCAGAGAGCTTGAGCCCAGGGCTGAGCTTGGCCAGAAGAACCCTGTTCATCCTGTTCAGGGGCAGGGTGAGCCAGGGACACCACGGGGACACCCTGGGGGCAACCAGGTTCCCACGTCCTAGAGGATGGCTGAGCTTCTTCAGGCCCTACGTGGCAAGGTTTAAGGGCTGGGTGTGCAAAGGGCTCCTTTGGCCTCCCAGACCAGCAGAGTCCCTGCAGGGACAGTGCTCGGCCATCCTAATTTCTGCTCAGGTTTTTCTCTCTTCCCTGTGAGGGACTGTGTTTCTCCTGCAGCAATCGGGAGACAGAGGCCCCGTGTGTGCATTTGCACTTTAGGGGTGTTTCTGTCACTCCTCTTTTCTAGGGCTGGTCTCACCCATGCTCTAATGTAGCTTTATGTGGATAAGCCTAGACTTAGTGAGAGCTGTCAGCATCTCTCTCAGGTGACTCTTCCATCCTCGCATCCTTTAAAATGTACCCTGTGGCAGTGCGGGAGGCAGGCCTGGCCCTGGGACAGCACTCTCGCCTGCTTACAATTCCCTCCTTCCCCTCCCGTGCTTTGTAGTCAGTTGCAAAGACCAGCTCTGGCTGGAGGCTTCGTAGCGGCAGAGGCAAAACTGAATTTTGCCACCCTAAGGTTGAAGGCAAAATAATTTCCCGGGGTGGGATGTCGAATTTGGCATCATTCTGCCTCCCTCCCACAAAGACACGCTCTCTGCAGAAAGCCAGGCGTGTATTCTGCTGCCAGGATATTTCCTCCCTGCCCCACTGGAGGACCTTCCCCTTCTCCAGACAATGCAGGGACCAAAGCCAATGGCAGCGGCTGGTGGAGCCAGGGAATTCAGAAGCCCAGCAGAGCCCATTCTGGTTGCACCCGAGCCAGATGGACAGGAGGGGAGGCACAGACCCCGGTGTGTGGGCTGCAAGGGGGCAGCCCCAAAGCACCGCTCTGCATCCAGTGGGGGCACAGACCCCTGCCGCAGGGCCGCCCTGGGCTGCAATGCACCTGCAATTCCTGCTGCCCCACATTTGGGTCCGCACTGGGGAAGGATGCCGGAAGCGCATGGTAGTCACTTTTTATTAAGGTTTGTTATTATAAAAATATATCATAAAAGTTGTGGCTTATTTGTCCATTTACACTCTGGGGCAGAAGGCTTGCAAGGAGAGTGCTTCGGCACACTGTATGGCCAGCTGCAGGTTCCTCCCTGGAGGAGATGCACTCCCGAGGGGGGGACAGAGCCCAGGATGCGCCGAGCAGAGGCTGGGGATGGAGGCCCCCGCTGCTCCACGTCTGGCAGTCTTCAGAGACAGCAGGGAGGAGAGAGAAAAAACTGAGAGCGAGGAGGGGAAAAAAAAAAGGACAAAATAAAGATGGAAGGCTGAGCCTCTTCTGTCACCCCTTTCTGATCCGATGGAGGTAACGTGTCCCTCTGGGTAGTGTGAGTGTCCCGACCGTGTTCCCTGGAGTGGGGATTTGCCATGGGAGGCTGTAACCTCTCTCCAGCCTCACACCGGCCTCCTTGTCTCCGCAGGCACCTGCTGGAGGCAGTGGCACTTCAGGAACAGTTCGGTTACAGTTTGTAGGCACTTGATCCGAGGGTGACCATCCCTTGACTGCTGCTCCACGGCTCTAGGAAGAGGAGGCTGGGATTGAGAGTCCGTGGATAGTGTTCAGAGGGTCTGGAGATTTGCCCGCAGGGCTGGCAGGTTTTCTGTCTGTGGCTGCAAGAAGAATAGAGGGGGAAAGAAAGACAACAGCAGAGCAGTGGATTACCAGCCTCCAACTTTCCCGGGGAAACAGGGAGGGAAGGGGAGATGCATCTCCCAAGCGACAGGGACCGCAGTGGGGACAGACACCCTCTGCCATCTGCCCGGGAGGTGATCTGGACCCGGCTCTTGTGCTTCCACAGCCTGCTGGAGAAAGGCACCGAGTCCTGCCCTGTCCCCGGGCTGCTCACCTCCCTGCCCACCTGCACAGGTTTCCCTGATTTGCCATGGGGGTGGAGTCACGCCTTGTCACCAGACCAGGGAGAGAGCCGTCCCCGCACTGCCTTTTTCTGGGGCTCCAGCTCTTTGAGGGGCAGGGGGAGCATTTGGGGGCACAGGCTCTTTTTCTGCATGTTTTTCGGCGTGCATTAACAGTCATATAGCGGGGTGCTGATGCAGGCAGGGCAAGGGTCCGGATGTCAGGTTTGAGCCCTGTCTTGGATGCAGAGACAGGTCCTGTACTGCACAGGGAGCGGCAGAGAGAGCGGCAGGGAGAAATCGGAGGGGAAAGGAGGGGAAGGGGAGAGGGGATGGGCCCGCCATCAGTGCCGGCTGGGCTTAAACTCCTTGTGAGCTCGGCACGGCCCCAGGACCCGTGCAACCGCCGCACCGCCCCTGTACGCGCCATGGGGGCAGGCAGGGGGTGCGAAAAGCCCCGGGGCTGCTGCGGACGTGGGCACGGGGCAGGGGCTGAAAACAGACAATCGTAAACCTTTTTTTCACTTCAAGGGGACCTTGCGGGAGAGCGACAGCAGTGAAATCAGAACAGGTCTGAGCAAGAGGGTGAAATA